>NC_052146.1:228701853-229301853 GCF_902713615.1 Scyliorhinus canicula
GGGTTTATATTCTCTTTCGAAGAGTTATTAAGTTTTAACGACTGTATTGTATATGGGCTTGTTTCACTTTGATAGTTTAAAAGTATCTTTGATGTAAACATCTTACTACAACTCGTTATTCATTTCAGGCATATCGTCTCCTCACAGATTTGATTTAAAAAATGCTTTTGTTTCAATAGTTAACTTTTATTTCTGTGATTTCAAATCGTTTAATTTTCCAATTGTCCCCAGTTCATAACTTTGCCTTTGATTTTGACTTAAATGATGTTTCTCGTAGCCAGGTCATCTCCAATTTTCTTTTAATTAACTTGATGTTCGTAGAATTTTACCCCTGAAATTGACACTAAATTCGACTGAGCATCTTCCATTCTTTCCAGCTGTTTACTAAGAGAGTTTATTTCAATTAAGGTGTGAAACTTTGCTCTTAGCTGTATGCTAAAATTTAACTTGGTTGTGACTTGAAAGACTTGCCTGTTTTAAACATTCGTCACTTAATGCAATTGAAACTCTCATCCATGCTTTTCAGATGCTTTCTGAGATAGTTACATTCCATGAAGGTGTGAGCCAGTGTTTCTGCTGAAGCCTGCTTGTGAGCAAGAATCTGCATTTTATAACCCTGCTCTTTGCAGCTGCTATTAACCTTTTGTGGGATCTTTCCCTGTACCCTCTCAAACCAGATATTGCCAGACTTTCATGTTTCAAATGACACATTTTTCTGTATTATCAAGAACCCACCGCAAAGAAATTAATTGCCTTGTGGAGGGAATACTGTCAGTTAATGAAAGATGCATCTAAACTGGCTAGCTGGCAGGCAAATGCCTCAAAATTGGGTATTGGCCTCACCAAAGGGGGAATTGTTAAAACAGTAGAGGTCTTCAAAAGGGAATGTAAAGAATATAAGAAACGTAAGAATGCTACTCCTCCCCCCGGCGCCGGTCAGCAATGCGAAGCAAGGTTGGGAGGAGGGGGACGATTAGGATGAGGAACATCTGTTCAATTGCGGGGGACGTCAAAAGCCCCCACAGCCCCCACAGCCACCTCCGCCACCGCCCCTGGAATGTGATCAGTATTATGAGTAACTCAGTATGTTCAGAACTACATTGGTCTCAGAATAAACAGATAAAGGATTTGTGCTGGGCAGTTTCGAAACTGCTGCGTTGAAATTGACACTGCATGGCTCCGCAGGGTCCTAGTGCCCGCAGATCACAAACAGTCACTAGCAGAACCGCCTCAAGGAGGCACTCCTCCAGGCCCCTGCCCTTGGTCGACCCTTATATGATCGCCCTTTTCAGCTCTATTGCACAGTCCTTGCCAACTGCGCCACAGCTGTCCTGACCCAACGCCACGGCGACCGCTGTCGCCCGGTTGCATACTACTCCTCTAAACTCGATCCGGTAGCCCTTGGCTATCCTATCTGTACCCAAATTCTTGCAGCTATCTACAACAGCCTGCAATCGGCTGCTAATATTACCCTCCAACAAGATGTCACTGTCTATAGTTCCCATTCTGTTACGGCCCTTTTGGGACAGCTACAGACTCAGCATCTCACGATGGCTCGTCAGAACAAATATGAGATTGCTCTCCTTAATAACCCGAAGGTCCAGTTTGCCCACTGCACCACTATCAACCCTGCTGACTTTTTGACGCATCCTCCCACAGACATGCTCGACCCAACTCATGACTGTCTGCAACTGTTGCAGGAAGTCTCCTCGGTTCGAGACGACCTCTCCGATATACCCATCCCGAGTGCAGATTGTTCCTTTTTCACCGATGGAAGTTCTTCCGTCGGCGAAAGGGGGGATAGACAATCTGGCTATGCAATCATCGATCAAGACGGTGATGGAAAAACAGAGGATTTCTAACCTCCACTGGTACACCCATCTCACACCAGCAGTTAGTAACCCAGTTATTGCAGGCCCTTATGCTCCCAGACAAGATAGCGGTGATAAAATGCGCAGCGCATACAAAAGGCACAGGACTGGTGGAAACGGGCAACAGGAGAGCGGACGAGAAGGCAAAAGAAATTTCTAAATCTGGCAAACTAATGGTGCCTAGAATGATGAGGCAGACTAAAACCCCCTCGGGAAAGTCTCCCTCTGAAAAACCTATGCCAACCATTGCTGACATAATCCAAATGCAGGAGGACGCTCCTGCAACTGCTGTAAATATGTGGAAAAACTTAGGATGTATATATGATATCGAAAATAAGCTGTGGGTCACCCCGGTAGGACAAACATGTATGACCGATGCATTAGCAGCCTGGGTGACCAAATGTGTACACTTTGCAACTCACTGTGGAGCTCGTGCCACAGGGGACATATTGTTAAAAAGCTGGTGGCACCCACGACTGCAAGAAATGGCCCAACAAATTAGCAGTCGGTGCCTAATCTGTCAACAGCACAACCCCGGTAAGGCCGTCCCCTGTGATCCTGGCACAACCCCCTTACCTGAGGGTCCATTTGAGACCCTGCAAATGGATTACATTGAGTTGGAAAGATGTCAATGCTATAAATATGTGTTAGTCATTGTGGACACTTTTAGCAAATGAATCGAGGCCTACCCGACTACGGATAACAAGGCCTCGACAGTAGTTAAGGTGTTAATGCGAGAAATTGTTCCGCGATTTGGAATTCCAGCCCGGCTGAGCTCTGACAATGGTCCCCATTTCATAGGTCAAATCAATAAGGAATTCTGTGCTCTGCTTGGAATAAAGCAACAGTTTCATTGTGCCTACAGACCACAAGCCGCTGGAGTGGTGGAAAGGGCTAATCAGACTCTAAAGACTAAACTCGCTAAACTACAAGCAGACACTGGGGCCACTTGGCTCAAACTCCTGCCTTTAGCACTCTTCCAGCTACGTGCCACTCCCGCAGGAAAAACTCGCCTAAGCCCAGCGGAAATACTATATGGCAGACCCTTTCGAACGCCTTGGGACAGCAGTGTTCCACGGAATGTTCAATTCCATTACATGACTACCGAGATGGCTAATTATATATTAACACTAACTAGAATTTTGAAAGGATTACACTCCCGAGTTCGTGCCACCCAGGAAGAAGTCCCATCCATTACTCATGACGTCTCCATCAACCCTGGGGATTATGTCCTAATTCGAAATTGGACACATAAAGGTTTGGAACCTCGATGGGAGGGTCCCCTACAGGTTCTACTCACTACCCCCACTGCAGTAAAAGTGGAGGGCCGGAACGCATGGGTACATATGCACCATTGTAAGTTAATTAAGTATCCATGATGTTCTAAACTTTTCCTTTAAGTCCTAGGAACACGAGTACCAGGATGAAGTCCCTCTTCACCGTCACAATACTCGCCACCCTGCTCTCTTTCGCTGCATCCGGAAGAAGGAGATGCCCGTATGGAAGCCGACGTCCACCCCTGTGCCGAGAAGGAACCCCACGATGTGGAACAACGACAGATCTCCGATGGATCACCACGGCTATCAAAACCTGCCCAACCACCGTTCATCCCGACGACCAGAAGCCCCGATTCCGGACTACGTACATGGTTCTGATCTACGATCGCCGCACATGCCGGTGGAACCACCGGTGCATTGATAAGGACAGGGTACAAATTTTACCATCAAGGACTACTCACCCCTACTCGCCTTCCAGAAGGAAGCGGGCAACGCACCGTGTAACGGCAAATTCTTTTCTGTTTATGTCCTATGTCTATGCTAAGAAAGTGGGTGTCTCCTCTTGCTGGGTATGTACACAGGTCCCGACCCATGCCCATGGAGGCGTTCCCTTGATATCTGTTCCTTTCTCGATCGAACAGACGGCTGCATGCGTTATATTCCAGACAGTTCAGAGAATATCACGCGTCTGGTAACCCATATCAGAGATGGAGTACAGCGCTTGCGACTCACCGGTCAGGCTGACTGGTGGAGCTGGAAGTGGTCCAATTCTTGGGCCACTTACCTATTCCATGGGCTCATTATCTTCGTTACCATCTGTTTGTTGCTCTGTATCATAGCTACTGGTGTGAAATGCCTATGCAACCGTTTGGGTGCCACTGCATTACCACAGATGCTTCAGAGATCCGCCCTAGACGAAAAAGAAAAACTGGTTCCACCTACCCCTGACCTATATGAGGAAGTGGCATCCTGCCGGAGCCTAGTAGAGGAGGAGTACCTCCGCCTCGCTCTCATTTCCATCTAAAGTATCCTGAGTGTTATGTGATCAAGGAATGATCAAAGGGGGGAATGTAGAAGTGGATTTCATTTGGAACTTCGCTGATAGGGTTAATATAACAGTTCTGAAAAGCTCTGTGAAAGAGATGTCAACAGGTCAAGGGATGAAATAAAGGGAGTGTGTCTGACCGTATCTGTAAAAGCAAAGATGTCAGAAGGTTATGGGATGGAATATAGGGAGTGTGGCATTGGTACTAATTAATGTTCTGACTCGTATCTGTAAAAGCAGAGAGGTCAAAAAGGCAAAGAATGGAATGAATGGGAACCGTTACTTTATTGCAGAGATAAACATAATTAAGCTCGTTTGACCAGTTGGAACAATTAAACATTGAAATGTAAGGGGGACTGTCTTTGGAGTGAGTTGAGCCATATGGCCATGGGATACAAAAACCTTTGTATTAATATTGATAGTGACTTGTGCTAATGATTATGTCAAAAATAACCTCCCGACCTCGAAGAATAATTCCATATATGTACATGTTCTGGATCCTTGCAAAATCATAGGTGTATCTAGGAATTTAAAGGGACCACCTCTAAGCTGTGATTGTATAAAGATACCGTCCATATTTTGGACTTTGGCACTTCTCGAAGGTGGTTACCCGACTGCTTAGAGATTTGTCCCGGCCGTAAATAAACGAATATTCGTTACTGACGTGTTCGAGTGTTTTACTTCTGGACTGACGATCAGATACGTGAAAGCGCAATTCACAGTTGCACAAACTTAATCAAGCCGTCTGGTGGACCAAATGAAGGGTGATTTTTGGAGGTGGGACGCGCTCCTGTTGTCGGTAGCTGGGAGGGTCCAGACGGTGAAGATGATGGTCCTTTCGAGATTCCTGTTTGTGTTACAGTGTCTCCCCATCTTTATTCCGCAGTCCTTTTTTAAACGGGTTAACAAAGTTATCACGGGCTTTGTATGGGCGGGCAAGATCCGACGAGTAAAAAAGGGGATGATTGAGCAGAGCCGGGGAGAGGGCGGGCTGGCACTGCCAAACTTCAGTAACTATTATTGGGCAGCGAATATAGCTATGATCAAGAAGTGGGTGGTGGAGGGAGGGTTGGCATGGGAGTGTATGGAGGCGGCATCATGTAAGGGCACCAGTTTGGATGCGTTGATAATGGCGCCACTGCCGTTCCCGCCGGCACGGTACTCCACCAGCCCCGTGGTGGTGGCAGCCCTGAGAGTCTGGGGGCAATGGAGGAAACATGTGGGAGCGGAGGGAGCTTCAGTCTGGTCTCCAATCAGTAACAACCATCGGTTTGCCCCGGGAAGGATGGACGGGGGTTTTCGGAGATGGCAGAAGGCAGGAATTGAGAGGATGGGGGATATGTTTATAGAGGGGAGCTTTCCGAGTATGAGGGCACTGGAGGAGAAATTTGGATTAGAGAGGGGAAACAAATTTAGGTATCTGCAGTTGCGGGACATCCTACGTAGATAGGTCTCAACCTTCTCGCTCCTACCACCAAAGGAGATTCAGGACAGGGTAGTCTCCAGAGTGTGGGTGGGAGAAGGGAAGGTCTCCGACATCTATAAGGAGCCCATGGGGTCAGAGGACACACAGACTGAAGAGCTGAAGCGCAAGTGGGAGGAGGAGTTAGGAGGAGAGCTGGAGGATGGTCTCTGGGCGGAGGCGTTGAGTAGAGTCAACACGTCCACAACATGTGCCAGGCTCAGCCTGATACAGTTCAAGGTTGTTCACCGAGCTCACATGACAGTGGCCCGGATGAGCAGGTTCTTTGAGGTAGAAGATAGATGCGCAAGGTATGTGGGGGGCCAGCGAACCATGTTCATATGTTTGGACACGTCCAAAGCTCAGGGGATTCTGGCAGAGGTTTGCAGATGTCATGTCCATGGTGTTAAAAACAAGGGTGACACCGAGTCCGGAGGTGGTGATTTTCGGGGTGTCGGAAGATCCGGGAATCCAAGAGGAAAAAGAGACAGACGTTCTGACCTCTGCTTCCCTGGTGGCCCGGAGGCGGGTATTATTAGCTTGGAGGGACTCAAAGCCCCCAAGTTGGAGACCTGGCTATCGGACATGGCTAGCTTTTTGTCTGGAGAAAATCAAGTTCGCCTTGAGAGGGTCACTGTTAGGGTTCGCCCGGAGATGGCAGCCGTTCGTCAACTTCTTTGCAAAAAATTAAACGTCAGCAGAAGGTGGGGGGGGGTTAGTTTAGATCAGAGTAGGGGGTTAATAAAGGTGAGACCTGTAAGGGAGGAAGTAGGCTTTTTGCACTATGTTTATAGTCTTATGTATGCTGTTTATTTTGTTGTTGTTGTAAAACCAAAAATAACTCAATAAAATGTTTATTAAAAAAAAAGTAGTTGTTCATTTAAAAACTGAGCTTGTTCAATAAATACACCAAAAGAAAAAGATGGCAGTGTAATTGGGGAATTGCCCTAATTTACTAACTGTCTGTGTGGAGTTTGCACGTTCTCCCCATGTCTGAGTAGGTTGTCACCAAGTGCTCTGTATTCCTCCCATAGTGCAAAGTTAAAATGTGCTAAAATGAAAACCCGCGAGGGGGCTCCTTCACTTATTTAATTCTGACATTCTAATGGGCACCGGGCCCAGGGTTCAAATCCCACCACAGCATACGGTGAAAATTAAATTCAATAAAAATCCAGAATTAAGTCTAATGATGATCATAAAAGCACTGCCAATTGTCATAAAAACCCATCTGGTTCATTAATGTCCTTTACTGGTCTGGTCTACATGTGACTCCAGCAATGTCATTCTACATGTTTGTATCAAACCAAGTCAATAAGGAATGAAACCCATCACTGACCTAGGTACCAGAAATGACAATGGCAAACTTGGGTCGAGATTCTCCCAAAACGGGAGAAATCGTAAAGCTGCCGTAAAACCCGGGCGGGTTTTACGGCAGCGCGCCCCTTCCCGACCGGGGACCGATTCTGGTCCCCGGTCGGGGCTAGCAGCCCGACGCTGTAGGCTCCGGCAAGACGGGCTTAACGAAAATCGTTAAGCCCGCTTGCCGGAGTTAGCGCCGGCTGACGCGTCATATGACGTTAGCCGCGCATGCGCAGTTTGGAAGACGCAAACCCGCGCATGCGCGGGTGACGTCATCGCGTTTTTGCGCGAAACCCGCGCATGCGCGGGCCGGGTTGCCCCTCAGCCGCCCCGCGAATGGATACTGCGGGGCGGCGGAAGGACAAGTAGTGCGCGGGCATCGGGCCCGCTGCCCGCGATCGGTGCCCACCGATCGCGGGCCCATGGCACCCTTGGCACGGCCGTGGTACGGCCGTGCCAATCGGTGCCATGGTTATTAATAGCGAGTTTGTGACGCCGGTTTTACGAACGGCAAGACCAGGTGTGTTTGCCGTTCGTAAAAACGGCGGAAAGGGCTGGGACTTCGGCCCATCTAACAGCTGAGAATCGCTGCCGGCCGTAAAAAAACGGCGGCAGCGATTCGGGTCGGGACTTCGGCGGGGGGGTGGAGAATAGCGGGAGGGCGGCAAAAATGTCGGGAAGGCCCTCCTGCTATTCTCCCACCCGTCGTGGGGGGCGGAGAATTTCACCCTTGGTACTTTACATTTTTGTGCAACCACACACACACGTGTTATTTTTCACCCACACGGAACCTTTCACACCCACACAGCTCAGAGGGAACATTGCTCCCAAGCACTTCAAGACGTAAACTGCCAACTGCTCAGCACCAGAGCCAGCCAGATTCTTGTACAGGTCAGCCTCCCAATGTTAGCATTAGATGGACATCACTGGTGGCACGGTGGCGCAGTGGTTACCACTGCTGCCTCACAGTGCCCAGGACCTGGGTTCTATCCCAACCCTGGGTCACTGTCCTTGTTTGGTAATAAATGGGTACTCTAAATTTATATTTAAAAAATAGATGGACATCACAGCTACTTATTTGACTTTGCAGCTGTCCTGGATCAAAGTCAAAGATTAGCCTTCTCTCTTATTGCACCTTTTCAATATTGTTAAACTTGCCCCGATCCTATTGGGGACAATTGGCTACCTCATGACGGTCTTTCAGGGTCGATCAACTAATTATAGTAAAAGGAACAAACTCAGGGTCAAATTAAAAGGGGCCGTTCCTGGTAGGGGCACTGCCCAAACAAGAGCTACCCCATGGCTCTTGAGGAATATGAGCTTCCCCAATGAGGGGGCTGTGTAGAGAGGGTGCAGGGCAATCGTTAACCTTTCAGCTGTATGAATAGAGCTGGCCAGTATGGTACTGACTAGAGAGAGAATCAGCTGTGAACTACTGCTGCTGTGTAAATATTGTTGTAAAGGCTTCACAGCTCCAGCGTCCCAGGTTCAATTTCCGGCTTGGGTCACCGTCTGTGCGGTGTCTGCACATTCTCCCCGTGTCTGCGTAGGTTTCCTCCGGGTGCTCCGGTTTCCTCCCACAGTCCAAAGATGTGCAGGTTAGATGGGTTGGCCATGCTAAATTGCCCTTAGTGTCCAAAAAGGTTAGGTGGGATTACTGGGTTACAGGGATAGGGTGGGGGCGTGGGTTTAAGTGGGTGCTCTTTCCAAGTGCCGGTACAGACTCGATGGACCAAATGGCCTCCTTCTGCACTATAAATTTTATGATTCTATGAAATAAAGTTACTTTCTGTTTGACTCTACAAACGTGCGCTGGACTCTTCTTGGCCCTCACAAAAAATATTTATTTAAATTAGTTCATGGCCTCGCCTCTCCTTATCTTTCTTTTGTATTGCAACTACTTCGTCATAACTCCTACAAACTCATCATTGCCATGACACTAGCATACTGTCCATCCCCTCCATCCTATAATTGGCAACTAGGCCTTCAACTTTCTAGGTACGATGATCAGAGTTTCAAAAGTAAAATCCAGGATAAACTGAAAAGCATTGGGGAGGTGGGGCCGTGCCATGATTCACATGATGGGGGAGGGGTGGCTGAAGGTCATTTGATGACATCTTTGAACAACGTGTCCAGCCAGAGTGAGAAACCTTATTGAAAAGTGCCTTATCCACTTTGTGCAAGATGTAACATAAGATTTAAGCACATGGATTGCATGAATGTTATAAAATAAGGTTTGTTTATTCCACTGGCATCAATGCATGTATCAATCTTAAAGAGGAAGCATAACTTCAAGATGCAAATTATTTGCAGAGAATATTCACTGCTGTTGCCCTAGACCTCTGTCCTATTCGGGGTCTCAGCTTTTCAACTCAGTCACCTACTAAGTGTGTACTGCAGCGTAGCTCCTGACTTCATCCTATTCTCTCACTCTCTCTCCTGGTCTTCTCAGACTTAGGGGTGCCTCCAGGGAGTTTGACCAGGTTTCCAATTTTCTTCCTGGCTCCTTGACCACCCTGAGGGGCTTGAAGCTGCTCTGGGCTCCTGATCCTCCCATGTCCTGGCTGCATCTACTTTGCTTCACAGCTGCTGGTTCCACCTCTCAGCTTGTCATAGATATTACTTCCTGGAGGCAAGGGCTAACCAGTTCTCCGGTATCGCCACCTGCTGCCAGAGGCCCTGCTATACACAGATGAATCTTACACTGCAGTTTATTTATTGGCACAGTCCAGGAATTACTGTCAGTGAATTAATGTTTAATGTCTTTGCATAACATTACTTGATCTGCTCTGCTAGTGCCTACATTTAAAAAAACAGACAAAGGAATGTTGCATGAACCTGTTGAAATTTTGGCTATTAATATCACCAACAATTCTGAGTCTGAAATTACTAGAAGCACTGAGGTGTCCATTTCCCATTTGTTCCTGAAAATGAAGCAATCATTTGGACTAATGAGAAGTCAATGGTTGGACGTCAGCAGCAATAGTGTCCAAAACAAATGAAAATTTGCATCAGTGCATTGCGGTCACTGCATCCAGAACGTGTACCTGAGCAAGACACCCTCTGTGTTCAAGTGAAGGAAAGCATCCAGCAGAGGGCAGTAGAGCGGAGCTGCTGATTGGCTGTTGTGGGGAAAATTTGCATCAGTGCATTGCGGTCACTGTATCTTGAAGGTGGTTTGTGGAGGAGCTCTTGTCAAGTGACAGTTTAAACTAATTTGTCAGGGGGCTGGGAAAATGAGCTGTAGTCCAGAAGCCAGTGTTGAGAGTAGTGAGGTACTGAGGAGGGTATCAAGGTCGCAGGAGTGTACCGGCAGACAGAAAGGTGGGTTGAAGTGTGTCTACTTCAATGCAAGGAGCATCTAAGGTAGTGAACTTGAAGCGTGGATTGGTACTTGGGACTACAATGTTGTGGCCATTAGAGACATGGTTAGAACAGGGACAGGAATGGTTGTTGGAAGTTCCGGGGTATAGATGTTTCAGTAAGAGTAGGGAAGATGGTAAAAGAGGTGGAGGAATAGCATTGTTAATCAAGGAGAGTTTAATGGCTGCAGAAAGGCAGTTCAATGGGGATCTGCCTACTGAGGTAATCTGGGCCAAAGTTAGAAATAGGAAAGGAGCGGTCACATTGTTAGGAGTTTTCTATAGGTCTCCAAATAGTAATAGAGATGTGGAGGAAGAAATTGCAAAACAGATTATGGATAGGTGTGGAGGTCTCAGGGTAGTTGTCATGAGTGACTTTAACTTTCCAAATATTGATGTGAACCTCTATAGATCGAACAGTTTGGATGGGGCAGTTTTTGTACAATGTGTGCAGGAGGGTTTCCCGACACAATATGTGGATAGGCCGACAGGAGGGGGGGCCACATTGGATTTGGTACTGGATAATGAACCGGGCCAAGTGTTAGATTTGTTTGTGGGAGAGCACTTTGGAGATAGTGACCACAATTCAGTGTCTTTCACTATTGCAATGGAGATGGATAGGGCCATACGGTAGGGCAAGGTTTATAATTGGGGGAGGGGTAATTATGATGCGATTAGGCAAGAATTAGGGAGCATAAGATGGGAACAGAAACTGTCAGGGAAAGGCACAAATGAAAAGTGGAGCTTGTTCAAGGAACAAACACTGCGTGTCCTTGATAGGTATGTCCCTGTCAGGCAGGGAGGAAATGGCCGTGTGAGGGAACCATGGTTCACAAAAGACGTTGAATGTCTTGTCAAGAGGAAAAATCAAGAGTATGTAAGGATGAGAAAACAAGGTTCAGTTGGGTTGCTTGGGGGTTACAAGGTAGCAGGGAATGAGCTGAGGAGACAGCTTGGGAGAGCTGGGAGGGGCCATGGGAAGTCCTTGGCGGGTCGGATCAAGAAAATCCCCAAGGCTTTTTGCTCTTATGTGAGAAATAAAAGAATGACCAGGGTGAGGGTAGGGCCGGTCAAGGACAGTGGTGGGAACTTGTGCATGGAGTCAGAAGAAATAGGAGAGGCGTTGAATGAATACTTTTCATCAGTGTTCACCAAGGAGAGGGGCCATGTTTTTGAGGATGAGTGTGATACAGGCAGGTAGGCTGGAGGAGGTAGACATTCTGAGGAAGGATGATTAGCAATTTTGAAAAACCTGATGGTCGACAAGTCCCCTGGGCCAGATTTCATATATCCAAGGATTCTTTGGGAGGCAAGGGATGAGATTGCAGAGCCTTTGGCTTTGATCTTTACATAGAATTTACAGTGCAGAAGGAGGCCATTCGGCCCATCGAGTCTGCACTGGCTCCTGGAAAGAGCACCCTACCCAAGGTCAACACCTCCACCCTATCCCCATAACTCAGTAACCCCACCCAAAACTAAGGGCAATTTTGGACACTAAGGGCAATTTATCATGGCCAATCCACCTAACCCGCACATCTTTGGACTGTGGGAGGAAACCGGAGCACCCGAAGGAAACCCATGCACACACGGGGAGGATGTGCAGACTCCGCACAGACAGTGACCCAAGCCGGAATCGAACCTGGGACCCTGGAGCTGTGAAGCAATTGTGCTATCCACAATGCTACCGTGCTGCCCCATCTTTGTGTCCTCACTGTCCACGGGGACAGTTCCAGAGGACTGGAGAGTGGTGAATGTTGTTCCTCTGTTCAAGTAAGGGAATAGGAATGACCCTGGTAATTATAGGCCAGTTAGTCTTACTTCGGTGGTCAGTAAGTTAATGGAAAAGGTCCTGAAGGATAGGATTTATGACCATTTGGAAAGATGCAGGTTAATCCGGGATAGTCAACACGGATTCGTGAAGGGTAAGTCTTGCCTCACAAATTTGATTGAATTCTTTGAGGAGGTAACTAAGTGTGTAAATGAAGGTAGAGCAGTTGATGTCGTATACATGGATTTTAGTAAGGCGTTTGATAAGGTTCCCCATGGTCGGCTCATGAAGAAAGTAAGGAGGTGTGGGATAAAGGGAAATTTGGCCAATTGGATAAGTAACTGGTTATCACATAGAAGACAGAGGGTGGTGGTGGATGGAAAATTTTCAGACTGGAGCCCAGTCACCAGCGGTGTACCACAGGGATCAGTGCTGGGTCCTCTGCTATTTGTGATTTTTATCAATGACTTGGAGGAGGGGGCTGAAGGGTGGGTCAGTAAATTTGCTGATGACACCAAGATTGGTGGAGTAGTGGATGAGGTGGATGGCTGTTGTAGGCTGCAAAGAGACATTGATAGGATGCAGAGCTGGGCCGAAAAATGGCAGATGGAGTTTAACCCTGATAAGTGTGAGGTGATTAATTTTGGTAGAAAAAATTTGAATGCGGATTACAGGGTCAACGGCAGGGTTCTGAGGAATGTGGAGGAACAGAGAGATCTTGGGGTTCATGTCCACAAATCTCTGAAGGTTGCCACCCAAGTGGATAGAGCCGTGAAGAAGGCCTATAGTGCGTTAGCATTTATTAACAGGGGGCTTGGGTTTGGAGAGCTGTTGGATTATGCTGCAACTGTACATGACTCTGGTGAGACCACATTTGGAGTATTGTGCACAGTTCTGGTCACCACATTATAGGAAGGATGTGGAAGCATTGGAAAGGGTGCAAAGGAGATTTACCAGGATGCTGCCTGTTTGCAGGATAGGTCTTATGAGGAAAGGTTGAGGGAGCTAGGGCTTTTCTCTTTGGAGCGGAGGAGGATGAGCGGCGACTTAATAGAGATTTATAAGATGATAGATAGAGTGGACGTTCAGAGACTAGTTCCACAGGTGGATGTAGTTGTTACAAGGGGGCATAACTATACGGTTCAGGGTGGGAGATATAGGGGGGATGTCCGAGGTAGGTTCTTTACTCAGACAGTGGTTAGGGTGCGGAATGGACTGCCTGCTGTGATAGTGCAGGTGGCCACTTTAGGAACTTTCAAGCGGTTATTGGATAGGCACATGGAGCACACCAGAATGATAGGGAGTGGGATATGATGTGTTGGGTATGCTGGGTCTGTGAGGACTGTGTTAACCATAGTAGTGAGAGAGACAGGCTTCCAACACTTGAAGAAATGCAACTCGATTTTATTGAACTCTTAACTATAATACATGCTTTAACTGTGGGTTGACACTATGCTAAGTTGACTGGAGACCTGAGGCTAACCTGACCAGACTATCTTACTACCACATGGTGGATGTTCTAGTTGTTGCTCACAGGCTCTGACTGTCTCAGAGACTGCATCCCAAGAGAGCGGGAAAACTAGTGCCCTCTGGCTTTATAGTGGCCGTGTCCTGTCTGGTGATTGGCTGCTGTGTTCTGTGTGTTCATTGGTCATCCTGTGTGTCAATCAATGTCTGTCTGTGCACCATCATATACTTGTGTGTATATTATGACAGGATAGCTTGATCTTGGTTTCGGACAATGCTCGGCACAACATCGAGGGCCGTAGGGCCTGTTCTGTGCTGTACTGTTCTATGTTCTATGTTACTAGCATCATGCCGCCTTGCACACACCGGAGCATCAGGGAGTGCCCTTCATTAACAGGAAGGGCTTCCATTTCCTGAATGGTCAACTCATATCAGACCACCACCTCCGGATCATGTACGTGTCTGCATGCTTCCCAGGGAGCATGCATGACAGCTACATCCTGGGACACTCGGAGATCCGTGGTGCCTTCGAGGACCACCCAGGATGACAGGTTGGCTCTTGGGGATAAGAGATACCCCCTCAGGTCCTGGCTGATGACGCCAGTGCAGAGGCCAGAGACCCTATATAACGAGGCCCATGTTGCCACCCGTGTTGTCATTGAGCGATGCATTGGACTACTCAAAATGAAGTTCCGATGCCTGGACTGCTCTACTGGTGCCTTACAGTACACCCCCCAGAGGGGCTTCGGCTTCATGGTGGTCTGTTGTGCCCTCCACAACCTGGCACAGCAGCGGGAGGGGGGGGGGGGGGCATGGTGGCACAGTGGTTAACACTGCTGCCTCACAGCGCCAGGGGCCTGGGTTCAATTACAGCCTTGGATGACTGTGTGGAGTTTGTACGTCCACCCCATGTCCGCGTGGATTTCCTCCCGCTGCTCCGGTTTCATCCCACAGTCCGAAGATGTGCAGATAAGGTGGATTGGCCATGTTCCATTGCCCCTTAGTCTCCAAAGGATTAGGTGGGGTTGTTAGGTTATGGAATGGGGTTGGGGTGTGGCCCTAGGTGGAAAGGTCTTTCAGATGGTTGGTGTAGACTTGATGGGCCAAATGGCCTCCTTCTGTACTGTCGTGATTCTATGACTGCAGCATGACTGCATATTTAGGGCTAGTTTCCTGGGATCACACTCCCATTGTCAGTTTGGATATATTAGACCATAAGACCATAAGATATAGGAGCAGAATTAGGCCACTTGGCCCATCGAGTCTGCTCCGCCATTCAATCATGGCTGATATTTTCTCATCCCCATTTTCCTGCCTTCTCCCCATAACCCCTGATCCCCTTATTAATCATGAACCTATCCATCTCTGTCTTAAAGACACTCAGTGAATTGGCCTCCACAGCCTTCTGCAGCAAAGAGTTCCACAGATTCACCACCCTCTGGCTGAAGAATTCCTCCTCATCTCTGTTTTAAAGGATTGTCCCATTAGTCTGAGATGGTGTCCTCTCGTTCTAGTATTTCCTACAAGTGAAAACATCCTCTCCACGTCCACTCTATCCAGGTCTCGCAGTATCCTGTAAGTTTCAATAAGATCCCCCCTCATCCTTCTAAACTCCAATGAGTACAGACCCAGAGTCCTCAACCGTTCCTCATACGACAAGTTCTTTATTCCAGGGATCATTCTTGTGAACCTCCTCTGGACCCTTTCCAAGGCCAGCACATCCTTCCTTAGATACGGGGCCCAAAACTGCTCATAATACTCCAAATAGGGTCTGACCAGAGCCTTATACAGCCTCAGAAGTACATCCCTGGTCTTGTATTCTAGCCCTCTTGACATGAATGCTAACATTGCATTTGCCTTCTTAACTGCCGACTGAACCTGCACATTAACCTTAAGAGAATCATGAACAAGGACTCCAAATCCCTTTGTGCTTCTGATTTCCGAAGCATTTCCCCATTTAGAAAATTGTCAATGCCTAAATTCCTCCTTCCAAAGTGCATAACCTCACACTTTTCCACATTGTATTTCATTTGCCACTTCTTTGCCCACTCTCCTAACTTGTCCAAATCCTTCTGCAGCCCCCTTTGCTTCCTCAATACTACCTGAACCTCTACAGATCTTTGTATCATCTGCAAACTTAGCAACAGTGCCTTCAGTTCCTTCTTCCAGATCATTAATGTATATTGTGAAAGGTTGTGGGCCCAGCACAGACCCCTGAGGCACACCACTAGTCACCGGCTGCCATCCTGAAAAAGACCCCTTTATCCCCACTCTTTGCCTTCTGCCAGTCAGCCAATCCTCTATCCATGCCAGGAACTTACCCTTAACACCATGGGCTTTTAACTTATTTAACAGTCTCCTATGCGGCACCTTGTCAAAGGCCTTCTGGAAATCTAAATAAATCACATCCACTGGTTCTCCTTTGTCTAACTTCCTTGTTACCTCCTCAAAGAACTCTAACAGATTTGTCAGACACGAGCTCCCTTTGACAAAGTCGTGCTGACTCAGTCCTATTTTACCATGCACTTCCAAGTACTCCACGATCTCATCTTTAATAACAGACTCTAAAATCTTAATAATGACCGAAGTCAGGCTAACCAGCCTATAATTTCCCGTCTTGTGCCTCCCTCCCTTCTTAAATGGTGGTGTTACATTTGCCACCTTCCAGTCCTCTGGGACCCTTCCTGCCTCCAGTGATTCCTGAAAGATGATCACCCACCAATGCCTTCACAATTTCCTCAGCTATCTCTTCTCTTTTGGGACCCTGGGGTGTAGTCCATCCGGTCCAGGTGACCTATCCACCTTCAGACCTTTCAGTTTCCCCAGAACCTTCTCCTTAGTAATGGTCACTGCACACACCTCTGCCCCCTGGTTCTCCTGAAGCTCTGGCATCCCACTGGTGTCTTCCACCGTGAAGACTGATGCAAAGTAACTGTTCAGTTCATCTGCCATTTCTTTGTTTCCTATTATTACTGCTCCAGCCACATTTTCTAGTGGTCCAATGTCTATTTTTGCCTCTCTCTTAAATTTTATATATTGAAAAAAACTCTTCCTATCTTCCTTTATATTACTAGCTAGCTTGCACTCATACTTCATCTTCTCCCCCCTTATTGCTTTTTTAGTTATCCTCAACTCACTTTTAAAAACTTCCCAATCCACTGTCTTCCCACTAATCCTCGCCACTTTGCACGCTTTTACTTTAGCTTTTATACTGTCCTTGACATCCCTCGTCATCCATGGATGCCTTGTCCTCTCCTGAGCATGTTTCCTTCTCCTTGGGATGAATTTCTGTTGTGCCTCCCTAATAACCCCCAAAAACCCTTGCCATTGCTATTCCACTGTCTTTCCTGCTCGGCTCCTTTTCCAATCAACTCTGGCCAGCTCCTCCCTCATGTCTATGTAGTTACCCTTTTTTAATTGTAATACCGTTACATCTGATTGCAGCTTCTCCCTCTCAAACTGCAGGGTATATTCTATCATGTTATGGTCACTGCTCCCTAAGGGCTCCTTCACCTTAAGTTCCCTAATCAAGTCTGCCTCATTACACATCACCAAATTCAGAATTGCCTATTGCCTGGTTGGCTCTGTCAGAAGTTAATGCAAAAAAACCATAATTTTCCATCCATTCAAAATAACATTGCAAAATTGGGACTGAAGCCAGATTTCTGATATGGGCTGCCAGTAGAATGCTCCCTATTGCATCAGTAAATTTGCTAAAGTAGCCCTTGCTGTCAGCTGTTTTCAATAATTAGGCAGACGTAGAGTAGACAGAAGTTTCTACGGTTGCAAACGAGACTCCAGGAGGGTATGTTGCTTCCCGGGTGCAAGGGTCCTGGATGTATCAAAGTGGCTGCAGGACATTCTAAAGGGGTAGGGTGAACATACAGGCACCAACGATAGAGGTAAAAAAAATGCGATGAGGTCCTACATGCTGAATTTAGGGAGTTAAGAGCTAAACTAAAAAGTTGGACTCAAAGGTAGTAATCTTGGCATTCCTACCAGTGCCACGTGCTAGTCAGAGTAGGAATGATAGGATAGACAGGTTGAACGTGTGGCTTGAGAGATGGTGCATGAGGGAGGGATTCAGATTTTTGGGACATTGGACAATCAGACCATCTACACCTGGGCAGGACTGGAACCAATGTCCTAGGGGGGTTGTTTGCTAGCGCTGTTGGGGACGGTTCAAACTAATGTGGCGGGGGGATGGGAACCAATGCAGGAAGTCATAGGGTAGTAAAGAGTGGATAGAAACAAAAGCTGGTAAGGAGAAAAGTGGAAGGCAGAGAAACAGATTGAACTGCATTTATTTCAATGCAAGAAGCCTAACGGGCAAGGCAGATGAAGTCAGGGCATGGATAGGTACATGGCACTGGGATATTATAGCTATTACTGAAACATGAAACATAGCATAAATGCTTCACAGCTCCAGGGTCCCAGGTTCGATTCCCGGCTGGGTCACTGTCTGTGCGGAGTCTGCATGTCCTCCCCATGTGTGCGTGAGTTTCCTCCGGGTGCTCCGGTTTCCTCCCATAGTCCAAAGATGTGCGGGTTAGGTGGATTGGCCAAGCTAAATTGCCCGTAGTGTCCTAATAGTAAGGTTAAGGGGGGGAGTTGTTGGGTTACGGGTATAGGGTGGATACGTGGGTTTGAGTAGGGTGATCATTGCTCGGCACAACATCGAGGGCCGAAGGGCCTGTTCTGTGCTGTACTGTTCTATGTTCTATGACTAAAGGAGGAGCAGGACTGGCAGCTCAATGTTCTGGGGTACAGATAGGAAAGATAGAACAGGAGGTAAGAGAGGAGGGGGAGTTGCATTTTTGATTGGGGACAGTATGACGGCAGTACAGAGAGGATATATCCGAGGGTTCGCCCACTGAGTCTATATGGGTAGAACTGAAAAATAAGAAGGGTGAGATCCAAAGGCCACCAAATAGTCAGTGGGAAATCGAGAAGCAAATATGTGAGGAGATTACAAATAGCTGCCGGAAAAATAGGGTGGTAATAGTAGGGGATTTTAACTTTCCCAACATTAACTGGGAGTACAGTCATAGCACTAGGGGTTTGGATGGATAGAAATTTGTTGTGTGTATTCAGGTAAAATTCCTCATTCAATACGTGGATGGCCCGACCAGAGGAGGCAAAACTTGACCTCCTCTTCGGGAATAACGAAGGGCAGGTGACGGAAGTGTTCGTGAGAGATCACTTTGGGACCAGTGACCATAATTCCATTAGTTTTAAGATAGGTATGGAGAATGATAGTTCTGGCACAAAAGTTAAAATTCTAAATTGGGGCAAGGCCAATTTTGATGGTATTAGACGGGAACTTTCGAAAGTAACGGGCAGCACGGTGGCGCAGTGGTTAGCACTGCTGCCGACAGCACTGAGGACCTGGGTTCGATCACGGCCCTGGGTCACTGACTGTGTGGAGTTTGCACATTCTGCCTGTGTCTGCGTGTGTTTCACCCCCACAACCCAAAGATGTGCAGGGTAGGTGGATTGGCCACGCTAAATTGCCCCTTAATTGGAAAAAACTAATTGGGTAATCTAAATTTATTTTTTTTAAAGTTGATTGGGGGAGCCTGTTTAGAGGCAAGAGGACAGTTGGTAAGCGAGAGTCTTTCAAAAGGGTGTTAACTAGGGCTCAGGGTGAGTACATTCCATCAGAGTGAAGGTTAAGGCTGGTAGTAGGAGGGAACCCTGGGTGACCCAGGATATTAAGGCCATGTTCAAAAAGAAGAAGGAGGCATATGACAGCTGGGATCAAGTGGATCCCTTGAAGTGTATAGGCTTATCGGAGTAGAGTTAAGAGATAAATCAGGAAGGCAAAAAGGGGACATGAGATTGTCTCAGCAGGTAAGGCAAAGGAAAATCCAAAGAGCTTTTACAGATACATAAAGGGTAAAGGGGTGACTAGGGAGAGGATAGGGCCTCTTAAGAATAAACTAGATCATTTATGTGCAGACCTACAAGGGAAATATTTCTCATCAGTATTTACTGTTGATAAAGGCACAAATGTTAGGGAAATTTGGGAAATAAAAAGTGATGTCTTGAGGAGTGTACATATTACAAAGAAGGAAGTGCTGGAAGTATTAAACTGCATCAAGATAGATAAATATGCGGGACCTGATGAAATGTATCCCAGGACATTGTAAGAGGCGAGGGAGGAAATTGCCGGCCCCCAAGCTGAGATATTTGAATCATTGACAGCCACAGGAGAGGTGCCTGGAAGAGGGTAGCAAATAATGTGCCCTTGTTTAAAAAGGGCTGTAGGGATAAGCCTGGGAACTACAGACCGGTGAGCTTTACTTCTGTAGTGGGTAAATTGTTAGAAGGTATTCTAAGGGACAGGATCTACAGGCATTCAGACAGGTACGCTCTAATTAGGGAAAATCAGCATGGCTTTGTAAGGGGAAAGTCATGTCTCACAAATTTGATTGAGTTTTTTGAAGGGGTAAACAAGAAGGTAGATGAGGGCAGTGCAGTCGATGTTGTCTACATGGACTTTAGCAAGGCCTTTGGCAAGGTACCGCATGGAAGGTTGTTTCAAAAGGTTAAATTTCACTGAATCCAGGGTGAGGTAGCCAATTGGATACAAAATTGGCTTGGTGACTGAAGGGAACCAGCTATTTCTGATAGGTAAAAAGATCATTAATTTAGCCATGTTAATGTAAATACTAAAGCCCAGTTTGAAATCCATTTTAAAATGGATTTCATAATAAAACTTCAAGCATAACTTAGATTACAAAAACACACACCTTCAGTAAGAAAGCACAGAATTTGAAACATCTAAAGGCTAGCTAAAGCTTATGCAACATTTTTACTGAAAGGTTAAATTGACAATCTGATCAAGGTCAAAATAAGCACCATGACTACATGAATCCACCATTCTGCAGTCAGCAGAAAAACCATTAGAAACTGGAATCAACACAGGACATGCATCTGAAAAGCAACGTCTTCAGAATAGTTGTTCATTGATGATTGACCATCCAACCAAATGCATTTGAGACCCATCCAAACCAATCAGCAAATTGCATGGGTAGGGACAGATGGAGTCAGACTGATAACATTTTCCTTAAAGATAGAGGTCCGGGCAGCCATTTTCCATCCAGGATCACTCTATACCTTTTTACCTAACTATTCGCGATCCTTATTTCGTATTTTCATATTTCCACTCTAACTCTTAAAGTCTGCGCAAGCTGTTTTTGCTTTGAGCAAGAAATCATTACTGTATTTTGAAAGTTAAATCTATTTGTAAACCATTAAGCCAATTATATCTCTTTAAGTCTTCTGCTGGCAGGGCTTATTGAGAACATCTGATTTGTAACCACAAGAAGATTTCAGTCTCTCAATTATAATCAATAGACAGAATAAAAGATTTTTATTTCACATCCGAGAAGTGTAACTTAAATTCTACTGAGTTTTGAAGTGTATACTTAAACTGCCTGGTAGATTTTTATTTCACATCCGAGAAGTGTAACTTAAATTCTACTGAGTTTTGAAGTGTATACTTAAACTGCCTGGTAGATTTAAGGGTGGTTGTGGAGGTTTGTTTTTCAAACTGGAGGTATGTGACCAGCAGTGTGCCTCAGTGATCGGTGCTGGGTCCACTGTCATTTGTTATATATATATATATATATATACATATATAAATGATTTAGATGAGAATTTAGGAGGCATGGTTAGTAAGTTTGCAGATGACACCAAGTTTTGGTGGCATAGTGGATAGTGAAGAACGTTATATAAGATTGCAACAGGATTGTGACCAATTGGGCCAGTGGGCCGATGAATGGCAGATGGCGTTTAATTTGGATAAATGTGAGGTGATGCATTTTCGTAGATAAAATCAGGGCAGGACCGACTCAGTTAATGGTAGGGAGTTGGGGAGAGTTACAGAACAAAGAGATCATGGGGTACAGGTTCATAGCTCCTTGAAGGTGGAGTCGCAGGTGGATAGGGTGGTGAAGAAGGCATTCAGCATGAGGTTTTATTGGTCAGAATATTGAATACAGGAGTTGGGGTGTCTTATTGAAGTTTTACAAGACATTGGTAAGACCACACATGAAATACTGTGTTCAGTTCTGGTCACCCTATTATAGGAAGGATATTATTAAACTAGAAAGAACGCAGAAGAGATTTACGAGGATACTACCAGGACTTGATAGTCTGAGTTGTAAGGAGAGGCTGGATAAGCTGGGACTTTTTTTCCTGGAGGTCTATAAAATAATGAGGAGCATAGGTAAGGTAGATAATCAACATCTTTTCCCAAAGGTAGAGTCTAGAACTAGAGGGCATAGGTTTAAGGTGAGAGGGGAGAGATACAAAAGAGACCAGAGGGTAAATTGTTTCACACAGAAGGTAGTGAGCATCTGGGATGGGCTGCCAGAGGCAGTGGTAGAGGTGGGTACAATTTTTTCCTTTAAAAAGCAGTTACGTGGGCAGGGTGGGTATAGAGGGATATGGGCCCAATGCGGGCAAGTGGGACTAGCTTAGTGATAGACTGTAGGCGGCATGGACAAGCTGGGCCGAAGGGCCTGTTTCCATGCTGTAAACATCTATGACTCTATGACTCTCGGCATTTCTTCAATAGTCATGGGTTAGTTGTGCAATTGCTAAGAGCGAAAAATGTTAATCTCGACTCAATCCCTTCCCCCACCTCCCTATATATTGTGCAGAAAATACTATCTCAGAATGCGAAGTATAACTGTGAAACTGCACACAAGTTAATGTAAACTGATCAGATGATGTTTTTTTCATTAGCAAATTCACGAATTTGGGCTAGAAAACTTTGTACAAGATTCCTTTTGTCATGAATAAGACATCAAGAAAACAAAAATGGGGTTGGGGGAGCTGAGGGTGGGTGGGGATGCGGGGTGGACACACGCCCCAGGCTGTTAATTATTCTGAGGCATCTGAAAAAGCACCCTGGATGGTCCAGTCCCATCAGGTGGAGATCCTGCGGAAGAATGGACATGTGGTCAGTGGGAGGGAAGGATCGTGATATCTACATGAACAACTCACTTGAGGCAGATCATCTAGGTGAAGGAGCAGTGGGTCCTCACCTCTGCAGCGCAGCCCAACCTCGCTGTTGGTGACTGCTCTCCCTCGCTCATCCCTATAATCTCCAGGGTCCATTACTCTTGGAGGTGAGGACTGATATTGGGAACTCTTACGCTCGTCTGGCCCCTTTCACGCCTCTTACGTGCTAATTTCTGCCGCTCACTTGGTGCATTGGGTGAGGGAGGGGTGGTTCTATGGCATGTGGCATGTGTGCGCACCGCACCTGGACATGGAGGGATTGTGGGTGCCAGGGTGTGCTAGGTCACAGGTGTAGGGAGGGGTGCGAGGTGCCAGCTGCTGACTTGGTGGGGTGGGGGGTTGGAGGTCTAGGGCGTGGCAGTCAGATCTAATGCTAGGGGGCCAGTGGTAACCTATCCTTGCGGCCCAGTGGAGGCCGTTTTCTTCTTCCTGCACTGAACGGCGGTGTTCCTGGTCATGCTGCCCGAATTGATAGCCGTTTCCACTGCCTCCCAAGCAGCATTGGCGATCCTGCAGCTGGTCCTCCGACCTCCTTGGTGGAACAGGATGTTCCATCTTGCCAGTAGCCTGACCAAGTCAGCATCCCCAAAGCATGGAGCAGGTCTGCGTGGTGCCATGCTTGTGTGCTGAATGGGAGTGAGTTGAGGGGGAGCATTTACAAGCAACTCCCCCTTGTTAGCAGGGAGCTGTCGGGTCGAGTCTGACAAATCAGCTGGTAGGACAGGCAGTACCAGTGTGAGGTTGGTGGGGACATATTTTCAGCACAAAGTCCCATTAAGTGCGGGCTGCAATCTCACTGGCCCAGCACTTGGGGAACACCCACAAAGTTGTGCCAGAAATTACACTTATACAGGTCGCAGTAATAGGATCTAAAAGCTGCATTGACCTGGAGAGGAGCAGAAATGAGGCTGCCACCTGGATTGAGTATCTGGGGGATCTCATGGGAGTCGGCTTGATGTTTGAGTTGGTGAGCCAGGAGACAACTGCCCTTCTCCCCATACTCATAAAAAGTATCCTTGGGGCGCTGTAACTGACGTACAGCCTGGTTAGTGGACAGTAGCTCAAACTGGGTCTGTAATTGTTTCCTGCTTGCCAATAACTCTGGAGTAGGATCCAGCGAGTACTGGTGATTCCCCCTCTAGAATGAAATCCACCAGCCTCTGCTGCTCCAATTTCACTATCCTCAGCATGTATGCTCTATAAGGAATAATTTCCCCCAGGGCAGCACGGTGGTGCAGTGTGTAGCACTGCTGCCTCACACGCCAAGGTCCCAGGTTCGATCCTGGCTCTGGGTCACTGTTCGTGTGGAGTTTGCACATTCTCCCTGTGTTTGTGCGGGTTTTGCCCCCAACAACCCAAAGATGTGCAGGGTAGGTTAATTGGCCACGCTAAATTGCCCCTCAATTGGAAAAAATTATTTGGGTAGTGTAAAAAAAAAATTTTTTAATAAATAAATAAGCCCCCCCTCCCCTTAAGAATGGCCTGAAGAGCCTCTCACAACGTGGAGGGAGAGATTGAGTCGGTCCTGTTTAATTTAATGTTGTCATCTATGGAGATGGATAAACCCTTGCAAATGTTTTATCGGCCAGAAAAGTAGTATCTAATCTCCAATATAGGCATTGGGTGAGGCCAGACTCCAGCAACAAATCAACAATATGTGGGCATGGTCAGAAATCACATTTGCTGAGAACTCAGCTGCCTCTACTGGAGAGAGTAAAGCCCTGTCTAAAATTTTTTAAATCAATGCAGGAATACATACGGTGGACATGTGAAAAAAAAAGAAAAATCCCTGTCATTCAGGTGCAAAAAGTGGCAGGGATCTACCCCCACCCCCAATCTCAGCCATAAAAGCCGACCTGGCCATCCCAGATGGGATAAGAGATTTAGGTTTGGAACAATCCAATTTAGGATCCAAGCCACAGTTCAGGCTGCCTCCTAAAATAAACTGGTGTGAGTCAAGATTGGGGAGGGAAGTAGCAGAGAATTAATGAAATTCATATCATCACAGTTAGGGCCATAAAGGTTGCCAAGAACTATTGGGGTGTTCGACAAGGATCCACAAACAATAACAGATCGACCATTGCGATCAACTATAATCTGAGAAGAGGAGAACTGGACTCTTTTATTAATTAAAATCGCCGTAACCCTGGCATTGGCATTGAAACTGGAATGAAAAACCTGCTGAACCCAGCCTTTGTGTGGCATGCTCTGATCCTTGAAACGCAAATGGGTTTCCAGCAGAAAAACAATGTCAGAGTTTAGGCTCTTAAGATGAGCAAATGCTCTCGACCATTTTACTGGGCCATTCAAACCCCTAACGTTCTAGGTAACCAGGCAGAACGGAGGTCTCCCACCAGCCCTTAAGCCAGAGTCAGACATTCGCAAAAAGAGATACTAAAGCAGGAACACTGAAAAGATAAAGCAAAAAGATCCACCCAAAATGGCCAAGTCACCAGAGCCAAGTGACCCAACAAAGGGAGACCAGCAGACACCGTCAACAAACCCACACTAAAACCCCCACCCCCTCTCACCCCAAAAACACCCAATCGAGTATAACCACACCCAAAAGCAAATAGAATAGCAAACAATAACTTATCCTAAAGCCTACATTTAACAAAACAAAACTAAACACAAGCTCTAAACTCATTTTTAATGAGCTGCAGAATACCCTCAAATACTACTCCCATTAACTAACACCCTTGTTAGCACAGAGACTCCCAACAGAAGAGTAAAAACTTGTTTAACTTACAACATCTCATTTGCAATTACAGGTCGCGCCAAACAACGGTAATGAAAAGAGAAAAGGAACAATATATTAATGCTAAAATAAATAGCAGAGATCTCTCAATCTAACCAAAGTCATCAAGAGCAGGCATTTTCAAAGTGGAGGTCGCGACTGGCGGGTGAGTCGCGGGCAGGTGTTGGGAGGGTCGCGAAGCCAGCCATCATAGCCTTCCCGATCACGGGAATTCACGCGCGACAGCCGCAGCAGCCGCTTTTAACAATGCTGGCTGCAAGCGACTTTGAAAATGGCGGCCACGACCAGTTGAAAAATTGCGGGCACACTGCGCATGCATGTCCGCTCATCAGTGCGCATGTGGCCCGGGAGTGTTGGGACCTGAACCTGGGGTCAAAGTGCGATTGCAGGGGCAGCACAGTGGTGCAGTGGGTTAGCCCTGTTGCCTCACTGAGCCTTGGTCCCAGGTTTGATCCTGGCTCTGGGTCACTGTCCGTGTGGAGTTTTCACATTCTCCCGTGTTTGCGTGCATTTTGCCCCAAAACCCAAAGATGTGCAGGCGAGGTGGATTGGCCACGCTAAATTGCCCCTTAATTGGAAAAAATGAATTGGGTACTCTAAATTTTTTTTTAAAAGTACGATCACAGCATGGCGGCGGCTGACTGTGTGGTGATCACCGATGATTAACAAGGCTATGACCTCAATCTGTTTTGTATCCCTAAACATTACTGTAATGATCTGGAGACAGTATGTATTCCTCATGGTTTAATCATGGACAAAACTGAACGTTTGGCAAGGGGTGTAATGAAAGCCATGGGAAATCATCACATTGTCACCCTCTGTGAACTGAAGGGTGGCTATAAGTTTTTTGCTGACCTTTTAGACTACAAACATTGAATCAAAACAGTGACAAGTCAATCCCTATGATGGTGGACTTCATTCGCTTGAAGAGTTACTGTAATGATCTGTCAACAGGGGAGCTACTCAGATTTTACAAACTGAGGTACAAAATCCACGCTCTCCTCCTGTGAACCTGATTGGAGTGAGATCATGAGGCAGGCTCGCCTCTCGCATTAAAGGTAAGAGAAAATGGTGGGTCACAAATGTTGGCCGGCGTGGGTCGTGACGGTCGACCAGCATGGGTTGTGAAGTTTGGTCGGCTTGGGATGCAAAGGTTGGCCGGCATAGGTCGCAAAGGTTGGCCGGCTGGTAAAAATGGGTCCCCGGAAAAATAGTTTGAAAAACACTGATCAAGAGCACAACCAAACAACGAACATGAAAAGACACAGAATACAAAGTGCCTGTCCACAGGGCAATAAAACAGATTAAACAGTGCACAAGTTGTGCCTTTGAACAAAGGAGTATGCCTTCCCCGTAAGTCAAAAAAGTGGGACGGGGTTCTTGATCCCGCTGCACCCATTATCTGGTGAGGTGCTCCCCTGCTCTCAGCGGCTAATATGGACACCCCCATGCCGTCAGGAAATCCGCGGGCGTGAGTACGCTGCCGATGAAACGGGGGATCCCGCCGGCGGAGAATCCAGCCTGTGGTCTTTTTACCAGATTGTTACTCGAGACGAGCTGAGTAGACCTTCTCAAACTTAACTCCATTCTTGTACAGGATGGATTTCACTCCATTAAAAGCAGCTCTGATTTTAGCTAGATCCGCACAACTCGATTTTCAAATTTGCTGATGACACCACTATAGTGGGTCGGATTTCAAACAATGACGAGACAGAGTACAGGAATGAGACAGGGTATCTGGTGAACTGGTGCGATGCTGGTGCAATGACAATAATATCTCCCTCAATGTCAACAAAATGAAGAAGATTGTCATCGGCTTCAGGAAGCGTAGTGGAGAACATGCCCCTGTCGACATCAATGGGAACAAAGTAGAAAGGGTCGAGAGCTTTAAGTTTATAGGTGTACAGATCCCCAACAGCCTGTCTTGGTTCCCTCATGCAGACACTATATTTAAGAAAGCCCAACAACGACTCTACTTTCTCAGAAGGCTAAGGAAATTTGGCATGTCAGCTACGACCCTCACCAACTTCTACTGATGCACCATAGAAAGCATTCTTTCTGGTTGTATCGCAGCTTGGTATGGAGCCTGCTCTGCCCTAGACCGCAAGAAACTACAAAAGGTCGTGAATGTAGCCCAGTCCATCACGCAAACCAGCCTCCCATCCATTGTCTCTATTTATAATTCCCGCTGCCTTCGAAAGTCAGCCAGCATAGTTAAGGACCCCACCCATCCCAGACATACTCTCTTCCACCTTCTTCCGTCAGGAAAAAGATACCAAAGTTTGAGGTCACGTACCAACCGACTCAAGAACAGATTCTTCCCTACTGCCACCAGACTTTTGAATGGAGCTACCTCGTATTAAGTTGATCTCTTCTCTACACCTTGCTATCACTGTAACATTATATTCTGCAGTCTCTCCTTCCTTCCCTATGTACGGTATGCATTGTTTGTAAATCATGCAAGAAACAATATTTTTCACTGTATACTAATACATGTGACAATAATAAATCAAATCAAATCAAAATCTCATGGCCTGGTACAGCCTAATGGAGTGGCCTTCCCACTTGAGATCACGATGGTCCCTTTCCCATTTGTTATGGGTCAGGGTTTAGAGAACCCCAAAGTGTATCATGGAGTTTACCTGACCCACAACTTTTAATAGATTGTGGTATGGAGAGCACACGGTCCCACTCTACTGGTGTGGTACAGCAGAAATGGAAAAGTATTTTTTAAAGCAAAACAATGTTTACTCTATGAACTCAAGTTAACCTTTTTAAAACATACAGTGAACATCTTAGCAACCATCAATTCAAATACAACTCCCAAAGAATACAACACTAAGTAATCCTTAATAACTTCCCAAACAACATCCAGAAGACAAAAAAACACCTTTTACCAGAAGCACATTAGGTTTACATTCACTACTTAGAACATTTATAATTCTGAATTCACCAAATGATCAAGAGATTGTGTTTTCATGGCAGAGAGATCAACAATACACCTGCTCTGTCTGGCTTCAGCTCCAACACTGAAAACAAAACTAAAACACACCCTGCAGCAAACAGCCTAAAACAAAAGTAAAAAGCTAACAGCCCAGCTCCACCCACACTCTGACATCACTGCAGTACTATGAGCAGCCAAACATTTCTTAAAGCAACATTCTCATGACACATTGAAGAACCTGCTCTTATTCTTTAAAACTATGAAATTGTGAAATCACCACACAGGGTGGATCTCCAGAACGAAGCTTAGGTGGAAGTAAGTGACGAGCCTGGTTTAATTCTGGGGGTAATGTAATTACACCCACCCCTACCATCTTTTGGAACATGTTTGAAAATATTCAGTAGAGGTGTGACCCTCAATTCCCTTTGGTAACCCCACAATCCGAATATTCTGTCTCTTGGACCTGTTCTCCAGGTAATTCAGCATGGTTATTAATGTTTTGTTGACTTCAACTACCGAAGCAAGATTGCACCCCAGAAAGGTGATGCAATCACTATGATCCAGTGTTTGTTAGCAAATTCATTCCCAACCTGGCATCTAAAACCTCTCACCTCCGAGATACGATCAAAAGGACACAGTGTTCCAATGGTCCCCCAGACATGAGCAGGAATGGCAAACATTGCAAATCTTCTTTACTGCAGCGCCAGTTCTAGCATTTTTGGCCCTGTCAGCATCAACAGGGCCGAGGTGGAGATGGTTAGCAGTTTCAAATTCCTAGGGGTGCACATCTCCAAAACTCTGTCCTGGTCCACCCACGTCGACGCTCCCACCAAGAAAGCACAACAGCGCCTATACTTCCTCAGGAAACTAAAGGAAATTCGGCATGTCCACATTAACTCTTATCAACTTTTATAGATGCACCATAGAAAGCATCCTATCGGGCTGCATCACAGCCTGGTGTGGCAACTGCTCGGCCCAGGACCGCAAGAAACTTCAGAGAGTCGTGAACACAGCCCAGTCCATCACACGAACCTTCCTCCCATCCATTGACTCCATCTACGCCTCCCGCTGCCTGAGGAAGGTGGGCAGCATAATCAAAGACCCCTCCCACCCAGCTTACTCACTCTTCCAACTTCTTCCATCGGGCAGGAGATACAGAAGTCTGAGAACACGCACGAACAGACTCAAAAACAGCTTCTTACCCGCTGTTACCAGATTCCTAAATGACCCTCTTATGGAGTGACCTCATTAACACTACACCCTGTATGCTTCATCCGATGCCGGTGCTTATGTAGTTACATTGTATATCTTGTGTTCCCCTATTATGTATTTTCTTTCATTCCCTTTTCTTTCCATGTACTTAATGATCTGTTGAGCTGCTCGCAGAAAAATACTTTTCGCTGCACCTCAGTACACGTGACAATAAACAAATCCAAATCCAAATCCCTGCAAGAAAGACCAAAATTTCAACCGATGTGTCTAAGGATGGCCTGGGAGGGACTTTACTGCAGAAGGGTGCAGGCGACAACTGGCTGCCTGTGGCATACGCATCCAGAGCAATGTCAAAGACGGAGCGCAGGTATGCGCAAATTGAAAAAGAATGCCTTGGGTTATTCAATGGTGTGACCAAGTTCCATGATTATGTGTATGGACTTCCAACATTTCTTGTGGAGACTGGCCACAGGCCACTTGTCTCCATTGTACAGAAGAATTTCAAGCAAAATGTCCCCGAGGATCCAAAGCATGATGATGAAGCTCCAACACTACGATTTCAATCTAATCTACATACCAGGCAAACATCTCATTGTCACTGACACGCTTTCACGCGCCACAGGCATCAAAAAGATACACCTGGTTGATGAGGATGTGCAAGTCCATGTTGATCTCATCACTGCATCTCTTCGAGTCTCTTATGATAATTCGCATCTAATGAAGGAAGAAACAGCCAAGGAAGGACACAGTCCTACAAAAAGTAATCAAATTTCTCCACGAGGGATGGCCTAAGGGTTCCTGCTCAGGTTACTGCAATGTCAGGGCAGAGTTGAGAGAGGCAAATGGATTTCTACTGTGACAGCACAGGATTTGCATTCCGCATTCCTTGAGGCCGCTCATGCTGAAGAAGCTCAGAAGGGCACCTGGGCATTGAGAAGTGCAAGCGCAGGGCCAGGCATACAGTTTATTGGCCAGGCATCACCTAAGATATTGCAGTCATGGTTGACAGTAGTGACACGTGTCAGAAGTTCCAGTGCAAGCAGAGCAAAGAGCCGATGCACAGGATGAAATCATCACAACTCCTTTGCAGAAGGTGGGCATGGATCTTTATCACTTCAATGGAAACGAATACCTTTTGATCATCGATTACTTCTCTAATTACCCGGAGGCAGCACAGTTACCGAATTCGACTGCTCAGTGTGTTATCCAACACATTAAAGAGATTTTTGCCCGGCATGGCATACCAAACATTGTTATGACTGACAATGGTCCTTGCCTCAAAAACTATGAGTAGACTGAGTTTGCCCATCATTATGACCTTAAGCACGTTACTTCAAGTGCTTTATATCCTCAGTCAAACGGGAAAGCAGAAAAGGGCGTGCACATTGTTAAACAGCTACTAATACAAGCCGTTGACAGCCAGGAATTCATGTATCTGCCATTTTTGAGCTATCCTTCGGCACCACTCATCAATGGGCTGTCACCAGCACAGCTGCTGATGAATAGGCAGCTATGAATGGCCCTGCCTTCCATTGCAACTCACCCTGTGGATCGAGGACTGGAGCAGAAATTGCTTCTTCAAAAAAGGAGGCAGAAAGGGTTCCACGATAGATCTGCAAGGAAGCTCCAGCCACTGCATCCAGGCGACACTGTTAGACTGGAGGATGCCAATGGAAACAGATGGTCAAGGCTCGCAATGGTACTGCAACAGGCAGGTCCACATTCGTTTCTCATCATCACTGAGGATAGCTCAGTCTTGCGAAGAAACCAAAGAGAATCAAAGTTCATCGTCCCTTCGTTTTGAGTCCAACAGAAGAGTTGATATGTAATCCCAAATCACTTGAAGAGGATACAGACCACCCATCAGAGTCAGCGCTCGGAGAAACATCCGCGGTAATAAATACAGAACAAGCAGGAACACTGTGGTGAATGTATAATGCTTAATTCACACTATGTATCACTGTGTCCCTGTGGCTCCGTCTGTGAGCCGTTGCGTGGCTCTGCCCACAGGGGAGATGAGGAGCTTGTACAGGGCTCCACCCTTGGCTCCGCCCATTACCGGAAGTATAAAGTGCTGCGGTCTTGTGAGTCTGCCCTCAGTTCTTCTGGTCGCAGGCAGGCTCAGTTGTAAGTCTATTTGAGCCACAGTTTACTTCCTCTCCTGTCTCGAGTGAATTGATGGTCACATCAATTTAATAGACTTAAAAAAACCACCATGGAATCAGCTCTCAAACCTGATTGACTAGAACTTGACCCGCAGGCTGCAGAAGTGAAGGAAATCTTTCTACACTGGCTACTGTGCTTCAAGGCCTACCTGGCTGCATCGACTACCTCCGCTACTACTGAAGAGCAGAAACTCAGTCTCCTGCATGCACGGGTGAGCCATCGCATCTCTTCGCAACTTGATAGTACCGACTCGTACACCAAAGCCCTCGCTATACTCGACCGCTTATATGTGCGGCCTGTAAATGAAGTTTACGCGGGGCATATTTTCACTACCTGTCGCCAGCGCCCCGCAGAGTCGCTAGAGGACTACCTGCGCGATCTAAAAGCTCTGGCACGGGAATGTAACTTTCAGGCTGTAACTGCCTCCCAGCATATGGAACTCGCTGTTCGTGATGTGTATGTTGCAGGGGTCCGGTCTAACTACGGCCCAGAACTTGGAGGACACTGTAACGCTAGCAACCTCGCTGGAGGTCGCGTTTCAAAGTTTGAACTCGTTCCCCGCTGACCACGCGACCCCATCGTGGACCCCCGACCAGAGACTGCCCCAGGCCTGTGCCGCGCGGCCACCCGCCCACTATGGAGCACCATCGTGCCATTCCTGCGGTCAGCCCCAACACCCACGGCAGCACTGTCCGGCCCGCAACGCAACCTGCAGCAGCTACGATCGAAAAGGACATTTTGCTAAGGTATGCTTGTCTAAATCTAAACCCTCTAAATCTCCCGCTGTCCAGAGCAATCGCTCCCCCAACTCGCAGGCCCGCAGACCCCACAATGTTGCAGCATGTATACCGACTCCGCCTCCGCCCGACATGTGCGACTCATGGGGGCCGCCATCTTGGCAATCTTCCCCCACGCGGCCGGCCATGTGCGAGTCATGTGGGCCGCCGTCTTGGGCGCCATCTTCCTCGCCGCCCGCCACATGCGACCCAGGGGGCGGCCATCTTGGACGCCACCTTCTTCATCGCCCGCCACGTGCGATCAACGGGGGCCGCCATCTTGTCCATTACCCGATGTTCATCTCGACGACTATGACATCACGGGGCCACTCCAGCACTGCTGATCAAGCCACCGACTACCCGCAACTCAACGCAGTCACTTTGGACCAGTCGCGGCCAAAGCACCTCAGAAGATCAATGATGTCCGTTCAGGTCAACGGATACAAGACACCGTGCCTCTTCGACTCCGGGAGCACCAAGAGCTTCGTTCATCCAGACCTGGTAAGACGCTGTTTGCTCCCTATCTTCCCAGCAAGGCAAACTATCTCCCTCACCTCGGGTTCGCACTCGGTTCAAATACACCGTTGCGACATTAACAATACAGGGTGCCAGCTACTCTAACTTCCAGCTGTACGTACTCCCAGACCTCTGCGCCCCCCTCCTACTCGGGCTCGATTTTCAATGCAATCTTAGAAGCCTCACACTCAACTTTGGTAGACCCCTACCCCCTCTCACTATATGCAGCTTAGCAACTCTAAAAATCGACCCCCCTCCACTGTTCGCTAATCTCACTGCTAACTGCAAACCCGTAGCCACTTGCAGCAGGCGGTATAGCCTGCAGGACAGGGTATTTATCAGAGCCGAGGTCCAGCGGCTCCTACGTGAGGGAGTCATAGAGGCCAGTAATAGCCCCTGGAGAGCTCAGGTGGTGGTCGTCAAGACCGGGGAAAAGTTCCGGATGGTGGTTGATTACAGCCAAACCATTAACCGGTTCACGCACCTCGATGCGTACCCCCTCCCCAGAATTGCAGACATGGTCAACCAGATCACCTAATACCGCATCTTCTCCACGGTGGATCTGAAGTCTGCATACCACCAGCTCCCAATCCGCCCGGAGGACCGCCACTACACGGCGTTCGAGGCAGATGGCCGCCTCTTCCATTTCCTCCGGGTTCCCTTTGGCATCACGAATGGGGTCTCGGTGTTCCAACGAGCAATGGACCGAATGGTGGACCGGTACGGGCTGCGGGCCACGTTTCCGTATCTGGATAACGTCACCATCTGCGGCCATGACCAGCAGGACCATGACGCCAACCTCCACCGATTTCTCCGCCTAGAAACTCAATCTCACATACAAAAAGAAGAAGTGCGTTTTCCGCACAACCTGACTAGCCATCCTCGGCTATGTCGTGGAATACGGAGTCCTGGGGCCTGACCACGACTGTATGCGCCCCCTCTTACAATTCCCCCTACCTCACTGTTCCAGGGCCCTCAAGCGGTGCCTTGGATTTTTCTCCTATTACGCCCAGTGGGTCCCCCAGTATGCGGACAAAGCCCGCCCACTATTTAAGACAACACTCTTCCCACTGTCAGCCGAGGCCCGCCAGGCCTTCAACTGCATCAAGGAGGACATTGCCAAAGCGGCCATATGGGCGGTGGATGAATCCGTCCCGTTTCAGGTGGAGAGCGACGCCTCAGAGGTCGCTCTCACCGCCACTCTGAACCAGGCAGGGAGACCAGTAGCTTTCTTCTCCCAAACCGTCTCCGCTTCAGAACTTCGACACTCCTCAGTCGAAAAAGAAGCCCAAGTCATTGTGGAAGCCGTACGGCACTGGAGGCACTACCTCGCAGGTAGGAGGTTTACCCTCATCACTGACCAGAGATCGGTTGCCTTCATGTTCGACAACTCGCAACGGGGCAAAATAAAAAACGATAAAATCTTGAGGTGGAGGATCGAACGCTCCACCTACAATTATGACATCATATATCAGCCGGGGAAGCTCAACGAGCCCCCAGATGCCCTGTCCCGCGGCACATGCGCCAGTGCGCAAGACGACCGATTACAGGCTATCCACAATGACCTCTGCCACCAGGGGGTCACCCGGCTCGCCCACTACATCAAAGCCTGAAATCTGCCTTTCTCTACCAAGGAGGTAAAAGCCATCACCAGGAATTGCCCGATTTGCGCGGAGTGCAAACCGCCTTTCTATAGACCAGACAAGGCCCACCTGGTAAAGGCTTCCCGGCCCTTTGAACGCCTGAGCATCGATTTCAAAGGGTCCCTCCCCTCGACCAATCGAAATGTGTACTTCCTCAACGTCATAGACGAATTCTCCCGTTTTCCGTTTGCTATCCCATGCCCCGATATGACCTCCCATACAGTCATCTGAGCCTTGCACAGTGTCTTCACCCTGTTCGGCTTCCCCAGCTACGTACACAGCGACAGGGGTTCGTCCTTTATGAGCGATGAGCTGCGTCTGTACCTGCTTGACAAGGGCATCGCCTCGAGCAGGACTACCAGCTATAACCCCAGGGGGAACGGGCAGGTGGAGAGGGAGAACGCGACGGTCTGGAAGACCGTCCTACTGACCCTACGGTCCAGGAATCTCCCGACCTTCCACTGGCAGGAGGTCCTCCCCAACGTGCTCCATGCAATTAGGTCCCTCCTGTGTACGGCCACTAATCAGACCCCTCACGAGCGATTATTTGTTTCCCCTAGGGGAACTACCACGGGGGCTTCACTCCCATCTTGGTTGAGGACACCGGGCCCGATTCTCCTTCGGAAGCACGCCCGGACACTTAAAACGGACCCTCTAGTAGAGAGGGTACTACTGCTGCACTCAAACCCACACTACGCCTTTATAGAACACCCCAACAGCCGTCAGGATACCGTTTCCCTCCGGGACCTGGCGCCTGCAGGATCCACCACCACCACCACCGCCGAGGTACCCCTCACACTGCACCCCACCCGACCCCCCACGCCCTGCGCCCCCACGTCTACAGGTTTCCTGCACCCCCCCCTTTTCCCGTTGCACCGGTCAGGAATTTAGCTCTGAACGAACCACCCCTGGAATCCACCCTCAGATCCACACCGCCCGTCAGCACACAGCCATCCAAAGCGGCTGCAACCCCAGTGCTCCGCCGATCCCAGCGGGCGACTTGGCCACCGGACCGGCTTAATCTGTAGGCCCATCACCCCCGCCGGACTTGATTTTTTTTTACAGGGGGTGAATGTGGTGAATGTATAATGCTTAATTCACACTATGTATCACTGTGTCCCTGTGGGCTCCGTCTGTGAGCCGTTGTGCGGCTCTGCCCACAGGGGGAGATGAGGAGCTTGTACAGGGCTCCACCCTTGGCTTCGCCCATGTCTCATCCCATGGCCCCTCCAACTACCGGAAGTATAAAGTGCTGCGGTCTTGTGAGTCTGCCCTCAGTTCTTCTGGTCGCAGGCAGGCTCAGTTGTAAGTCTATTAGAGCCACAGTTTACTTCCTCTCGTGTCTCGAGTGAATTGATGGTCACATCAAACACCAACAAGTAATGAAGGAGGAACACGATTGCCTACTCAGCCATTGCTCAGGAGATTAACCAGATTACATCATAAACCTGACAGACTGAACTTGTAGTGAACTGTGTACAGTTACATGTTTGAAATTTTTATACATATGGTGTTTGGTGAAGCATAGTTACATTTGTAAATGTTAACATTTCCAAAGGAAGGGGGATATGGTCATTTGCATATGCACAGTAATGTATATAGTTATCTATTAATGTATATAATTATCTATATGACCTCTGACCAGCAGGTGGCGATAGAGATCCACCATGTGACTCCACAGATCAGCAGTTGGTAGTAAGTCATACTAGAGGACAGTCGCATTAGAAGTAGCTCCAGGAGAATTCACTTATTGACTACCGTTTGTATTATAGTTTGTTAGTTATCTTTCCCCGTGTTCATTTTGTCAATAAACTATCTTACTAGTAAAGAACTAGATGTTCTGTGTGCATCTTTACAAGGGCCACATCACAGAACATAATATGGGTTGTAGGATTACCCCTGTATTTAGCACAGATCCTCAAGTGATTAATGTCAATGTGGTCTGAGCTCCCTGGCATTTAACAGTTCTCACTTCTACTGAGCAGTAAAGTGAGAAAAAGCATAAGGAATAGGATCACTTATTTATATCCATCTCACATTTCACAGTGCTGGCATTGTCAAAGACTTGGAAAATAAAATCTGGATAATTAGACACTGAAATCCTCTCTATTTGAACGCGAGGGATGGGTTAAGGGGATGGGATTCAGTATAACTGAAAACCCTAACATTCAAACAATCTGGAGAAAACTGTTGGGATACCCGGACATTTAGTGAAAAACTTGGATGGTCCCAGCCACACAGGGATGTTTGGTCACCCTATATCGAAGTCCCACACTCTGAAATTCCATCCCTAAATTCTTCTGCCTCGGCATATTCCTCTCCTCCCTTAAGTTCCTCTTTGATCAAGCATCTCTTTGATCAAGTCTTTCGTTATCTTGTCAAATATCGCTTTTTTGGGTTCAGCATCTATTTTTTCCTTCTGTTTCTGCAATGTACCTTGGGATAATTTTATGCTTTGAAAGCACGAAATAAATCAGGTTGTTGTAATGCTATAGAAAAAGAACCTTTAAAACGTTTATAATTAGAAAAGGCTGAACCATCTATCCAGCTCCTTTATCACCCCTTTGCAATTTACACAATATCAGAGAAAACAGGCTTTCTATAATGCTGCCCACAGATAAGGTGCTAAGACATGTAGTAAACCCTGAGATAAGTATGCTGGCACCCATAGAACAGCCACCTCCTTCCATAGAGAAAGGGAGAAAAAAATAAGCTGAGGAACAGGACTTCAGTCGAGTAAAGGAAAATAAATGTATTTTACCCTGACCACTTCTTCTGCAGCAGGTGCCAGTTCTTTACCTTCACCTTTATATTTCTTCAGTTCAATCTCGAGTTCCATAATTCTCTGCTGTAAAGAGTCTTTGTCTCTCTTTGACTGTAGGATAAACTTGTCGTATTCATCCCTTATCCTTCTTTCCTTTTTACAGTTTGGACATTCTGTATTTTTCTGAGCTTCAAAAGGATTTGTCTCCATGGGTGTCTTTGGAGACAGGAGTTCAAATTCATTCATTTTGTCCAGTTTATATTGTTGTTTTTCTACTCTACTTTCTCTTGAAATGTTCACTGATCCAAAAAGGGTGTTGGGCCAAGATCGAATGTTTTTAAAGCGATCGTCAGCTGCTTTGCTTTTGTCCAAGTTTGTAACAGCTTTAGTAGTTGTCAGAGATTTAGCTGTTCCTTTCTCCAAGTGAGGTAAAATCACTTTCTGATTATGCTGATCTTCAAATTCAGCTGCCCGAGATAATGAATTTCTGAGGTTTTTCTCCACGAATCTGGAACAGGCATTCCGGCCAATGCATATAGGAGGAAGGCAGGTCTGTGTTTGTGAGCCCTAGGTTAAATTATTACAGGAAAAATGTTATAAAACAACTTGCAAACAATACAACCAACACAAACACAAGAGGAGCAATTATCCTCTTTGTTATGCCTGGGAAATACTTAGGGCGCGATTCTCCGCAAAGATCTCTAAGTGTGGTAGCGAGCGGGAATTGCCGCAAGCTTCCCAACGCTCAGCCCGAGGCCAGCAACGCTATTTAACATTAATTCATCCAAATAACGAGGCCCCACAGGCTTCTCGCCGCAAATGAAGGCTCGCCAGCTGATTTGCAGCATTTAAACAGCACTTGCACAGCAAACCCCATTCAACTCGTAGCCATGGCGCCGAGAAGACCGGCCCCATGATTCATCGATGGAGACCAGGCGAAGTTCCTCGATGTGGTGGAGGCCAGGATGGATGTCCTGTTCCCCTGAGGATCCCAGAGGGTGAGACACAAGGCAGCCAGTGCCGCCTGGGATGAGGTGGCGGCGGCCGTAAGCTTGGGAGCGTGACCAGCAGGACTGGCCTCCAGTGTCGTAAGAAGATTGCCGCCGCACCCTCCCCAGAGACCTTTCTGCCCCCATGCGAGCATCCACTCCCCCAACTCTCCATGAGGTCCCCAACCTTCCCTTCAACCCCCCTTCTCCCTTCAACCTACCCCAACATGGTGCAGATCGGGGAGCCGCCAGGACTGGCAGAGCCAGATGATGCAGGGGCAGCTGGGACTCAAACCAGCTGACCCTCCATCCTGAGGTGAACACTGGGGCCCAATGGGCACTGAGCAAGAGGAGGGGGCGCTGGGTGCCAACCCTGACCCATCCCACGGACTGGGGATATTGGCCACCAGCTCCCCCGAGTTCCATCCCTCTGATGAGGCCGTGTCTCGAGGTCAACACATGGACAAGCGCATTGGGCCATCCGGCCTCAGAGCCCCCAGAGGATGCCCGGTAGGGGAATCGTAGGCTACAGGACGAGGTAAGCAACTGGCTGCCTCCACCTCAAATGTGCATTCTGAGGAGACACCTAGATGTAGTGTTGGAGCTTGGAAGGTTAAGCACGTTGAGGATCACTGAGGCACCGGAGCAGGGGGGAGAGGTGGGGGGGCGGGTTGGTAGGGGGTGAAGGGGGGTGAGGCGGTGGTGGGGAGAGTGGGGTGGCAACATCGAGCGTGGTGAACTGTATGACACCTGTGGCACATTAAAAACACTTGATCACAACCAGTATGATGCCTCTGTCACTTTCTTCCACTAAACATACTGACCTCCAAACCCTTGGCCAATCTCTCTCGGCATCCCCTCCTCCCTGTAACACTCACCCACCCTCCGGCTGTGGACATTTCCCTGGAGCTGTGTCCCATCCTCTAGGTGTTTGGATATTGGCTGCTGCGTTTGTGGTGTTGCCTCCCGCAGTGTTCAAGCACAGTGTCCATGCATCAAGTTGTGATTGGGATGCTAGGAAATGACTCCCACATGCTACATGGCCCGTCCATCCACAGGAATCCACTTGGGTTGTGTGAAGTGTTCAATTAACCACAATTGCCAATTCCCTATTAGCAATAGCCTTCAGCCGCACGGGCAGAGGCCTCATAAGTTGGTGGGGGTTATGGGTGTTTGGTGGGGCAGACAGGGAGGGGCTAGGGTTGCCCCAAATGGGTACACATGATCCAGGGATTGGCATGCCAGTGCCTCACACAGTTCCCCCCCCCCCCCTTCACATGGTGTTCCAACCCTCTGGAGGACGCAACCCCCCCTCATTCTGCTGAAGATCCCCCATTCTCTGCCGGGCACTGGTGCGGCAAGCTCAGTGCCCCCGGGCTCTTTGCCTGTGAGCAAAGATGGCTACTCATCTCCTCGGCTCCCCGCAGAAGTTCTTCCGCCAGGTTCATGTTTTTAAAAAGGAGTACTAATCGGCAACAGTGTGACCACTTGCTGGGGAGGCCGGTGAATCATGGGAGGCCGTTGGATATGAGGTCGTTCCCATCAATTGTATGGAAATAGGACTTAAGTGGTGATAATTGGCTTCTTGCTGCGCTACAGCAAGATCCTGATTTCGCCGACAGGAGTGGGCCAGTTGCTTCACAAACTGTTTGGCATCTGGCGCAGTTCTCATTTTCGGCCTCTCCCGCTATTTACTGGCATCGTTTAGTGAGAGCGAAAATGCAACGAGGCCTGAGAATCGCACCCAGGTTCCTAGTCCTGGCAAACTGGAAACTAGGGTAGAGAAATCTATTTCCACCTTCATTACGCTGCTCAGTATTTTCACTCTCCACTGTGCCTATCCATGGAACACATAGATGCAGGAGCTCCACAAAACAAACTGGCAGTGAGGCTGACAATGGAAAGACCCTCTTGGACCAGAGAGTCTGAGGGGCCCTGAGAGCAACCCGGAGGGCGAGACCTGAAATTAAATGAAAATCGCTTATTGTCACGAGTAGGCTTCAATGAAGTTACTGTGAAAAGCCCCTAGTCGCCACATTCCGGCGCCTGTCCGGGGAGGCTGGTACGGGAATTGAACCGTGATGCTGGTCTGCTTTACAAGCCAGCGATTTAGCCTGGTGAGCTAAACCAGTGAGCTAAACCACTGTTGCAGGTAATATTTATTTTTCCTTTCAGGCAGAACATTGGGTGCTTATAGAATTTGCTGGTAGATCCAAGTGTACAGTGCACTCCTGAAACTACAGTACACTTCTGTTTCTGGCCTTGATTACAACCACAGGATTCAGTGAGATGGCAGGACCTGCTGGGAGGACAAGCAGGCCATCGTAAAGAACTGAGCACTGTTTTTAACCCTCACACTTGAGACTCAAAATGTGGGAGCTTCATTGAACCTACTTTTTGCCGCTCTCCACGCAGACTGATTTTTGTTATTTGGCACATGATTGCATTGCAGTTAATTGGTGGAATCTCGGATGTATATTTTCATAACATTTGGTTTTATTTCTGTTTGAACAACACCTCAGTTCCCTTCATAGGCAATGTGTACTTGAACAAGAGAAGAAGAGAGGGTAATTGGCCCACAATTTCTAAAACAAAAGTACATTTGAACCAAGCAGGAATCATTGCTTACCTTTTTATTTCCTTCACCCATATACTCTTCCACAGCTCCAGTTTCTCTTTCTGCGGGTCTTTCAACATGGGTTTCATTATGTGCCTGAAAATACATTTTTTTTAAATGAGATACATTTACCATGTCAATCAGAGTTTTCTATTTGTTTCAATACTTATATAGAGTACATATATTCTCTCTTCCAACCTCTTCTATCAGGCAGGAGATACAAAAGTCTGAGACCTGCACTAACAAATTCAAAAACAGCTTCTTCCCCGCTGTTACCAGACTCCTGAATGACTCTCTTATGGACTGAATTGATCTCTTCACACATCTTCTCTACTGAGTAGCACACTCCGTATGCTTCACCAGTGACTTTGTCTATGTATTTACATTGTGCATTTATCGTATATCCTATGCTTTTCATGTATGGAACGATCTGTCTGGACTGTACGCATAACAATACTTTTCATTGTACCTCAGTACACATGACAATAAATCCAAATCCAATTATGTGATGACTGAACAAGTGACATTGTTTTCTTCACAATGTAAATATAATCCTTTCTTTAAAATTATTTTCTTGATTTTATTTGAGTCACATGATATATAAAAATCAGTGAGAGATTATTAAGATGCGTGAGCCTTGTATTTACTTGGTACAACCAATAGGAGCAGTCCAGTAATCTACAGTTATTCAAATAAGATAACAATAAATAAGGAGGGTCAGTTAGCTTAGATGGCTGCACGACTGGCTCGTGCAGTGAAGCAACGCCAACAACGTGGGTTCAATTCTCATACCGGCTGAGGTTATTCATGAAGGCACCGCCTGAGGTAGCATAATAAATAATGCAGGAAGAGATCATTAAGCCCTTCGAGTCAACTACACTATTCAATATGACCCTGTATCCTTCTATTATTTGAATATTTCCTACATTGCATGTTGTAATCCAATATACTATTTGCTAATTTCACAAACATTTAAAATAGGATCATAAATATGTGTGTAATCTATGGGCCGCGATTCTCCGCAACCACGATGGGTGGGAGAATAGCGGGAGGTCTGCTCCCGCACCTCCCGCTATTCTCCCACACCCCCCCAAAATGGCGTTTCCGGTTTTTCCGACACGCCGGTCGGAGAAACGCGGGCCGCCATTTTTTACGGTGACCAGCGATTCTCCGACCCGGATGGGCCGAGCGGCCTGCCGTTCCCGACCTGTTCACAACGGCGGCAACCACACCTGGTCGCTGCCGTCGTGAACATGGCGCGCCAGGTAAGTGTGGGGCCTAGGGGGGGCGGATCGGGGATCAAGCACCACGTCCGTGCCCACCGATCGTCGGGCCGGCGTCTCAAGGGGACACACTCTTTCCCCTCCGCCGCCCCGCAAGATCAAGCCACCACGTCTTGCGAGGCGGCTGAGGGGAAAGACGGCAACCACGCATGCGCGGGTTTGAGCTGTCCAACCAGCGCATGCGCAGCTGACATCATTAAGCGCCGCCGTGGCGTCATTCTTGGCGCGCCGGGTCTTGAAGCCAGGGACAAGGCCCGGCCACCGAGTTTCCCGGTACGGCCCGTCTATCACCCCAGGTAGGGGAGAACAGGGGGCCGAGAGAGGCTTCCGACGCCGTCGTGAACCTCTCCAGGTTTCACGGCGGCATCGGGCCTTGCGGAGAATTCCGCCCACGGTGTGGGATGTAATGCATTTTTTCCTTTCCCTTTGTATGGTACAGTTTGTGCTCATAGAAAACTCAGGCAGCTTCAGGAAAGAAAGAAGAGAAAAGTGGGGGAAAGAGAAGAACCTGGTGAGGTTAGGGATATGGAGGGCCTGTCAAACGCAATATCAGGATCTGGTTATCATTTTTTCTTTCATTTAGACCATTGACAGCCTGGCCGAGAACTGGGACAGAAGATCATCAGCAGGAGGACACAGCCTGGCCGACAGCTGGGTGGAAAAGCAAAAAGGAAAAGGCGGTGCAGTTGCAGTGCTGGTTAAAGAGGAAATTAATGCACGAGGGAGGAGGGATATTACCTCCAACAATGTGGAATCTGTATGGATAGAGCTGAGAAACACCAATGGGCAAAAAAACGTTAGCGGGCTTTGTATGTAGACCCCCAAACCGTTGTGGTGATGTTGGGAATAACATTAAACAGGAAATTAGAGACATAAGCAATAAAGGACATCTGTAATTATGGGCGATTTTAATCTGCATATAGATTGGGCAAATCAAATTAGTCACAATAACTTATAGGAGAAATTACTGGAGTGTTTACTGGACATTTTCTGGATCAATACGGTGAGGAATCAACTGGAGAACAGGCCATTCTAGACTGGGCATTGAGTGATGAGAACGGAATCTTTGGCAATTGAGTTGTGCGAGACCCCTTAGGGATGAGTGACCATAATATATAATTTTTCATCAAGATGGAAAGCGAAGTAGCTGATTCTGAGACTAGGGTCCCAAATCTAAATAAGGGAAACTACAATGATATGAAGTGCAAGTTGGCTCTGATGGATTGGGAAACAATACTTAAAGGGATAACAGTAGACAGACAGTGGCAAACATTCAAGGAGCGGATGGGTGAATTGCACAATTGTTTATTCCTATCTGCCGCAAAAGTAAAACAGGAAAAGTGGCAAACTATGGCTTACAAAGGAAGTTAGAGATAGTATTAGATCCAAGTAAGAAGTACACAAGTTGGCCAAGAAAAACAACAGACCTGAGGACTGGGAGCATTTAGAATTCAACAAAGATGACCAAGAGATTGATTAAGAAGAGGAAAATAGAAGAGTACAAGAGTAAGCTCACAGGGAACATAAAAACTGACTTTAAAAGCTTCTATAGGTATGTGAAGAGAAATGGATTGGTGAAGACAAATGTAGGTCCCTTACAATCAGAAACAGGGGAATTTATAACGGGGGCGACAGAGAAATGGCTGAGCAACCAAATACATATTTTGGTTCTGTCTTCACAAAGGAGGACACAAATAACATACCAGAAATGTTGGGGAACACAGGGTTTAGTGAGAGGGAGGAACTGAAGGAGATCAGTACTGATAGAAAAATGGTATTGGGGAAATTGATGGGATTGAAGGCTGATAAATTCCCAGGGCCTGATAGTCTACATCCCAGAGTACTTTAGGAAGTGGCTCTAGAAATAGTGGATCGTCTTCCAAGATTCTATAGACTCTAGAACAGTTCCTACAGATTGGAGGATAGCTAATGTAACCCCACTATTCAAAAAGGGCCATAGAGAGAAAACAGGGAATTATGGACCAGTAAGCCTGACGTCGGTAGAGGGGAAAATTCTAGAAGCTATTCTCAAAGATTTTATAGCCAAGCACTTGGAAAACAGTGGCAGGATTGGACTAAGTCAGCATAAGTGTTTTTATTACCGTTTTCATTTTACACACTGTACAGTAGACACGGGTATGTGCATTGGGTACAATATACAAGAAATTTCCATTGGCATCGAACTACCCTCCCCCACTCTTTGGTCCCACCCCTTTTTGTTGCTTTAGGATAACTTTCTTAGGTCTCATATCATACAGTGGCCAATTGTCATGTCAGCATAGATCTATAAAAGGGAAATAATGCTTGACAAATCGACTGGAATTCATTGACTAGTAGAGTTGATGAAAGGGAGCCAGTGGGAGTGGTAAATTTGGACTTTCAGAAGGCTTTCGACAAAGTCCCAAATAAAAGACAAGCATGTAAAATATGAGGTAGTGTATTGAGATAGATAGAAAACTGGTTGGCAGACAGGAAACAAAGAGGAGGAATAAACTAGTGGGATACTGTAGGGATCAGTGCTGGGAACCCAGCTATTCACAATATATATTAATGATTTAGATGAGGGAACTAAAAGTAATATCTCCAAATTTGCAGGTGACACAAAGCTGGGTGGGAGGGTGAGCTGTGAGGAGGATGCAGAGATCCTTCAGTGTGATTTGGACAAGTTGAACAAATGGGCAAATGAATGGTAGATGCAGTACAATTTGGATAAATGTGAGGTTGTCCACTTTAGCTGCAAAAATGGGAAGGCAGACTATTACCTGAATGGCTATAAATTAGGAGAGGGGAATGTGCAACAAGAACTGGGTGTCTTCGTACACCAGTCACTGGATGTAAGCATGCAGGTACAACAGGTTGCAAAGAAGGCAAATGGTATGTTGGCCTTCATAGCAAGAGGATTTAAGTACAGTAGCAGGGATGTCTTGCTGCAATTATACAGGGCCTTGGTGAGACCACACCTGGAATATGTGTGCAGTTTTGGTCTCCTTATCTGAGGAAGGATATTCTTGCTAAAGAGGGAGCGCAGTGAAGGTTTGCCAGACTGATCCCTGGGATGGCAGGACTGATGTACAAGGAGAGGTTGAATTGGTTCAGATTGTATTCGCTGGAGTTCAGAAAAATGAGGGGGAATCTCATGGAAACCTATAAAATTCTAACCGGACTCGATAGGGTAGATGCAAGAAGGATGTTCCTGATGGTGGGGTGTCCAGAACCAGGGGGCACAGTCTGAGGATACGGGGTAGACCATTTAGGACAGAGATGAGGAGAAATGTCTTCACCCAGAGAGTGGTGAGCCTGTGGAATCTGCTACCACAGAAAACAGTTGAGCCATTGTACGTTTTCAAGAAGCAGTTAGATATAGCACTTTGGGTGAATAGGATCAAAGGATATGGAGGGAAAGAGAGAACAAGGTATTGAGTTGGATAATCAACCATGATCATAATGAATGGCAGACCAGGCTCGAAGGGGCAAATAGTCTCCTCCTGCTCCTATTTTCTATGTTTCTATGAGGGACGATAATCCCAGGGTGTTAAGGGTAAGATCCTGGCATGGATAGAGGATTGGTTGACTGACAGAAGGCAGCGAGTGGGGATAAAGGGGTCTTTTTCAGGATGGCAGTCGGTGACTAGTGATGTGCCTCAGGGATCAGTGCTGGGACCACAACTTTTCACAATATACATTAATGATCTGGAAGAAGGAACTGAAGGCACTGTTGCTAAGTTTGCAGATGATACAAAGATCTGTAGAGGTTCAGGTAGTACTGAGGAAGCAAAGGGGGCTGCAGAAGGATCTGGACAGGCTAGGAGAGTGGGCAAAGAAGTGGCAGATGGAATACAATGTAGAAAAGTGTGAGGTTATGAACTATGGAAGAAGGAATGGAGGCAAAGACTATTTTCTAAATGGGGAAATGCTTAGGGAACCAGAAGCACAAAGGGACTTGGGAGTCCTTGTTCAAGATTCTCTTAAGGTTAATGTGCAGGTTCAGTCGGCAGTTAGGAAGGTAAATGCGATGTTAGCATTCATGTCGAGAGGGCTAGAATACAAGACCAGGGATGTACTTCTGAGGCTGTATGAGACTCTGGTCAGACCCCATTTGGAGTATTGTGAGCAGTTCCGGGACCCGTATCTAAAGAAGGATGAGCTGGCCTTGGAAAGGGTCTAGAGGAGGTTCACAAGAATGATCCTTGGAATGAACACCTTGTCGTATGAGGAACGGTTTTGTACTCGGAGTTTAGAAGGATGAGGGGGGATCTCATTGAAACTTACAGGATACTGCAAGGCCTGGACAGAGTGGACGTGGAGAGGATGTTTCCACTACTAGAAAAAACTAGAACCAGAGGACAAAACCTTAGACTAAAGGGACGATCCTTTAAAACAGTAATGAGGAGGAATTTGTTCAGCCAGAGGGTGGTGAATATGTGGAACTCTTTGCCGCATGAAGGCTGTGGAGGACAAATCACTGAGTGTCTTTAAGATAGAGATAGATAGGTTCTTGATTAATAAGGGGTTCAATGGTTATGGGAAAAAGGCAGGAGAATGGGGATGAGAAAAATACCAGCCATGATTGAATGACGGAGCAGACTCGATGGGACAAGTGGCCTGATTCTACTCCTATGTCGAATGGTCTTATGGTCTCACAGCAGGAGGCCACAGCCTGGGGCTCTTGGGGATGTGTCCAGCAATCGGGACGGGAAACAGTCTGTCATTGTAGTAGTTGGAAGCAGAAAGTCATCAAACGAAAGCAGGGAGAGAGAAGGGAGGGCAAAGACTTCCCTGAGGCAGTGGGAGGAACATTTCTACTCTTTCTGACCCAGAAGAAGTGCTGGAAGAGCCAAGGCCAGCAGATCCTGCCTTCTTTTCACTACCAGTTTTGCGGCCCTGGGAATACCAAGCTGCCGCAGACAATTTTATATCCCAGTTGCATTGTGGGAGCCCAGTGTCAATATGTTAGGGCAGCACGGTAGCATTGTGGATAGCACAATTGCATCACAGCTCCAGGGTCCCAGGTTCGATTCCGGCTTGGGTCACTGTCTGTGCGGAGTCTGCACATCCTCCCCGTGTGTGCGTGGGTTTCCTCTGGGTGCTCCGGTTTCCTCCCACGGTCCAAAGATGTGCAAATTAGGTGGATTGGCCATGATTAATTGCCCCAAAATTGCCCTTAGTGTTGGGTGGGTTACTGGGTTATGGGGATAGGGTGGAGGTGTTGACCTTGGGTAGGGTGCTCTTTCCAGGAGCCGGTGCAGACTCGATGGGCCGAATAGCCTCCTTCTGCACTGTAAATTCTATGAAAAATGACAGATCCCCTTCCCCCTACCACCGCCATGACAGGACGTCAGGACATGCCGTAAATATGACAACTAGCATGGGGCAGGTTGTGTTCTACATATCTACCAATTTCACCCCTTTGAGCTTCCAGGGAAGTATTGAAGATATGGACTGAGGAAGGGGGTGTGGTGTCGGAGCCAGAGAAGAAAAACGAGGGTTCACAGCCCCAGGTTCCCAGGTTCAATTGCCGGCTTGGGTCACTGTCTGTTTGGAGTCTGCACGTTCTCCCTGTGTCTGTGTGGGCTTCCTCCGGGTTCTCCGGTTTTTCCCACAAGTCCCGAACAACGTGCTGTAAGGTAATTTGGAAATTCTGAATTCTCCCTGTGTACCCAAACAGGCACCGGAGTGTGGCAACTAGGGGATTTTCACAGTAATTTTGTTGCAGTGTTAATGTAAGCCTACTTGTGACGATAAGGATTATTATTATTATAGGGATTATTATAAGGAGCTGTACAGGGCAGACCCGGGAGGTGAAGAGGGGGACATAGGATAGTTTTTAGACAAACTAAAGTTTCCACAGTTGGCGGAAGAGGAGTGGAAGGCAATAGAGGTTCCCTTGGGGCTGGGCTGAGGGGGGTATTGGAAGGGTGGGGGCCCGATGGCTACCCGGCGGAATTCTACAAGGAGTTTGCGATGGATCGGGCACCACATCTCTTGGGGGTGTTTAATGAGGCGTTGGAGAAGGGGGAGCTGCCGGAGAAATGAAGTAGGCTTCAAATGAAGTTACTGTGAAAAGCCCCTAGTCGCCACATTCCGGCGCCTGTTCGGGGAGGCTGGTACAGGAATTGAACCGTGCTGCTGGCCTGCCTTGGTCTGCTTTCAAAGCCAGCTATTTAGCCCTGTGCTAAACAGGGCGCAGGCAACGATCACATTAATACCAAAGGAGAGGAAAGACCCATTGGAATTTGGGGCAAATAGATCCATATCACTGTTAAATATGGATGTGAAAATACTGGCTAGGTTGTTGGTGGGAAGGATGTGTCCCAGCGGAGGACCAGACAGGTTTGTAAAGGGCAGGCAGCTTTCTACAATATAAGGAGGCTGTTAGATGTGATCATGACCCCGTTGAGAGCCCAGGTACAGGAGGTAGTGGTGTCCATGGACGCGACGAAGAAATTTTACCAGGTGGAGTGACGGTTCCTGTTTGAGGTCCTAGGAAGGTTCGGGTTTGGACGAAGTTTGTGGCATGGGTGCACCTGTTATACGTGACACTGAAGGCGAGTGGGCAGCCCAACAAGAGTGCTCAGGGATTATGAGGTGACGAAGGGAGCACTGGATGTTGCTATACAGGGACGACCTACTATTGTACATTTCGGACCCGCTGGAGAGCATGGAGAGCATCATGGTCCTGTTGGGGAAGTTTGGGGCATTCTTGGGATATAAACCAGGTGTAGGGGTAATTGGTCGGCGAGCCAACCTCGGGGAGGATGCCATTCAAGGTAGCCAGAGAGAGGTTTAGATACCTGGGGATTCAGGTGGCAAGGGAATGGGTGATGCTACATAAATGGAATCTAACAAAGCTGGTGGAGGTGATTAGGGAGGATCTGAAAAGGTGGGGCACACTGCACCTGACTCTGGCAGGGAGGGTCCAAGTGGCAAAGGTGAACATTCTGCTGAGGTTCCTGTTCATATTCCAGACACTTCCGATCTTTCTAAAAAATGCTTTGTTTTGAAAACTGGATATGATTATCTCAGACTTCGTATGGCCAGGGAAGGTGCTAAGGGTTAAGAAGACCCGGTTATAGAGACAGAAGCAGAAGGGAGGGTTGGCATTGTCGAAATTGCTACACTATTACTGGGCGGTGAATGTGGGGAATGTGAGGTGGTGGTGGTGGGAAGGAGAGGTGGCTGAATGGGTTAGGATGGAGGGAGAATTCTGTAGGGGGTCCAGCTTGAGGGCTATGGTGGCGACGGCATTGCCAATGGTGCCAAGGAATTACGCAGAGAGCCCGGTGGTGCAGTACACAGTAAAGATCTGGAATCAGCTGAGGAGACATTTCAAGATACAAGGTAAGTCGGTGCTGTGCGAAAACCACGGTTTCGAGCCAGGTATGACCTTATACAAATATATAGCATGTGAAGAGTTAATGTTATGTTAAGCCTAGCCACTAGAGGGAGCTAAGGAACAGTACTATAAATTGCACTGGCTCTTAAGCTAAGGGGAGGAGATTAGACTGGAGCTGAACAAGAGGAGATTCATATTGCAGAGTTAGTTAAGATATAATAGTTAAAATTAATCGATAGAGATAGTGTTAGTGAGTGTAGTTTAATTCTTACATGTATGTTTGCTATTCAGAATAGGTCTTGAACTTAAATTTAGCAGTGTTAATAAAATTAGTTTAGTTCTATCTTTGTGATCACTATGCCTTCCATCCTGGAAACCCCTCACAAAGATCACCACACTGGGGGGGATAGATGGTATATATAGTGGAGAGAAGTGGGGTTGGTTAATGTGTGGGATCTGTACCAGGAAGAGGGGTTTGCCAGTAAAGAGGAACTGAAGGAGAGGTGGAGAGCTCCTGAGAGGAAGTGAGTTTATGTACCTGCAGGTACGGGACTTCGCGCAAAAGGTTTAGAAAGAGTTCCCCAGGTTGCCGTGGTAAACCCTGTTGGAGCAACTGCTGCTTCCGGATATGAAAGGGGAAGGCAAAATCGGGAACATAATAATAATAATAATATTCACCTATTGTCACAAGTAGGCTTCAATGAAGTTACTGTGAAAAGCCCCTAGTCGCCACATTCCAGCATCTGTTCGGGGAGGCTGGAACAGGAATTGAACCCGCGCTGCTGGTCTTGTTCTGCATTACAAGCCACTGTCTTAGCGCACTGTGCTAAACCAGCCCCTGGGAGAGCAGGAAAAGGTTAAGTATGGCTGGAAAAGGTTAAGTACAAATTAAGGGGTTCAGCGGAGGGCTTCAAGGCAAGGTGAGGGATGTTCGTGTCTGTGTTTGAGGAGCTTTTCATCGCGGGGGGAGGGCAGTGGTGTGGAGGGGTGAGGGGGGAGGGAGGAGCGGGGTGAAAAAGGGAAAAATTTGTACAAACTGTATAGTTGTGTGTTGGGGAGTTTGCTCCCTGAATTGTTTATGTTTTGTAACCTTTTCCATAAGTTTGGAATAGAATACTTTTTTAAAAAAGATAAAAATAGAACACTCCTCTATCACAACCACATGGATTATAAACCATAATAACAAAAAAGGAGTAAAACTGTGCACAAATCACATTTCACATGAACGACTCAACATGATTTTGCTAGAACACGATAATCGACAATACGTTGCACTCCCTTGCAGGAGTAAGGACAAAATTAAATAATCAGCAACATAGTCACAAAGGAGTGACGTCCAGGATTATAGAAGAATTTCAGGGTAAATTGTAGGATAACGACACCATCCACATTGCACGAGAAGATAAGGAATAAGCCAGGATTAGTGAGCACTCTTCAGGATCTCTCCAGGATTCCAACGATCGAAGCATGAGGTACTGTCACTTCCACCATGACATCTCTCCGATGCCTAGGTGGTCCACAGCCTAGGTTCTGGCCAGTGGTGAAACAACTCAACCCGCTTGACCACCTCCAACCCCTCACGACAAGCATCAGGACCAGGACAAAATAGGACCAGTGATCGGTGGGCCTGACTGGCCTCTGGTCTAGGAGATTGGAATTGTTGTGCTCCATCGAATCTGATGCACCCAGTCTCCCAATCAAGATTACCAAAAATGGCAGCCAGTTTCGAAGTAAATCAGGAACTCGCCTCCCACCTCTTGCCAGGGACAATTCATACCTCTTTAACCTGGGGTTACTCCTATCTCTGGATCTGTAAAGACTTAATTACCTGTAAATGCTCACATTCTAAGCATTGTCTTACATCTTTGAATTTGTCTATATATATGTTTCTGGAACATACCTCTTCATTCACCTGAGGAAGGAGCAGTGCTCCGAAAGCTAGTGTTTGAAACAAACCTCTTGGACTTTAACCTGGTGTTGTAAGACTTCGTACTGTGCTCACCCTAGTCCAACGCCGGCATCTCCACGTCATGATTTTTTTCAGGCACAGTGGGATACTTGGAAATATAGGAGAATCATTTCCTACCGATTTGCGGGCATAAAGATAAACTAATGATTTGCCAGTTGTCAATTACAGCCACTAATTGATCTCAGTATGTGCCAAAGAGCAATTAGCCTGTTATTGATGTCAGTATGTGCCAATAGATATGTTGTCTTAACATTCCAGTTACACAAAGTTCCAATTTAACAGCAGAATAATACATTATGAATTGCCTATGTCTTCAGAAAACAGTAAATATTCTGCCTTTCTATAAGCAACATATGAAAGTTCCACTTGTTACATTAAACTATCATAAATTAAATTATCTGTAATTTCTTCAGTTCAGAAACTAAGACACATACTTCCCCTCTATCTGAATCTATGTGATTTGATAGTCTATGACAGGAGTAGATACAACAGCTCATATTGTAGATTCCTGCTAAGTTTTCCTCCTCCAATTAGACAGCACTTCATCAGATTCATCATTTACTCATCCTTGCCATTAAAATGGTTAAACGCATCTACAGAGCAACATTTTATTTGGGGGTTTAACTGAGGTTCCGGTAAATGAAATCTACTTCTCTAGTTATAGAATCATCAGACGACCCCAGTATGCACTTTTCCACTTACCTGATCTTTACTACTCCGTTTATGTGTGTTTTTCCCCGCACAATTTACAATGGATCTTGCTCGGGTGGCAAACTGCAAAATGCTGAGCGTTTCATGTACTGATGCACCGCCTGAAGAAACTGTCACGATCAGAGATGTTACGCAGTTGCCACCCAGGCTGAAAGGAGAACCAGCCATGTTAACTGAGCTATTGCATGAAGACATTTGCATTTCACAGAATGGCCAAGTTATTTAGATAAAAGGCTGTTTGTATAACTCATTATCACATTCCAGTCTCAAAGCATCTATTTTGCCATTGATTCGAAGATGCCGGAATTAATAGCAGGCAACAATTTTTGTTTAATTTCGTACAATATCTCTTGCCAGGTGTTACATTTTATTTTAAAGTTAAACACAAATCTACAGAATCATAAATTGACTTCCCTGTTTCCAACTCTCTCCTTTTTACAGAAAAATCTTTAATCCATACCAATCTCGCAGAATTCGTGTAAGTTTAGATTCTCTATAAGGTATGTGCTGACATCCAGGTGTACTTAATGCAAAAACAACCTAAGAAAGGAGCAGATATTAAAATTATTTTCACCCTTATTTCATTCCAGTTCCTTTGGATTTGTACAGTACAATAAAACCTCTTTATGATTCTAGTTTTAAGAGCTATTTGGAAGGTGTGATTAAAGCATGGGCAAGCTACTGAGATGTGACTCCAACTGGTTTTCTGAAGGAACCATAAATACAAACCCAATACCCTCATATAGAAAATGACCAATTTTAACATAGGTGTAGCATGGAGAAAAATTAATATCAAATATAAATCAGATGCTAAAAGAACTAGCCATTTTAGAGTATTTTCATCGTAACTTCAGCGGGTGTTCGCAGGAATAGAATTGGGCATTGCTGGGCAGAAGGACTGCCTACTATGGAAGTTACCATACTGCTGGCCTTCACTGGATCGTAGTGTATGGTCAGTAGAGATATGTTAAATCAGACCAAGTAAGCCAACCATCCATTCACAATTTATCTGAAATCTCTGATCTCTGTGGCTGATCTTATTCACCAACAGGGCTATGAACACAAGTTCCTATTTGTGGGTTTGACAAGATTTTCAGAATGAACCTCTTGCAATGTGGGAACCATTTCTTGATCCAGGCTACATCCTGAAGGGGAGTAGAAATAATTTTAGAAGATTACATTGAAGCTCCCTTACAAATATATATTATTTGCTAACATTTGTGAATACAGAAACTACTTTGCCTTTTTAGAAGAGCCAATGGAGCCATCATCAACTTATTTTCAGCAAGGGGAAAATTTAACAACCACCTTCCCCTCATTCACTCTCCCCAGCTCACTCACAACCCTTAGATTTTCCAACAGGTTCACAATGGTTGATCTCTGGATGACCTAGCAGCATTGATGCCCAACATTTCTATTAGAAATAGGGGGGTCTCCTTTTGACCTGCAATGTTGGCAGATTCAGCAGGGGAGCTTTGGGGTACAACCCAACAAGCATCCCACACCCTGGAGTTTTCAGGCTACATTTTATTATGTATATATTAGCAACATTTTTAGTACAAAAACAACATTGCCTTTTCATGTTGCATAGTCAAAATTAATTCTTACATTTCTAAATAAAGTCAGGGAGCGTTTTACATTCTTTGCCTCGTACAGATTTGTTTCTCGAACATTCATTAAACATTTCTTTCCTTGCTCTGCACCAATTCTCACTCCTTTGGTGTTTTCCTGTGAACAGAGAAGTACCAATTGCTAATTGCAGGTATTTAGTAAATTTAGTTCTTGCCAATTTACATTCAATCTACTTCACTCAGCCCAACTGGTCTAAGTAAGTTTTCATGCTTCAAACAAGCCTCCTTCGACCCTCTTCACCTAACACTATTAACATACCTTTCAATGCCTTAACCTCTCCTTAAATGAATCCTACGCGCCTAGTGGCCAACTTTTATTTCTCAAAGACCATCACTGGAAAAAGATTATTAAGTCAATATCATATATTACTCCTTGTGGCACCTTGCTGTGCATAAATCCGCTCTCATGTCTTCTATGTTTACAACAGTGACTACACTTCAAAAGTATGTGGTTGCAAATCACTTTAGGATGCCTGAGGGTGTGAAAAGTGCTATATAAATACAAGCTCTTTCTTACACTGCTTCTCTCTTCCTTTCTTCATTATATTTTCCATTTCCAGATGTTATTCTTTCAGTGAAATTTCCACTATCATTCTTACTCCTGATGTTACTTTAGCTGGCCTCTAGTTCCTTGAATTTGTTCTCTATCTCCCTTTTCAATAAAGGAATAACATTAGCTGTTTATTTCTCTTGTGGTTTTTTCATATACATGCTTTTGACATTTTCTTTTTATATTTGTGGATGCAATCCATTTGAACCAGGGGTTTTGTCCTCTCCATATTTGATTGTTTATCAATTATCACTACCTTATCAAATGGCTTCATCTCTTATAATTTATTTTTCTAATGCCATGCCCACCTTTTAAATTCCCTAAGAAATACCAAGACAAAGTAATTATTCATTATTTCTGCCATTTTTCTGCCATCACTTGTGAGTTTATCATATGCACCCTATTGCGACCTAATCCCCAACTTCTGTTATACTTTACCATTTCTTGTTATATTCCTCTTTCTTTTTTTATTTTCTCCTAAACGTTATGCATTCCTTCTGTACATTCTTTATGCTATCTTTATTGTTTATAGTATGCCATTTCGTTTAGTTGCAAATTTTGTCCTTATCTCTTTATTCATCTATGTTGCCACATTATTGACAAATTTGTTCCAGTTTTTCATTAGAATGTCTTTTTTTGAACTGTTTTGAATATTTCATACTGCTGTTCTATCTCTTTATCAACATCTTTTCCAGTTTGCCATTCGTGGCTCTCATCTCATATTCTCAAAATTAACATTTTTCTGATGTATTACTCCGGTCCTCACTTTACTTATATAAGTAACAAACACATACAATAACCCAATATAAACATGATTTAAACAGTTTGTCAATTTCCCCTCTCTTTCTTCCCTAAACTACCCCAACACCCCAAATCTCCCTCCCTACCCACTGGCCACAAATAGATCTTCAAATAAGGATAGAAAGAACCTCCACCATTCTTAAAACCCCTCTTGATCTTCTCCAGTCTTAAAAATTTGTACGAATCCCCCAGCCATGCCAAGACCCCCGGCGGTGTTGTCGACCTCCAACACAGTAAGATTCGCCACCGGGCAATCAGAGAGGCAAAAGCCACAACATCAGCTACCTTTCCCTCCAGAAGTTCTGGCAGCTCTGAAATACTGAAAATCGCCACCAAAGGACAAGGCGACATCCTCACCCCCACTATCTCTGACAGGGTCTCAAAAACCGCTGCCCAGAAACCTCAGCTTTGTGCACCCCCAGAACATTTGAGCGTGGTTCGCCGGCCCTCTTCCACATCTCTCACATTCATCCTCCACCTCTGGGAAAAATAGACTCATCCGGGCCCGAGTCATATGAGTCCTGTGCACCACCTTGAACTGTACAAGGCTCATCCTAGCACAGGATGAGGTTGAATTGATCCAATTCATTATTTCACTCCAGCCCCACACACAAGCTCAATCCCCAGTTACTCCTCCCATTTCCACTTTATCCCCTCCACTGGCGCCTTCTCCATCTCTACAAACTACCCGGAAATATACCCAATCCTCCCCTCCCACAGCTCACCCAGAGACAACAACTTATCTAACAGTGTGTGTTGTGGCAGCTGAGGTAACGAGGGCAGCTCCTTACAAACAAAATTCCAGACCTGTAAATATCTAAATTCACTCCCTTTTGGCAAATCAAACTTTTCCTGCAATTCCTCTAGCCCTGCAAACCTCCCCTCTACGAATAGGTCCCAAACCCACTCTATACTTTTCCTGTACCAACTCCTGTACATCGTAACCATCCCTCCTGGTATAAATCTGTGGTTCCCACATATTGGGGCCATACTGACATATATCCTATATTAAAGTGCCGCATCAACTGATTCCAGATTTTGAGAGATGACACAACAACGGAACTACTAGTGTGCCTACCTGGGGAAAACGGGAGCGGGGCCGTTGCCAGTGCCCTCAAGCTCGTCCCCACATATGATGCCACTTCCAACTGTACCCATTCTGACTCCCCTCCCCCTACCATCGTCTCACCTTATCCACCCAATAATAGTACAGCAGATTTGGGAGCGCCACCTTGCCACCACAATCCCCTCACCCCCACCACCTACCATCCATCTCTCTGTAAAAAGGTCATCTGAATCCGAGGCATCTTGCCTGCCCAAACAAATTCTGAAATTTGTTTATCCACCCTCCAGAAAAAGCACGTTAGACAGGAATATTGGAAGGGACTGAAAAATAAATAAAAGCCTCCGCAAAACATTCATTTTCAGTCTGTACCCTCCAGCCAGAGACAGTGGCAGGGCATACCGCCTCTTCAAATCCCCTTTGGCCCCCCTCTACCAGACTGTCCAAGTTCCATATGCATTATAGCCCAGTCGTGGGCCACCTGAATACCCAGATACTGAAACCTTATCCTGGCCCCCAAATTTGCACTCCTCCCCTGCGCATTCACTGGAAATACCTCACTTTTCACCATGTTCAGCTTATACCCAGAGAATGCACCAAATTTCCACAGAAGGTCCATTATTTTCCTCATGCACTCCAGCGAGTTTGTAGCATATAACAATAAATCATCCGCATACAATGACACCCTAAACTCCCTACCTCCCCTCACAATAACCTTCCACTCTCTTGAAGCCCACAGCACAATCAACAAGGGCTCAATAGCCAGCACAAACAACAACAGGGATAGCGGGCATCCCTGCCTTCTTCCCCTATGTAACCTAAAATCCTCCGAATTCATCACATTTATCCTCACTCTCACCGTGGGGGATGCATACAGCAACCGCACCCATGAACAATTGTTGGTCCAAACCTAAACCTCCTCAGGACATCGAACAGGTACCACCATTCTACCCGGTCAAAGGCCTTTTCCGCAACCATTGATATGATCATCTCTGGCACCCTAACCCATGACGGGGTAATTGCCACATTCAACAGCCTCCTTATGTTGCTTGACAACTATCGCCTTTAACAAACGCCGTCAGCCTCTGTCGTAGTGACTGATGGCCGTGATCCACCTCTGGGGCCTTCTCGAAGACCCCTGCCTTGACCAATTTCTTGAACATATTCAAAACATAGCCCGTGGCACGTGTTCCCTCCACACCCTCCAGCAAACCTACGGTTCACAAATTCTGCCACCTGGACAGATTCTCCTGGTCTTCCACCTTCGCCCTCAGCACCTTGCAGGTCTTCCCCAGTATCGCCATCTCTACCTCCAATGACACGATCCGATCGCTATGGTCTGACAATGCACTTTCTATCTCTTGGATCGTCGTACCTTGCGACTCCAGGCATTTCTTCACCCAATCCAAACTCCTGCAAAGAAAAGCTACTGCTCCCTTAATCGCCCTGGACTAGTCCTCCTGCATCTCTTGTCACTGTTGCCGAAACTCCCGTTGATAAAGTCCATCAACTGCTTCACAGACAGTGTGGCAGACATTTTCTCTGTTGATGCTGTGCCACGCTTGCCCTCCAACTCTTGAGCTAGGGCTCTCAGTGACTTTGTCGAGTGTGATACCCCACCAACATTCCACTTTGGGGGGGAAACCAACACCCTCCACTCACTTCACGCTTTTTGCACAAATATCACCCATTAACTGGGTAGAAAGGACTAAAACCAACTCTTCCAAGCAGGAGCCACTTTGTGTGCGATCGATCAGATCGTGGCTGCCACTGGAATTCTCACTCATTAATTCAACCATCATTATGTTATAATTACAATTGTCTAAATATCCCCTCTGCTTACTTCCCTTAAATGTTCTGCTTCATTTACCATTACTAGATCGAGCAGCAATGCTTCTCTTTTCGGGCTCCTTATGTACTAAGTAGGAGTTCTGAACACACTGTAAAAGCTCTATTCCTCTTTTTCCCTTTACTTACATCTTCCTTCCCATTTATGTGTGGATAATTGAAGTTCCCCGTGATTATTATTCTAAGGGTTCAAGTTTTACTCTTTGCAAGTGGGGATGTATTGGAATGGTAGTAAGAAGAGGGGTGGGGCAATTAGTAGCAAAAAGGGGATCAACACCTGGAGGCAGAGGATATGTTGAGTTACTGAATGAATATTTTATATCTGTCTTTATTAAGGAAGAAGATGTTGCCAAAGTCATAGTGAAAAAGATGATTTAGATACTGGATGGGTTAAAAATTGACAAATAGGAAGTATTAGACAGATCGACTGTGTTTAAAATTGATTAATCACCAGGACCAGATAACATACCTCCAAGAATGATGAGGGAAGAAAGGATGGAAATTGCAGCCATAATCTTCATTCTCCTTCAATACAGGCATGTTTCTAGAGCACTGGAGAATAGTAAATATTGTTCAAAAAGTGTCTAAGGAAAATTCCAATACTTGTAGCTTCAAATAGCCCATAACTGGACACGGATCCACAAATGGACCCTGACCAGACTGGTGGAGGAGGTAAAAAAGGACCTGCAGAGGTGAGACTCACTCCCTTTCTCCCTGGCAGAGAGTGCAGATGATCAAGATGAATGTGCTGCCCAGGTTCCTTTTCCTGTTCAGATCCATACCGATCTTTATCCCAAGGCATTCTTCACCAAAGTAATCATAGCGTTTGAGTGTGTATATGTGTGGGGTGGGGGAAGAACCCAAGGATCAAGAAGGAGATACTACAGAGAAGGAGGAACATGGGGGGCCTGGCCCTCCTGAACCTCCAATTCTACCACTGGGCAGTTACCACAGAAAGATTATGGGGATGGATTAAAGAGCCAGAGAAGGAATGGGTCAGAATTGAGGAGAGTTCCTGCATAGCAACATCCCCCCATGCGCTGACCATGGCTGTACTCCCATTCCCCCCTGCCAGGTACTCAAAACACCCCAGTGGTAGTGGCCACTTAGAGAACATGGAACCAACTGCGGCACCATTTCGGCCTGACTGAGATGTCCACCAGAGATCCCATCTGCAACAACCACAAGTTCACTGCCGCGACAATGGACGCCTCCTTTAAAAGGTGGAGACAGGACAAAGGGACATTGACGGTGGGGACATGTATGTAGAATGCAGAGTAGCGACCCAGGGGGAATTCACGGACAGATTCTAACTCCCTAAAGGGAATGAGCTAATATATATTCAAATCATAAACTTCCTCCGAAAGGAGGTAACGACATTCCCCCAGATACGAGGGCACTAACTACTAGACAGACTTCTGACTGTGGGCGAACTAGGGAACAGGTACTGTGCTGACGTATGCGGACTGCTACAAGAGGTACGCTCACCCCTGGATGAGATATGGAAGAAATGCGAGGAAAAACTGGGTAGGGAGATAGGAGAGGACTCTGGATTGAAGCACTACAACTTTACCTCCATGTGGGCAGGGTTGAGCCAGAACGAGAATGAGTGGGTTCTTCCCAGAGGTGGAGGACAAGTGCGAAAGGTGCCAGCGAGGCCCAGCCAACCACACCCACATGTTCTGGTCTTGGCCCAGGCTTGCCGAGTTCTGGATGACTTTCTTTGAGACAATGTCCAGGGTTGTGGGGGGTGAGGGTGGAACCTTGCCCGTTAGTGGCGGTCTTCGGGGTGTCGGAACAGCGAGAACTCTTTATAATCGCCCGCCGGAGGCTTCTGCTCGGCTGGTGATCAGCAGCAACACCCAAGGCCGCAGACTGGCTGTCCGACCTGGCAGAATTCCTCAAACTGGAGAAAATAAAATAAAGCATCCCGGGTTCGGTGGAAGGCTTCCAAAACACATGGTAGCTATTCACCAGCCTGTTCCAAGATCTGTTTGTAACTAGCTACCAGTAAATCAGGGAGGGTGAACGGGTAGGAAGCCAGAGGGGGGTGGTGGTAGGAAGGGAGGAGGGAGGAAGTAGGTGGGGGCGGGGGTGCAGGAGAAGACACCAAGAGAAACACAGGGCAAGCAGAGAAAGAGAACCGAAAAGGACAATGGGCGAGGGCATTAGCAGAAGCGACCACAGTGGCGAAACCAGAGCGTGTTATCTGGCTTGCAGCAGTCTTTTTCCCTCTTTTCTGTCTTTTTTGCCTTTTTTAAAATTAATAAGCGCTCTTTGTAACATAAGTCTTCCTTGTCGATACTGTATTTTCTGTTTGTGATAAATGAAATTCTCAATAAAAATATATACTTTTTAATATAGATTTAGAGTACCAAATTCATTTTTTCCAATTAAGGGGCCAATCCATCTACTCTGTAAATCTTTTTGGGTTGTGGGGGCGAAACCCACGCAAACATGGGGAGAATGTGCAAACTCCACTCGGACAGTGACCCAGAGCCAGGATTGAACCTGGGACCTAGGTGCCGTGAGGCAGCAGTGCCGACCACTACACCACCATGCTGCCCCAATATATTTGTTAAAAGTGTTTAAGGATAATCAATGGAACTACAATACAGTCATTTTCGATGGTGGAAAAGCTTTTAGATACAATAGCGCAGCACAAAATCAACACTCACTTGGACAAATATGGATTATTTAAGGAAAGTCAGCAGAGACTTATTAAAGGCAAATCATGTTGATGAGGTATTAGACACGATTGATGATGGCAATGCAGTTAATGTTCAGTTTATTTATTTGTGGGATGTATGCATTGCTGACAAGGAACATTTATTACCAATCCCTAATTTCCCTTCAGAAGGTGCTGATGAGCAATTTTCTTGAGCTGCTGAAATCCATGTGGTGTAGGTACATTCACAATGCTGTAAAGGAGGTGGTTCCAGGATTTTGACCCAGTAACAGTTCCAAGTCAAGATAATATGTGACTAGGAGCGGAACTTGAAGATCATGGTATTTCCATTGTTATGATGTACAATTACGGCGATACAAATTTTTCAAAAACAATTTTAAAGGTTCTATTTTTCTAAAAAAAAAACCTTGGACTGAAATTGAAGACTGTTTTAAAATAGCTTTCAGGCTGGGGTGAGATTTTCTGGCCCCATCATGGTGGGACCCGCCGTGCGAGATTCGGTGGTCCAGCCAAAAGTCCATTAACTTTCGTCGGGACCAGACGATCCTGGCAGTGAGTATGGCTGTAAAATCCCGGCCTGGGTCTCTTCTTCTAAGAGGACAAAAGACAACACTTAATTTAATTATGATTCGCTGTGTTCTCATTCAGGAAATAATGAAGTTTTGTCAGTGCCTCACCAGAAGATTATAAATGTTACCTCAGCTAAGACAAAAGCTAAGGACCACAGACTAGTGAAGAGCTGTTTGAAGTGTTGATGCCTTATTTGAGAAATGACTTGGCATGTTGTACACATCACATGATAGTAACACCTATCTTAGCATACCTGTAAAAAGTATTTAAAAGGGCAGGAAGCTGGCAGATCCACAGAGAACCACCTTGAAGAAGCTTCAACACAGGGAGAGAGAGTAAGGCATCTAAAAACAGCTACTGGTCTGCTGTAAGGCAATCAGGCAGCTAAAAATGTCATGCTGCAGAACGGACGGAAGGAAACTTCTCTCCTCCCTGTAAACCTGATTGCACCTAAGTTCAGCTGTCAGCAGCAATTTCTGACAATTTGACAATGGAAACCAATCCAGCAGCTGCAGAGACAACCCTACAGCTTCAAAAGCTTCACTTCATAACAACACATTTCCACCTCAAAAATATCAGGTCGACACTGAATATGAACTAACCTTACCCAATTTTTATAAGTATTGTTTTATCCTCATTTGTAACTAAACCCTAGATGGAATATTCTGGTCTTGCCAACAATGGGAAGTGTTCTGGGCAGAGGAACCTAATTTGATGTGAGGCCTATTATCAGTTCCCCCACGGCGGGATGACTGACGGAATTCAGTTCTTGGGACTTTCAAGGTAGGCCAAGCTTCTCGATAAACAATGTTGGGAAGCCCTTTCGCATGCATTAGCATGTCATGCACACTCATTAAAAGGACACCTTGCCAGAATTAAGCTTCCCCTCCAAATCAAGTTCCTCAGCAGTGGGAAATTAGAACATTCAATTTTATGACTGGCATGCACCTGGCGGACTTCTTCCATGACTTTGAGGTCAATATACTCTGCTTTCAACTTCTTGGCGGCTGCTTATGTCGGGTGTTAGTAACACAAGCTATGTGAAGGATAAAAGGCATGGGTATGGTGAAAGAGTGATGCAGAGGCTAGACCTGGAAGGCAGGGGTAAGGTGGAAGGGTGGGGCAGACGCTGGATTTGGAAGGCAGGGGTATGGTGGAAGGGTGGGGCAGCGGCTGGAGCTGGAAGGCAGTCTATAGGAGCGAGGAGGGAAGCTGTGCACATGCTCTTTAAATTTGGCATCCGTACATCAAGACTAATAAGCAATGGCAGGAAAGGTGACTCCCTGCACCCCCACCTCCATCACAAGAATCATACATAAGTAATGAGTTGAACAGAGCAAAATCGCATGCGTTCCGCTGTCCCCACAAACAGTCAGATACATTGTTTACGTGCAACTTTGGGAAAACTCTGTTCAAAGTGTCCATAACACCATGTGTTGGCTGACTTTGTATTTCTAGGCTGTAGAGGTCATGGGTTTGGAAGATGATCTCAAAGGAGTCTTGGCACGTTGCTGATGTACATCTTGTAGATATACAGGTTCTGCCACTTTGCACTGGTGTTGGAAGGAGTGAATGTTTAAGGTGGTGGTTGAGTTGCCAGTCAAGAGAGTTGTTTTGCCCTGGACGATGTTAAGCTTCTTGAGTGTTGAATCTGCACTCAGCCAGGAAAGTGGAGAATATTCCATCACACTCCTGCCTAGTATCTTGAAGGTGGTGGAAAAGCTTGGGGATAAGGTAGTGAGTTGCTCAGTGTTGATTTCCCAGCCTCTGACATGCTCTTGAGGCCACAGTATTTATATGGCTGGTCTGGTTAGGCTTCAAATCAATGGTAATCCTGTGATTTTAATGATGGAGATTCTACGATGGTAATGCAGGTGAATGTCAAGGGGAGATGGGTAGATTCTTGTTAAGTAAAGGGTTAACATAAGAAGCGATGATGCTGATGTGAAGATGTAACACTGCATTATAGAGTAACAGAGATCTGGAAGGTGCAGATGTTATAAATACTATAAATACAGAGTAATAGTTTCAACAAACTACAGTCGTGAGTTGCTTATTTTGGCAGAATTGACAAGCCCCAAAGAACACAGTCTAAATCCCGAACATACAACAAAAGATGGTGGCAGCAGGAAATGAGAAAAAAACCCAGAAAACTTTAAGAAGCTGCAATAGACATGGCAAGTCAAGAAATCTTTGAAAGAAGGATGAAAGGAACACATTCCAGACTCAACATGAGGTTGGAGCATTGCGGGTGCAGCAGATGCAAGCTGACACACAGACCCAGAGTTCAGACAGCAGTGAGCACAGACACAAAGCAACAAACAGTGCCAGTGAAGCAGCAACAATTCTCTGGCTCAGTAGAAGCATGGAATCCACACTAAAACCGCCAGAACCATTTCAGAGCGCTGAAGGCTCACAACTGGTACAGAACTTGGAGAACTAGAGAAAGAGGTTTACAGGATATCAAACTGCTTCAGATTCACAAAGTAGATCAAACAGTCCAGGTCAATATATCACTTTATACAGTTGGAACTATTGCTGATGTCGTGATATCAAGGAAGGGGGTTGATGAATTTTAAACTTCTTACATAGAGGTCCTACAAGTATTTGATTAATATTTCAGTGTTCGCAGAAATCTAATCATAAAACGGTCAAAATTTAACAAGAGAGCGCAAAGACCAGGCAAAAGCATGAATGCATTCATGAATGATCTATACAGGTGGGCAGGGAACTGTAATTATGGAATCTTAGGAGCCACAGCAGCCAAACAGCAGCCATAACTGCAAGCCGCTGCAGTTGAACTTCCATCCACCGTAACAGAAATAAAGTTAAAGCAGGCACAGGAGCAAGCCTCCCTACAGGAGCATCGCTCTTGGCTAACAGTGGGTTGCTATCAAGACAATCATCAAATCTGGATCCACCCAGATACCCGCGCAGTCTGCCTCAGAAATCTGTTTTAGCTACTATGTCGCCTTGCCCATAGGCAGGCTCATGTGGGCAAAGGAGGAATGACACATGCCGTATGTCAACAATGGTATGCTCCAAGGTATTACGGTAACAATTGAAAAAGTAGCCCACACGTGTATGATTTGTCAAAGAAATGATCGGTGATAGTGGACATGTTTTCCCGGTGGGTAGAGGCTTTTCCAACCAAAAGAGATGATGCTAGAACAGTGGTAAATATTCTGTTGATGGAAATAATACCTAGGTTTGTGATACCAATAGGTATTAACAGTGACAGGGGAACTCATTTCACTAGCAAATTGACCAAAGCCCTAACAGAAGCCATGGGATTTGACTGGAAATTGCATATACCGTATCAGCCACAATCCTCAGGAATGGTGGAAAGGGCGGATGGAATAATTAAAACTGCAGTAACAAAAGTGTGTCAACAAAATGGGCTGCTATGGCCAGATGTAATACCTATAGTAATGTATGCTCTGAGCGATCAGAGAAATCGTAATACGGGTTTAACCCCGTATGAGATATTAATGGAATGTCCCATGACAACTGGAACTAAACCCGCAATGACTCCAGCGGCAGTAGCCTTAATATGGGCAGATGAGGCATCAATAAAATATGTTCAGGCCATGTATGAAACCACTGAAAAAAAAACATGAAAAGGTGCAACAGGCTCAGATGCATCCAAAAGAGGAAAATACACACCCTTTAAACCTGGAAATCAAATATATGTGAAAGCATTAAACAAAGATTATTTTTCTCCTAGGTGGAATGGACCCTACCAAGTGCTGCTAGCAACCCGAACACCCATTAAAGTAAAAGAAAAGCCAGATGGGATCCACGCAACTCATGTAAACTACATCACACGGATCTTTGAGAGTACTAGTGAAACGCTGGCCTGAAGAGAATGACAGAGTTGATGTTTTTATATTACCATATTAATCCAACATCATGTAAAGGGTAAACTGAACACTAATACCTTGATATACATGTCTCACTCATATGCAAAGAGGGTCAATAAATCCAGTTGTTGGATTTGTACACAAATTCCCAGATGCTTGGGGGAGGGCATCCCCGTGCGACCCATCCCACTCACCAGTAACGAGATAGCAGAGTGGGCCCTAAGGCGGAATAATACAGGGCATGGGGAAGATACACAGGATATGTTAGATTGGAGATTAGCTGGATACAATATGAATAGATTTGAGGAATGGTGGGGACCTAGGTTTAATGTAACACGTCAACCGCCCTGGTTGATCCTTCCCAATTATACTGGAGTCCCAAAAGGAAACATATGCTTTAAGAATCATAAAACATATGGGACCCACTCAGTAAACACGAGTCAGTGTGATCAGACCTTGAATTGACAGCCCCCTATGTTCCACCTTACAGCTAAAGGATCATTCATCTTTGATTGGTCAGGAGTTGAAAATCAAACTAGCAGAGGCTCCTGGGAAGGGGATCGATTAGACTAATGATGACTGATAGTAAAGGAAACCTGACCGCATATAACGGCATGTATTTTATCTGTGGCCACACCAGAAAATTGGGAAGGCTCCTGCTATTTGGGATACATAGTCACTTATGTTCATCACATTCAGCAATTGCAGGACCATCCCATGACACAAAGCATTATGACATGGGCACAAATGCTGGAAATAATGATACCACCATTAGAAATAGCCACTAATCCATACAAACTACGCAAACTATGAGACATCCTTGAGCAGGTAGCTGATGACACTGCAGAAGCTGTTAACCAGTTAGAAATTGAGATGGTTGCTATAAGAGTGATGGCCCTGCAGAATAGAATGGCTCTTGATTTATTGTTAACTGAAAAGGGAGGTACTTGACTGTTGCACATACAGCCCTGATAACTCAGAGAAAATTGATAACCTGGTGGATCACATTCGTAGAGAGGTAACAAGATTACACAAAAATGAGGGATGGGGCTTTGGCTTTGGGTGTTTGGGATCGTCAGGACAGAGGATTGTGTTCTGGATTATAATCGCCATTGTAATCTTGATTGTCGTATGGTTACTGTTTTAATGTTGCGCTAGATATTTTTATTGTACTAACATGGGAGAACAGCCCTAGCCGCCTTGCCTCCTTGCTACCAGGCTCATAACATGCAGGGAACTGTCATACATCTGTTCTCCTTACATTATAAACCACCCTTCTCTACGGAGGACACGATAATTTACTAAAGGTGTTGATCAAAAGATCAACAAGGAGGGAATTGTGGAAGGGAAATTAATGAGTTGCTAATTTAGAAACATGCTGGGAAATGCTTGACTATAGTTCAACACTATATTTGGACTAAAATAAGTAGGTCAGGTAACATAAACAAAATACTGCTTAATATTCTGGTCTCGGCATTATTATGAAAACACATTGTCCTCCGAAAGATAACAAAATGTGTACTCGAGTTGTTTTTAGCCAAGGGCAAGAACATACGTACTACGTATTTCATCTTACGTACTTTCCAAGGTCTATTTAATATAAACATGCCTGTTTACTTCAAGCTGTTATTTCAGACTATAAAAATATCCGTCTTCAATCGAATCTCAGAGTGCAGTGCACTGGCTTTGCAGCTAGAACACTCTCTCTCCGTAAATATATTTGTGTAAATAAATTTCCTTAAATTGAACCTCGAGGAATTTGTCTTTATTATGATTTCCACGACAAATTGATTTGTGATAGTAGTTGGGATCCCAGATGAAGCAGAGGATTTAACATTAACAAAAGCGGTACAAAATGTGAGGCAAACTGAGCTTAGAACAAAAATGGGCGTTTGATTGTGGAGAAGGTGAAGTCCCGGGGAGAAGACCGAGTGAGATTATTTAGTATGTATGTTATAAGAAAGAAAGTGCATCAGGGACAAGTGCATCAGCCACCAGCTTGAAATGTCATTGATATGGCAGAGAGCTTCACAAGCAAAATTAATGTCCAGTAGGGGGGAGCAGAATGCCACAACTGTGGAAAAATAGGCCACTTCAAAAGGGCCTGTTGCTCTAAACTGCTGACAACCTGTAAGAGGGAGAAAATATTAAAGCAGAAAGACATACGAGAAGTGGAATAACAACAGAAAAAATAAGTAACTTTCTCAGGGGAGGTAAATGATACTGCAAATAAACACTGCGACAAACTTAAAGTGGATGGGCTCCCCACAGATTAAATTAGAAAAAGGAACAGAGATTTTTGTTCTGTCAGACAAAGTGAAATGACTGAAGCAGCTAACATTGCAGCCTTGATCTAACAAATTACAGAGCCCTAGTGGGACTAAATTGAAAGTCAAAGGCCAACTTGTGATGAAAGTAAAGTATAAAGATAGAGAAATCTTTGAATCTCTGTATGTCATACAAAATCACAAATACTCTCTACTAAGCAGAAAGGCATACTTAAAATTTAAGCTAGTCTATAAAGTGGATGAGGTTGCTGATGAGCATTACAACAGCACATTCAGGGATGAATTTCCAAAATACAGGCCTGGGGAAACTAAAGGTCAGGTACCATGTCACCCTGATACTAAACTATTCTGACTCTTTACACAGAGGAAAGTCCCTCACACACTTTTAGACAAAGTCAAGGGTTAAATTGAGATGGTGTAATAGCAAGTAGTTATCTCATTGGTCACATGCCAACAAAATGGTGTTCAGGAATGGTTACAGTATTGAAGTCAAATGACTCCATAAGAATCTGCATGGTCTGATCTCAACTAAACAAATCATTGGAACATGTGATCCATCTGTTGGTCTCAGTGCATCATGATAATGTACCATAGGCCGAGATTATGTATGGATACATTGAACTTGTAAACAAGATGGGAATTTTTTTTTAAAAAGGGCATGTAAAAGAAAACTGGCTGAGACTATAAAGTAACCACTTGCTGAAATTCCTATGTGGATTATACTCAGTCTTGGGGAATGTCACACCCTTTTACAGCCATAAACATTTGAAAGGAAGCAATGCAATGTAAACTGAACTGTAATCTCCTGTGGAGATAATGGAAGCTTATTCATTTCTTAGTTCCCACTCTCACAATTCATGATGCTGAACCATGGAAGCAGATTCCAATCAGTGACATTTGAAATGTCGGTTGGACAGGAATGAGTGTGTGATGTCAGAGGTGTGTGTTCATCCTGATGAAGCCGTCTACGTACCTGTGAGGATTTAACTTGGCTCCTGAATGGCTGTCAAATGGTGCTTCATGGAATCCTTTCGTAAAGGCACAGAACGCAACTCAATATAGAAGTTATTGCCTGATTGTGCCAGTCATTGACTTAGGGCATATAGAAAGCACTGACCTCTGTGAGACGGACAATGTCAAGGACTGTAATGCTATGAAAGAAATACTTCGGCACATCTCCTCAGTGCTCAGCAGGATCTATGAAGGGAAGACATTGTCAATGACGACTGTGTCAATACTGACTGGGGCACATCTCTCCCAAATGCTAGGCAATGCCAGACATAGACTTGATAGGCTTTCGATGATTGCTGGATCATGAGTGTTTGTCAATAATCAAGGATGGTCCTGCTGAGCCAATCTCTGAGGATGATGCTAACATAGCTCACAGCTTTTCTGTTGAGTAACAGGCCACTGCGTCCTGGTGTCTGAGAGTATATTGAGGCTCAAGAGCAAGATGAGGCATTTTCATTATTTATCCATGAGAGCTGGTGTTGAGAGAGATGGTGCTGTCTGGGTTTTGCTCCCTCTTGAGATGGTCAAGCGCTAACCATTGATGAATATTTTTCCTGTTAGCCAAGCCTTGCGAAGGTGCTGTCATACTGGCATAAAAGCATTCATGTGTACAATGTCATTTCAGCCACTTGAAGACTGCCAAGCCACTGTCTTGTTGACCTCATGGTTAAAAGCGCTGCACAATATTATGAAATCCGCTCATTCTGTGTCTCTGTGCCATGTAAGCTTGTAGTCTGTGGATATTGTAACATTTAAGGTACAGGATATTCCACAGCTTGTTACATTCGTTCATGCCTAGTAACAAGTGTAAGACCTTCTTGAAGTGTTTCGATAGGCCACCAATTCAAGGGAGAACGAACATTGGGTCTGATGCAATCTGTCAGCCAAAAAGGAAGTCCCAGGTAAGAGACAAAGAGAAGGTACAGCAAGGGGTCCCAGTTAAGTTAAAAGAAAGGAAATAGAGAAACAGGTTCCAAGTTAAAGAAAGGGCTGCATGGAGAATACTTTAATGTATGTAGGAATGGTGCTGAGAGGGTCGCCCACATCGTACTGGTCTGCTGCGTCCTCCACAACATCGCACAGCAGAGGGGCGACACGTTGGAGAAGGAAGATAAACGCCAGTCCTCATCTGACAAGGAGGATGCGGGGAGGGCGAAGATGGGCAGGTCATGAGGCCCAGACAGGCACGGGAGGCCGCACGACGTGTGTGCCAGGACCAATGTGCACGGGACTCTCTGATCGCCTCCAGGTTCACCGACTGGGAAGGGGGGGTGACTGGCCAGAAATGGACACTGTATCCCACACATGCCACTCCCCCCCCCCCCCACCCCCCCCCCCCCCCCCCCCCCCCCCCCGCTGCCACACACACACACCCCACCCACCTGCAACCCCCTCCGTAATACATACCTGCCGCACTACAGAGCGCGGACCCTGGGTTGGCAGTAACACCGGGCCTGGTCCATGGGATGGAGGATGATGACAACCCGCTCTGCGATGAGCTCGGGTGCTCCGGATTGTTTGACAACATCTGACTCCTGCCCACGGTAGCACTTTCCACCGTCCACCTGGGTGATCCCTGCATGCGAGCTGGACATTCCATCACCCAATGCCATTGGATCTCTGGGGTGACGATGGTGGGGACAGTTGGGGGGGGGGAACGTGTGGGGAGCCCAACCCACCCACACAACCACCCATCCCCCACCCCGCACACCCCCTCTATGGCCAGTCCAGACCCGCCCGCCCATCACACCCATCTGACAGAGCACCAAGGCAGGATGTAACAGTGTTAACAGGTGTTTAATGTGCACAAATATATACAGATACATGCCCTAGCCCCTATTACTAAACTGCCCTGCACCCATGTGAACTTAACTGGTGTCTAACTTTCTAGCCTTTCAGGCTACGTCTAGGTTGATCCTCAGATGGTATATCAGGAGTGGAGGCAGCCTGCTATGATTTCCACCCCTGCGACAAAGGTCCTTGTTGGTAGCCGTCTACTGTGGCGAACGGGCCTGGATGGGCCCAGCTGCTTCCCGGGTGTCCCAGGGTGTAATGCCACCCTGGTCTGCCCGCTGCCCACCATATGCGCCAGGGACAGGAGGTGGGACTCCTAGGTGCTGCGATGTTCCGGCACCTCCCCTGCGGGAGTCACTGGCACGGGACGCAGCATCTCCTCCTCCCTCAGTGTAACCGAAGGCCCCAGAGCTACTCCATGGGATGGGGTGTAAGCAGAGCCATCCCCTGAGGCTCCTCCGCCACCTGACGCTGCCAGTCCTGGAGGCCGGCTTTTGTCTCAACCAGGGTCTGCATGCTGATGGCCATGGAGCACAGGGAGTGGACCATCACCGTCTGGGACTGCACCACATTGCCCATTGTCTGTGCCCTCAGCTGTGTGGGTCTGTGTCACATCAGCCAGTGACTGCACCATCTCCCTCTGGGGCTCCACCACGCGGCCAACGCATGGGCAATGCCGCCGACGTTCTCAGCCATGGCCCATTGTGACTGCGCCACACTCAGCAGTGCCACTGCAATTTCCAGGTGGCACTGGCACATGGCTGCCTGTGAGTCGGCAGCCCTGTCCTGGGCCTCGGCTACCATCTACACACAATGCCCTAGGCCTTGGACATGCTGGTTCATTGTCGCAATCCTCGCACCCAATGCCTACACCACGGTGCTGACCTGCGTGACATGCATGGTCGACACCACCTCCTGCTCCTGTACGCGGTTGGACTCTGCCAGCTGTGCCTGCAGGTGCTGGATGCTCACCGACAACCCCTCATGCAATCCCTGGGTCTGCGACTGCATCTCCAGGATCGATGGGACTGTCCATTCCGGAAGCCCGAAACCCATCTGGACGGCAGCTAGCTCCTCAGACAGTCCGCCAACCTTGGGAGTATCTATCTCCACCTGATGTACTGGATCGACTGTGTGGTTCACACAAGAAAGCGTCCCAGGAGCCTCTTCACTAAAGTGCCCAATCAAGGTGAGTGTCTCTGGGATGGTGGAGGGTGTTGGAGACAGCTGTGATAGGAAATCTGTGTAAACTCTAGATCCAGCTCTGGGGTGTCTTGGGTCTCATGTCCATGGCTTGCATCCGTGCTGCTGTCCTCATCACTGCTTGGCACCCGGGGCTCCAACTCTGGCACCAGCTGGGGGCGGGGGACACCAGATGGACCTGCCCCATCACCAGTAGGTCCTGCAAGACACAAGACATAACGCATGATTAGACTGCAGGCCCGGGGAAGTGGGGGTGAGGGTGGGGATAATGGGGGGACTTCCGCGATGTCCGGATAGGTGGCTCATATGGCAGCTCCCGCCGAGATCGGACATTTGGGCCTTTTAACGGAGCTGTAGCGGCACTTCAGCGGTGATCCCGGCGTAGCAAGAGGTGCTGGTGAGGTTCCCCTCATCGCTGCATGGAGGGGACCATGAGTGGGGCCGTGAAGAGAGCAATTGCGATGAAGCGGGTGGAACGGGCACGAGAGGACAAAATGGTGGCCGGCCCGGACCAGGCAGCGTGGCCCAGCGGTCGAGGGAGCAGCAGAAGCTGCTTCACAGAGCTGAAGACAGAGATGAAGGTGTGGTGAATTATAAACACTAATAATCCGCACTGTATTGTACAACATGTGTTGAGCCTGTACCTTGTACTAGATCATGTGTAGTTGCGCGGCTCTACCCATAGAGGGAGATGAGGAGCTTGTACTGGGCTCCACCCTTGGCTCTGCCCATGGTTCCGCCCATGGCTCCTCCCCCTAACCGGAAGTATAAAGGTTGCTGTTGTGAGCCTGCCTGCCAGTTCATCTAGAGTTCATCTAGTCACAGGCAGGCTCTGTTGTAAGACGATTAAAACCACTGTTCGCTTCTAACCACGTGTCGCGTGGATTGATGGTCTCATCAATTTAATCGTCTTAAGAAACAGTAAGGAATGACCATGGAATCAGCCCTCAATCCTGATCGACTGGAACTCGACCCACAGGATGCAGAGGCGAAATAAATCTTTTCACACTGTCTCCGATGTTTTAAGGCCTACCTGGCTGAAGCAAGCACTACAGAAACTACGGAGGAGCAGAAACTCAGCCTCTTGCACGCAAGGGTGAGCCATCGTATATCTACTCAACTTAATTGTACCGGCTCATATACAGAGGCCCTGGCCCTACTCGACAGAATGTACGTGAGGCCCGTCAATGAGGTCTACGCGCGCCACGTTTTTACTACTCGCCGCCAGCGCCCCACAGAATCACTAGAAGAATTCCTAACAGACTTAAAAACCTTATCCCGGGACTGTAATTACCAAGCTGTAAATGCAGCAGAACATAGGGAATTCGCTGTCCGAGATGTATTTGTTGCAGGCCTCAGATCCAATTACGTGCGCCAGCGGTTGCTTGAGAAGGGGACCCAAAACTTAGAAGACACTGTAGAACTCGACACTACTATGGAGGTCTCGTTCCGCAGCCTCACCTCATTCCCCGCGGACTCCGCGACCCCGTCATGGGCCCCCAACCAGCGACTACCCCAGGCCTGCGCCGCGCGGCCACCCAGCCACTATGCTACTCCAGCCTGCCACATTAGTGGCCAGCCCCAGCACCCGCGGCAGCACTGCCCGGCCCGCAACGTGACCTGCAGCAGCTGCGGTCGCAAAGGACACTATGCCAGAGTATGTCTGATGAAGACAGCTCCAGCCTCAAACCCTCCCGCAGCCCAGAGCACTCGCTCCCTGAATTCACAGGCCCGCAGGCCCCGTAATGCTGCGGCGTATACTCCGACTCCGCCCCCAACCACCACATGTGACCCATGGGGGCCGCCACCTTGGCAACCCCCCACCGCGCGGCCGGCCACGTGCGACACATGGGGGCCGCCATCTTGGACGCCATCTTCCTCGTCGCCCACCACGTGCGATCCATGGGGGCGGCCATCTTGGGCTCCATCCTCTCCAAACTCAGCAACCCAGATCGAAGACTGCGACCTCAGCGGGCATTCATCACGGGGCCACTCCAGCACAGCTGATCGAATTGCCGACTACCCACAACTCAGCGCGGTCACGTTGGACCAGTCGCATCCGAAACACCTCTGCAACTCCATGATGACCGTTAAAATCAACGGGTACAGTACACCGTGCCTCTTCGACTCCGGGAGCACCGAGAGCTTCGTACACCCAGATCTGGTAAGACGCTGTTCGCTCCCTGTTTTTCCTGCATGGCAAACTATCTCCCTCGCTTTGGGATCCCACTCTGTTCACCTCCAAGGGCGCACTGTCGCGACCCTAACGATCCAAGGCGCTAGCTACTCTAATCTTCAACTATGCGTCCTGCCCGAACTCTGCGCCCCACTCTTACTGGGACTCGACTTCCAGTGTAACCTCAAAAGTCTCACCCTCAGCTTCGGCGGAGCCCTACCCCCACTCACCATCTGCAGCCTAGCCACGCTGCCTACCTGGCTGAAGATATGGAGAAATGCATTTTCCGCACGACCAGGCTAGCCATCCTCGGCTATGTCGTGGAAAACGGAGTACTGGGCCCCAACACGGACCGTATGCGCCCCTTCTTAGAATTCCCTCTCCCTCATTGTCCCAAGGCCCTCAAACGGTGCCTGGGATTCTTTTCATACTATGCCCAGTGGGTCCCTCAATATGCGGACAAAGCCCGCCCACTATTTAAGGCCACACTTTTCCCCCTGTCGGCTGAGGCTCGCCAGGCCTTCAACTGCATCAAGGAGAACATCGCCAAAGCGGCCATGCGGGCGGTGGATGAATCTGTCCCTTTTCAGGTTGAGAGCGACGCCTCAGAGGTTGTTCTTGCAGCCACATTGAATCAGGCAGGGAGACCAGTCGCATTTTTCTCCCGAACCCTCTCCGCTTCAGAACTTCGACACTCCTCGGTCGAAAAGGAAGCACAAGCCATTGTGGAGGCTGTACATCACTGGTGGCACTACCTCGCAGGTAGAAGGTTCACCCTCATCACCGACCAAAGATCGGTTGCCTTCATGTTTGACAACTCGCAAAGGGGCAAAATTAAAAATGATAAAATCCTGAGGTGGAGGATCGAACTCTCCACCTACAAATATGATATCATGTATCGACCGGGGAAGCTTAACGAGCCCCCAGATGTCCTATCCCGCGGCACGTGCGCCAGCACGCAGAGCGACCGCCTGAAAGCCATCCACAATGACCTCTGCCACCCGGGGGTCACCCAGCTCGCCCACTACGCCAAAGCCCGAAATCTACCTTTCTCCACTGAGGAGGTAAAAGCCATCACCAGGGATTGCCCGATCTGTGCAGAGTGCAAACCGCACTTCTATAGACCAGACAAGGCCCACCTGGTCAAGGCTTCTCGGCCCTTTGAACGCCTCGCCATCGATTTCAAAGGCCACTTCCCTCGAATAATCGGAATGTGTACTTCCTGAATGTCATCGACGAATTCTCCCGCTTCCCGTTTGCTATCCCGTGCCCCGATATGACCTCCCACACAGTCATTAGGGCCCTGCATAGTATCTTCACCCTGTTTGGTTTCCCCAGCTATGTACACAGCGACCGGGGTTCGTCCTTCATGAGCGACGAGCTGCGTCAGTACCTGCCGGACTTGATTTTTTTCACAGGGGGTGAATGTGGTGAATTATAAACACTGTGGGCGAGATTCTCCCAAAACGGGAGAAATCGTAAAGCTGCCGTAAAACCCGGGCGGGTTTTACGGCAGCGCGCCCCTTCCCGACGGGGGACCGATTCTGGTCCCCGGTCGGGGCTAGCAGCCCGACGCCGTAGGCTCCGGCAAGACGGGCTTAACGAAAATTGTTAAGCCCGCTTGCCGGAGTTAGCGCCGGCTGACGCGTCATATGACGTCAGCCGCGCATGCGCAGTTTGAAAGACTCCAACCCGCGCATGCGCGGGTGACGTCATCGCGTTTTTGCGCGAAACCCGCGCTGCGCGGGCCGGGTTGCCCCTCAGCCGCCCCGCGAATGGATACTGCGGGGCGGCGGAAGGACAAGTAGTGCGCGGGCATCGGGCCCGCTGCCCGCGATCGGTGCCCACCGATCGCGGGCCCATGGCACCCTTGGCACGGCCGTGGTACGGCCGTGCCAATCGGTGCCATGGTTATAAAAAGCGAGTTTGTGACGCCGTTTTTACGAACGGCAAGACCAGGTGTGTTTGCCGTTCGTAAAAACGGCGGAAAGGGCTGGGACTTCGGCCCATCTAACAGCTGAGAATCGCTGCCGGCCGTAAAAAAACGGCGGCAGCGATTCGGGTCGGGACTTCGGCGGGGGGGTGGGAGAATAGCGGGAGGGCGGCAAAAATGTCGGGAAGGCCCTCCCGCTATTCTCCCACCCGTCATGGGGGGCGGAGAATTTCGCCCTGTATTGTACAACATGTGTTGAGCCTGTACCTTGTACTAGATCATGTGTAGTTGCGCGGCTCTACCCATAGGGGGAGATGAGGAGCTTGTACTGGGCTCCACCCTTGGCTCCGCCCATGGCTCCTCCCCCTAACCGGAAGTATAAAGGTTGCTGTTGTGAGCCTGCCTGCCAGTTCATCTAGAGTTCATCTCGTCACAGGCAGGCTCTGTTGTAAGATGATTAAAACCACTGATCGCTTCTAACCACGTGTCGTGTGAATTGATGGTCTCGTCAGAAGGCCTCTATGGAAAAGATGGTGGAGACTCAGAAGATGCAGGAGAAGACTATTAAAGAGATGGAGAAGAAGGTCTCTGACAATGAGGATGAGATCCTGGGCCTAGCAGTCAGAGTGGAGGCACACGAGGCCCTGCACAAGAGATGGCAGGAGAGACTGGATGACCTTGAAAACAGGAATCTGGTTGGCTTTCTCTCTCTTACCTTTGGGGCAGGGGAGGTTGGGGGCCCGAACAAGGAGACAACAGTAAGGTTGGGGATAGAGACAGGAGCGGCCGGGGTCAGCATGGGTCAGCTGACTTACGGAAGTGTAATGGGGGGAAAACCAATGTTAAGCGGGGGCTTGATGGGGGGATAGGGATTGGGGGTCTGGGGGGGGGGGGAATGGGGCGCTGCTTTGCTGACTGAAGGGGAGTCAACTTTTGGGAACAGATGGAGAGTCGGGATGGGGAGCCGCCGGCGGGAGGGCTTGAGTGAGCGGGGGAGTGGACCCTGTGGCTGGCTGAAAAAGGGAGATGGCTAGTCGGCAGGGCGGGGGGGGGGGGGGGGCGGCTGATCACTTGGAATGTGGAAGGTCTAAACAGGCTGGTCAAGAGGGCCCGCATGTTCTCGCACTTAAAGGGATTAAAGGCAGACGTGGCCATGCTACAGGAGACGCATTTAAAACTCACTGACCAAACGAGACTGAGGGGCGGAGAGAGGGCAACGCCCTCTCTGGAGACTGGATGTGGGACTGCTGGCGGATGAAGAGGTCTGTGGGCGGATAAGGAGGAGCATCCAAAACTATGTGACAACAAACGATACAGGGGAGGTAACAGCGACTGGGAGGCTATGAAGGCAGTTATCAGAGGGGAGTTAATTTCTATTAGGTCCCAGAGAGAAGAGGGAGAGGGCAGAGAGGAAGAGGCTGGTGGGAGACATACTCAGAGTAGACAGGCAGTACGTGGAGACCCCCAAGGTGGGGCTGCTAAAGGAGCGCTGGAGACTACAGGCGGAGTTTGATCTGTTGACCACAGGGAAGGTGAAGGCGCAGTTGAGGAAGGTGAAAGGGGCAGTCTGGGGAGAAAGCTAGTAGGATGCTGGCACACCAACTTCGCAGGAGAGAGGCAGCCAGGGAAATTGGGGGAGTTAGGGATAAGGCAGATAACACGGTCTTGGGCCCAGAGAACATCAACAAAGTCTTCAAGGAGTTTTATTGTAAACTATACGAGTCAGAACCCCCGGTGGGAGGGGAAGGGATGCAGAAATATATGGACCAATTGAGGTTCCCAAGGGTGGGCGAGGATCTGGTAGAGGGACTGGGGGCCCCGATTGAGTTGGAGGAGATAGTTAAGGGCCTGGATAATATGCAGTCGGGCAAGGACCTGGGACTGGACGGCTACCCTGTAGAATTCGACAAGAAATTCTAAGAGCTGCTGAGCCCACTCCTGCTAAGAACCTTTAATGAGGCTAAGGAGAGAGGAACCCTCCCCCCAACAATGTCGCGGGCCTCGATCTCACTCATCCTCAAGGGGGGGAAGGATCCGTTACAATGTGGGTCATACAGACCAATATCGCTCCTAAACGTAGATGCCAAACTGCTGGCCAAGAGTGTGGCTACTAGAATAGTGGACTGTGTCCCGGGAGTGATTGATGAGGGTCATACAGGCTTCGTCAAGGGCAGGCAACTGAACACAAATGTGAGGAGGCTCCTAAACATTATCATGATGCCCTCAGAAGGAGGGGACGCAGAAGTAGTGGCTGCAATGGATGCAGAGAAAGTCTTTGACTGGATGGAATGGGAGTACCTGTGGGAAGCGTTAGGTAGGTTTGGATTTAGAACATAGACATAGCACAGCACAGAATAGGCCCTTCGGCCCTCGATGTTGTGCCGAGCTTTGTCCGAAACCAAGATCACACGATCCCACTCCCTGTCATTTTGGTGTGCTCCATGTGCCTATCCAATTTGGTGAGTGATTCATAGGGTGGGTCAAACTACTGCATCAGGCCCCTGTAGCAAGTGTGTCTACGAACCAGCTGAGGCGGAATATTTTAGGCTACACCGAGGGACGAGGCAGGGGTGACCCCTATCCCCGTTACTATTTGGCCTTGCAATTGAGCTGTTGGCCACAGCGCTGAGGACTTCTCGGAACTGGAAGGGGCTGGTTCGGGGAGAGGAGGAGCACCTGGTTTCGCTCTATACAGACAACCTGCTCCTGTATATTTCGGATCCGCTAGAGGGGATGGGGGAAGTTATGCAGGTCTTAAGGGACTTCGGGAGTTTCTTGGGGTATAAGTTGAACGTGGGGAAAAGTGATCTTTTTGTGATTCACGCTAGGGGTCAGAAGAGACTGCGAGAACTCCCGCTCAAGATGGTGGAGAGGAGCTCTCGCTACCTAGGAATACAGGTGGCCAGGGACTGGGATGCCCTATACAGGCTCAATCTGTCTCGGCTTGTAGAGCAGATGGAGGGAGACTTTAAAAGGTGGGACACGCTCCTGCTTTCCCTGGCGGGAAGGGTGCAGACTGTGAAGATGCCGGTCCTCCACAGATTCCTGTTCGTTTTCCAGTGCCTTCCCATCTTCATCCCCAAATCCTTCTTCAAGCAGGTAAACAGGATTATCACGGGATTTCTGTAGCTACTACTGGGTGGCTAATGTAGCCATGATTAGGAAATGGGTAATGGAGGAGGGGTCGGCGTGGGAGCGGCTGGAGGCAGCGTCATGCAAAGGCACCAGCCAAGGGGCACTGGTAACAGCACCGCTGCCGTTCACGCCGGCACAATACACCACGAGCCCGGTGGTGACTGCGGCACTGAGGGTCTGGGGTCAGTGGAGAAGGCACAGGAAGGAGGAGGGGGCCTCAATTTGGACTTCGATATGGAATAATCATAGATTTGTCCCGGGCAAGATAGACGGAGGGTTTCAAAGTTGGCACAGGGCAGGCATCAGAAGGATGGGGGGGCCTGTTCATAGATGGGACTTTCCCTAGCTTGAAGGCGCTGGAGGAGAAATTCAGTCTGCCCTCTGGAAACGCCTTCAGATATCTCCAGGTCCGCGCCTTTCTCAAAAAACAGGTGGGGACATTTCCGTTGCTACCCCCTCGCAGGATACAGGACAGGGTGGTCTCTGGCATCTGGGTAGGGGAGGGAAGGTGTTGGACATTTACCAAGAACTGCAGGAGGCGGAGGAGGCTCCAGTGGAGAAACTGAAGGGCAAGTGGGAGGAGGAGCTGGGTGTGGAGCTGGATGAGGGCCTGTGGGCTGATGCTCTAGGCAGGGTGAATTCCTCCTCATCGTGTGCCAGGCTCAGCTTAATTCAGTTTAAGGTGGTACATCGGGCACACACGACGACAGCGAGAATGAGCAAGCTCTTTGGGGTTGAGAAGAGATGTGCGAGATGTTCAGGAAGCCCAGCAAACCATGTCCATATGTCCTGGGCATGCCCAGCGCTTAAAGAATTCTGGCAAGGCTTTGCAAAGGCTATGTCCAAGGTCTTGGATGCTCGGGTAAAGCCAAGTCTGGAGATAGCGATATTTGGGGTTTCAGAAGATCCGGGAGTGCAGGAAGCGAAGGAGGCCGATGTCCTGGCCTTCGCCTCCCTGGTAGCCCTGAGAAGGATCTTGTTAATGTGGAGAGACAGGAAACCCCCGAGTGTGGTGTTGGGGGGGGGGGGGGGGGGCTCCTTTCCTCTGGGCTGCTGACCATGTCAGGGCCCTCTGTTCAGCCATGGTGAGGGGCTGCAGATCCGGCTGTCCCCCTTCAGGTTTTTCCCACTCCCAGCAGTTATGAGCAGGCTTTTCCTGGGTAGGGGGGCCACGGGGGTTAACAGAAAGCAGCATTGTTAGACAGTTTGATGCATGCAGGCCTGGGGGTGGGTAGCTGGTGGCCTCAGTGGCCAGGGTACCCGGCCATGGAGGCCGGTATGGGTGCCGACATGTGGTGCAGGGTGGGGGTTGTACCACCCTCCGGGTGGGGGGTGTAGGGTTACACATGTGTGGGATGGGGGTTAGTACCAGGAGCACAGTGTTGTCTACTCACCCTGGCCGCCCTGAGGAGGTTGTGCAGTTTTTTATGGCACTGCAGGCTAGCCCGGACGGTGTTGCCCAGGACGCTCACCGTCTCTGCCACCTGCGCCCAGGCACGGTGAATGGCGGCAGGTGGCAAAGTGAGACCCTGCTGAGTTGCGGTTCTCCGTGACACGTGTGTCAACCCCTCCTCCAACACCACCACCACACCACCCTCAACCCCACATGACCCTCACCATTATCCCCACCTTCCCGGGTCGGGGTTCAAGGTGGCCCGCCTCTCCTCCACGGCATCCAGGAGGGTCTCCAGCTCGGCGTCCATAAATCTTGGTGCTGTCCTCCTTGCTGTCATCTTGTTGGCTGGGATGGTGTGTGTGGGGGCTGCAGCTTGTCAGCCTCCTGAGTGTCAATAACGAATCTGGCGAATCCCACATCATTTCCCATTGGAATCGATTGTGTTCCATGTGGCGCACCGCCAGCCCCTTAACAGTCGCTGAATTGGTGCAGGTGCAGCGCCCGTTTTGCTGTCATGGAACTCCACGCATACTGCCCCGGCATCAACGCTTAGTCTCAGGAACGGATAATCCAGACCCTGGTGTTTCATTTATAACCCATCAATTTCCTTTAGACCAGCAGATCTACTGTCCTTACCTGGTCTGATCTATATGTGGCTCCAGACCCAAAAATCACTCTTAACTGCCCTCTGAAATGGCCTACTAAATAGTAGGCCTACTCCCCAGTTGTATTCAAGAATTCACATCCTGTGAATTTGTTTTTATACAACTCTCCGCTTTTTCCTTCTCCCTACATTCAAGTTTTCTAATACCATTGTTTTTTAGACTCTGTATTTGCATGTTGGTGTCTCATCTCAAAAACATTTGAAAATTTCATGAGAGTGTAAAAGCCCACAGGAGATGAGGTCTTTCATGCTCCCCAGGGATTTTGAGTGTCTTTTCTTCCCACTTGGGTGAAACTTAAGTTGCGTATTGTGCTGGCTGGCATTCCTCTATTGTCTCAATAGGATTACAATTTATTGTTTCTTAAAATCCAGCCAGAAAACGAATTAGAGACTGGGCGCGATTCCGTGACGCATTGCACCCGGCCTGGATCCAGGCACGCCAGGTGAATAGCAAAAGTGAGAGGCAAACTATTTAGTGATTCACCCTGCCCGCTCCCAAAGGCGCATTCCAGATATTGCCCCAAAATGGCAAGAATATCATTAACTCTAATTTGCATTCATTTCAATTTCATTAATGAGATGCAGCAGCCTCCCAGGAATTACCCTGCTCCCCAGTGGGAAGTCACCAGGTGTCGTTGAGTACTCCTTTTCAAAAACGTGAAGCTGGAGGATTTGGCTACTGAGGGGAAGTGAGGAGCCATTTCCATTTTACAGCCTGCAGGTTAAGGGCACTGAAGCTGCTGACCCAGTGCTCGGGGGCTGTAGGGGGCCCTTCAGGAGGGGTTGTGGTTGTTTGGGGGGCTGGAGCATTCCAGGTCATGGTCGCACCTGGGCTGAAGGGGGGGTGGTGAGGGACTTTGCGCTGTGAGACCCTCAAGCTATCTTTAAATATTGCGGAGACCCTGATCAGGGGAAACCACAGCTGCTTACCAAACACTTCCAGGACAGAGCCCTGCTGGAGCTTCTCTCCTTTTAAAAGAAATTTAGAGCATCCAATTTTTTCCCCCAATTAAGACGCAATCTAGTGTGGCCAGTCCACCTAACCTGCACATCTTTGGGTTGTGGGGGTGAGAACCACTCAGACATGGGGAGAATGTGCAAACTTCACACGGACAGTGACCTGGGGCCAGGATCGAACCCGGGTCCTCAGCACTGTGAAGCAGCAGTGCTAACACTGCACCACTGTGCCACCCTGGAGCTTCTCTCCTGAAAGTCAATTTCCCTCCCTTTGACTGTGACCAGTCTCTAGCTCCACGGCTGAAGGCTATTTCAAATGAGGAATTAGCCGCGTTAGTTGTGAGAGCACTTCACACTCGTCAACTCTCAAGTGCCTCCTTGAAGGCACACATGCCATGTCTCAGAGGATGATTAGTAGATTGCATGTCCAGCAACCATTGTTGCCTGAACAGTGTGCCTGAACTCTAGGAGCGTCAGCACCATAGAGCCAGCTGTCAACAATCAAATACTAAAGAGCAGGGCTTCAGCGCTGTGGATCCTCTCGTGGCCAAAGGGTAAGTGTATGCATCAGCGAATGGGCAGCTGAGCATGGCCCCCACTAATGTTCCTGGCAGAGGTCTGGGATCTAGGGGCTCCTGTTGTGGCCAGGGTTGAGAGTGCAGAGCAAGGTTAAGAGCAGAGTTGGCTCACTAGATGGCTCTTTGAGTGAAGGTGGGACAGTAATGGTAAAGGTTGGGGAGGCTTGGGGGATTTAGGTGTCCTGGAAAAGAAACCCTAATTGATTATCGGTCTCTCTCTTTCTCCAATTCAATTCAGCTAAAAAATGTTTGCTGGTGTAGATTCCATGGAGGCGGGCCTCGCATTGCTTTGGCAGCAGAGTCGGGCAGAGGCCGTAGACGGCAGCAACACCGACACAGGCTGAAGGTGGCAACACATGTGCAGGAAGCTGCCGCACACGCTGAAGACCCAGCCATTCATTAGGCTGGGGGGGGGGGGGGGGGGGGGGGGGGGGGGGCAGCGATGGCGAAGGAGTACAGGTGCCATTCGTCATTCAGTGAGACGATGGACACCATGTGCTGCAGAAGACTACATCTCAGCAGAGATAGTGCAGCATGCCCTCACGGACATGGCACCTGTGCAGGAGGAGGACACGCGCACCCGGTAGCCGTGAAGGTCACTGCAGCCTGAAACTTCTATGTCACTGGGTCATTCTAGGGCTCAAGCGGTATATCACAGTCATCAGCCCTCAGGAGCATTCGGGGGGTGATGGATGCTCTGTATGCCCAGACATCAGACTATATCACCTTTGACCTGGATCAGACCCACCAAGACGCTCTGACTTCAGGATTTGCCACCATCGCCGGGATGCCCCAGGTCCAGAGGGCAATTGATGACATACATGTCACCCCGCTAGCACTGGGGCATCAGGCAGTGCCTTATATTAACACAAAGGCGTCCCACTCCCTGAATGTTCAGATCATGTGTGACCACCGCCTCAAAATCATGCACGTGTGTGACCGCTACCCTGGGACCATGCATGACAGCTGCATCCTGGGGAACCCAGTGTAGCCACCGAAGTTGGCTATTCCCTAAATACAAAATGGAGGAACGCAAAGCATACAGGTTAAAATGGACAATGTTTGTAGCACCAGCAGGCTGCACCAAGCAGATGTGGATTCTGTCTGCTAAGAGAGCAGACAGCACCAAAACGAACATTCCGCATACTAATGAGGCAATCTCCGGGATAGTTAGCAGATTAATGGAATGATCCCAGAGACAATGGACACAAATGGGGAAGTAACTGCAACATTGTAAAGGATACCAGACACCCCGGCACCAGCGGGGTTTAAAGACAAAGAACCTGAAAGCCCGCCCAGTAGCTAAGGAACAGCCTCAGTATTGGGGGGATTCAAACATATCGATTGGGAAGAGACCCAATCGATTCCGAGCAGGTAAAGGGGTACGCCCAAAGGGGCGCGGATCTCTGGGACCTATAAAAGACAGGTCCCACACTTACTTTGTTCTTCTTGTCCAGCCCTCCTCTCTCCTTGACCAGCCCTCCCCTGTGGACCAGCACCTCGACCAGCTTTTACCAAGAAGACCTTGAACGAGAGAGAGGAGAGGTTTGGGACAGCAGCCGCCAGCAAGTAAGTGTCTCACAACGATCGCTACCAGAGATAGACACTCCGGACCCCCTTTTAACCTAAAACAACCTGAAGTCTGCAGACCAGAGCAGAGCAAGAGGCCTTGCCCTCCCTGATCCGGCAGTTCCTTCGAGATAAGTATTTGTTTATTTAGCGGTAGGAATAGTTTAATCCTCTTAGCATGTGCATGGGTAATATTATAATTGTATTATAATAAACTCAGTTGTTTGAACTTACTAATTGGTGTATGGTTTTATTGCTTTGAACTTCATCTTGAAACTTGTGGCGGTATCTTAACGATACCTGGCGACTCCAGAGCTAAGTAACGAAACAGAGCCAAATTGAGCGTTAAGCACACTCACCCAGAACGAGCAACACCAGAGGTCCTCGATGTCTTTGAGGACCACCCAAGGATGACGGGTTGGGGCCTGGGGTGCAAGGATACCCGCTGAGGACATGGCTGATGACGCCACTGAGATCAAAGGGGAGACCCAATACAATGATGACAACATTGTCACCCACGCTGTCATTGAGTGGTGCATCAAGTTTTTAAAGATGCGGTTCCGATGCATTGGCGGCTCTAGTGCCCTGCACTACAGCCCCAGAAGGTCTCCCATTTTGTGGTCTTCTGTGCCTTCCAGAATCTGGCACAGCAAAGGGGCAATATGCTGGAGGTGGAGCAGGAGGAGGGACATGCAGCCTCGTCTGAGGAGGAGGAGGCAGACCAAGAGGGGCGAAAGGACAACGGACAGGCTGAGGTGAGGATCTGACATGATAGGAGAAGCAGGGAGGCCCTCATCATCTCCAGATTCTCCGAGGATGAGGCTGTGTCCATCAGCTCAACATTCCCCACACCATTTTCCAACCCCCACATCCCTGCTCCACATTCCCCCTAATCCCCCCAACCCCTCCAGCTACCCTTCATTTCCCCAACCCCATTCCTCTTCCCACAACCCCTCCCCCATCACACCGCCCCACCCTCGACCACCACGTTACTCCCTCCAAGGGTCTGTGTGACATCACTCAAGGGTGATGGTCCTGTGTTGGCACTGTCAGCGGGTCACCACACAAGGCAGGAGAATGATGATCACTCACTGTGAGGAAAGCTCTGGTGTTCCTCAGTTTCTGCTCAAGTCCGACTCCTGTCTTTCTGCTGACAGCACGCTCACACCCATCCTCTTAACGGGATCTGCACTGGGGGCGTTTGATCTTGGACCACTGCGCCAGGGTGGAAACGGAAGGTGGTGCGTGAAGGCCTGCTGTGATGATTGACCTGACTAGAGGCTTCACATGTTTCAGGTGTGATATGGTTTAATGGTTGTGGTGAACTTATTGCATTAACCGTTTACCATGTATGTAACTGTACCACGCTGTTGTCCATGAGGCCTCCACCTATGGACCATTGTAAGGTATCACCTCTGATGTATCATGTTGATGCCTTTGTGGGCTCCGCCACTGGGTCCTCCTCTTGAGGGGAGGGATAAAGAGCAGTAGCCCTGTAGGCAGCTCTCAGTAGCAGAGCAGCCGCAGGCAGGCACTGTTCTAGTCGATTAAAGCCACAGTTTACTTCAACTCCTTGTTTCGCGTGAATTGATTGTCACATCAATTTAATCGACTACAACACCACAATGGAATCGGCCCTCAAACGTGACCGACTGGAACTCGACCCGCACGCCGCGGAGACGAAAGGGATTTTTTCGCACTGGCTCCGCTGTTTTGAGGCCTACCTCGCAGCCGCCTCCTCGCCTTCCATTTCCGACGATCAGAAGCTGAGCCTCCTCCACGCCCGGGTGAGCCATCGAATATATGTACAGCTTGAGGAAGCTTCCACCTACGCGGACGCCCTCGCAATGCTGAAGCGTCCATATGTAAGGCCAGTGAACAAGGTGTATGCGAGGCATCTCCTCACTATTCGCTGCCAACGCCCCGGGGAATCGCTGGAGGAGTACCTACGTGACCTCAAAGCCCTTGCGCGAAGTTGCAACTACCAGGCCGTTGAGGCCACTCAACCTATGGACCTCGCAGTCCAGGACGCCTACGTGACTGGAGTCAGGTCGAACTACGTGAGACAGCGCCTACTCAAGAAGGGTGCCCCAGACTTGGAAGAGACGGTAAAGCTAGCCTCCTCTCTAGAAGTAGTGTTCCAAAGCCTCAACGCGTTCCCGTCTGATCATGCGACCCCCCTCATGGACCCCCGACCAAAGGGTACCCCAGGCCTGTGCCGCGCGGCTGCCCGCCCAACACGGGGGGCTACCCTGCTATTTCTGCGGCCAGCATCAGCACCCCAGGCAGTGCTGCCCGGCCCGGAACGCAAACTGCAGCGACTGTGGGGAAAAAAAGGACATTTTTGTTCAGGTTTGCCTGGCCAGGTCCAAACCCTCAAAATCGCAGGCCCGACCCTCAGACGCACAGGCCTGCAGATCCCGCAGTGTAGCAGCTTGCCTGCCGGCTCCGCCCGGATGCGTCATCGGACTTGTGCTGTCCATGGGGGCAGCCATCTCCAAGCCCGCACAACATGTGCGACTCACGGGGGCCGCCATCTTGGCCATCCTCACCCACGCGGCCTGCCACGTGCGACTCATGGGGGCCGTCATCTTGGAGGCCACCTTCCTCGCCGTGCGACCGACGGGGGCCTCCATCTTGGCCGCCATCTGCAACATCGCCCGACACGTGCAACTGTCGGGGCAGGCATCTTGGGACCACCCCAGCACCTCCAACCACGTCGGCTACCCGCAACTCAGCGCGGTAACCCTGGACCAGTCGCAACCCAAACACCTCCAGAGCTCCATGATAACCGTCGGGTAAATGGACACGAAACACCTTGCCTGTTCGACTCCGGGAGCATGGAGAGCTTTATTCATCCAGACATGGTAAAACCTGCTCGCTCCCAATCTTCCTGGTGCACCAAACCATCTCCCTCGCTTCTGGGTCGCACTCGGTGCAGATCCCGGGGTGCACTACCGCAACCCTAGCAATACAGGGCACCGAGTACGCCAATTTTAAGTTATATGTGCTCCCCGTCCCCTGCGCTCCTCTCCTGTTGGGTCTGGATTTCCAGTGTAACCTCAAGAGCCTAACTCTGAAATTCGGCAGACCCCTACTCCCACTCACCATATGTAGCCTCGTGACACTAAAAGTCGACCCTCTTTCGCTCTTTGCAAATCTCACCACTGACTGTAAGCCAGTTGCCACCAGAAGCAGGCGGTACAGCATCCAGGACAGGACTTTTATCAGGGCCGAGGTCCAGCGACTCTTGCGGGAGGGGATCATCGAGGCCAGCAATAGCCCCTGGAGAGCTCAGATGGTGGTCGTCAGGACCGGGGAAAAGAACCGGATGGTTGTAGACTACAGCCAAACCATAAACTGGTACACGCACCTTGATGCGTACCCCCTTCCCCGGATCACAGACATGGTAAACTAGATCGCGCACTACCCGGTGTTCTCCACGGTGGAACTGAAGTCTGCATACCACCAGCTCCCAATCCGCCCGGGGGACCGCCACTACACGGTCTTTGAGGCAGACGGCCGCCTCTTCCACTTCCTCCAGGTCCCCTTCGGCGTCACAAACAGGGTCTCAGCCTTTCAAAGAACCATGGACTAAATGGTGGACCAGTACAGGCTGCGGGCCACATTTCCGTACTTGGGCAATGTCACCATCTGCGGCCATGATCAGCAGGACCACGATGCCAACCTCCAGAAATTTCTCCAAACCGCCCAAGCCCTCAACCTCACTTACAACAAGGAGAAATGCTTTTTCCGCACAACCAGACTAGCCATCCTCGGCTACGTCGTGGAAAACGGGGTTCTAGGACCCGACCCTGACCGTATGCGTCCCCTCCTGCAACTCCCCCTTCCTCACTGCCCCAAGGCCCTGAAAAGGTGCCTCGGGTTCTTTTCCTATTACACTCAGTGGGTCCCCAACTATGTGGACAAAGCCCGCCCACTTATCAAGGCCACCATCTTCCCACTGGCGGCCGAGGCCCACCAGGCCTTCAGCTGCATCAAGGCGGACATCGCCAAAGCCGCGATGCACGCGGTGGATGAGTCTGTCCCCTTCCAGGTGGAGAGCGACGCATCAGAGGTCGCCCTCGCCACTACCCTCAATCAGGCAGGCAGGCCAGTAGCATTTTTTTCACATACCCTCACCACCTCTGAAATTTGACACTCCTCAGTCGGAAAAGAAGCCCAAGCCATCGTGTAAACCGTGCGGCACTGGAGGCACTACCTTGCTGGTAGGAGGTTTACCCTCGTCACCGACGAACGATCAGTAGCCTTCAGGTTCGATAATACACAGAGGGGCAAAATCAAGTTTTTGAGGTGGAGGACCGAACTCTCCACCTATAATTACGATATAGTATATCGTCCTGGAAAGCTCAACGAACCCCCAGATACCCTGTCCTGCGGCACATACGCCAGCGGCAAGATGATCGACTCCGGGCACTCCACAATGACCTCTGCCACCCGGGGGTCACCTGGCTTCTCCACTACATCAAGGCCCGCAACCTGGCTAACTCCACTGAGGAGGTCAGAGCCATGACCAGGGACTGCCTGATCTGCGCGGAGTGCAAGCCGCAATTCTATCGACCGGATAAGGCCCACCTGGTAAAGGCATCACAGCCCTTTGAGCACCTCAGTATCGATTTCAAAGGGCCCCTCCACTCCACCAACTGTAACACATATTTCCTTAACGTCATTGACGAATTCTCCCGCTTCCCCTTTGCAATCCCCTGCTCCGACATGACCGCCGCCACCGTCATTAAAGCCCTACATAGTGTCTTCACGCTGTTTGGTTTCCCCATGTATGTTCACACTGACCGGGGCTCGTCGTTCATGAGCGACGAACTGTGTCAATACCTGCTCGGTAAGGGCATCGCCTCGAGCAGGACTACCAGTTATTTTTTTTTTTTTTTTTTTTATTTTTTTTTTTATAAATTTAGATTACCCAATTATTTTTTCCAATTAAGGGGCAATTTAGTGTGGCCAATCTACCTACTCTGCACATTTTTGGGTTGTGGGGGTGAAACCCACGCAGACACGGGGAGAATGTGCAAACTCTACACGAACAGTGACCCAGAGCCGGGATCGAACCTGGGACCTCAGCGCCGTGAGGCAGCTGTGCTAACCACTAGGCCACCGTGCTGCCCTGGGACTACCAGTTATAACGGAAAACGGGAAACGGGCAGGTGGAGAGGGAGAACACGATGGTCTGGAAGGCCTTCCTCCTGACCCAACAGTCTAGGAATCTCTGTGATGTATTATGTTGGTGCCTTTGTGGGCTCTGCCCCTGGCTCCTCCCCTTGAGGGGAGGTATAAAGAGCAGGAGCCCTGTAGGCGGCTTTCAGTAGCAGAGCAGTTGCAGGCAGGCACTGTTCTAGTTGATTAAAGCCACAGTTTACTTCAACTCCTTGTTTCGCGTGAATTGATGGTCACATCAATGGTGAACATTTTAATGTGACTGATTTCCCATTAGCTACAGATAGTAAAGCCGCTTGTGCCCACTCATTGCTCCTCCCTCTTCTTGATCTTCTGTGGTCTAGTGTAACATCTAGGTGTGTTCCCAGGATGCACATCAGAGGTAGATGCAACTGCGGCCTTCCGCACCTTATTGCCTTTGATGCCCATGATGGACTTCCTCTGGAGAACCTGGCGCTGAGCTGGAGGGCCCTGGCTGACTTACTGGTGTCACAGGTGTTGCAGTGGCATCTTGTTCTGCCTGCTGCCCTTGAGATGCGCTGATGTCAAGAATGGGGGATTCAGAAGTACTGGAGACTGCCTTAGTCTCCTTGGTGACAGGCCCTGGTTTGGCCTCCAGCACTTCCTCCTCCCACAGGGAGGGTGTCCATAGGGCCCCAGGGAAATCCGTGGGGTGAAGAGGCATCCGGAGTGAGCTCCAGAAGCCTCTTAGTATCCTGGCGCTGCCAGTCCCCATTGTCTGCACTGTGGTGTCGATGCCCTCTGTGATGCTCCTCAGTGACTGGGCCATGCTCTACAGTGCCTCGGCAATGTCCACCTATATCTGGGACATGTTCCTCATCGAATGGGACATGATGTCAAGGCCATCAGCCATAGTCGACACAGACTGAGCCATGCCTTGGGCATCACCACTCAAGATGCGGACTTCGTGCTCCAGGTTTTCCACTGTGGTCGCCACCCGAGCAGTATTAGACTTGGTGCCATGTCAGCACGATGGCGCAGTGGTTGGCATTGCTGCCTCACGACGCCGAGGTCTCAGGTTCAATCCCGGCTCTGGGTCACTGTCCATGTGGAGTTTGCGCATTCTCCCTGTGTTTGTGTGGGTTTCACCCCCACAACCCAAAGATGCACAGGGTAGGTGGATTGGCCACGCTAAATTGTCCCTTAATTGGGAAAAATGAATTGGGTATGCTAAAAAAATTTTTTTTTTTAAAGACTTGGTGCCACGCATTGTCGGCACCATCTCCTAGGCCTGAAGGCTTTGGATCTCCTCCATTTGGCCTTACAGTCACTGGAATGTCGCTGACACCCCCTCCTTAATCTTATGGCTCTGGCCTATCATCTGGTTCAGCTCTGGGAGAACCTTGTCCAGACGCTCGGCATCTGACTGGGATCCAGCTGAGTCCTAGTCTCCAGCAGGCCTCTGACGGCTGTATCCTATGGGTGTTTCTGCCTCCACCTGATGTGCATCAGTAGCTGTGTGATGCTCATCAGATAATGACCCGGAAACCTGTCCACTAATGTTGCCCACCGAGGTATGTATCTCTGCGCTGGTGGAAGGTGCAGGTGACATATTGTCGGTGTTCTCCTCGGAGCTCTCCTCCAAGTTGTTCTCTTGGGTAGCGGGAGACGGGGGTGGGGGAGGGGGGAACGACTCCGGATGGGCTGGTATTATCAGATGGTGAACCTCCAAGACAATCAACATGTGATCAGTGAGAGGGAAAGGTTAATTTTGTGGGACATCAACAACTCACTTGAGACAGGTTATCTGGATGAAGAGACAGTGGATCCTCACCTCTCTGACTCAGAGCAACCGTCCTGTCGGTGACTGCTCGCTCATCAGGCAAGCCCGCGATCTCCAGGACCCATTCCTCATAGGGAGTGAGGACTTGAATCTCTGGGACTCCTCTCCCCATCTTCGTCGTCTTACTATGGGCTATCTTCCCCTACAGGGACAAAGAGAGGACATTGTGAGCTGCACGCTTGATGGGTCAGGGGAGTTTATTGAAGGTGGTATGTGTGGGCACCACACGTGGACATGAAGGGGTTTTGCTAGTGGGGGCCGGGGTTCTGAGGAACAAGTATTAGTAGATTGGGCTGGGAGCGGGGGTTTGCGAATTTGAGGGGTGGCAGGCAGAACTGATGCCAGGAGAGAGGCAGCTTGTTGGGGGTAATTTGTCTTCTTCCGACATTTGTTGGCGGTCCTCCTGATCATGCTGCCCACACTCACTGCAGCTGCCACTGCCTCCCAGGTGGCATTGCTGAGCCTGCTGCTGGTTCTCTGACCCCCTCAGGGCAACAGGGTGCCCCGCCTCTCATCCACAGCATTGAGAAGTCTTCTGAGGTTAGCATCCCAAAAGCGAGGAACAGGTCTATGTGCTTCCATGCTTGTGTGTTCACTGGGAGTGAGTGGTGAGAGTGCATTTAAAAGCAGTTCCCCCTTGTTAGCAGCGAGCAGCTGAGGTGAATCAGATGGCAAGGGAGCCAGGAATGGCGAGATTCACATGGGGCTTATTTTTGGCCAGTGAAGTGCCGTAAATACGGGCTGAGATCTCACCAATGCAGCTGCCCGGAAACACCCCGGCAAATGAACTAAAAAGCGAACGTTAACTTTTGTCCATTGAACCGCGCCCTGTATCTTTAAAAAAAAACATCCTGGGCAGCATGGTGGCACAGTGGTTAGCACTGCTGCCTCATGGCGCTGAGGACCCAGGTTCAATCTCGGCCTTGGGTCACTCTCCGTGTGGAGTTTGCACATTCTCCCCCTGTCTGCGTGGGTCTCACCCCCATAACCCAAAATGATATGCAGGGTAGGTGGATTGGCCAAGATAAATAGCCCCTTAATTGGAAAAAAAGAACTGCGTACTCTAAATTTATTTTTTTTAAATCCTCGCAGCAATAACAAATAAAATCATTTAAGGTCTAATATTAATCAGTTCGTGGATTGGTTTGATCTGAAATTAATTAGTAATTAATTATTCTGATTATTATTACGATGTAAAGGAGAAACCTATTTAATGCAAATCGGATCCATTTAATTTTGATTTTTTTTAAAATGTAGAGTACCCAATACTTTTTTTCCAGTTAGGGGACAATTTAGCATGGCCAATCCACCCACCCTGCACATGTTTGGGTTGTGGGAGCAAGACCCATGCAAACACGGGGCGAATGTGTAAACTTCACTCAGACAGTGACCCGGGCCGGGATCAAGCCCGTGTCCTCGACGCCATGAGGCAGCAGTGCTAACCACTGCTCCACCATGCCACCCTAAATTTGATATCTTCTCCTTGGTTTAGTTTAGATTTCTTTATATTGTATGAATGGAAATTCGACTTACTTGACCAGATCCAGCTAAATCCACCTGAAGAAGAAATGCACAAAATGAATATTATCAAACTTCAAATATGTCAAAAGCTTTCAAAAAATATAATTTGGGGCATTCTTACCAGTGTAAGCTTGCCTGTTGTTATGTATTTTTCTTCAGCTAAATACAAAAACATGTTTGGTTAAAAGTTGTGGATTATTTTCTTTTACATTTTTCTTTTCTGACTCATTGCATTACTTCCTTGCTGATATGTAAGGTTCTGTTTTTAAATATCTAATATTGCTGCTCTTAAACCAGCTGCAATTTCTTTTGTCTGACTTTTTTCCCCCTGTTTCAGCTACCTTTCCCTGCATGGGCAATAATTTAATCCTCTCTGTATGGACTGTAATCCAAGAGAAAGGATTTCTTACCCATTATAGCACCAGTCCGATTTTCATTGGGAATAAAAATTTGTCTCTAATTGGTGAATATAAAATTTACACTAATGCATTCAGCTGAGACCAAGAACATGCTATGCAGAGTATAACAGTAAAGAACAACTCACCTATCATTCCAAGCTATTGGACAGGATTCTCCGTCTCACCGCACCAATTTTCTGCTGCGGCGCTCCTCCGCCAGCAGCGGGATTCTCCGTCTCGCCAGCCGGCCTATGGGGTTTCCCATTGTGTGCAGCCCCATGCCGTCAGGAAATCCCCGGGCGTGGGTGCGCTGCCGGCGAAACAGAGAATCCCGCCAGCGGAGAATCCAGCCCATTGTTTATTGTCATTATAATGGACAGTACAATCCATCTTTCATAATGGGGGAGGGATGAAATTCTCCCCCCCGCATTGCGCCTAGCAGGCATCCTGCTATTCCAGGACAACCCTAATTGGGATTGGCGCCGGGCGCTGAACAGAGTGTGATGCTCCCGGCCCCCGGCACCTGATGCAATTAACATATTTAAATGAGCATTTAAATATGCTCAGGCGGTTTCAAGCCAGAGCCAGCTGGCTCCCGGGATGCCCCACCTCTGCCAGCACAGCTGAGGGCAACGGGAATCACTAGTGGTCTACACTACTGGGGACCAAACGTGATGACCACGCTGGGATGCCCGGAGGCCATTGGAGCCCTAAGGTGGTTGGGGACATGGCACAGGAGTTTTCTGGTACTACCCCGGCATCCTGGCACCCTATCAATGCCAAGGCACTGCCAGGGTGTCAAGAGGTGGGGCCTGAAGGAGGGAGTGACTATGAAGGGGGTGTGAGGCCATGAAGAGGTGTAGTCATGAAGGAGACATGGCCTTGATGGGGGATTGAGGGAGTCATGAGAGGGGCATGAAGAAGGGTGACATTTTGTGCCCCCCTTAGTGGGATGTTTCTCACCTGGGGGGGGGGGGGGGGTGTCGCTGGTGGCGATGATTGGAGGGCCTGATGTTAGAAGTTAGAGGTGGGAGCATGAAGGGAGACTCTTTAGGAGGGCTCCAATGCCCACAATCTTTGGTGAGGGGAAGCGGGCTGCACTCTCATTTTGAGATTTGCACTTGTTTTCCTGCCAAAATGCCACTTGGTGTGGCCTGGGGAGAGGAGACGTTCCCGCTGGGGCCCAAAATAGCAAAAGAGTGCCTTTGGATAGTGGGTCGTGCCTGGAATGACTCCGTTAACCCCGCCAGAATGGACTTTATTTGGTTAGATCAGGCTATAAGTGTGGGTAAATGCAGGTCTGGAACTCACCTAAAAAGCCATCGAGAATCACCCCACCAGACTCGTCCAAAATGGCCCTTGGTTGATTCGCCCCCTTATGCATTTTTTGGGAGAATTCCGCCCAGTGTTTCACTTCCACCAGCCCCATGAATGCTGACTAGTCGTCTATTTGCACATCAAGTTTTTCTATTATTTTCCATTCTTTGCAAACTTGTGCTCCTCAGGTAAGCCGTAACTTTCGGGAATTCATTTTTAAAAACTTTTATCAAAGACTCTCAACCATAGCCACAGGTCAGATCCTAACATTGCGAATGCAATTTGGAAAAGTGCAGTGTTATCTATGTGAATAAAGAGAATGCACAGCATGCCCATACCCATCAGGGGAAAAGCATTAAAGAAGGTAAAGAAAGAGATCTGAGCATTCTAGTGTTTAGATTTTTAAAGGTTTATAAGCAATAACCAGAAGTGATAGCTCAGGTGTTGCATTTACAGGACAATTGACCATAAGATAACTATTTTGGCATGTATATACCTTCACGTACCATAACTTATTTTTAAAAAAAGGGGAGATGTCATATATCCACTCATGTATATAATAAGATGCAGACAGGCAGTGATTGACACACAGGATGACCAATGAACACACAACACAGAACAACCAATCACCAGACAGGACACCACCACTATAAAACCCACAGGGCATTAAGACTCCCGCTCTCTAAGGACCCAGCTACTGAGACAGTCAGAGTGCACAAGTTAGTGGGCACTATTGCCATGTGGTAGCTAGTAAGTCTGGTCGAGCCAGTAAGAGGTCATCAGTAGGATTAGTAGAATGTCAACCCACAGCTGAGCATGTACAGCAGTTCATAGTTAAATAAAACAGTGTTGGACCATCTCCGGTGTCAAATGTTTGTTTTTAGCTTCCCTGCATCCAGTTGCAGTCGACGTCGAACCAACCCGCCTAACACATCATGGTACCAGAGTGCTATTAATCCTGCCGAACCTACCTCGAGTGAATCTGCAACGACCAGCAAGCGGCTATCCAGTGAAATGGAAAACATCCAGCCTCCTCCGCAGCTCCGCATCTCCGCATCTCCGGCAACCTCGCCGCCAACTGGAAAATCCTCAAGCAAAAGTTCCTCCTGTATATCGAGGCCTCTGACCTCGAGGCAGCATCGGATGCAAGGAAGATCGCGCTATTTATCTCGACCGCGGGGGATCACGCCATCCATATCTACAACTTTCGACAGCCACGGCGACATTGAAGTGAATGAGAGCTTTGAATGGTACATCTTCCAACAGAGGCTTCAGGGTAAGGATGAACTTTTTCAGTCCTTCCTGACCCATCTCCGCATCCTGGCGCAGTCATGTCATTAGGCTCAACGGCTGATTCCATGATCCGGGATCAGATCGTTTTCGGGGTCCCCTCCGATTCCCTGCGGTAGCAGCTCCTCAAAATCAAACAGCTAACCCTCTCTGTCGCTATCGAGACGTGCGTAGTCCATGACCATGCCAAGAATCATTACTCCCACATAAGGGCGGCAGAAACTTCAAAACTGACCTCCCACGAGGCAGAACGGGTGCAGGCCATCGCAAAAATGCTAGACCTGAGTAACGAGGAGAGTGGCTGTTTCACGCGCTTTTCCCGGGTCCCTACGCATGCGCGCCACAACCGGGTGCACAACGAGGCCGAAAACCCTAATGCGCAGGTGTGTACGTCGGCCGACCGCACTGCGTATGCGCGTTGGCGCACGGAACACGCTGACGTCAGCGTTATGACTTGTCCGAATTGTGGCTCCGCCCATTTAAAGCGGCAATGTCCAGCCAAAGGACGGCGATGCCTACAGTGTGGGAAGCCTGGCCATTACGCGGCCTGCTGCAGGTCCGCTCCACAGATTATCAGCCAGCGATCCCAGACACGGCGCAGAAGTATCCGCTCGGTACAACAAGACATGCAGGATGCTGATCCCGACAGCTCAACGGAGCCCGATGCTGACTGCCTCGAGTCTCCATATGGATGGGCATCATAACCACACACGAGCTGATCTTCACTGCACCAGCAACCCGCCTTTCGATCCTCAGTGTGGATCCCGACGATGAGTGGTGTGCTATCCTCACAGTCAACCAGGCTCGCATCCGATTTAAACTGGACACCGGCGCGTCTGCGAACCTCATGTCGCAGTCAGATCTCGACAGCATCCATGACCAACCAAGCATTCTTCCACCAGCATTTTGTTCAGTTTGCTCTGTACCTGCATGATAGGCACCTTCCTATGTACATATGCTTGTTAACTCACCACTTGTACATTGTCAGGCATGTATATACCTTCACGTACCATAACTTATTTTTAAAAAAAGGGGAGATGTCATAATATCCACTCGTGTATATAATGAGATGCAGACAGGCAGTGATTGACACACAGGATGACCAATGAACACACAACACAGAACAACTAATCACCAGACAGGACACCACCACTATAAAGCCCACAGGGCATTAAGACTCACGCTCTTTTCGGGACCCAGATACTGAGACAGTCAGAGTGCACAAGTTAGTGGGCACTATTGCCATGTGGTAGCTAGTAAGTCTGGTCGAGCCAGTAAGAGGTCATCAGTAGGATTAGTAGAATATCAACCCACAGCTGAACATGTACAGCAGTTCCTAGTTGAATAAAACAGTGTTGGATCATCTCCGGTGTCAGATGTTTGTTTCTAGCTTCCCTGCATCCAGTTGCAGTCGACGTTGAACCAACCTGCCTAACACATCAGGCTCAATTAGAATCCTGTATCCTAATTTGATCCCCTCATCATGGGTGCTATCGAGGCTTTGGAAAGCAGGAAAAGGAGGGACATCAGACTAATTCCCAGTTGTTTTTTACAGGTTTGGTGGGCTTAAAGAGTTAAAAAGACTCACCGTAGAGAAGTGTAGGTTTAAAGGTAATCTGATCAAAGTTTATAAGAGCATGAAGGGAATAGGCTGTGTGAGACTTGACTGTTTCCTCCAATTAAGTATGTAATGGAGGACTAGGAGTCACAATTGTCAATTGTATAAGGCCAGATCTAGATTAGATGTCAGGAGCTGGTTGTTTTCCACATTAGGATGTCAGGAGGTGGATCCCCAGAACAGGTTGTCAGCTTATGCGATAGACACCAATTCAGTGAATCCCTTTAATTGAGAGGTGAACCTGTTTCCAGCTGGATCAGAGGTCACCTCTTATAAAAGATAGATACTGCAAGAAACTATTAGGACCAGAGCAATTTCCAAGAATAGTTTTAATTGACTCTGGAATAAAGAGAGGAATTTTCCCGATTCTTTCCCCCAAATTGGCCAAGGTATATCGTGTTATGTGGGACATGCTGGATGGGTGTAAATCTCATATGTTAATTGCAGGAAACAAGGTGGCGTTAGAAAATATGATGATGTTTCAATGTAGTTTTAATTCTGTAAAACATTTACAAAATGAATTTTTATCCAGAGCCATACTTTGTAGAGTTTTGTTGATGTGATACTAGATTGACAAAGGAGAACAATATATTAACATCAATTCTTACATTTTTCGGTGTTGATATTTGTACGAACAATAGAAATGTAGAACAATGTGTGGCTGCTGTTGCTAAAGTCCCCTTTAGACACTCCTGTAAAAGAAATATACACATTATGTCACTGTGTCTGCAAGGAATTTCCTCTAAACATACTGCTTTTTAAGTTAGTAACATGCTGGGAGCAGGTGGTGGTCCTGTAACACATGACAAGCCTGGAAAAAAAGATTTGCATTTCAAGCATTTTCAATGACCAACAGTCAAGTACAGGAAGTACTTTTGAAATGCAGTCACTATTGTAGTGTAGGAAATATGGTAGCCCATTTGCACAAAGCAATTTGCTTGGTCAGACAATCTGTATTTATTATGATGTTAATAGAGGGCTAAATATTGGCCAAGGCACCTAGGATAGCTCCCCTGTTCTTTAAGATAATGCCATGGGATCTTTTACGTCGCATCCAAACGATGGCACTCCTGACAGTGCAGAATTTCCTCAGTACTGCACTGGAAATAAGTGCAGTGCATCTGTCAACGGCTTTCTAAAACCAACCAGTGCATCCCATATTATTCCCGGGATCTCAAACAAAGCTAGTGACAGCGGATGTGGTGATAAACCTGCATGAGTTGATTTCAATTCCACTCTTTAAAGAAGGACATCAAACATGAAATTTGGTGGATTTGGGAGTTGGGAGGAGAAAGATGCAATTTGTAGACTGGAGTCCACATGTTTAAAGGCTGCACCTTCCTTTTGGTGACACCTCCCTGGATGTGACACTGGTAAAGGCCCAAAGGGAGATACTGTTCCCTACAGACAGGAGGAAGAAACCTGTAGCCAAAAAACAGGTAGGAAGGTCAGCACCAAGACCCTGATGCTACGCTCATTGATTCAATGTTGAAAGCAGTTTAATTACCTAGGCTGGACAGTAAAATTGAGCACATTCAACCACATTCCCAATGTGTTATCATCCCAACCCCCTGACTGTCTTCTCAAGTCTACTCCAGCACTTCATTCCTCACATCAAACTACGTTGCAGGTACACTCAACCCTCTCTTTCTATACATTTCCTCACATCCCTGTCAGCTCATCCACCACTGACAGGCCACCCGCATACTTATGCAATGTCCCTTCCCTCATTGTCTCCTTCAAGCGCTCTCTGTATAAACATTGTATTACTATCACTTACAGGTGTCTTCTTTCTCTCCTTCCAGGAAAAGAGAGCTCACAGCACAAGGGAGGGGCAAGAACTGAAGGTGCCCTTCAGCCACCTCTCAACTGAGATATGCAGAAGAAAGAGATGCTAGATATTGTGTGCAGTCTCAGCATGGTTGGCCTTTGAAGAAAGGAGTTTTGTGCTGCAGGGGGTGAATACCTCAACTTCATGTGCAAGGCTGGGCTGATACAGCTGAAGGTGGTGCACAGAGTGCACTTGACAATGTCTAGGATGAGGCGGCTGTTTGAGGGGGTGGAGGGTGTCTGTGAGTGATGTGGGAGGGGCCCTGCGAACCATATACATATGGTTTGGTCTTTCCCAAAACTGGAATGATTTTGGAGGGCGGTTTTCGGCACCATTTCGAGGGCTCTGCATACTAATATGGAGCCCAGTCCATTGGAAGCCATATTCGGGGTGTCGGAACGGCCAGAGCTGCAGGCAGGTGCGGGGCCAGACGTTTTAGCCTTCACCTTACTGATTGCTCACCAGTGGGTCTTGTTGGGGTAATGATCAGATTCTCCACCTTGTGCCTTGGCATGGCAGGAGTACCTGCTGGAGTTTCCAGCCTTGGAGAAGGTGAAATTCACTCTAAGGGGAGCGAGTGATGGGTTCTACAATAGTTGGGATTTGTTCAGTTTGCATTTTGGAGAGGTGGTTGCCATTGGCTGTTGAGGGAAGGGTGGGGGGAAGGGAGCGAGAAGGGATGGGTGGTGGGGGTTTGATGTGTTGGGTGGGTTTTGTTACTGTTGTAAATTGTAAAAATATTGAAAATTTAGAACAAAAATACTTTGAAAAAATAATTTAAAATATCAGACAATCACATGCTATCCAACATCCATTGATGGATACGGTGAAATTTTAATCGAGTCAGTGGTATTAGCCTCTTTGAGGATTTGGAGTCAATTTAGGCAGCATTTTAAATTAAGCTCTATGTCGTTGTTGCCGCTGATTTGCAGGGACCATAGGTTTGTGCTGTCTGGGTTAGACTCACATTCAGGGTTTGGTTGGAGAGATGGGGGAGGTTGGAGAGGTTTAAGGATTTTTTTTCTGGAGAGCAGGTTTGCTGGTCTAGTTGAGATTGTGGAGAAGTTCCAGCTCCCAAGAGGGAATGTATTCAGATACTTTCTGGTGCATGGTTTGTTATAAGGAGCTTCCTTTGCTTCCCCTGGTGCCGGCGTCCTTGCTTTTGGATAGGGTTCTGTCCTTGGATGAGCTAGGGGAGAGAAGGATCTCAGACATTTATGAACAGCTATTGGTGACGGAGCAAGTATCACTGGAAGAAGTAAAGAGGAAGTGGGAGGACAAGTTGGGTTTAGTCTTTGATGGGGGGGCATGTGGAGTGAGGCACTTCATAGGATTAATTACACCTCGTGTGCACGTTTAGGTCTGGTACAGCCTGAGGTGGTGCACTGGGCACATCTGACCAGGGCAGGTATGGGCGGGCTCTCCTCAGGGGTGGAGGACAAGTGTGAGCGGTGCTCTTGGGGGTCAGCAAACTACACACACATGTTCTGGTCCTGCCCCAAGCTGTTAATCTTTGGGTCTCCTTCTTTGAAACGATTTCAAGAATTCTAGGTGTGAAGCTGGAGCCATGCCCATTGGTGGCTATTTTTGGAGTGTTGGACTCGCCAGTGCTGCAAACTGGCAAAGGCAGATATCTTGGCCTTCGCGTTGCTAATAGCCGGAGGCGAGTCATGCTTGGGTGGAGCTCTCTGGTGCCGCCTAAGACTTTAGCCTGGTTAAGGGACCTGATAGAATTCCTGTACCTGGAGAAGATCATGTATGTGATGGTGGGGCTGGAGACGTGCTTTATTCAAGGTGGGTGCCGTTCATTGCGTTTTTTAGAGAGCTGGTTACAGTCAGCTGTTGGAGAAGGGAGGAGAGGTTGTTGGTTAGTTCATTAGGGTCTTCTTTATGCTGAGGGGTTCTTGTGGGTGTTGGGGGAAGGGAGTATTGGTATATTTGGTTGGGATGGGTTATTGGATTATGTTGTGTTGGGGTTACTTTTGTAATATTGAAAACTTTGTTGAATAAAAATATGACAAATAAAGCATTAATTGATAGGAACATAGGAAATAGGGGCAGAAGTAGACCATTCTGCCCCTCGAGCCTGCTCTGCCATTCTACTGATCTTCTACCTCAATTCCATTTTCTTCTGCTATTCCCAGGGGCTGGTTTAGCTCACTCGGCTAAATCGCTGGCTTTTAAAGCAGACCAGCAGCCCGGTTCAATTCCCGTACCAGCCTCCCCAGACAGGCGCCGGATTGTGGCGACTAGGGGCTTTTCACAGTAACTTCATTGAAGTCTACTCGTGACAATAAGCGATTTTCATTTCATTTTTTCATTTCATATCCCCTGGTATCTTTACTATCTCAAAATCTATTGATTTCTGTCTTAAATATACTGCTGAATGGAATTCTTAAAATGCTTATTTCATATGAAATCAACTAAAAATAAAATTAACACTGCAAAGTTTTCAATAGACTTTTAGAATCTGTCCCTTTGAGATATAAGAACAAGATCACAATAAATAGGAGCAGGAGTAGGCTACATAAAACAAAACTATCCACTGTCTTGACATAGGAAACAAATATTTTATCATTGGTATTCATGCATGAAATAAAATGCTTTTTACACTTTCCTTATGCTTGAAGTTTAAGACTATCATCTCTTGACTTAACATGTGGGGGAAAAAGAATGTGAGGAGGATGATTAAGCGCAAGTTTACTGACTTCTATGATGGTTTCATCTCATTGCTGGCCACAGACTCAGCAGCAGCATCTACTAATGTCTCTGTTCCAAGTGATGGATGCTGACAAAACCTTTATATAGGATGACAGAGGTCACATAACTATGGCAAGCCTATGGATAGCCAGAGTGCATAAAGGCACTTCTCCAATCATCCCCTTTTTCATAAAAAGAAAACACAACCTTAATATACCATCGCTTGCAGTTACAGGCGTGTACATGCATAATCTACAATGAAAATCATTACACATTATAGCCTGTCCCACTTTGGCCTGTTTCCTACAAAAACGTTGCACAAGTACGCCGAGACTTTGCACCCGCATTCGTTGCGAGCGCAAATGACGATGTGGGGTGGCACAGTGGTTAGCACTGCTGCCTCACAGCTTCACGGACCCGAGTTCAATTTCGGCCTGGGGTGACTGTGTGGTGTTTGCACTTTCTCCCCTTGTCAGCAGCTCTGGGATGACCAGATACATTTATATGGAGCTTCCCACTAATTACAGAAATTAAGTTGGCCTGGGTCAAGCCAATCAGTGAATGGCCACCACAGGCATGGTGGATTCCCATGTGGTAAAATAAATTGTAAAAAGCGGCTCAATATTCCATGAGATTGCCTGCCCACAGCGCTGGCAGGATTCACACCTGGGGGGGATTCTCCGACGCCCCGCCGGGTCGGAGAATCGCCGGGGGCTGGCGTGAATCCCGCCCCCACCGTCTTCCGAAGTCTCTGACACCAGAGATTCGGCGGGGGCGGGAATTGCGCCGCATCTGTCGGCGGTCCCCCCCCCCCGGCGATTCTCCGGCCCGCGATGGGCCGAAGTCCCGCTGCTGTCATGCCGGTCCTGCCGGCGGGAATCAAACCACCTACCCTACTGGCGGGACTAGGCGGCGCGAGCGGGCTCCGGGGTCCTGGGGGGGGGTGACGGGCGATCTGGCCCCGGGGGGGTGCCACCACGGTGGCCTGGCCCGCGATTGGGGCCCACCAATCGGTGGGTGGGCCTGTGCCGTGGGGCACTCGTTTCCTTCTGCGTTCGCCAGTCTTCACGATGGCGGACACGGAAGTGAACCCCTCCCCTGCGCATGCGGCGGGATGACGTCAGCAGCCGCTGACGCTCCGGCGCATGCGCGGACTTCCGCCGGCCGGTGAAGTCCCTTCGGCCCCAGCTGGCGTGGCGCCAAAGGCCTTTCCCGCCGGCCGGCGGGGCGCCAACAACTAGCAGGCCTAGTCCCTCAGGGTTAGGGCTTGGCCCCTAAAGGTGCGGAGAAATCCGCACCTTTGGCGCGGCCCGACGCCAGAGTGGTTCACGCCACTCCATGCCGCCGGGACTCCCCGCCCCGCCAGGTAGGGGAGAAACCCAGCCCTGTTTTCTCACCGGACTGACACAATGCCAAATTTTGATAAGATTCCACCCAGTGAGAAGAAACAGAAACACACTCATACCGTCAAGAAAATGACCTTCAATGGAATGTACCAGTTATCCAGAAAATCAGAGAAATGGACAGCAGGGTGGCTCATGGCGCCGAGGACCCAGGTTCGATCCCAGCCCCGAGTCATTCTCCGTGTGGAGTTTGCACATTCTCCTCGTGAGTGCATGGATCTCACCCCCACAACCCAAAAAGATGTGCAATGTAGGTGAATTGTCCACGCTAAACTACCCCTTAATTGGCAAAAAGAATTGGGTACTCTAAATTTATTTTAAAAAAGAAAATCAGAAGAACAACTTGAATAGTGAGTTGGTAGTCTCTGATGATTCACATACTACTGAGAACATGAAGAACTTGAAAGAGCTGAGCACAAGGTGGGGGAGATTGGTAAAACCACCACAATGGTTAACTCTGTGAACCAGAAATGAAGGCAGATACTTGGGGGAAGACGTATTTAAGAGAGTCAGAGACTTGGGGGCAGATGTAGTGTAAAAGATTAATGTAAAAAAAAAGCTATATAGAATCATAGAATCTCTACAGTGCAGAAGGAGGCCATCATGTCTGCACCGACCCTCCGAAGGAGCACTCCACCCACGGCCACGCCCCCGCCCTATCCTCGTAACCCCACCTAACCTTTTAGGACAGTAAGAGGCAATTTAGAATGTTCAATCCACCTAACCTGCACAACTTTGGACTGTGGGAGGAAACCGGAGCACCTGAAGAAAACCATGCAGATACAAGAAGGATGTACAAACTTCACACATACAGACATCCGAGGCCAGAATTGAACCCGAGTCTCTGGCACTGAGAGAAAGCAGTAATAACCACTGTGCCACTATGCTGCCCCTATCATCAATGATGTCAGATCAGATGAGAACAGAGCATGTTGAGAAATAGTTCTATGTAAAGTCTTATGGTGAGCCCTATCCTATACATAGAAAAATGTTTAATGAAAGTTAAAGTTTACCAAAACCTTTGCCTTCAGCAGTCTCTATTGATGCTAACCAAGGACTACCTAAGCTAAGGCCCAAATTGATAACAGAATTAGGACCTCAATGTTGGCGTGGCAGAGGAAGCTAGTGTTGGACCATACAATTTACCTCAGATTTGAAGGATTGTGCAAAGAAACTGCTGGTGGTATCTCTCCGGTTTTGAGATGCCTGCTGTATATTGTCCACATCTATGAAGCATATAGGAGCACAGGAATTAGCGCTGCCCTGTAAACCATGACCTTAGACAAGGGTTCGAGATTCTGGTCCTCAAGTGCTTTTTTCCTCAGTCAGCTAAAAGTTGAGCTGGCACATTGGAGGCCATGATGAGTTTTGTCATCTACACTGGTCTTCGTTGAGAATAGGCTGCCAAAATGTTGAAAATGTTCCACGTTTTCCAGGATCTTTCTGGTGATCTTAACCAACAGGGAGAGGTGTTTTGCTGTAGGAGCTGTTTGGAAAAAGATTCCATTCTGATGCATCCAAGCCAATTTAACGGCATGTCAAGATTTGGCTGGATACAGAAGTTATTGAAGTGGGTCATGGATCATGGGATTGGCATGCTGCCTGCATCATAATCAACAGGTACAGGTTAATCACACATTGCCACCCCAGTTCCTGTTTTTCGGGCACTTCAGCCTCCATTAAGTTCCTCTTCATATCAGGGTGGAGCACAGGAAAATACTGTTTCTTCACTCGGGAGATAAATGGGTTGGTTAGAATCTATGAAACAGCGCATTCAATGTAGTTTGTGAAAGGAAGGGTCGAGTGACAGACTGAGAAATCACCATGTGAAAAATTGCACGGAAGCGTGCATGTTACTATTCTATTGTACAGTGTACTAACACATTAATAACTGTTCAGACCCTTCTAAATATTATGTAACACCTTCAAAAATAAAGTTTTGATTTTTTTTTACTCCACCTGCCTGACTCCCCCATATCTGATCCGCTCAGCCAATCCAGTGTGCCTTGGTGCTGATAACAGTAACTTCTCCCCATTATGTTTTTTATCTGATCCTTATATGTTGAGGAAAATGGCATTAAGTAGTAATTTCTAGGGCAGCACAGTGGCACAGTGGTTAGCACTGCTGCATCATGGCGCTGAGGACCCGGGTTTGATCCCGGCCCCGGGTCACTGTCTGTGTGGAGTTTGCACATTCTCCCCGTGTCTGTGTGGGTTCACCCCCACAACCCAAAGATGTGTAGAGGAGGTGAATTGGCCACGCTAAATTGCCCCTTAATTAGAAAAAAAATAATTGAGTACTTTAAATTTAAAAAAAAGTAGTAATTTCTGTAGCTTAATCACATTATTTACACATGAAATATTAGACCCGATATCTGTAGTCCCTTTCTCTGTATGTTTAGGCCTCCACTTCTTTTCTTTCAAATCAACTTGTTCACATTTTTTCTGAAGTACCTGCATTTCTGTTTAAAGCTCCCTTTCTGAAAACCTGGAGGAGATCCTCTACAGAGGTGACATCAACTTCTGTGAGTCCTTCAACAGACACATTGTTATCGCTTTCGTGTATCCGAATTTTTTCTGAATGTTGAATATTCTGAAACGTAGAAACACAATGATTAATTTAAGTTTCTGTTCTTATTTTTGACAAAGACTGCTGACATCAGACATCAGACACTTATCGATGGCTCTCTGATTGGTTCTCAGAAGACATGATGCATCCTTCACAAGGGATGGGTAATAAATGGCAACCATACCCGGATCCCATAATCAGCATTAAAAAGAAAATCAAGGGTGGCGTCAACAAAGTACAGATTTTGGATTCATAGTGTGCTTCTACGTTTGAGAATTATTGTGAAACCTTAGAGAAAGTAAATATCTATTTAAAATCCAAAGCTGCAACAATCTCAATTTGATGCCAGCTGGGCTGTAAGTGATGGATGGGCATTTGCTGATTTTGTTTTGCAAGTGATGTTCTGGTTGTGAAGGATCATGTTGAAAATGATGTTGTTATTTTGAAACAATTCTCTAGATAAAAGAAATTAAATGTGAAGCTTTGTCACAGATAGATGTAGTATAAGGGTGGCGAGCAGAGCAAGGGTTAATGTGGACTGTAAACAGTACTGACAATAGAGTGAAATAGGGAGATGATACCTAAGCAAACCACAAGATGGTTGCAGACCACGTCAGTGCAATGAAGTGCATAAGCCAAAGAGTTTAGTGCAGAAGAAAGAAGAGGCCGAGAAGCAGCCAAAAGGCAGAAAAATAGAGCATTTTGCAAATGCCAACACATCACACAGTCTGCAACAGAAACGGAGAGAGTAGCTGACTGTGAATGAAAGAAAGCTATCCCTGAGGCATCCCAAAGGAAAAATACCTGCAAAAAGAAGCTATTCCATGAGGGAATGTTCACATCAAAACTGATTTGGAAGAACTCAACCAGAATGCAGCCAGGCACAACAGCAGCTGGAAAGGGTACTTAAAGAAATTTCTGTACTGCAATATATTAATACGTAGCGCCAAAAACATATGAGAAGCAAAAAAAAAGATGTTGAACTACCAGTAGTGACAAAGTAATGCAATGAAGCACAGAGTGGGTTGACAAGAAGTCATGAGAAAATAAACAGTTGAAAGAACTGTCTTTCAAGATCAAATGGAAAAGGAAGTACATAACTCTTCAGTGACATGAAGAATTGAAGACTGTCTTGAACAACAGAATGAAAGAACAGCGGAGGAAACTTACCAAAATATGTTGAATTACAAGAAAACTCAAAACAAAGAAATTGAGCTTCACAAAGAAAAGGAAGAACCATTGAAGGACCTTCACACACTACAAGGATGCCTTTGGTCAAAGTTTGTTTCTCTGGAAGATTATGAAGAGCAGCGAAATGAATTTAATGTCACTCTGAAAGAACTGAAGAACCAATTGGCAGAGAAGTCTCAGCAATGTTCAGTATTCCAGGAGGAAGCCAAGAGATAAAAGAAAGAGACTTCAGAACTGAGAAAATGTTGGACATTTGGAAGAAAAGTTGGAAAAGCATCACATTTCCAAAGATATATGAACAAATGGAAAGCAAGATTGTTAATGCTGAATGTGAAAAGGATGGGCATGTTGGAAAAGTAAAGAAGAAATATTCAGAGGTCAAACTGCAAAGTGAAAGACTGCAGCAGGAAAAGGAAAAGTTGAAGAATTCTTGTGTACAGAAACAACAAAAAGTGGACAATCTGCGGCTCAAATATAACAATTAGAAAAAAAGGTTCTCTGCCAATTCTGCAGTAGACCCAATTGAAAGACAGGATGAACATGGATAATGTGCAGCTGTAAAATCAGCAGAACGGGAAAAGGGGTACATTGCAAAAAAAAAGCCATTGAACTTTCTAAGCTGCAAGTAGGTTATTAAGCCATGAGTAGCGCAATTACAGAACTGAAACAAGTTAAGACTTCGCTGGAGACAGACCTGGTGAAACCAAAATGAAGGACAAGGACAAAGCTCTGCTATTGATGTAGAAAGGAAAGACAGAAGTAAAATTGGAAAATATAAATCCAAGGCTGAAGCTCAAGGAACCAGAAGAAAAAGCACTCGATGCCTCAAGCGTATTGTGAACCATTGAATTGTTGAAAAATGACATGGTAAATGAAAATCAAGAACCTAGAATGTCAAGCAAAGGTTGAACAGCTGAAAGAGAATATATAAGTTCTCACAAAGGAGTGTGAACAGTCTCAGAAACAATTAACGGAACTAAAATTAAAGAATTTGAATTTGATGGATAGCACATAGGAATTAGGCTCTGCTAAGGAAAAACCTCACAGTAGAAAACTAACTTTCATGTACAATAGAAGAGTTTGATGATAAAAATTAGTGTTGCCTCACGGCGCCGAGGTCCCAGGTTTGATCCCTGCTCTGGGTCACTGTGTGGAGTTTGCACATTCTCCCTGTGTTTGCGTGGGTTTCACCCCCACAACCCAAAGATGTGCAGGGTGGGTGGATTGGACACGCTAAATTGCCCCTTAATTGGAAAAAATGAATTGGACACTCTAAATTTATATTAAAATATTTTTTTAAAATTAGAACTGGATAAATTCCAAGTATCACAACTATCTAGTATGCATCATAAAAAGAGAAATTAAATTCTTGAACTCCGATCCAATATGAAGAACATTAAAGATGAGGTGCACAGTATGCAAGAGAAAATCGAGACTTTAAAAGCAGATAACTCTGAAACAAAGACAATTGAACTCAGTAGAGTAGTTGCTGAACTGAATAAAGATTTCAAAAAAACAACTTGATAAGGGTTTGGAAAATGAGATGATGAACAAACATTTGGCTGAAATTGTGAAACAAGGTTGCTTATGCTGGGGAGGTGGTGATGGAGAGTTTTTAAAAAAAAATAAATTTAGAATACCCAATTCATTTTTTTCCAATTAAGGGGCAATTTAGGTTGGCCAATCCACCTAACCTGTACATCTTTGGGTTGTGGGTACGAAACCTGCACAAACACAGGGAGAATGCAAATTCCACATGGACAGTGACCCAGAGCCAGGATCGAACCTGGGACCTCGGCGCTGTGAGACAGCAGTGCTAACCACTGCACCACCATGCTGCCCCGGTGATGGGGGGTTGAGGGGGAGATAGGGTAGCATGGAAGTAAAGACGATTATATTGTAAATATATTGGCCGGAATCCTCCGTCCCTCCTCACCTGCTTTCAGGTGCGGCGCGGCCCAACCAGCAGCGGGATTCTCTGTCCCAGCAGCCGGCCAATGGGGTTTCCTATTGTGGGTGCCCCCACACTGTCGGGAAATCTGAGTGCGTTGCCGGCAAAACGGAGGATCCCGCTGACGGAGAATCCAGTCCATTTAGTTAAAGATATGGGGAGAGGTGGTGTATAAAGGTGTTCAGGTTTATGTGTGGGACTCGGAAGACTGATGTAGAGATTCACATGATAGTTGACTGTGTGTAGAAGAGTCTGGAAGGAGCCAGCATGGAGACAACACTTGTGCATGGTAATTCCTTGAATATGTATATACTTATGGGTTACCAATAAGCAGTTTAAGTTTAATCATACAAGCCTCTGGACCTCTCAGTGAGACACCATACATTCTTACAACAGTAGATTATAAGCACTTTTGGATTGCTTGATTTTTTGATTTGATTGAAATTAATTTACTAAGAAAAAGGAAAAGACATGCATTTAGATACTACAGGGGCAATTCATAGGACAAAATTTAAAGTCTGCTTTTGGGTGTGTTTGGCGGATTGTTCACTCTCTATTCATTGGCACTTTGCCGGTTTTATATGGCCTCGGGTAGTTTCTTGACTCTCTTTAGTCGAATGGCTCCTCGCAGATCAGGGCACCATTTTGTCTGGCAGCCCTAATCCCTACACCCCCCCTTTCTGCGCCCCACCCTCTTTATTGACCCTCCCCCCATCATCCCTCAATCTTCCCGAGGCCCCTGGACCCCCCCCCCCCCCCCACAGCCCCCTCCAATGGGTAAGGCCCTGCTCCTGAGCCCGACCTGGCACCTGGGCGAGGTTTTGCAAATGCGGCCATTGACTCCCGGGCACTGGGTGTATCTGGCATTTTGGTATTTAAATGAACCTAATGGCTTATTTAAATATGCAGATCTGGATCTCGCTCAGAGAGGGCGTAATGTAGATGGCACTGGGCGGAGCGAGTCAAGTGACTTGCCAGTGCAGAGCCTGATTTGGGGGTCCCGCGCAATTCACCCATTCCACCCGGGCATTCGCCAGGCACAACGTGGTTGCGGAATCACACCCAACATCTGTCATATTCATGAAATATTAAATCAGGTTGCACAACAATTACAGTTTTCATCAATACTATTGTGTGGAGCTACTATTGTGAAATAGTAAAATCAGTTCCTCTTTCTGAATAATTCTGTTCAAAATTTACATTCCATTCAGCTACTTTTGTTTAAAAAATATATTTTCAAATAAGGGTGAACTTACCAATAAATCATATATTTTTTCATTAGAAACCTGAATGTATGATGCTGTGACCTTGTAACTTGTCTTCTCAACAGCTGAAAAAAGTGGTAAGAAAAACCTACCTTGCATATAAATATAACATAATTTCAATTCTAGAGTAATCAAGAATAAGATATGGTGTGGAGATGCCGGCGTTGGACTGGGGTGAGCACAGTAAGAAGTCTTACAACACCAGGTTAAAGTCCAACAGGTTTGTTTCAAACACGAGCTTTCGGAGCACGGCTCCTTCTTCAGGTGAATGGAAAGGCTTGTTCCAGAAATGTTTATATAGACACAGTCAGGGATGCCCGGAATGCGAGCACCTGCAGGCAATCAAATCATCAAAGATGCAGAGAGAGAGGTAACTCCAGGTTAAAGAGGTGTGAATTGTCCCAAGCCAGTTCAGTCGGTAGGCCTCTGCAAGCAAAAAACCGCACCGACCTCCTCAGAAGACAAACACGGGACACCACTGACAGAGTACCCTTCGTCGTCCAGTACTTTCCTGGGGCGGAGAAACTACGACATCTTCTTCGCAGCCTCCAACACATCATCAGCGAGGATGGACATCTTGCCAAGGTCATCCCCACACCCCCACTACTGGCCTTCAAACAACCGCGCAACCTCAAACAAACCATTGTTTGCAGCAAATTACCCAGCCTTCAGAACAGCAACCACAACACCACAAAACCCTGCCAGGGTAATCTCTGCAAGACATGCCAGATCATCGACATGGACACCACCATTACACGTGGAAACACCACCCACCAGGTACGCGGCGCATACTCGTGCGACTCGACCAATGTAGTCTACCTCATACGCTGCAGGAAAAGATGTCCCGAAGCGTGGTACATTGGCGAGACCATGCAGACACTGCGACAACGAATGAACGGGCATCGTGCGACTATCAACAGGCAGGACTGTTCCCTTCCAGTTGGGGAACACTTCAGCAGTCAAGGACATTCATATGTTTATATAAACATTTCTGGAACAAGCCTTTCCATTCACCTGAAGAAGGAGCCGTGCTCCGAAAGCTCGTGTTTGAAACAAACCTGTTGGACTTTAACCTGGTGTTGTAAGACTTCTTACTGTGTCTATATTTTTTTTTTTTTTTCTTTTTTTTTTATAAATTTAGAGTGCCCAATTATTTTCCAATTAAGGGGCAATTTAGCATGGCCAATCCACCTATCCTGCACATCTTTTTGGGTTGTGGGGGTGAAACCCACGCAAACACGGGGAGAATGTGCAAACTCCACACAGACAGTGACCCAGGGCCGGGATTCGAACCCGGGTCCTCAGCGCCGTAGGCAGCAATGCTAACCACTGTGCCACCGTGCTGCCCTACTGTGTCTATATAAACATTTCTGGAACAAGCCTTTCCATTCACCTGAAGAAGGAGCCGTGCTCCGAAAGCTCGTGTTTGAAACAAACCTGTAAGAATAAGATATTCCGATGTATTTTTGTTTCCTCAATTTTCCCTCTAATTTTAGTATACATGACATACTATCAAAATTAAACAGTTAACAAATCCATTCTTCGTGCATAATAATTTGAGTAAAATAGTTTATTGACAAAATATCAGCTGTGACTTAGTTGGTCTTGCCTCTGAGTCAGAAGATTGTGAGCTCAAATCCCACTCCTGGACTTGTGCGTAAAAATCAATGTTGACTTACTTGTGCAGCACTGAGGGTGTGCTGCACTGTCAGAGACTGTCTTTCAGATGAGACATTAAACTGAGGCCCTGTTTGCCCTCTCAGGGAAACATAAAAGATCGAACTGCACTTTTCAAGAGGAGGAGAGTTATCCATGGTCTCCTGCCCAATATTTTTCCCTCTATCAATATCACTGAAACAGATGTTTATCACAGTTCTGTTTGCAAGAGTTTGCTGTGCACTAATTAGCTGCCTCATTTCATACATTACAAAAGTGACCACACTTCAAAAAGTATTTAATTGGCTGTAAAGTGTTTTGAGATGTTCGGTGCTGGTGAAAGGTGCTACATATATGCAAGTCTTTCCAGTTATCATTAAATGTTTACAATTTTGAAAAAGAAAATTGGTGTCACACTTTGGAGAGTCTAAATGCTTTCTCGTTTTTTATTCCAGAGTGCTTTTCATCCTTTTTATTTAATCATAATTCCATACATATAATATATAATATAAAAACAAGTAAACAAAAATGAAGACAAATATATATAGGGCAGCATGATGGCGCAGTGGGTTAGCCCTGCAGCCTCATGGCGCTGAGGTCCCAGGTTCGATCCCAGCTCTGGGTCACTGTTCGTGTGGAATTTGCACATTCTCCCCATGTTTGTGTGGGTTTTGCCCCCACACCACAAAGATGTGCAGGCTAGGTGGATTGGCCATGCTAAATTGTCCCTTAATTTGAAAACATTAATAGGGTAATCTAAATTTTAGGGCAGCACGGTAGCATTGTGGTTAGCACAATTGCTTCACAGCTCCAGGGTCCCAGGTTCGATTTCCGGCTTGGGTCACTGTCTGTGCGGAGTCTGCATGTTCTCCCCGTGTGTGCGTGGGTTTCCTCCGGGTGCTCCGGTTTCCTCCCACATTCCAAAGATGTGCAGGTTAGGTGGATTGGCCATGCTAAAAAATTGCCCTTAGTCTCCACAATTGACCTTAGTGTTGGGTGGGGTTACTGGGTTATGGGGACGTGGTGGAGGTGTGGACTTGGGTAGGGTGCTCTTTCCAAGAGCCGGTGCAAACTCGATGGGCTGAATGGCCTCCTTCTGCACTGTAAATTCTAGAGTCATTTGTTTACTTGTTTTTAAATTATCTATTGATGGAAAAATTTATTCTTTAGATATTGTAGATGTGTATATCTATGAGCTGGATTTTACAGGATGCATGTTGCTCACCACCCACAAAACCCACCCCCAGAAAAACACACTGCAAACCAACTGTGAAAAGAAGCTGCACTACAGTAATAATATGATGCGGGAGGCCTAAACATACAGAAAGTGCACCTTCCACTCCTCAGTGGAGGAGGTACTCGCCCTTGAGAGCTGCATGCCAAAGAAGCAGTCCCAGAAGCACCAAACCTCAGCAGTGGATGCCGCTGGTACTACAAGCAGTCCCACAATGAAGAGAACTATGGAGCAGCATTCTCCGCCCCGCCACGCCACATTTCTGCCCTGACGCGCCGGCGGGATTCTCCATTACGCCAGCCGGTCAATTGGGTTTGCCATTGTGGGGCAACTCCACACCGTCGATAAACTACCGCCGCCGGCAAATCAGAGAATCATGCAGGCGGAGAATCCCGCCCAGGGATGCTGGAGTCAAAGAACACACAAAGAACAAAGATAAGTACAGCACAGGAACAGGCCCTTCGTCCCTCCAAGCCTGTGCCGACCATGCTGCCCGTCTATACTAAAATCTTCTACACTTCTGGGGTCCGTATCCCTCTATTCCCATCCTATTCATGTATTTGTCAAGATGCCCCTTAAGCTTCACTATCGTCCCTGCTTCCACCACCTCCTCCGGCAGCGAGTTCCAGGCACCCACTACCCTCTGTGTAAAAAACTTGCCTCGTACATCTCCTCTAAACCTTGCCCCTCGCACCTTAAACCTATGCCCCCAGTAATTGACCCCTCTACCCTGGGGAAAAGTCTCTGATTATCCACCCTGTCTATGCCCCTCAAAGTCAGAGAATCACTACAGTGCAGAAGGAGGTCATTTGACCCACCGGCCCTCTGAAAGAGAGGAAATGTGCACCTTAGGGAAGGTAGGAGGGGTGTAGGGTGGCACAGGTTTTGGTGGCCAGATGGGGAGGAATAAAGTGGAGGTATCATCTTGGGGTGTGCATCTCTCTCACCTTTTCACCTCAGATGGTGAAAAAATAGACTCCCAACTCTCGCCCACCTGCCCTCCCCACCTGTATTATAGTATGGGCAGCATAATATTTGAGTGAATTGCCTTGTTAACAAGCTTGATTACCGATTAATTGGGCAGCATGGTAGCATACTGGTTAGCACAGTTCCTTCACAGCTCCAGGGTCCCAGGTTCAATTCGCGGCTTGGGTCACTGTCTGTGCAGAGTCTGCACGTTCTTCCTGTGTGTGCGTGGGTTTCTTCCGGGTGCTCCGGTTTCCTCCCACAGTCCAAAGATGTGCAGGTTAGGTGGATTGGCCATGCTAAATTGCCCTTAGTGTCTAAAAAGGTTAGGTGGGGTTACTGGGTTACGGGAATAGGTGGAGGCGAGGGCTTAAGTGGAGTGCTCTTTCCAAGGGCTGGTGCAGACTCGATGGGCTGAATGGCCTCCTTCTGCACTGTAAATTCTATGAATTTTGTTTTACTGGCATGCCCACCTACCATATTCTGGGAAATGGCATGTTGATGTTGAGTTTGTGACTTAACCTCATAGTGCTGGGTGTTATACATGTGTGGGACCGCAACAGGACCAATTTACTAACATGAAATCCTAGCCGAAGTGGCAGATGAGAGTTAGAGTACTTAGGTTCTAAATATCACCTCCTAACACGATTTAATGGGACAAAATTATATTAGCAAACAGGAATTAGGCTTTTTGCCATTTTGAGCAGAAGCATCTTTTCTGTGAAAATAATATGAAATTATGAATTTAAATAAAGAACAAAGAACAAAGAAAAGTACAGCACAGGAACAGGCCCTTCGGCCCTCCAAGCCCCGTGCCGACAATGCTGCCCGACTAAACTACAAATGTGGTCCAATATTTTGTAGGGATGATATAAAGTGTGCCTTAGTAAAGAAACAGGCTGCTCTTGGTGACGTAATTTGACTGGAAGATATTGGAGAGGGGAATGCAAATGAAATTTTCCATGGTAATGAAAAAAATGTGTATGGGTTTGAAATGAAATAATTACATCGATCTCAAATAAATTACCTGGATTTTCAAAGGCCTTAAATAACATCCCCATAATAGACCAATGAATAAAGTTTTTTATAAAGTTAGAGCAGCCAATTCATTTTTTTTTCAATTAAGCGGCAATTTAGCATGGCTAATCCACCTACACATCTTTGGGTTGTGGGGGCGAAACCCACGCAAACATGGGGAGAATGTGCAAACTTCACAGCGACAGTGACCCAGAGCCAGGATCGAACCTGGGACCTCGGCACCATGAGGCAGCAATGCTAACCACTGTGCTGCCCTAACTAATGAATAAAGTTAGAGAATGCGGAGTCAGGTTGCTGAATGGATTAAGAGCTGGCTTTAAGACGGGTGACAGGAGTGGGAGTAAAGGGTAGTTATTCAGATTGGCAGAAGTCCTGTTCCATAAGGATCATAGTTGAGACCAATGCTCTTCACAATTCATATTAATGATTTGGACTTTGCAATCAAGAGCACAATTACCAAATTTGTGGATGACACCAAATTAGGGGAGGTCAGGTAGTCAATACTGAAGAGAATTGCAACACATTTCATGAGGTCATCAAAAAACTTGCACAATGGGCAAATAAGACCACAAGACGTATGAGCAAAGTAGGCCATTCAGCCCGTCGAGTCTTCTCTGCCATTCAATGAGATCATAACTGATCTGATATGATAATTCTTAACTCCACTTTCCCAATTTATCCCCATAATCCTCAATTCCCTTACTGATTAAAAATCTGTCTATCTCAACCTTGAGCATACTTAACAACCCAGCATCTATGGTCTTCTGCAATAAAGAATTCCACAGATTTACTACCCTCTGAGAGAACAAGTTCCTCCTCACCTCTGCCTTAAATGGGTGACCCATTACTCTGAGATTATGCCTCCTGGCTCTAGATTCCCACAAACAATCTCTCAGCATTTACCCTGTCAAGCCCCCTGAAAATCCCATATGCTTTAATAAGGTCACCTCTCATTCTTCCAAACTCCAATTAGTATAGGCCCAACCTACTCTTTTTTTAAAATACTTTTATTGATTTTTTCCTGTTTTTACAGAGTAACAGCTCAAGTGTATCTGGTATTTTTTTAAAATTCTTTCTTATTTACAATAATGTTCACATGAGGTCCCTCCTTCTGCCTTCCCCACTCCTCCCCCTTCCCTTAATTCGCAGCTTAATTTCCCTCTTAGTGTTCCCATCTGCCCTGGGTGTCACATACTGTCTTCCTCTGTCTTGGGGCTTTTAGTTTTTATTGTTGGGAGGGGGGAGCCTGTGTGGCCCCTCCCCTCCTCCCCTTTTTCCCATGCTTCGTTCTGTAATTTCCTTGGGTTCCCTTTTCTCCCCCCATTGTCCCTTTCCCTTGTGTGTGCCTTCCCTTGTCTTACTCCCTCTCTTCCCCCCCCCCCCCCCTCTTCCTAGTCACAATTGCCCTTGAACAGGTGGGTGGTGCTGCTGATCGCCATCGAGCAGGATTCTCCGATGTGCGATTAGGGAAGCAAAAGCAAGGCATCGGCCCCCTTCCCCATATGTAGCTCTGGCTGGTCCGATAACCCGATGGCTCCCACTCTGGGGCATGGATCCACCCTCACCCCACAACCTTGGACATCACCTCGAAGAAGCTTGTCCAGAACCTGACAAGTTTGGGACAAGCCCAGAACATGTGGGCATGGTTGGCCAGGCCTCCGTGGCACTGTTCACATTTGTCCCCCACCTCGGTTAAGAACCTACCCATTCGGGTTCTGGTTAGGTGAGCTCTGTGCACCTCTTTAAACTGCGTGAGGCCTAGTGCTGGAGGAGGTGGAGTTGGCCCTACTCAGTGCTTCACTCCAGATCACCAGCCCACTTCCGCCCCCAATTCATCCTCCCATTTCCGTCTGGCTTCATATAGTGGAAGTCTTCCCCTGTCCAGCAACTGTCCGTATATTTTCCCACAGTTCCCTCCCTTCTTAATGTCCGTGTTGATTAGTTCCTCTAGTAGTGTGTCTCCCGGGGCCCTCGGGTAACTTGCTGTCTCCTTGCGGGGAAAGTAGTTAATGTGGAGATGCCTGAGTTCCTGTCCTGTCAGCAGGTCCAAGTCCTCCATCAGATCGTCCAAGGTTGCGTGTCTGTCCCCTATGTAAATGTCCCTGACCGCGAGAGTCCCCCAGTCCTGTCTCCATTTTTTAAAGGTGGCGTTGAGCATGTCTGGCGGGAATGTGTGGTTGTCACAGATGGGGGTCATGGGGGGGCATCTTGGTTAAACCAAAATGCTGCCTCATTTGATTCCACGAAATCAGTGTGGCTACCACCACTTGGCAGGATGTGTGCCTTGATGGGGGGGGGAATGGGAGCACTGCCGTGGTGAGTGCTTGGAGATCGTTTCCTTGCAGGAGGGCTCCTCCAGCCTCACCCATTCCATGTTTGGTTCTCGTATCCATCCCCTCACCCTCTCAGCTGTGGCCGCCCAGTGATAGTAATGTAGATTTGGCAGGGCCAGACCACCCATGTTTTTCCTCCTTTGCAGTGTTGACAGAGTCACAGGACTGCTAATTAGTTTTATCAACAAGAAAAAAACATTCATTAAACATTTAAAAATTGGATTATAATACAAACTCCTTTACACCCCTTTAGCTTAACAAGTACACACAAGTTTGAGGATAACACTGATTGCAAAGTACATCTAAAGCTCCAAGGTTTTATTCACACACAATGTCCCTTTAAGCACACAAGCTGACTGTGGACACACTCCTCTCTGAACCCAAGTGAATGTCTGTGGATTCCTCCTCAAAATCCCCGCAGATGATTCAAATACTGTGAGCCACCTTGTCTCACTGAGCTCCAGCTTCCACAAAGGTGATTTCAAATTCCACTTTCATATCTTCTTTTAAATACAGCTTTCTCTCCTCCTCTCCTTCGAGGTTTCATTTTCAGGTTTTACACCTCTTCCTTCAGGTTGGGCTCCAGACACAATGTTGTCTATGAACGCAGACACTTCGGTGTCCATCCCCAGCTGGAGTTAGCATCACCTCGACGGTCTGGGCTTTGGTCCATGACGGCTGCATGCCTTGGCTGAGGAGTGGTTCCTGAGGTGGTGGAGGTACCGATATCCCTGGTCAGGCATTGTCTCTTAAGATGATTGATGTGTTTACTCAAGGACTTCCCTTGGGTCTTGACTTAAAAAGATATGGGCCCTGTTTTCTCCAACACAATTCCTGGGAGCCAAAGAGCACCATCTCCGAAGTTCCCCAAGTTGAAAGTTTCTTTCTGTCATCCTGTGGTGGTGATTGTGGTGATATGAGTGGGAGCACTGCCATTAGTGCAGAGCATTGGTTTCCCATTGGCTCTGGCTGGTCATGTGCCTCTCGTCTGATTGGCTGGGACTAGTCATGTGACTGCTCACCAATTGGTCGAGAGGCAAGTAGACCCCGCCTCTGAGGCGGGGTATAAGTACCCAGGATTCCCGGCGGTCGGCCTTTCTCTATAGTCGACCACCAGGCTAAAAACTAGCTGATTAAAGCCACAGTTTGGATCTTCATTGTGTCTCGCGTCCAATTGATGGTACATCAGTGATATTTCCTTTGCATGTGTTGTTGCAGCTCGACTTTTCTGCCAAACTTGGGAAAGTCAGAGTTAAACGAGTTTGGAGGTGTTGGCCCATCAGCAGCACTGCCAGTGCAGTGCTACCCCTGTCGTGATGTGCAGTGTGGTCCTACAGTGAAATAGGAATCTTGCCAGTTGCATATCCAGGGAGCCCATGGTTTGCTTCCACATGCCCTTCTTGAACGTTTGCACAGCCCGTTCGGTCAAGCCATTTGAGAACGGGTGGTACGTGGTGATCCAAATGTGTTATATCACACTTCTGTGCACCTATGCGGCTGTTACTGGCAGGGTATCTATGAAGTTTAAAGTCACCACGGCTTCGTCTGCCACTGATTGAAGGGGAGGGGCTCGCAGGCAGCGGGAGATCACTGAGGGCATCGGCATGAGGTATCTGGACCACTGGGCGATGCTGAAAAGTGTATTCATACCCACCAGCAATAGAGCCAAGTGCAGCATCTGGGTCGAAGCTATGAGGGGGGGAGTCACCTTGTCCCCCTTAAAGAGACCCAGTAGTGTCTTATAGTCTGTGATAATAAAAAGATGCCGTCCAAAAACATTGATGGAATTTTTTTTACTGCGTATATCACAGCCAAGCCTTCTTTTTTGATCTGGGTGTAGCGGTGTTCTGTATCTGCCAGGGTTCTGGAAGCGATTGCGATGGGACACTCTGTGCCATCGTCCCATTTTTGGGACAGCACCATCCTGATGCCTTATGGAGAGGAATCATAGGTGAGGATGAGTGACTAGTAGGATCACAGTGGGCTAGCAGCTGGAGAATGACAGCTGTCTCTTCACTCCTGTGAATGGTTCCTCTTATGGAGCTCCACAAGCCCACTTAAGGTTCTTTTTCAACAAGACATGACGAGATGCCAGCAAGTTTGGAATAAACTTCTCATAATAATTTACGAGTTCCACAAATGATCTCAATTCCGTGACATTTTGTGGACTGGGTGCCTCTTTTATGGCTTGAATTTTCTCCTCCATAGGGTTCAAGACGTCTTTATCCACCCGATAACCCAAGTATGCCTCAGCCTTTGCTTGATAGATGCACTTGCCTCTCTTTAGGTGGATGCCTACTTGGTAAAAGTGTCTGAGGACCTCTTTGAGATTGTCAATGTGCTCTTTTTCAGTGGCCGCCATGATGAGTACATTGTCTAAATATACCGCTACTTTGAGTAGCCCCTGATGATTCCTTACAAGACTTTTTGAAAAATTGTGCAGGCGGAAGAGCCCCCAAAGGGAAGGTGAGTGTATTTGAACTGCTCCCTGTGAGTACTTATAGTCACAAAATCTGCAAGTGCTACAACTCAGTATCCACCTTTGTGAGCAAGGCGTAGGGGATTGGTCGTGCCTTGAAGTATCTGGCCTGGGCCTCTGGATCCACGTAAATATGTGCCTTGGCTCCTTTTATCTTGCCCAGACGCACCTGTAATACCTCTGCATGCTTTCCAAGGACCTCGTACAGGTTTCCGGTGCCCATCCAGAAAATCTGCTGCAAATCAAAACGGAGTATTCGCAGCCAATCATGACCCAACAGGTTGGGTCCCAGCCCTTGCACCACTATCAAAGACAGCCCGACTGTTCGTTGCCCGTGGGTCACCGGAGTCACGGTTGTTCCAATGATGTGTACTGGTTCCGCAGTATACGTCACCAGACTGGCCCCGGTGTTGCGCAGGTTCAATGGCAGGATTCCTGTGTGAAGCAATGGAAGGTCTGTTGACCAATTTACCTGTAGTTTAACTTGAATCGGGGCCATTATGCAGTTCAGCTGCATCATGTTTTGCTCCTCAGGTGGGGCCACATCAAGGCTCAAGGTGACTTCATCATCTGTCCAAAGCGGTGTGCTCTCTACCAATTCCGCCGATCTTGTTGCCACATGTTCTATGCCTGCATGACTGGCAATGTTGTTGAAACTCGCCCTCGCCCTCAGGGGAAGTGTCCCACTGGTCTGTGGTGGCTTTCGAACTTTGAGTCCGGCGCAGCATTGTACTCTTATCTGTGGTTTCAGCGGTAACCTGGACATTCGAGCACTGCCCTGGGATGCCGCTGGAGTCCATTATGAAGATCAAGCAACACTATAGACACTGTAGTCCATGGAACTTTGGAATTCCTGAACCCCTTTTTCCGTGTTCTTGCAGGACATTGCTAGCGTAATGGATCTCTTTAAATCCGGCGTAGGCTCTACCAAGACCATCTTCTGCGTAGCCACGTTATTAATTCCACACACCAGCCAATCATTCTGTATCTCGGAAAGGGATGGCCATAACCCACAATGCTTAGCCAACCGTCGGGGTTGAGTCATCACATCCTTAATTGATTCTCCTGGAGTCCGCAAAGCAGTGCTGAACTGCTACTGTTGCATGATTGCAGACGGCTTCAGGTCATAATAACTGGGCATCAACTCTACCAATTCGTCAAACAATTTTGAATCCAGAGCAGATGCGAACATAAGGCTTTTTACAATGCCTATGATTATAAAGCCATTGACAGGAAATGTCTCATTAAGGACATTTTGAAATTTATGCTGATCTCTTAGGATATTATTGTGGTTATGGGAGCAAGGACCCTTGGAATCGTGTGAGCATTCTCCCCATGTCTGCGTGGGTTTCACCCCCACAACCCAAAGATGGGCAGGTTAGGTGGATTGGCCACGCTAAATTGCCCCTTAATTGGGAAAAAAAAATAATTGGGTACTCTAAATGTATTTTTAAAAGGGAATAGTGTGAAGATACACTTGGGTGATGCTGATAAAACATGTGGAATCTTTGGGACATTTGTAACACTCAAAAAATAAAATTTTGAAATAGTTCATAGGGACTCTCTCCATAAGATGTGACATGATCCTTTGACCACTCACAGAGCTGACCATACAGGGAGTAACCAATCACTAATTGCCACAGATTTGAGCACATGTACTGAGGGATATAAGAAGGGTGTACATGTCCTTTATTCTTCACCAGACATTGGCCAATAATGCAGAAGTTGGGCAGCATGTGGCACAGTGGTTAGCACTGCCGCCTACGGTGCTGAGGACACGGGTTCGATTCTGGCCCGGGGTCAATGCGGGTGAGACTTACATGGATATGGGGAGAATGTGGTGTTTGCACATTCTCCCCATGTCTACGTGAGTCTCACCCCCACAACCTAAAGATGTGGGGGGTAAGTGGATTGGCAAAGTTAAATTGCCCCTTAATTGAAAAAACAGAATTGGGTACTCTAAATTTATTTATAAAATGCAGAAGTTACCTTCCTGCTGGTGGAATCTTCCAGTCCTGTTGAAGGTGACTCCCTGCGATGGGTTTCTCGGTCTTGGGACAGGCGAGCCGTGCAAAACACTGTGGACATCAGCGGGACTGGAAAACCCCGTCGACGGCCAATAGCAAACCACCTCTGCCCCGAAAACATGCTGTGGGGACTGGAAAATCAGGCTATGTACGTCTTTTTCTCTGGGTGTCTCCAGTACCCCAGGTGTAAACAGAGACTAGAAGGGACTAACTGGCCTGGGGAGAGGAAAACTTGTGAGTAGTGTTCAGGGAACTTGTAACCCTTTAATCTCCTGGTTGAGTTGAAGCAGAAATCTGGGGGGGAAATGCCAGTTGTTTCTATGGGTTAAAGCAAAGAGATTGAAGTGCAAGGCTGTGGACAGTGTGAAAATTCAGCTTTGTGGATATCATCCTGACAACTGAAAGTGTAAACCTTTGATCTTATTTAAAATCAGACACGGAGCTGGATGAAAGAAGCCAGTTGTCCTGTAATTCAAAAGGTAAAGCACAAATTGGATTGGGAGGATTCAGCTTCTTTGGGGTATTTAGAAAATCCCTGAGGACACAATTAAAGTCAAATAAATCAGTTTTTAAGTTTTGTTTTCCATTAATAGATCCTGTAAGACAATGTTGGCCTGTTCATATATCAGTGTGCTACGGTATTCATATCAGTGTGATTTTGAAGCACAGTTCAATAAAGTTAGTTCAAACATTTTAGAATCCTATGCCTTTACCAGTGCCATTATTTATTCTATTCAAGATTGAATCCATATAACAGTTCACATGTTACTACTGGTTGGGCAGAATGCCGATTTCTGTGCTGTACTGTATTACCTATGTAATCCTATGCAATTGGTGAATAGCATTTATTCTGGTAACTGAAGTTTTCATAGAGTAGTTTAAACGTGTGGTAATCTGACAGGGCCCAGTTTTGAGCTCAATTAAATTACCGTAGATATTTTAAATTAAAGAATTGGGCACTTTAAACCAAACTGCAGTCAAACCTCACGCAAGCTGTTGGGAATTCAGAATTGACCAAAGTCAAATACACAAACCACACACCTACTGCCAGAAACTTGTCTGAAACATGCCCTGTCAATCACCTATCAGGAGATCATCGGACCTTATTGATATGCACAGGTCTATTGTCAGTAGCACAGATCGAGCCAGACTCTAGGGCACCCAGAGTTTCTGCTGTTACATTAGATGGGAACAGGTTATGTGCGGTCCACACTATCAGAGATGGCTACCTGGGGCGGGCTCAGTTATCCTGTCAAATGGTCATCAACCGGACCACTGGGTGCTGAGACACCCACCCGAGGCCTCATTGGCAGAAAGCCAGAGGAAATGGCAAAAGGAAGGGGGGAATAAAAACAGGCATCCGTGGCACATCAGCAGTGAACCTCCAGGCAGAGGCAATTGAGACATCGAAGAAGCTGCCAACGGGTCTCACCTTCGTGACTACAGACCAGAGGGACTCAAGAATCGGACCCACAGTTCAATCAAGCCATCTTTGAGGGTATTATGACCGAATCTTGGGCGTTTCTAGTATTATATATTTTGGGTTAATTGTCTGTTTAATAAAGATTATTGAATTTATACTTGTGTTTCTCTTCTGTTCTCCTTGCTATTAAAACATATCTAAGTAAAACTTTGATTAAAATACTGGTCGAAGTATTTGAAGTTTTACAGATACAACAGAAGAAATTGACAGGTTGAAAAACGGTTCACTGCAACAGATTGCACAAGATGAATGTATTAACTAAGAGAATGAAGAAAGATCATTTTGCACATTTTATATCACCATTGCAGCAGCATTATGACAACTATTTTTGTAAGATATGTACGAAAATAATTGTTTAAGAAGTTTACATCCTGAAAAAAGATACAAAGCAGAAACATTGGAATGGATACTGTTGAAGAGATCTTCAGCTGCTCTGGAAATGATGCCCCGTTGTTTTCCTGAAAGATTCCCACCTTGCAAACTGTAGCTTTTTCCACTTCCAGGGGTACCATACGTTAAGACACATCCATTATACCCCTGAAGTACAAATTCCACAAGGGGCTGGGGGAACAATAGAACGTTATATTATCTTTAGAGTTGTACAGTGTTTAGCACAGTATGTAGTTTATTGCCATGAGCACCATTAGGGCAAGACAATCTGATAGTGGCTGAGTGCTGAATGATAGTACTAGCTGTAGCCATTTCCTTCTTTCCTCACTAACTAAAGTATGATCTGTACTCTTTGTAACAGCTTTATTAACTTGACTGACAACCAGCAAAATTCAATCAACAAGCATGGCCAAGTTCAAATGAAGATAGCAATGCATAGCAATTACAACAGACCTTTCAACCCAATGCCTTTGTAGATATTTATCTTCCAAATGTGAAAATAGCATTAATAACATTTATCCACCCACTTCCCACTATCCCCCTTACTTTCATCCAAAAATTCACCCAATCTTGAATGGATTTTATTTAGGTCCTTTGGCACAAGTCTAGTGTGCTACTGTTAGTTTATCTTTCCACATCTGTTAGCCAGTTCCACCCCATTAACCAGCAGCATCTCTGCATTGTACTATTATCCAATTGAACTAGGAGGCAATTGATTTACTCTGGTCTCTACGAGGGCTGTCTTCAGTTGGCCATGAGAAATTGCACAAAAGCTGTGAGGTTGTCTTGCCCTCCGTACCTATTTATGACACCTTATTTAAACAAAGAACAATACAGCACAGGAACAGGCCCTTCGTCAGGCCCTGCGCTGACCATGGTACCTGCCTAAACCAAAACCATATGCACTTACGGAGTTCTGTATCCTTTCATTCCCACCCTATTCATATATTGTCCAGATGCCCTTAAATGCCGCTATTATACCTGCTCCCACTTCCTCCCCAGGCAGCACATTTCATACATTTACGACCCTCTGCGTAAAAAACTTGCCTTGCACATCAGTTCTAAAATTTTCCCCATGCACTTTAAACCGATGTCTCCTAGTACTTGACACTCCTACCCGAGGAAAGAGCATCTGACTGTCCACTGCCACTCATAATCTTGTAGACCTCTATCAGGTCGCTTCTCAACCTCCGCCGTTCCAGTGAGAACAGACCGAGTTTATCTAACCTCTCCTCATAGCTAATGCCCTCCATACCAGGCAACATCCTAGTAAACCGCTTCTGTACCCTCTCCAAAACGTCCTCCTGAGATGATTAATTTGCCTTATGTGGAATTGCAGATGAAAATTTGCATCTTACAACTTTGTGGCACCATCAGGCTGCAGTCAGTCACCGCTCACCACCTGCATATTTTGAGATTTGGACACATTTACTTGCAGCCGGAGAGCTACGGGTGTCAAATGGATGCGTTGCTGCAGCTTGCTCGATATGAAAAGATAGAATATCAGCCAACTTCCACACTACGTTCACCTGTGGGTAGGCATAAGTTTATCCAAGGTGGGGTTAACATACAATCTTTCTTGGGATGAAAGTTGAACTGAATTATGGGGATGAGTGGGGGGTTGGAGGAAGGGGAGGAGAGCACAGATTCTACCTTTAGCCTCCAGTAATCCCTTTAACACCTGATACGAATGGATAGAGAACACATTTGTACCTCAAAATTGCATTCAGCATTGTAGGGCTGATATTTTTAGTGGGTTCTCTGGCTGCCCACCTCAGGATCCTGCCTCAATAGTCGTGGCTGGCTCACCAGGATAAGTGATCCCCATTTTCAGGCTGCTGCCGCTCCAGTTTAGCCAATGGCTTTAACTTAGCCGTAAAACATGTAAATTGTTATATTAGATAAGTATCTGAAAAATCTGCACAAATAGAAAAATTACCTTGGCCACAGTTTCATACACATCCCTTTGAGAAGTACTTTCATCCAAAACAGCATCAAAATCCAATGTGTGAGGCTGGTGACCCTGAAAGATTTGCAAAAATTAGCTGACCTCAGACGAGTGATCCAATTTATCTACCACTAATTTATTTCTATCAGAACCTGTTTCGTTACCTTTCCTGTATTAATCACTATTCTGTTTGGCCACTCAGCTCTAATGCATTTGTTTGTTTCATCTGAAAGGAGAAAATAATGTGACAGGAAATATCTCCAGCATTTCAAGCGTAGGTGACAACTGTTGAAACCGAATGCTGCATCAATTTTAACAGAAATGTTTAGTGCAGCTAACCATTTTTCTGGTCCTGTGGGTGAATCCTTATCACAACACGACAATGTTTCCATGGTGCTTGTTCACAGATCTGCAGATTATTCTGACCATCATTAATGGACTTAACTTTTAGCGACAATTCAGATCTATGACAAAGAGAGATTGTTAAGTACAAATGTAAGCTTTGGTCTCACCCCGACAACCCAAAGATCTTTTAAAATATAAATTTAGAGTCCCCAATTATTTTTTTTCCAATTAAGGGGCAATTTTGCATGGCCAATCCACCTACCCTGCACAACTTTGGTTGTGGGGGTGAAACCCATACAGCCACGAGGAGAATGTACAAACTCCACACAGACAGTAATCTAGGGCCAGGATCGAACCGGGTCCTCAGTGCCATAGGCAGCAGTGCTAACCACTGCACCACCATTCGGGCCCTCCCCAGAACCCAAAGGTGTGCGATGTAGGTGGATTGGCCACACTAAATTGAAAAAACAATTAAGGGCGGCACAATGGCGTAATAATTGGGTACTCTAAATTTATATTTAAAAGAACTGTAAAACATTTTTTTTTAAAGTACATCTGTAAGAAACACTCTTGAACTAACAAAAGTGGCTAATGTCCAAACATGCTGAATATGGATTTATCAATTGCAAGCTGTTATGGGGTTAGTGTCCTAAACTATAAGTTATTGACCTGGAATTGTGTTGATATTTTTCTCCAACAATGTAGGTGGCCTCTTTCAAGTAAAATTGAGTTACAGAAGTACTTAACCAAAAAAATGCCTGTCACGATTTCCCTACTCTGATCTCCTCGCTGTTGTGTTCTCTGTTTTAGTTCTTTCAGGATGGTGAAGGTTGTAGTGCTAACAAAGAACAGCAAGCTGTGTTTAATAAACAAAGCTAATTCAATACGCTACACTGAATTAGATTCAAACATATTACTAAGGAACTATATTATTAGTTCAACTATCTCACAACTACTCTGTCGTGCTCTCTTTCACTCTGTTCATCTATCTCCATGTATCTCCCAAAAGTCAGGGAGATTCTCCAGTCTCCGAAGCCGAAATCGCATTTGGCGATCGGCTGGAGAATTCATGTTGGCGCCGAAATCGGGGGCGGCACTACTTTTGTGATGCTTCCCTCTCTCCAAAACGGCACACTCTAGTACGCTGCAGGACGTTACCTGAGGCCCTCCCTCCGATGCTCCGCCCCCGATGGGCCGAGTTCCCATCGGCATCGGTCACGTGTGCTATTTATTTTCAGGAACTCGGCATGGCGGCTGAGGGCTAAGTCCAGTGCTGCCACAGTCTCAGGGGAGCTGATCTGTGGGCAGGGGGGGGGGGGGGGGGGGGGGCTTTGGCGGGGGCTGGGGGGCACTGGTGGGGGGTGGTCTGGGAAATCAGCTGTGTATAAGCCAACTATTTTCTAATACACCTGATAGGTAAGAGATAGTTATTTAGTGTAAATATTAAGCCACGGTTTTTAAATACCCATTTTAAATTCACTCATAACCTCAGGCCATCTCAAAACATACAGAGACACAAAACAGCATAATTCCATTATAGATTAAAACAGAACCTTTGCAAGACAGTTTGACACTACACTTGTGCTGTCAGATCAAGGACAGAACAACACCATAGCAACGCCATAGTAATATGAAGGCACCATTGTTCATAACAGCTATGTCAGCAGAAGACCAGTTTAAACTGGTCACGATAAAGCACAATATCGCATTCCATAACATGTACAAGAATTCAGACATGAAACAATTAAAGCCAATGTTGCACATTGAAGATTGACAGCTAACCGTCAAATCAAACTCATTTGATTCTAACCCAAACAAATTAGGATTAAATAGGGGTGTCGTTAGATGGCTAAAGACTGATATGATTTAGTACAACCGTGAGGGTCCGGACGGCCATTTTTATCTGGATCATTCTATACTTTGATCTAAACTATTCTCTATCTCTATATTTTCACTTTTCCACTCTAACTCTTGAAGTAAATGCAAGCTGTTTGCCGTAAGCAAGAAACCATCTCTGTATTATTTTAAAAGTTAAATTGTGCACAAGTTGCTTCTCTTTAAGTCCTTTTTATTAGCCTGAGTTATTAGAGAATAAGATTTAAGTGATTCTCAATTGTAATCAAATAGAGGCAATAAACGATCCTTATTTGCACCCGAGAAGTTTTAACTCAAATTTCTACTGAGTTTTAGTGTTCGCAAGTGCCACTAGATCCGCATGGTAGATCTCTTTCAAGCTGTTTGGCTGACTTGTTATAATATAAGCTTTGAGTCTCATCTTGTTTACGATTGGTTTACCATCAAGATTTGGTACAGTTAGGCACATATTGTGACTCTTGCAACCCTGATCTTCTCTCTTCAAGCTTGCCCTGATGTATCTATTTGAAAATGGGGGAAGTGACTGAGTAGACCTGGAATTTATTTGTCATTACATTAAAATTATAGCTGAGTTAGAGTTAGGAGTGAAATCAGGAAACAGTTTTTTCCCACAAAGAATACCCAAAATGCATAACCCTTTGTCCGGAAAGATTGTGGATGCTGGTTCAATTACAATTTAAAACTAAGATGGATACAATTTTGCTGAATTTGATTATTACAATTATCAGAAAAGAAAGGTCAGGAGTAGAGGAACAGATCAACTTTAATCCAATTAAAAGGTAGCTCAGACTCAACATGACCAACAACTGGCCTTATGCTATCTTCACTGACAGTACAAAGGTGTTGGGACCACTATGGTGTCACAGAGGTTTGTAATAAAATGCTCCACTGTCCTAACTACTTGACTCCAGGAATACAGTCTTTTCAGTTTTATATTTGTGGTTGCGTGCACCTTTAAGGGAACGAATTCTCAGAGGGTCATGTGATCCATCGGGCTAATCAGGTGAGCGCATTAATCCTGGGGCTGAGCATGGGTTTTATTGCTAGTTAGGAGTTTTGAACCATGGAGTATGGTAGCCTTTATCTCAATCTCTGCAAATAGTTATTTGCCACAATAAACAGTTTATTTGTTAATCTACTTGGTGGCCACCTGTCTTATAAGATACTACATTTGTTGATGAGGATCAATCAGAGTGCCTTCCTACTGCTACAGAAATTGGGAGAGCAGATCTTGTGAGGAAAACTTTCCTTTGAAGCAAACCCGTTCAGTAGTGTGCGAGTGTCAAATTCCTTTTTTGGGAAAGTTGAACTATTTGGTCCTAACTCGGGGCAGTGGGTGCTGTATGTCGAATGCCTGCACTATTTCTTAAAGGTCAATAAAATTAGGTGGGCGGGGGGAAGAGAAGCAGCGGGTAATCCTATTAACAGCCTGTGGGGCCCCAACCTACAATCTGATTAGGAGTCTGGCTTCTCCAGATAGACTCCCCGAACTCGATAACTTTTGAGAAGCTTGTGGAATGAGTCAAGAGATATTATCACCAGAAGCCACTGGTGATAATGCAAAGATTAAAGCGCCGTTTGTTGTGCACCTAAAACAAATGGCTGAGCATTGAAAATTTAGGACTGCACTCAATGACATGTTGAGAGAAAGGCTAGTCTGTGTTGTTAACAAGACGGTCATACAAAATAAATTGTTAGCAGAGGCAGACATTACCTTAAAGAAGGTATTAGAGGTTGCTATGGAGAGTGCCGAAGAAGGGATTGGGGGGGGGGGGGGGGGGGGGGGGGGGGGGGGGTGGAACTGCAGAGCATGCAAGCAGGCGAGGTCTAGCAAGTTTGGAGATGTGCAGGGGAGGTTGTTTACACGGACGGTGATGGTGGCCTGGAATGCACTGCCAAGTGAGGTGGTTGAGGCAAATGCGTTAAAGACCTTAAAGACTTATCTGGATAGACACATGAACTGACGGGATATAGAAGGATATAGACGGTTGGTCTAGAAAGGACATGTGATCGGCGCAGGCTTGGAGGACTTAAGGGCCTGTTCCTGTGCTATACAGTTCCTTGTTCTTTGTTTGTTCTTTGAAGCTGCTGGCAGCTGTAGCACCAGGATGCAGACACAGAAAGTAATGGGCAAAGAGGCTTGGAGGGAAAAAAGTGCAGAGATATAGGAAATTTAGTCTATGAGCCAGGGCATATGAAGAATACTAACAGTGGAGGAGAGATCACTCCCAAGAGAAATGTAAATTCAGGGAAGCTACATGTTTTGCCTGCAATAGGAAGGGGCACATTAAGAGAAAAATTATGCAGAGCCTACAGGGGGACAGAAATAACTCTAACTCCAGTACATCGTTTTGAGAATAACTCTGAAAATGAATCTGAAGTATACTGTTTAAACAACATTAAGGTGGGCAAGACTGCCCCAATTACAATTGTGTTAATCGCAAATGATCAGCCATTTAAAATGGAAGTAGGCGGCTTCCGGTGTTGGCCATGGAGTGAGTGGTCACACACAGGGCAACTCCTGCTTGAAGGCACAAAAAAAGAGTTATTTTTACCCGATACTGGGTGGAATTTTGATGAAAAGACGTAGGTGAATGTTGGAGGAGTAGTTTCCCCAGGGGGTAGTAAGTCTGCTGGCTATCAGACCCAGCAGAAAACAGTGAGAGAGTTGGTTGAAACATTGGAACAAGCTTGTGCTCCAGCAGCAACCACTGTAAACATGCAGGCGGGGGAAGGGCTGCTCAAAGCTGTAAGGCCCCAGATGGAGCAGCTGATGGCTTTTATTAAGGCATAATTCCATCAGCAGAGGAAAGAAATGCAGGAAAATTGCACAAATCGAAGGAGCAGTGGCATCCCTGAAGAGTTCTGTGGAATGGGTGGAGAAGTGTTTGGAGGTGCAGGGGTCACAGATTTGGGAAATCGAAGGAGTGGATCACAGCGATTGTGTGGTGACTCTGGAATAGGAAGTGGGGCTCCTAGGAGACCTCTGTAAAACATTGAAGGTAAAGGTGGAAGAGCAGGAGAATACCTCGAGAAGCCAAAACTTGTGAGTAGTGGGCCTGCCTGAAGGAGTGGAAGGTGTGAGTGCCATGAGGTACATCTCGAAGATGCTGGCAGGGCTCATGGCAGAAGAGGTTCTGGATAAGGCACCTGAAGTGGACCAAGTGCATAGGTCCCTGAGGCAGAAGCCTAGAGTTGGGGAGTCACCGCAGGCGGTGATCGTGAGGCTCCACAAATTGGTGGAGAAAGAAGATTCTGCGATGAGCCAGGGAGAAAAGTATCTGCGACTGGGAGGGGGAAAAGCTCAGAATTTATCGGTACATTATAGCCGAGTTGGTGATGCGACAGGCAAGCTTCAACAAGGCTAAGGCAGTTCTGTACTGGCGGCAGATCAGGTTTGGGGTGCTCTAACCGTCAAAATTATGGGTGACGTTCGGTGGCCGGGAGTATTATGTCGAGACCCCAGAAGACTTCATTAAGGAGCATAAACTGGGGGGAACTGACCGGACAGTGCTGGCACTTTGTAATGGTTGGGGGCATGTTTGAAGTGGGGGTAGGGATTGGGGGATATTCATCTTCCTTTTGGGCGGGGTTGCTGTTTACTGTTGGGATTGTAAGGGGTGAAAGGTTTATGTGGGGATGGATGTTCCTGTCCCCCCCCTCGTGTTTTCTGGGACTCTTTGTTTTTAACGTTTGTTTGTTTGCTTTTGGAGAAGGCTGCCTGGACTTCAGGAGAAGTCATTGTTTGGTTGGGGAGGGTAAGGTCAACGGGGAGCCTTCCTCCTTGAACTGAGATGTGGCCCGGGCGGGGGGGGGGAGGAGTCATCGGGAGGTGCCTTTGGGTAGGGGTTGCAGTGCTAGCAGGTGATGCTGATGAACGGAAGTGAGGTGGTAGGGGAGAAGGCCGAGAGGGGTGGCGGTCCCCCGGGGGGGGGGGGGGGGGGGATACTTAAAATAGGCTGAGAAGATACACATGGGCTAGGGACAGAAACTGTCTCCTGAGGTCCTGGCTGGAATCGATCCTGGCCATCTGCAAAAGCACACAAATCAAGGCATAAACTGGTTATTGCTATATGGATTTTGTGATTACCCACTCCAAAGACTATGAATATATCACAAACTTCCAGACACAGGTGTATCAACTTTGCAGCAGGACAAAGAACAGACAAAGGAAGCCATCAGACTCCATAGTGAGCTGATGGCTGGTCAGACAAGGGAGTTTCAGAGGACAATGGATCTTGATTGAATCACCATGGATAAACAGGAGTATCCGGTCTTTTCCATTAACAAATTGGGGTCTGGCTGGGACAATGGCCATTGGTGGACGTATACATATGGCTCAATCCAAGCTTCCCAGTATAAAGAAAGCAGCATCAAACTGATCTTGAGCGAGAACCTGGGAGTTGGCCAGGCACAACCATCACAAGAAGCAAGTACCCTGGGTTTCGAACCCAGAGAAGACATCAACATCGAGTGATTGAAGCCTCCTTTACTAAATGTGGGTAAAACCCAAAGCTCAGCTCTGAGTCTGAGTCATATTTTCTTGAGTAAGAGAATTGGGAATAAAATTGCATTAAACTGTGAATCTGTTTTGTCCTTTGTTCATCTCGCAAATAAGGGCACGTGAGTAAAACGTTTAAGTAAACCGGTCGAACGTATCAGAGGTTTTAAGGTACAACAGGGGGGGTGGGGGGGAGGACGGAAAGTGCGGGGGAGGTTGTTGCGACGTTGCAGGCGGTGAGAGATGACATGGTCATGGGCGGAGAAGGGGGCCATCTGGGATAGGCTAGGTAGGGTGGAATTAAAGGGGTGGGAGTTAAGTGGGGAAGATGACTGACGATAGAGGGGATTGGAGGCATAAGCCTTTGGTAAGGCTGGTAACGTGGAATGTCTGGGGACTGAATGGGCCAGTTAAAAGGTCGCGGGTGTTCACACACCTCAGGAGCTTGAAAGCAGGGATGGTCTTTCTGCAGGAGACTCACCTCTGTGTGAAGGACCAGGTTAGGTTAAGGATGGGGTGGGTCGTGCTGGTTTTTCACTCAGGGTTTCATTCAAAATCGAAGGGAGTGGTGATTTTAATGAGCAAAAAAATGGGATTAATGAGTGCGAAGGAGTTGAGGGATCTAGGTGGGAGATATGTGATTGTGAGTGGGATATTGGAAGGGGCACCGGTGGTGTTGGGAAATGTGTATGACCCAAATTGTGATGATGTGGGTTTTATGAGGGGGTTGTTGGCAGCGATCCCGGATTTGGCCACACACCAGTTGATCATGGGAGGAGATTTTAACTGTGTCCTAGAGCCGACGGATAGGTCGAGGTCCAGGCCGATGGGTAGGGTACGAATGGCAAGGGAGCTGGGGATTTTATGGAGAGGATGGGTATGGTGGATCCATGGTGCTTTCAGAACTCAGGGGAGAGGGAGTACTTTTCACACATCTATAAGGTATATTCAAATATTTGATTACTTTGCAGTAAGTCGGGAGAATTTGATTGGAGTGGAGGGGGCAGAGTATGCGGGGATAGTTATCTCGTACCATGTGCCCCACTGGCTGGAGATTCGGTTCAGATCGGGATGAGAGCAGAGGTGGAGGTTTGACTTGGGGTTGTTGGCGGATGGAGGTTTTAGTGATCAGGTGCAGGTGTTGATTAAGCAGTATGTGGAGTTGAATCAGAATGGGGGGGTGTCGGCGGCCATTTTTGGGAAGCACTGAAGTCAGAGGTCCGGGGGGGGGTAATTATTTTGTTTAAGGCTCGTGCGGATAGGGAAAGGAGGGAGGAATATGACCGTCACGTGAGAAAGATAGTGGAGGTTGACAGGGAATATTTGAGGGGACCCACCATGAAGGGATTGGCGAGGAGGAAAAAGTTGCAGGGGCAATTTGACAGGTTGACAATGGGAAGGGCAGTAGGGCAACTGCATCGGGCCAGGGGGCTGCAATATGAGTGTGGGGCGAAGGCGAGCCGCATGCTGCAATATGAGTGTGGGGAGAAGGCGAGCCGCATGCTGCAATATGAGTGTGGGGAGAAGGCGAGCCGCATGCTGCAATATGAGTGTGGGGAGAAGGCGAGCCGCATGCTGCAATATGAGTGTGGGGAGAAGGCGAGCCGCATGCTGCAATATGAGTGTGGGGAGAAGGCGAGCCGCATGCTGCAATATGAGTGTGGGGAGAAGGCGAGCCGCATGCTGCAATATGAGTGTGGGGAGAAGGCGAGCCGCATGCTGCAATATGAGTGTGGGGAGAAGGCGAGCCGCATGCTGACGCACCAGCTGCAGAGGCAGGCTGCACCCAGGGAAATATTGAAGATCGGGACTGGGGCTGAGGATGTGGTGTCGAAGCCAGGGCAGATAAATGAGGCATTTAGGGAGTACTACAAGGGCCTTTACGAGGCAGATCTGGGGGGGAGAGGAGGGGTACATGGGATGGTTTCTGGACGAGCTGGAATAAGGTGGAGGGAGCAAAGAGGCAGGCTCTGGGGCTGAGGGAGGTGCTGGATAGTATCAGGGGTGTGAAGTTGGGGAAGGCCCCTGGGCCAGACAGGTACCCGGCAGACTTTTACAAGGAATTTGTGATGGACCTGGCACCACATCTGTTGGGGCATTTAATTAAACACTGGAGAAGGGGAAATTGCCGGAGACGATGAAGCAGGCAGTAATCACACTAATCCCAAAAAAGGGGAATGACCCGGTGGATGTGAAAGTATTGGCTAAGTTGTTGGAGGGGGAGGATGGAGGATTGTGACTCGGGGGCAGTTGCAGGAGATTAGATAGGCTTTGTCAATGGCAGGTAGCTCGTGAGTAATATAAGACGGCTGTTGAATGTGGTGATGAACCGTCGGGGGTTCTGGTACGGGAGCTGGTGGTGCCCATGGACATGGAGAAGGCATTTGATCAGGTGGAGTGGCAGTACTTGTTCGAGGTTTTGGAAAGGTTCGGGTTTGGGCCTAGATTTGTCGCAAGGGTAAGTGGCACCAAGAACGAGGATGAGGACAAATGATATGAGCTAACAAAGCTTTGACTTACACAGGGGTATGAGGCAGGCCGCTGTCGCCGCTGCTGTTTGCGCTGGCCATAGAGCCGTTGGCGATGGCTCTCAGAGGATCGGTGGAGTGATGGGGAATTATGAGGGGACAGAGGGAGCATCGGGTGTCACTCTATGTCGCTGACCTCTTGTTGTATGTTTTGGATCTGTTAGAGAGCATGGGACGGATTATGGGCCTACTGCGGAGGTTCGGAGGGTACTCAGGGAACAAACTGAATGTAGGGAAAAGCGAGGTATCCCGGTGAAAGAGCTGGAACACCGGGTTAATTTAGGGGGATGCCATTTACGGCAGCGAGGGATAGGTTTAGGTATTTGGGGATTCAGGTAGCGAGGGAATGGATGGGGCTCCGTAAGTGGAACTTAACGAAGCTGGTGGAAGAAGCCAGGGAGGATCTTAAGAGATGGGATACACTGCACTTAGCGTTGGCGAGGAGGGCCCAAGTGGTTCTGCCGAGGTTCTTGTTTGTCTTTCAGGCTCTCCCAATCTTTGTACGAAAGGCCTTTTTTCGGAAAGTGGACACAATTATTTCGGACTTTATATGGGCAGGGAAGGTGCCAAGGGTGGGGAGGACCCTGCTACAGAGGCAGAGTCAGCCTGGGGTGGGGGGGGGGGGGGGGGGGGGGGTTAACATTGCTGAACTTGCTTCACTATTATTGGGCAGCGAATGTGGACAAGGTGCAGCATTGGTGGGACGGAGAAGGGGTAGAGCGGGTTAAAATGGAGGACGAATCTTGTAAGGGGTCTAGTTTGAGGGATATGGTGACAGCAGTGTTGCCAATGGCTCCGAGCAGGTATTCAGGGAGCCCGATGGTGCAGTCCACGGTGAAGATATGGAATCAGGTGAGGAGACATTTTAGGGTGGAAGGGCTGTCGGTGCTAACGCCGCTGTGCGAGAATCATAGATTTGAGCCGGGGGAAAAGATAGTGCATACAGGAGGTGGAGGGAAGTGGGGCTGGTCAAGGCAAGGGATCTGCATTTGGAGGAAGGGTTTGCCAGTCTGGAGGAGCTAAGGGAGAGGGTAGAGCTGCCAAGGGGGAGTGAATTCAGGTAGCAGCTTGGTTGGGTGACCTGTACAACTTCCTGCGATTAGAGAAGATAAAGTATGAGTTGAGGAGCTCTGCAGAGGGGTTTCAAAACAGACAGAAAAAAATAAATCCTTAGATTAATTCAAGCAATAAGAAAGGTTGTTACCGTGAAGCTCGGAGATTTTCTGTATCTTTCTTCTGTTCAGCTGTAGCAGTGCAAACTGATTTCGTGGAACTTTCAGTAACAAGAGCTTCAGAATGGCCACAAACATCATTTAAGCTGGATTTTGAATTTGGTAGTTGACAGTACTTGAGTGCTTCCATGTCATGTTTGAATCTCTTCACTCCTTGTCGAGTGACTTTGATTGTTTTTCCCTCCGTAGAATGTTTCAATGTGATTAATCCTATTTGTCTTTACTTTGATGGTAGTTTAATTTCCAGTATCCCTAAAAATATATCACTCACTAGAAAACTAGTTTTCGGCATCAGTTTTGAGCAGAGCTGAAAGATAGAAAAAATCAATTACTTAGGACTTCTAACCTACTTATGACATGGATTAATTAATTCATTGTTATTATTTTTTATGGGATATGGGCATTACTGAAAAACGGTATTTGTTTTCCATTTCTAATTACCCTTGATAAGATGGAAGTGAGTTACCTTCTTGAAATGCTGCAGTCCATCTGGTGCAGGCACACCCACGGTTTGCTGGGAAGGAGGTTGCAGGATCCCACCACAGTGAAGAAACAGCAATATAGTTCCACTTGTAGGTGGTGGTGTTCCCATGCATCTGCTGCCCTTTTCCTTCTGTGTAGCAGTGGTCACAGGTTTGGAAGATACTGCCGAAGCATGTTTGGTGAGTGGCCGCAATGTATCTTGTATATTGTACACAATTGCTGCCACTGTGCGTTGGTGGTGGAGGGTGTGAATGTTTAAGTTGGTGGATAGGGTGCCAATATAGCAGGCTACTTTGTCCTGGCTGGTGTTGAGCTGCTTGAGTGTTGTTGGCACTGCACTCATCCAGGCAAGTGGAGAGTATTCCATCACACTCCTGACTTGTGCCTTGTAGATGGTCGGCATGCTTTGAGGAGTCAGGAGATAAGTCACTTGCCTCAGAATTCCAAGTCTCTGACATTTTCTTGCACCTACAGTATTTATATGGCCACTCCATAGAATCATAGAACCCCGACAGTGCAGGAGACCATTCAGCCCATCAAATCCATACTGACCCTCCGAAAGAGCACCCCACCAAGGCCCACTCTCCCATCCTATCCCTGCAACCCACAATCCCACCTAACGTTTTGGACACTAAGGGCAATTTAGCATGGCCAATCCACCTAACCTGCACATCATTGGACTGTGGGAGGAAACTGGGACACCCGGAGGAAATCCACGCAATACTGGGAGAACATACAAACACCATACAGACAGTCACCTGAGACTGGAATTGAACCCGGTCCCTGGTGCTATGAGGCGGCAGTGCTAACCACCAAGCCACTCCAGTTAGGTTTCAGGTTCGGGAGGTGGGCCTTCACTGAATTTTTAAGGGAGATGATTAAATTCTCTCTTGTTGAAGATGGTCGTTGCCTTATGTGGCGCACACTAGTTGCCAGTTATCAACCCGAACCTGAATGTTGCCACGTCTTGCTGCATATGGCACAGACTGCATCAATATCTGAGAAATTGAGAATGGTGCTGAGCATTTTACAATCATCAGCGAACATCTCCACTTCTGAGCTTATGATGATGGAAGTTCATTGATCAAGTAGTTGAAGATGGTTGGTTTTAGGATACTACCTCAAGGAACTCCTGCAACAATGTCCAGGGACTAAGATGAGTGGTCCCTAACAACCAAAACCATCTTCCTTTGTCTCAGATATGACTCCCTGATTCCCATTGACTTTAGTTTTGCTCAGACTCCTTGATGCTATACTCAATCAAATGCTGCTTTCATGTCAAGGGCAGTCACTTCCTTCTTGAGTTCAGTTCTTTTGTCCATGTATGGACCAAGGCTGCAATCAGGTCAGAAGTTGAATGGTCCTGCCGGAACCAGCTGAGCATCAGTGAACAAGTTATTGCTGAGTAAATGTCACTTGATGGCAAATTTGACAACACCTACCATCATTTTGCTGATGGTCGGGATTTGGATTTGGATTTGGATTTTTGTTTATTGTGATGTGTACCAAGGTACAGTGAAAACTATTTTTCTGCGAGCAGCTCAACAGATCATTAAGTACATAAAAAGAAAAGGAAATTTTAAAAAATACATAATAGGGCAACACAAGGTACACAATGTACACAAAAGGAAATAAAAGAAAATACATAATAAGACAACACAAGGTACCACAATGTAACTAGATAACACTGACAACGGGTGAAACATACAGGGGTGCAATATTAATCAGTCAGTCCATAAGAGGGTCATTTAGGAGTCTGGTAACAGTGGGGAAGAGACTGGTTTTGAGTCTGTTCAGGCGTGTTCTCAGACTTTTGTATCTCCTGCCCGATGGGCAGCCTAATGAACCCGGCCATGTCATTAATCCAGGCCTCCGAACTCGGGGGCTTCGCGTCCCTCCATTGTAAGAGAATCCTACGCCGGGCTACTAGAGACGCAAAGGCCAGGGTACCGGCCTCTCTCGCCTCCTGCACTCCCGGCTCCGATGCTACCCCAAAGATCGCGAGCCCCCAGCCTGGCTCCACCCTGGAACCGACCACCTTGGACAAAGTCCCGCCACCCCCTTCCAAAACCCCTCCAACGCTGGACACGCCCAGAACACGTGGGTGTGGTTCGCCGGGCCTCCCGAACACCTCCCGCACCTGTCCTCCCCCCCCCAAGGAACCGGCTCATCCTGGCCCCAGTCATGTGTGCCCTATGCAGCACCTTCAGCTGAATTAAGCTGAGCCGTGCGCAAGAAGAGGACGAATTCACCCTCCCCAGGGCGTCTGCCTACGTCCCATGGTCGATCTCCTCTCCTAGCTCCTCCTCCCACTTCGCTTTCAGCTCGTCCACCGAGGCCTCCTCCTCCTCCTGCATCACCTGATAAATTGCCGAGATCCTACCTTCACCGACCCACGTCCCCGAGAGCACGCTATCCTGCACCCCCCTAGGCGGCAGTAGCGGGAACTCCGTCACCTGCCGCTTAACGAATGCCCTAATCTGCATGTACCTGAAAGCATTCCCAGGGGGGAGGCCCCACTCCCCATCCAACTCCTCTAAAGTCGCAAACTTCCCATCGAGGAAAAGGTCCCCCATCCGCCTGATGCCTGTCCTATGCCAACTCAAAAACCCACCATCTATTCTCCCTGGTGCAAACCGATGATTGCCCCGTATCGGGGTCCAAACTGAGGCCTTCACTACCCCCCTATGCCGCCTCCACTGCCCCCAAATTTTGAGGGACGCCACCACTACCGGACTCGTAGAGTACCTTGCCAGGGGGAGTGGGAGCAGGGCCATCACCAATGTTTCCAAACTCGTACCCACACAGGACGCCACCTCCAACCTCTTCCATGCGGCACCCTCCCCCTCCACCCACCTACGAATCATTGCCACATTCACAGCCCAGTAATACCCACACAAGTTGGGCAACGCCTAGCCGCCTACCTCCCTTCCTCGCTCCAGGAATACCCTCCTCACTCTCGGGGTCTTCCGCGCCCACACAAACCCCAGAATGCTCTTATTCACCCCTGCCTCGTCCCCCGGGAAAGCCGAAAGTCCTCCGACCTCCTCCTATTTGTCACCACACTCGCTACCGGGGAGCTATACAGCAACCTCACCCAGCTAATGAATCCCTCACCAAACCCAAACCTCCTCAGCACTTCCCACAGGTAGCTCCACTCCACCCTGTCAAAAGCTTTCTCCACATCCATCGATGCCACTATTTCCGCCTCTCCATCCGCCGGCGCCATCATCATAACATTAAGAAGCCACCGCACATTGACATTCAGCTGCCTCCCCTTCACAAACCCCGTTTGGTCCTCATGGATAACCAGCGGGACCACATCTTCCACCCTCCTGGACAGTATCTTAGCCAACAACTTTGCGTCCACGTTGAGGAGCGAAATCGGCCTGTAAGACCCACACTGGAGGGGGTCCTTATCCCGCTTCAGGATCAGTGAGATTATTGCTCTAGACATCGTCGGGGGCAAAGCCCCCTGCCTCCCTCGCCTCATTCAGGGTCCTCACAAGCAGCGGGCCCAGCAGATCTGAAAACTTCTTACAGAACTCCACCGGAAACCCGTCAGGTCCTGGTGCTTTCCCTGTCTGCATGCTCCCCAGCGCCTCCATCAGCTCCTCCAACTCGATTGGGGCCCCCAGACCCTCCACCCGCTCATCCTCTACTCTTGGGAACTCCAGCTTATCCAGAAAGCGGTCCATCCCGCCCACCTCCCTAGGGGGCACCGCCCAGTACAGCCCCTCGTAAAAGGATCTGAACACCCCATTAATGTTCCTGCCACTCCGCACCAAGTTCCCTCCTGCGTCTGTGACTTCCCCTATCTCTCTCGCTGCCTCCTGCTTCCGGAGCTGGTGGGCCAGCATCCGACTTGCCTTCTCCCCGTACTCATATACCGCCCCCTACGCCCTCCTCCACTGCGCCTCCGCCTTCCGGGTGGTCAATATATCGAACTGCGCTTGGAGACTGCGACGCTTCCTCAAAAGCCCCTCTTCCGGGACATTCGCATACCTCCTGTCCACCCTTACCATTTCTTCCACCAACCTCTCCCTCTCAACCCTCTCCCCCCTCTCTCTGTGCGCCCAAATAGATATCAGCTCCCTTCTAACCACCGCCTTCCCAAACCACCCCAACTTGCACCTCCCCGTTATCGTTGGCTTCCAAATACCCCTCTATGCCCCTGCGGACCCGCCCACATACTTCCTCCTCTGCCAGAAGCCCAATATCTAACCTCCACAGATCCTTCCCCTCCCCCAGCTCCAGGTCCACCGAATGCGGAGCATGGTTAGATATGACTATCACCGAATACTCCGCCCCCAACACTCTCGGGATTAGTGCCTTGCTAAGAATAAAAAAGTAAATCCGGGAATAAGCCTTGTGGACATGGGAGAAAAAGGAGAACTCCCTACCTCCCGGCCTTAAAAACCTCCAAGGGTCTACCCCTCCCATCTGATCCATGAACCCCCTCAGCACCGAGGCCGCCGCCGGCCTCTTGCCCGTCCTAGACTTCGAACGATCCAGAGCTGCATCCAACACAGTATTAAAGTCCCCTCCCAAGATGAAGCCCCCCGTCTCCAGGTCCGGGATCCGGCTCAATATTCACCGCATGAAGCCCGCATCGTCCCAGTTGGGGGCGTATACGTTAACCAGAACCACCCGCTCCCCTTGAAGCCTACCACTGACCATTACGTATCTACCTGCGCTGTCCGCCACCACACTCGACGCAACAAACGACAAGCTCTTGCCAACTAAGATCGCCACCCCTCTATTCTTCGCATCTAGCCCCGAATGAAACACCTGCCCCACCCAGCCTCTTCTCAGCCTCACCTGATCCGCCACCTTAAGGTGCGTCTCCTGGAGCATAGCCACGTCCGCTCCCAGCCCCTTCGGGTGTGCCAAGACCCGGGACCGCTTCACCAGTCCATTCAGCCCCCTCACGTTCCATGTGACCAGCCGAATCTGGGGTGTCTTCCCCCTCCCTCTGCGCCGGTCAGTCATAGCTCTCCCTCGGCTCACCACGTGCCCACAGAACCCCCTAGACCTGTTCCCCACGGTGGCAGACCCTCCCCTCAACCCCCCCCCCTCATCAGCAGTTCCCCTACGGCCCCTGCAGCAGCAACCCGGTACTCCCCCCTACTTTCCCCCCCCCCCAAGCTAGGGCCCCCCCCTAGCTGCATAACCCCTTCCATTGTACTTCCGTAAGTCAGCCGACTCCTGCTGACCCCGGCTGCTCCCACCACCCCAACTACCCCCCCCCCTCCCCCCGATGCAACACAACCACCATGCCCCCCTCCCTGTGCTGGCCCCGCCCACTACTCCTCCAGCGCGGGAAGAAAACCCGCGCTTCCATCCCAAACCCCGCCCCTCCCGACCCAACACGTGGGAAAGAGACGGGCACATGACCCAGCGGGACCGCGAGCAGCTCCCCAACCCTCCACCAGTAAAAAAAAAGTGAAAAAACGAAAAAGCACCCCAATAAATAAATAACAGCCCCAAAAAGCGAAAAAGCAGAACAGCAAAAGGCAACATCAAACACAGCCAATAAAACGAAAGGATACCAAGGAGGACAGAGCCTCCGGACTATGTACATCATTCCCCAGCCCCCCAGTCCTCAGTTCGAGTCCAACTTCTCTGCCTGGATAAAGGCCCAGGCCTCCTCCGGAGAATCAAAGTAGAGCTGGCGGTCCTTGTAAGTGACCCAGATGCGAGCCGGCTGTAGCAGGCCAAACTTCACCCCCTTCCTGTGAAGCACTCCCTTCGCCCGATTGAAACCAGCCCTTCTCTTCGCCACCTCCGCGCTCCAGTCCTGATAGATCCTGATCTCTGCATTCTCCCACTTGCTGCTCCTTTCCTTCTTCGCCCATCTCAGCACACACTCACGGTCAACGAAGCGGTGAAACCGGACTAGCACCGCCCTAGGCGGCTCGTTCGGCCTGGGCTACCTCAACAGCACAAGATGGGCCCCCTCCAGCTCCAAGGGTCCTTGGACCAACCCCGCGCCCATTAACGAGTTCAGCATCACAACCACGTAGGCCCCCAAATCCGAACCTTCCAGCCCTTCCGGGAGGCCCAGAATCCGCAGGTTCTTCCGAAGGGATCGGTTCTCCATCTCCTCCATCCTTGCCAGCCATTTCTTGTGAAGCGCCTCGTGCGACTCCACCTTCACTGCCAGGCCCAGGAGTTTGTCCTCGCTCACCGAGGCCTTTTGCCGTAGCTCTCGGATCTCTGCACCCCTGGGTCCTCTGAGTCGCCATGAGCTTGTCCAGCGAGGCCTTAAACGGTTCCAGGATCTCAGCCTTCAACTCTCTGAAGCAGCGATGAAGCAGCTCCTGCTGCTCCTGGGCCCACTGCTGCCACGCTGCCGGTTCCCCGCCCGCCGCCATCTTGTTTTTCCTGCCTCGCACCTTTCTCTGCTCCAAAGCCGATTTTTTGACCGCTCCGCTCCTGGTCCAGTCCATCCACCGGCAGATAAGCACAGTGGATGTGTTCCCACACGGGGAAAAGTCCAACCAGCGCCGCTGCGGGCCCTTAAAAGAGCCCAAAAGACCAAAAATAGCGGGAGCCACCGAACGTGCGGCTTAGCTCCGCATCACCGCAACCGGAAGTGAGGGGTAGATTGTTGTCGTTGCACCACTCCACTAGGTTCTCAATCTCCCTCCTGTATTCTGACTCGTCATTATTCGAGATCCGGCCCACTATGGTCGTATCGTCAGCAAACTTGGAGATGGAGTTGGAACCAAATTTTGCCACTAAGTCGTGTGTGTACAGGGAGTATAGTAAGGGGCTAAGTACGCAGCCTTGCGGGGCCCCGGTATTGAGGACTATTGTGGAAGAGATGTTGTTGTTTATTCTTACTGATTGGGGTCTGTGGGTTAGAAAGTCAAGGATCCAGTTGCAGAGTGAGGAGCCAAGTCCTAGGTTTTGCAGCTTTGATATGAGAGGAGGCTGATGGGATAGCAATTGGCTGGATTGGATTTGTCCTGCGTTTTGTAGACAGGATGTACTTCGGCAATTTTCCATGTTGCCAAGTAGATGCCAGTGTTGGCATTGTACTGGAACAGCTTGGTTAGGAACACAGGTTCAGTACTATAGCCAGGATGTTGTCAGGGCCCACAGGCGTTGCAGTATCCAGTGCCTTCAGCCATTGATTAATATCACATGGAGTGTATCCGATTGGCTAAAGATTGGCATCTGTGATTTTGTGGATCTCATGAGGAGACCGAGATTTATCCTGATATTTAGCATTTGTTTTATTATCATGAGTTTGTGGTTTAATTTAGGACATTTCATTTGTTCATTGTTGAGCCCAAGTAGTGATTGGCCATAAATTTCAGAAAATTTCAGAGGCAAATTTAAGAATGGAAGGAGAGATGCAGCTCTCAACCATGCAACATGTATTAATTACACTGATACCAATAGGTTACATTTTTAACATGTGATTTGTTGCTGTCCAAACAACTAAAAAATTCAAAACCACTCTGTTGGAACTCCATTGATGGCTTGTTTGATAAATACACTGCCTGTTATGGAACTAAGCCAAGGGGATCAAGAAAAGTCTCAGTTTTAGCACACAATCCGCACTCAGTTAGCGCACTTTAGCTGTGGCAGCAACAAACACACTACAGTAGATTTATCACTCCTGGATGGCAAAGTTATGAAATTACCCCAGTCTCCCAATCTAGAGCACTACCCAATGATCCTGCTGCATGTGTGATGAACCATCAATCGAACGCGAGACGAGTTGCTGTACAAAAGTTAGGGTTTAATAAGCTAGAAGTTAGCCCTGCGGTCGACTACAGTAAATGGACGACCACCGGGCGTTCTGGGTATTTATACCTTGCTCTGGAGGCGGGGTTAACTCAGCCTCTCGACCAATCGGAGAGCTGTCACATGACTGGTCTCAACCAATCAGTCGAGAGGCACATGACCGACCAGGGCCAATGGTAAGCCAGTGTTCTGCACCAATGGCAGACAGCTATGCAAATCATACCACCACATTCACCCCTTGCGGAGAAAGAAGCCGGGGGGGGGTATCAACGAGAGCCGGGGGGGGGGGGGGGGGGGGGGGGGGACTGGTGGTATGAGTAGCAGCCAGAGAAGGGAGGAAAAAAAAAATTTGGCTTACCACTGGCCCAGACAATTAACAATAGTACATATTGTCCACACAAGGTCCATGGTGTTGTTGAAAATTAAATAGACTCGATCAGCCTTTTCGTTGCCCATGACGAACTGGCAGACCGCCACAGTGGAGTTGGTGACGTTGGTTCAGCCGATGGTGGTGGTTCCGCTGATGTCCTGGAGTCCGGGAGTGATGGTCCTTGAACAGTCTCCGTCACCCGGGCTGGTGGTGGAGTCGCCATGGATGGGGAAGGGGTGGCCTGGGTGGGGTGCTGGGGGGAAAAAAACAGGGGGGGTCTGTGGTGAAGGGGGGGAAGGCCGCACGCTGGTGGGTGCCAGGTCCCGGAGGGAGACCGTGTCCTGCCAACCGTCGGGATACTCCACGTACGCATACTGCGGGTTAGCATGGAGTAACTCGACTTGTTCCACCAACGGGTCGGACTTGTGCACCCGCACATGCTTCCGGAGCAAGATGGGTCCGGGGGCGGCCAGCCACGTCGGGAGAGGGGATCCGGAGGACGACTTCCTGGGGAAAACAAGAAGACGTTCATGAGGTGTCTGATTTGTTGTGGTACAGAGGAGTGAGCGGACAGAATGTAGGGCATCGGGGATAACCTCTTGCCATCAGGAAATAGGGAGATCTCTGGACCGGAGGACCAGTAGTATTGTCTTCCAGATGGTACGATTCTCCCGCTCCACCTGTCCGTTACCCCGAGGGTTATAGCTGGTCGTCCTGCTAGAGGCAATGCCCCTATTGAGCAGGAATTGATGCAGCTCGTCGCTCATAAATGAGGACCCCCGATCGCTGTGTATGTATGCGGGGTAGCCGAACAGGAGAAGATGGAGAGGAGGGTCTTAATAACGGTTGATGTGGTCATGTCGGGGTAGGGAATGGCGAAGGGGAAGCGGGAGTATTCGTCGATTACCGGCAGGAAGTAAATGTTGTGGTTGCTAGAGGGAAGGGGCCCCTTGAAGTCAATGCTTAGACGTTCGAAGGGGCGGGATGCTTTGATCAGATGTGCGCGCTCGGGGCAGTAGAAGTACGGTTTGCACTCGCCGCAGATGTGGCCATCACGGGTTACTGTCCTGACTTCCTCGATGGAGAAAGGCAGGTTGCGGGCCTTAATGAAATGGTAGAAATGGGTCACCCCTGGATGGCAGAGGTCCGCGTGGAGGGAGCGGAGGCGGTCTATCTGCGCGCTGGCACAGGTACCGCGAGACAGGGCATCAGGAGGCTCATTGAGCTTCCCAGGACTATACAAGATCTCATAGTTGTACGTGGACAACTTGATCCGCCACCGTAAGATCTTGTCATTCTTAATCTTGCCCCTTTGTGCATTATCAAACATGAAAGCCACTGACCGTTGGTCTGTGAGGAGGGTAAACTTCCTGCCGGCCAAATAGTGCCTCCAATGTCGCACAGCTTCGACTATGGCCTGGGCTTCCTTTTCCACAGAGGAGTGGCGGAGTTCGGAAGCCTGGAGGGTTCTGGAGAAGGCCACGGGTCTGCCTGCTTGGTTCAGGGTGGCCGCCAGAGCTACTTCTGATGCGTCGCTCTCGACCTGGAAGGGGAGGGACTCGTCGATGGCGCGCATCGTGGCCTTTGCGATGTCCGCTTTGATGCGGCTAAAGGCCTGGCAGGCCTCTGTCGATGGCGGGAAGGTCGTGGTTTGAATGAGGGGGTGGGCCTTGTCGGCGTAATTGGGAACCCATTGGGCGTAGTAAGCGAAGAAACCCAGGCAGCGTTTGAGGGATTTGAGGGTATTGGGGAGAGGGAGTTCCATCAGGGGGCTCATGCATTCGGGGTCGGGGCCTATCACTTCGTTACGCACTACGTAGCCGAGGATGGCTAGACGGTCGGTGCTTAACACGCACTTATCCTTATTGTAAGTTAGGTTAAGGAGTTTTGCGGTTTGGAGAAATTTCCGGAGGTTGGCGTCATGGTCCTGCTGGTCGTGGCCGCAGATGGTGACATTATCGAGGTACGGGAAGGTAGCCCGTAATCCGTACTTGTCGACCATTCGGTCCATCTCCCGTTGGAAGACCGAGACCCCATTTGTGACACCGAATGGAACCCTTCGGAAGTGGTAGAGGCGCCCATCAGCCTCGAACGCGGTGTACTTGCGGTCACTCGCGCGGATGGGGAGCTGGTGATAAGCGGTCTTAAGGTCCACAGTGGAGAAGACTTTGTATTTCGCGATATCGTTTACCATGGTGGAAATACGGGGGAGAGCATACGCGTCCAGTTGTGTAAACCGGTTGATGGTCTGGCTATAGTTGATGACCATCTGGTTTTTCTCCCCAGTCCGGACCACCAGCACTTGGGCTCGCCAGGGACTGTTGCTGGCCTCGATGACCCCTTCCTTCAGCAACATCTGGACATCGGACCTGATGAAGGTCCGGTCCTGGGCGCTGTACAGTCTGCTCCATGTCGCGACGGGTTTGCAATCGGGGGTGAGATTAGCAAACAAGGAGGGGGGTCCACTTTGAGGGACGCGAGGCTGCAGACAGTGAGGGGGGGTATAGGGCCGCCAAATTGGAAGGTCAAGCTCTGCAGGTTGCACTGGAAGTCCAGTCCTAGGAGTACCGGTGCGCAAAGGTCAGGGAGAACAAGGAGTTTATAATTTTAAAAAACCTTCCCTTGGACCGTGAGGTCCGCGATGCAGCAGCCGGTGATGCGGAGTGCGAACCTGAGGCTAACCCAATTTTGTGTTTTACAGGATGGACAGGGAGCGCGCAGCGTCTTACCGTGGCAGGGTGAACAAAGCTTTCCGTGCTCCCGGAGTCCAACAGGCAGCCCGTCTCGTGGCCGTTGAGGTGGATCAGCGTCGTTGTTTTGGCGAGCGTGCGTGGCCGTGACTGGTCGAGTTGAATGGCCGTGAGCCGTGGAGAAGAACCATCGTCGTAGTCATCGTCGGCCGAGTAGTTTCTGGCAGAACTTTGCGTGCCAGTCCAGGATGGTGGTGCCCAGGATACGCACATGGAGTCGGGGTCCCAAGATGGCGGCGCCCAGGACCCGCACGTGGAGTCAGCGCCCCAAGATGGCGGCGCCCAGGACCCGCAAGTGGCGTCCGGGGCCCAAGATGGCGGCGCCCGCGGGGCCCTCGTGGTTGCTGAGGGCGGGGTTAGCGGTGCCGGCGGGCCGATCGGAGCGGCTGAGAGCGGGGGCAGAGAGGCGCACAGGCCAGGCGCAGGGGCCTGGGGGCGGGGGGGGGGAGAGATTGGCGCGGTGCGCTGGAAGGGCCCGGAAAGGCCCGGAGGAGAGGGGGAGACGCGCAGGCCGGGTGCAGGGGCCCAGGGGCGGGGTGAGAGACTGGCGTGGTGTACTGGAAGGGCCTGCAAGGGCCCGGAGGGGGGGGATCCCCGGTCGCTACGCGGTACTGCAGCAACCGATTTGGCCTGGCAGACGGATGGAAAGTGGCCCTTCTTCCCGCAGCTCTTACAGAGGGCGGAGCGGGCCGGGCAGCGCAGGCAAGGGTGTTTAGCGAACCCACAGAAATAGCAGCGGGGCCTCACGGACTTGTTGGGGCGTCCCGCGGCGCAGGCCTGAGGGGGGCGGGAGCGGTGGATGGCGGTGGGGAAGCGTGCCAGGAGGCCCAGGGCGCTGGAGCGCGGCTGGGGACATAGGCGCGGGCGTTTAAATCGGCGACATCCAGGGAGGTGGAGAGAGTCCGTGCCTCAGTTAGGCTGAGGTTGTCTTTCTCCAGCATTCGCTGGCGGATAGCGGCAGACTGCATCCCAGCCACGTAAGCATTTCTAATCAGAAGTTCCATGTGCTCCGTGGCTGAAACTGCGAGGCAGGAGCAATTCCTCCCCAGGACAGCGAGGGCCTGGTAAAAGTCATCTAATGACTCACCGGGGAGCTGTTGTCTGGTAGCCAGCAGATGTCGGGCGAATACTCTGTTTACCGGTTTAAGAAACTGTCCATTCAGCTTAAGCATGGCCGCGTCATAATCCTTTTCCTCCGCAATCATCGCGTAGGCTGCCATGCCCACGCTGGAGTGGAGGGTGTGAAGCTTCTGTGCCATGGTGGGGGGGCTGTTTGCGGATGCCAGGTATCCATCGAAACATGCCAGCCAATGTTTAAAGATTTCTGAAGCGTTCTGAGTTTGCGGGCTGATACGGAGGCATTCGGGCTTGATCCAGAGCTCCACCTTCAAAATTCTAGCTTATTAAATTGATGAACCATCAATCGAACGCGAGACGAGTTGCTGTACAAAAGTTAGGCTTTAATAAGCTAGAAGTTAGCCCTGCGGTCGACTACAGTAAATGGACGACCGCCGGGCGTTCTGGGTATTTATACCTCGCTCTGGAGGCGAGGTTAACTCAGCCTCTCGACCAATCGGAGAGCCGTCACATGACTGGTCTCAACCAATCGGTCGTGAGGCACATGACCGACCAGGGCCAATGGTAAGCCAGTGTTCTGCACCAATGGCAGACAGCTATGCAAATCAGACCACCACAATGTGTTTGGACATAGCATGAGGATGTTATTGTGGTTGCCTGTGATAATCCCTCTGGTTAAATAGCCTAATGAATTCACTGCCTAGGTTCACACAGGAGGCAAAGGGGTGGGAGTGTGATTATCTGGCATCCAAGTGACTTTATCCACTGTGGTCCAGCTGCTCCAGGAGAGGAGAAAATGGTTGTTACATGTAATCCAGTAAATTATATGTAGGGTAGTCAGTAGCCGCTCTCAAAGCACTTCCAAATCCAAAGTTTTATTTTTAATAACTGTTTTATTGAGACATTTTTCATGGCAGTTTAACAGCAACAAAATCCACAATATAAATAACAAGAAAAGAAAAAAATATATACATAATGCAAATTCCGCCACACTCTCCCGCAGGTCCTGCCATTACTTACCCCCCTACGCTACACTAACGCAACCCAGCCAGCCCCCCCCCCCCCCCCCCCACCCCTTCTGCTGACGTTTAATTTTCTGCGAGGAAGTCAACGAATGGTTGCCACCTCCGGGCGAACCCGAACAGAGACACTCTCATGGTGAACTTAATTTTTTCCAGACAGAGGAAGCCTGCCATGTCTGAAAACCAGGGGTGGAATTCTCCGACCCCCCGGGGAGTCGGAGAATCGCCCAGGGCCGGTGTCAATCCCGCCCCCACCGTGTCCCGAATTCTCCGCCCTCCGAGATTTGGCGGGGGAGGGAATTGCGCCGCACTAGTCGGCGGGCCCCCCACAGCGATTCTCTGGTCCGCGATGGGCCGAAGTCCCACCACTGACAGGTGTTTCCCACCGGCGTGGTTTAAACCACCTCTGGTACTGGCGGGATTGGCGGTGCGGGGGGGGCACTGGGGTCCTGGGGGGGGCGCGGGGCGATATGACCCCGGGGGGTGCCCCCACGGTGGCCTGGCCCGCGATCGGTGCCCACCGATCGACGGGCGGGCCTGCGCCGTGGTGGGCACTCTTTTTCTTCCGCCCCGCCATGGCCTTCACCATGGCGGGGGCGGAAGAAACCCCCTCCCTTGTGCATGAGCCGGTATGACGTCAGCAGCCGCTTGCGGGGCGTCAAAGGCCGTTCGCACCGGCCGGCGGAGCGGGAGCCACTCCGGCGCGGGCCTAGCCTCTCAATGTGAGGGCTTGGCCCCTAAAGGTGCGGAGAACCACGCCGAGTGGTTCACAACACGCCGTCCCGCCGGGACCCCCCGTCACGCCAGGTAGGGGAGAATCCCAGCCCAGGTCTCCGATTTTGGGGGGCTTTGAGTCCCTCCATGCCAGCAATATGTCGCCTCCGGGCTACCAGGGAAGCAAAGGCCAGAACATCTGCCTCTTTCTCCGCCTGGATTCCCGGGTCCTGCGATACCCCAAAAATCGCCACCTCCGGACTTATTGCCACCCTCATATTTAATACCATGGACATGGTGTTGGCAAACCCCTGCCAAAATCCCCTCAGTTTTGGACATGCCCAAAACATGTGGACATTGATCGCGCCCCCCCCCCCCCCCCCCCCCCCCCCCCCCCCCCCCTCCCGCACACTTTGCACATCTGTACTTCCACCCCAAAGAATCTGCTCATCCGGGCCACCATCATTTCATTTCATTTTTTTCATGTGAGGCCGGTGAACAACTTTAAACTGGATCAGGCTGAGCCTGGCACATGTTGCGATGGCATTGATCCTTCCTAGCGCGTCCACTCACAGACCCTCCTCCATCTCACCCCCCAGCTCCTTCTCCCACTTGAGCTTCAGCTCTTCAGCCTGCGTCTCCTCCGACCCCATAAGCTCTTTATATACATCCGAGACCCTCCCCTCCCTTATCCATCCTCTAGAAACCACCCTATCCTGAATCCCCCTTAACGGCAGGAGTGAGAAGGTTGGTACCTTCCTCCGCAAAAAATCCCGCACCTGTAAATACTGGAGATCATTCCCTCCAGCCAACCCAAACTTCTCCTCCAGCGCCCTCATACTCAGGAAGCTTCCTTCTATGAACAGGTCCCCCATCCTCTCTATTCCCGCTCTCCGCCAAATACGGAACCCCCATCCATCCTCTCCGGGGCAAACCTATGGTCATCGCAGATTGGGGACCACACCGAAGACCCCAAAGCCCCCACATGTCTCCTCCACTGCCCCCAGATTCTCAGGGTCACCACCATCACCGGACTGGTGGAGTAAAGCGCCGGCGGGGACGCCGTCACCAGTGTCCCTAAACTTGTGCCCTTACACGAGGCCGCCTCCATGCGTACCCACGCCGGCTCCCTCCCCACCAGCCACTGCCTCACCATGGCTATGTTAGCCATCCAGTAGTAATTACTGAAATTCGGCAGCGCCAGTCCGCCATCTCCCCGTTCCATTCCAGCATTGCCCTCTTCACCCGCGGGGGCTTGCCCCCAAACACAAAGTCCGCAATAATCTTAGTAATCAGCTTGAAAAAGGAACGCGTGATGAAAATGGGGAGGCACTGGAAAACGAAGAGAAACCTCGGGAGGACCATCATTTTTACCGACTGCACCCTACCCGCCAGAGACAGCTGGAGCGCGTCCCATCTCCGGAAATCCTCCTTCATCTGGACCACCAACCGAGCCAGGTTCAATTTGTGTAGCCTATCCCAATCCCTCGCCACCTGAATACCCAAGTATCTAAAACTGTCCTCCACCACTCTGAACGGTAGTTCCCCCAATCGCCACTCCTGGCCCCCCGCTTACACCACAAACAGCTCGCTCTTCCCCATATTGAGCTTGCAACCTGGAAACCGGCCGAATTCCCCAAGGATTTCCATAATTTCCCCCATCCCCTCCATTGGGTCAGAGATATACAGCAGCAAGTCATCTGCATACAACAAGGCTCTGTGTTCCACCGCCCCCGGACCAGCCCCTTCCAGCCCCTTGAGGCCCTCAGAGCAATCGCCAGCGGCTCTAACGCAAGCGCAAACAGCAGTGGGGAGAGGGGACATCCCTGTCTCAACCCCAGGTGTAGTCTGAAATATTCCGACGTCGTGCTATTTGTCCATACACTAGCTACTGCCGCCCAGTACAGCAGCCTAATCCAGTCAACAAAGCCCCTCCCAAATCCGAACCGCTCCAGCACCTCCCATAAGTAATCCCACTTGACCCGGTTGAACACTTTTTCCGCGTCCATCACAACCACCTCTTCAACTTCCCTACCTCCCGGTGGCATCATAATCACATTGAGCAGCCTTCTAACATTGGCCCCCAGCTGTCTGCCCTTAACAAACCCTGTCTGGTCTTCTCCTATGGCGTCCGGTACACAGTCCTCAATCCTAGAGGCCAGAATCTTGGCCAGGAGCTTGGCATCCACATTTAACAAGGATATCGGCCTATAAGAACCACAGAGCTGCAGATCCTTGCCCCTTTTCAAAATGAGCGAAATCATGGCCTGTGACATTGTCTGGGGTAGAACTCCTCTTTCCTTGGCCTCGTTAAAGACTTTCAACAGCACTGGCCCCAATATCCTGGAGAACTTTTTATAGAACTCGACTGGGTAGCCGTCCGGTGTCGGGGCCTTTCCCGACAGCGTGGCCTCCAAGCCCTCCATTATCTCCTCCAGCCCAACCGGGGCCCCCACCAAAACCAAAGTTAGATTGCGCCAAGGATTGGCACTGTGCCCTTTCCTCTTTCTGATTGTCATGATGTTTTAACTGGGCAAGTGAGATGGGAACTGGCATGGAAATGATGTTTGCAGATGACATTTGAGTCATTAGGTGGAGTTGATGAGAACATGAGTGAATATCTGGAGAACTAGAGAAAAGCACTGCAAGACAGGAGTATGATGATTGGTAAATCAAAGATCCAATTGATGGAATGTCAATTTGAGCCTAGGAAAGAGGATCAGAGTGAAGATGGAAAAATTATGAGCGGAAACTTCCATTCTCAGCAGGTGTCTCGATCGCTGCCTGAAAGATCAGTGAGGCACCCGCACTGATTCTGAGGAGGAAGGCCCGCAATACCTTCTGCCTATCAGGCAGTTAAGTGGAAAATGGCGTGCCTTCCTCCAGACTGAGGACCATGGAAGACGACTTCCCATCCACCAAAGTTGCCAACCAATTAGAGGCTGGTAGTTCTGCAATCGGTAGCGTCACAAAAAGGGCCATGGCTGCTGCTGGAACAACACCCTGGAGTACCAGGAACACAGATGTGCCCAGGAAAAAGATAAGTGCTGTTGGGGAGTCTCGGAGTTTGGGGGCAGAGGCAATAAGGATCAGCAGCAAGGGCAGGGGGGGCGGCTGCCCCATGTTCATGAGCCTTGATTACACAGATTACTGCAAATCAAGAGACCCCACCTCTCCAGCTGGCATGCAGCCATGATAGTTTTACCAGTCATGCAGCACACATGTTGGCTGGACATACGTGGAATTGGAAGATTGCAGCAGGGGCAGGAAGAGACCCTTACGTGATCAATAATTGGCCACTTCAGGGATTCAAATGAAGGCAAGGCAGAAAGGTAGTGGAACCTTCCCACCCAGAACTTACTTCCAGTGGAGGTGGCAAGGTTCCAATACCAACCTAGCGAATTCTCATGCATGTCCGCCCACCAACTTCCCATCTCCACAGGGACCACTGGAGGAAATTAATAGTTTCAAGTACATTGGTCATGGGGGGAGGGGGAGGGGCGGGGGGGGGGGGGGGGGGGGAGCAATTTTGAACCAGTGTTAGCTGTGCTTGGGATCGCCGATGCGGGCGCAAAATCTGGGGACAATCAGAAAATACGAATCTCGTCAGGAGATTGAGAGTTTTGATTCTGAACCCCACTTGCCAGTGAAATAACATGAAAAACACCATGGGAGCCCAGGAACCTCATTTTAGAACATTTTTGTGTCATTACAAGATTACCCACCTCCCTCCCCCCACTGGCGCCAGGGTGACATCACACAGGCGCCATTTGCAACAGCTTTATAAAAACGTAACCTGGCGACCTCACCCCAGGGGATATTGGAGGTGAGTGGTCAGGTCACCCTCACTTTTTTGAAACTAGTCACAGAGGGGGCAATGAAAGGACGCAGGGGACGCAGAAAAGATCAACTCGGGGCTGGGGGTGGGGGCTGGGGATCAGTATCACCATCTCTGGGAAGGGGACGCTCAAAGTCCATACCTTCCCTTTATGTCGGGGCATTCCTTGTTTTAAAGCGGTCTAGCAGCTGGTATGTACACACCGCTTCCTACATCCTCCTAGCTGGGCTTGTGCTGATATCACCGCTGAGGGAGTGACCTTCCAGAGTTGAAGCTGGAAGGTGTGGGAGCAGGTGACTACAGAGGGCCACACTGGGGTCAATTGTGGGGTTCTTGGGTGGGGTCCCATGAGAGGCCAGGCTTAAAGGGAAGAGTGAGGGACTCAGGAAAGGGTCCCCCCTGCCTCAAGAAGTCTGAAGACCCTCCCAATGGGGGGAGGACGACTGCAGTGAGATTTGAACCCCACACTCAGGCAGCAGTGTGAGGACAAAGGGATAAGCTGCGTGGAAGGTTTGGCCCACTGGTTGTGGAGATTTGACTGTCAGGGATCGGTGTCAGATGGATGGATCATTGAATCTTCAGCCCTTGTGAGCTGGTGGAAAGGGGGCGCCATCCAAGGATTAGGTTGACCTGCTAATTTCAGTCTTCACACGACTCAAGTGTGCCTCGCCTGCCACAAGTGAAAGGCGTTTGATGAAGTCTTTCTCATCACTCATCCTGTTCAAGGTTATCATGGGGGGGGCATCATTGAGGTTCCATGTGAGGTAAAACACTGATGCAATGCAGGCACTCAACTTCCCTATCAGCTAACACTAGATTTGGGGGGGAAATGGTAGGGGATAAGGTACCACTGAAATTCTCTAAGGTCAACGCGCTTCATCCAGGTGGAGTGGAGAGAAACAACTGTGGGGAAGTGGCTTTGCGTTTAATGGGAGGGACTGAGGCTTAGTGAAGATGTGCCTATTGAGGGGGAAGCACATGGGCGGATGTTGCAGATACTGAGAGCGCTGAGGGTCAGGGCATTTTCAGGAATCCCCATCACTCACTTTGATGTTCTCTTCCTTTCAGTTTATGATTCTGGAGAATCATGGAGCCCGTCAGTATGTCTATTCTGTTGATTGCGATTGACCAGTAGCAGATTCATTGACATACCACTGTACATAGCCATGAACAACGTACTTCAGAGAAGGAGGAGATTGGGTCCATTGCTCTTCCAGGAGCAAGGCCACAGATGGTGGAGCCTCAGAGGAGACATGAGCAGCAACAAACATCCTACCTCCAGATATCAAAGCTGCAGTGCCGGAGAAGATTGCTTCTGTCCCGGGGAATGGTGTACCACCTTCGCTAGGTTATGCAAGAGCTGGCATCACATGGAATGGGAGAGCATCGATTGCCTGTGGACTTTAAAGTAACAACCCCTCTGATCGTCTATAACAGTGGCTCATTTAAGGCAGCACGGGTGACCTGCGTGGCATTTCCCAGTCAGGCGCGTACAAGTGCATAATGGAGGTCACAGATGCAGTATTTGCTTGGGCCCACCTTTACATCAACTTGGACTGGGACAAGGCAAGCCAGGGCACCATGGCCATGGAATTCCCCACTTAGCAGGAATGCCCCAGGTGCAGGATGTCATTGACTACACCCATGTGTCTCTGCGGTCTCCATGGTGGCATGCAGCACCATTCATGAACTGCAAGGGATACCACTCCCTCAATGTTCAGTTTGTCTGTGACCGCACGATGCGCATCATGCAGGTGTGTGCCCATTTCCCGGGGAGCATCCATGACAGTTACACCTTGGGTCACTCGCAGATCCCAGTTGCCTTTAAGGGAAAGCAGCGACTGACAGGATGGGTCTTCGGCGACAGGGGGTATCCCCTCAGGTGGTGGCTGATGACTCCAGTGCGGAGGCCACAAACACTCACTGAGACTCGCTATAACGAGGCTCCACAATCAATGCGCGTGTTAGACTGCTGAAGGTGCGGTCCCAATGTCTGGACCAATCGAGGAGTGCTCTCTAATACAGCCCCCAGAGGGTGTTCTGCATCAAAGTGGTCTGATACATCTGTTTTATTTCTATATCTCTCTGTTGTAACTCTGCCAACTTTCCTGAACTAAAAATATCCATCTCATCCTCCACCTGTTCTTGTTCTTTTCCAACCATCTGATCAAAAATTGTTTCTGATAATTGAACTTCAACTTTATCTTCACTCTTTGATTTCTCCTCTTGTCTTAACCTGTGACTTTGCGACCTTGTTACTACACAATCAGGAAAAATTCCAGGATATTCCTCCTTCAACAATTCAGTTGCTTGATTTTCCACTGACTTATCAACCACAGTAGGCACCACTCCTACCTGTGATCCAGCAATCTTATCACCAAGATAAACTGCATTCCTGAACAAGATAATTTCTCTATTACTCCTACTACAACTTCACCACTCTTCGCTGGACTCTCCACTTCACCTTATAAAACAGAATCGCACTCTTCTCACCCTGAATTCCACATATTACCACCTTTTCTGGCAATATTCACCCCAAACTGCATAACTCCTCATCTCTTACCATCAAAGATTGACTTGCTTCTGTATCTCTTAAAATTTTGACTTCTTTACCTACTCCTCCTGGAACACATGCGTAAACGCTACCCACGCAAGAAAACCCTTTCAAGAGATCTGGCACCTTCTTATCAATCCCTTCTTGATCGGCTGCACATTCTTTTGCACCTCCTTCACTTCAATTGGGTTTTCCTTTACCACTTTAACAAACCCCACCGACTTATCCTGTTTTACTACATCAGCCTTCCCGGTGCTTTTCTTAAATTTCTAAACCCTTGTCTGTAGGCTTCAGGCACTAGTTCATATGCACCTAAGATGGGTTTTTTCACCTCCTCATACGTCCCAGATACCTCCTCTGATAGTGATGCAAACGCTTCACTAGCTCTATCTATAACTTTGTTTGAATCAGTAATACCTACATGTCCTGTAGCCATTTCATTTGTTTAGCCACCTTCTCAAATGAAATGAAAAAGGCTTCTACATCCTTCTCATCAAACCTTGGCAATGCTTGGACATATTTAAATAGATCCCCACCAAGCCTTCGACTATGAAGCTCTTGCTCTTTCTCACTATCCTCTTCACTATACTCAGACTGTATTTTGAGTTCACTAATCCAACCCAATCACGAAATATAGACTTTTATCCGACGAGCCCCCAATCTGTTATGGGCCAGGGCTTAGAAACTCCAAAGTGTATTATGAAGCTCATTTGACCTGTAACCTTTATGTTGAATTTGGCTAGGATGAGCACAAGAGCCTTCACTTCAGGTGTGATTCATCAGACTTCCTAGGCGCTTTTATCAAAAGACGTTTATTAAAAGAATGTAGTTAACATATATAAAACACTTAGCGAGAATTTATTATCAATTACAAATATGAAAAAAACACACAACAGCAACAGTAATCTATGTATATAACTCTTAATGAATCCCCCTTAGCTGTTCCAATCCAATACAAAATCCAATAAACCAAAACCGTGGCCCACAACATTGTAATCTCACTTAATGGGACTGGTCCTTTCCCTGAGATTCTGATCCAGACCAGCAGATTCAAAACTTCTTCCAGAAAGCAACTATATCTGTAAAGTTACCAAGGCAGTTTGCCACACCCAATGTGCTTTTAGTTCACTGGAATGGCTTTAAAGTAAAACAGAGAAAACAGGGAAACTTCCTGCAACTTAACACAATGCTTCTTCTTCTGCAGTCCAAATGAACAAACCAAAACAATATACCCTCTCTCACCTGACAGTCACAAGCCATGTCATAAAACAAAACCTTTCTGAAAGGGACACTCACATGACAGTACCCATTTAATTCAAAACCCTAGGATGTGGACAATCAGGCCAAGTGATCTGCCTGCCTTTATTTCCATTAGTTTTCCCAGTGCCTTTTCTCCAGAGATTCTGATTGTTTGCACCTCCTCCCACCCTTTTGGTTTGTGATTTTCTACTATTCTTACAAGCCCCTGGGCTAGGGTGTGGTCAATTCCAGCCCACTTGACCCACAGTCTCAACACAATTGAATTAATCAATAGTTCTTAGAAATAGACCCAGGGTATTTGGCCCTTGGCCACCCAATAATTACAGTCACCTGGTTTGAAAGTGTAAACACAATTACTTATTATTTATAACAAGAACTATAATAAAATATGCAGCAATTACAACTGGTTAACCATTATCTAATTCCTAATCTCCCACCCTTTACACACATACAATGCAGAAAACCTCAGCACCATGAGGCAGCAGGATCCACTGCGCCCCCGTGCTGCCCTGCAAACTACATCTTTAAAGGCTCTGTCAATTCACGGGAGGCATGGTGGCACAGTGGTTAGACTGTTGCCTCACAACACCGAGGACCCGGATTCGATCCCAGACCTGGGTCACTGTCTGCGCGGAGTTTGCACATTCTCACTGTGTCTGCGTGGGTTTCACCTCTCCCCCCCCCCCCCCCTCCATAACTCAGGATCGGTAGATTGGCCACACTAAATTCCCCCCAAATTGGAAAATGTTTTTTGAAAAAGCTCTGCCATTTCTTTGTTTCCTCATTATTAATTCCCAAGTCTCACCCTCTAAGGGAACAACACTTTTTAAAATTAATTTACAGGTTGTGCGCATTACTGGCTGGGCAAGAATTTATTGTCCATCCCTAGTTGCCTTGAGAAGACATTGGTGAGCTGCCTTCTTGAACTACTGTAGTCCCTGAGGTTAGATACACCCACGGTGCTATTAGGGAGCTATTCCAGGATTTTGACCCAACTCCAGTGAAGGAACAGCAATATATTTCCAAGTCAAGATGGTGTGTGACTTGGAGGTGAACCTCCACGTGATGGTGTTCCCAGGTATCTGCTGCCCTTGTCCTTCTAGATGGTAGTGGTTGTGAGTTTGGAGAGTGCTGTCTAAGGAACCTTGATGGGTTTCTGCAGCACATCCTGTAGATGATACACACTGCTTCTACTGTTTGTCAGCAGTGGAGGGATTGAATGTTTGTGTAAGAGGTAGCAATCAAGTGGGCAGCTTTGTCCTAGATGGTGTTGAGCTTCCCGGGAGTTGTTGGAGTTGCGCTCATCCAGGCAAGTAGAGAGTATTCCATCACACTCCTGACTAGTGTCTTGTAGATGGTGGACAGGCTTTGGGAAGTCAGGAGGTAAGTTACTCACCACAGGATTCCTCGTCTTTGACATTGGATTGGATTTATTTTATTGGCATGTGTACAGAGATACAGTGAAAAGTATTGTTCTGCGAATAGTCTGGACAGATCATTCCATACATGAGAAAAAACGTAAGACATACTGATGGAGCCATCAATTCACTAGACACGTGCTTTAAGATATGAACAGAGGTTTTAATCTACTTACTACAGAGCCAGCCTGTTACCCGTTGAACTCTCGATGAACTGCAGGCTGGCTCTGGACAACGGTATTTATACTGCAGTCCAGGGGGAGGAGTCATGGGCAGAGCCAAGGGTGGAGCCCTGTACAAACTCCTGAGCATTCCCAGAGCTACTCCCCCTAGTGGTCGGATAACGCTACTGCGCTTACAATGGTATTGGTAAATACAGTGTGAATTACTAAGTTACATTCACCACATTCACCCCCTGCAAAAAAATCAAGTCCGGCGGGGGTGGTGGTCTACAAAGTAAGTCTGTCCGGTGGTCGAACTGTCTGCTGTGATCTGCGGAGCACCGGGGTTGCAGCCTCTTGCGGTGGCTGGATAGTGTTGTGTGCTGGGGTACGATGGCGGACTCCAGGGAGGGCTGTGTCCGAGCTTCATACCCTTTTGGTTTGACCAGGGACTGGGGGCGCTGGGGGCTGGCCGGCGCGGGTGTACGGAACTGGTGGAGTGAGCTCGTGGGCTCGGGAGCGCGAGGGGGCGGCAGCATGGGGTGTAGGGTGAGGGGTCCTTCTGTGGGGGTAGAGGGGGTGCTGGATCCGGCAGGTGCCAGATCCCGGAGGGATACTGTGTCCTGACGGCCGTCAGGGAACTCGACGAAGGCGTACTGGGGGTTGGAGTGGAGCAGGCGCACCTTCTCAACAAGGGGGTCGGTTTTGTGTGCCCTGACATGTTTCCTCAGGAGTACCGGGCCCGGTGTCCTCAGCCATGCCGGAAGTGAGACCCCCGTGGTAGTGCCCCTGGAAAAAATGAAGAGCCTCTCGTGAGGGGTCTGATTGGTCGCTGTGCATAAGAGGGACCTAATAGCGTGGAGCGCGTCTGGGAGGACTTCCTGCCACTGGGAGACTTGGAGCTTTCTAGACCAGAGGGTCAGTAGGACGGTCTTCCAGACCGTTTCATTCTCCCTCTCCACCTGCCCGTTCCCCCTGGGGTTGTAGCTGGTAGTCCTGCTCAAGGCAATGCCCTTGTCGAGCAGGTACTGACGCAGCTCATCGCTCATGAAGGACGAACCCCGGTCGCTGTGCACGTAGCTGGGGAAACCGAACAGGGTGAGGATGCTATGCAGGGCCCTAATGACTGTGTGGGAGGTCATGTCGGGGCACGGGATAGCAAATGGGAAACGGGAGAACTCATCTACGACGTTTAGAAAGTAAACGTTCTTGTTAGTTGAGGGTAGTGGCCCTTTGAAATCAATCATGAGGCGTTCAAAAGGCCTAGAAGCCTTGACCAGGTGGGCCCTGTCTGGTCTATAGAAGTGCAGTTTGCACTCCGCACAGATCGGGCAGTCCCTGGTGACTGCTTTTACCTCCTCATTGGAGAAAGGCAGGTTTCAGGTTCTGATGTAGTGGGCGAGCCGGGTGACCCCCGGGTGGCAGAGGTCGTTGTGGATGACTTTCAGTCTGTCAATCCTTCTAAGAGGGGGCGCATACGGTCCGGTCTGGGCCCAGGACTCCGTTTTCCACTTCGTAGCCGAGGATGGCCAGTCTGTTTGTGCGGAAAACGCATTTCTCCTTGTTATAAGTGAGGTTTAATTTCTGAGCCGTCTGGAGAAAACGGTAGAGGTTGGCGTTGTGGTCCTGCTGGTCATAGCCGCAGATGGTGACATTGTCCAAGTACGGAAACGTGGCCCGCAGCCCGTACTGGTCCACCATTCGGTCCATTGCTCGTTGGAATGCCAAGATCCCATTAGTGACGCTGAAGGGGACCCGGAGGAAATGGAAGAGGCAGCCATCGGCCTTGAATGCCGTGTAGTGGCGGTCCTCCGGGCGGATTGGGAGCTGGTGGTATGCAGACTTCAGATCCACCGTGGAAAAGAGCCGATACTGGGCGATCTGATTTACCATGTCTGCAATCCTGGGGAGGGGATACGCGGCGAGGAGCGTAAATCTATTTATGGTCTGACTATAGTCGACAACCATGCAGAATTTTTCCCCGGTCTTAACGACCACCACCTGAGCTCTCCAGGGACTATTGCTGGCCTCTATAATGCCCTCGCTGAGAAGCCTTCGGACCTCTGATCTGATAAATACCCTATCCTGCAGGCTGTATCGCCTGCTACGAGTGGCTACGGGTTTACAGTCCTTTGTGAGATTGGCGAAGAGAGGAGGGGGGGGAGATTCACAGCGTAGCGAGGCTGCAGATAGTGAGTGGGGGCAGGGGCCGCTGAAGCAGAGGGTGAGGCTTTTAAGGTTACACTGAAAATCTAGGCCTAATAAGAGTGGCGCGCAGAGGTCGGGCAAAACGTAGAGTTGAAATTTTGAGTAGCTAGCGCCTCGGATTGTGAGTGTCGCGGCGGTGCGCCCCTGGATCTGGACAGAATGGGAGCCTGAAGCGAGCGAGATAGTTTGCCGCACGTGGAAAACGGGGAGCGAACAGCGTCTCACCAGATCTGGGTGTATGAAGCTCTCAGTGCTCCTGGAGTCGAAAAGGCATGGCGTGTTGTACCCGTTGATTTGGACCTCTGCTATTGAATTTCGCAGATGCTTCGGGCGTGATTGATCCAGGGTGACTGCGCCGAGTTGCGGGCCACGTGACGAGCGCCTGGGGAGGTTGTACTCTTCCGATGAGTTGTCCGAGCGTGGAGATGCAGGTCGGGCCCGTGGATCGCATGAGGCGGGCGGCGAGGAAGGTGGTGTCCAAGATGGCGGCCCCCATGAGTCGCACGTGGCCGGCCACGTGGTGGAGGTTTGCCAAGATGGTGGCCCCCATGGATCGCACGTGGCGGGAGGGGGCGGAGTCGGGGCATAGGCCGCAGCATTTCGGGCCCCGCGGGCCTGCGGGTGTGAGGAGCGATTACTTCGTGCCGCTGGGGAGTTGGAAGCTGGGGCCCTTTTTGCGAGGCACACTCTCGCATAGTGGCCTTTCCGCCCGCAGCTGCTGCAGGTCGCGTTGCGGGCCGGGCAGTGCTGCCGCGGGTGCTAATTCTGGCCACAGAAATGGCAGGCTGGAGCAGCATAGTGGCTGGCTGGGGCAGCATGGTGGCTGGGCGGCCGCGTGGCACAGGCCTGGGGGAAGTCGCTGGTCGGGGGCCCATGATTGGGTCGCGGGGTCCACGGGGAACGAGGTGAGGCTGCGGAAGGAGACCTCCATCATGGTAGCAATTTCCGCAGTTGTTTCTAAGTCTTGGACCCCCTTTTCCAGCAGTCGTTGGCACACATAATTAGACCTGAGGCCCGCTACAAAAACATCGCGTACAGCAAGTTCTCTATGTTTAGCCGTGGTAACCGCTTGATAGTTACAGTCATTTGATAGATTATTGAGCTCTCTTAAAAATTCAGCGAGTGATTCTGTAGGCCGCTAGCGGCGAGTCGTGAACACATGGCGAGCGTAAACTTCGTTAATGGGCCTTACATACATCTTATCGAGTATCGCTAGCGCTGCAGTATATGAACCGGCCGAGTTTAGTTGTGTAGAGATTCTGTGGCTCACCCTCGCGTGCAGTAGACTTAACTTCTGTTCCTCTGTTGTTTCGGCTGTGCTCGCTTCTGCCAGGTAGGCCTTAAAGCACCGCAGCCAGTGGGAGAAGATTTATTTTGCCTCTGCATCCTGTGGGTCGAGTTTCAGGCGTCCAGGCTTGAGGGCTGATTCCATGATCAATCCTGACTGTTCTTAAGTAGATTAAATTGATGGAACCATCAATTCACTAGACACGTGCTTTAAGATATGAACAGTGGTTTTAATCTACTTACTACAGAGCCAGCCTGTTTCCCATTGAACTCTCGATGAACTGCAGGCTGGCTCTGGACAACAGTATTTATACAGCAGTCCAGGGGGAGGAGTCATGGGCGGAGCCAAGGGTGGAGCCCTGTACAAACTCCTGAGCATTCCCAGAGCTACTCCCCCTAGTGGTCGGATAACGCTACTGCACTTACAATGGTATTGGTAAATACAGTGTGAATTACTAAGTTACATTCACCACACATACATAATGTAAATACATAGGCGCAAGCAACAGGTGAGCATACAGAGTGCAGTATCACTCAGTAGAGAAGATGTGTGAAGAGATCAGATCAGTCCATAAGAAAATCATTCAGGAGTCTGGTAAAAGCGAGGAAGAAGCTGATTTTGAACCTGTTAGTGCGTGTTCTCAGACTTTTGTATCTGCTGCCCAATGGAAGAAGTTGGAAAAGTGAATAACCCGAGTGGGAGGGGTCTTTGATTATGCTGCCCACTTTCCCAAGGCAGCGGGTGGAGTAGACAGAGTCAATGGATGGGAGGCAGATTTGCGTGATGGACTGGGCTGTGTTCACGACTCTGTAGTTTCTTACGGTCTTCAGCCGAGCAGTTGCCATACCAGGCTTTGGTTCAGCCAGATAGGATGATTTATATGGTGTATCTGTAAAAATTGGTTAGGTTCAATGTGGACAGACTGAAATCCCTTAGTTCCCTGAGGAAGTATAGGCGCTGTTGTGCTTTCTTAGTCGTAGCATTGGCGAGGGTGGACCAGGACAGATTGTTGGTGCTGTGCACACCTAGGAATTTGAAGCTGTCAAGCATCTCCACCTCGGCACCATTGATGCAGATAGGGGTGTGTATGACACTTCACTTCCTGAAGTCATTGTCCAGCTCCTTAATTTTGCTGATATTGAGAGAGGTCGTTGTTATTGCACCACACCACTAGATTCTCTATCTCCCTCCAGTACTCTGACTCAGCGTTGTTTGAGATCCGACACACTACTGTAGTATCATCACCAAACTTGTTCATGGAGTTAGAGCCAAAATTTTCCATGCAGTCATATGTGTTAGGTGGATTAGTTTAGGTGGATTGGCCATGCTAAATTTCCCTTCGTGTCCAAAAAAGGTTAGGTGGGGTTACTGGTTCACGGGGATACAGAGGAGGTGTGGGCTTAGGTAGGGTGCTCTTTCCATGGGCCAGTGCAGACTCGAATGGCTGAATGGCCTCCTTCTGCACTATGATTGTGTATAGGGAGTATTGTAGGGAGCTAAGTACGCAACCTTGTGGGACCTATAGTGGAGGCGGTGCTATTGCTATTGTAGCTACAGTCGCTATATGACTAGTTCAGTTTCTGGCCTATGGTAACCCCCAGGACGCTGATAGTGTGGGATTCAGTGATGTTAATGCCATTGAATGTCATGGAGCGATGATTATATAATCTCTTGTTGGAAATGGTCATTGCCTGGCACTTGTGTGGCATGAATGGTAGTAACCACTTGCCAGCCCAAGTGTGGATATTGTCCAGGTCCTGCTGTATTTGGACATAAACTGCTTAATTATCTGAGGAGTTGTGACTGCTGCTGAACATTTGGAGTCATCAGCAAATATATTATCTTATAATATAATTCTGACCTTATGATGGAAGGTCATTGATGAAACAGCTGAAGATGGTTGGGCCTAGGACACTGCCCTGAGAAACCCCTGCAGTGATGTCCTGGAGCTGAGATGATTGGCTTCCAACCACCACAACCATCTTCCTTTATGCCAGGTACGACTCCAACCAGTGGAGGGTTTCCCCCTCAGATTCGGATTGACTCCAGTTTGACCCGGGCTCGTTGATGCCGTACTTGATCAAATGCTTTCTTGATGTCTAGGGCAATCACTCTCACCTTACCTCTGGAGTTCCGCTCTTTTGTCCATGTTTGAACCAATGAGGTCAGGAGCTGGGTGGCCCTGGCGGAACCCAAACTGAGCAGCTTATTGCTGAGAAAACGCCACTTGACAGCACTGTTGTTGACTCCTTCCATCACTTTACTGATGATCGAGAGGTAGCAATTAGGTGTGATTGGCCAGGTTGCATTTGCCCTGCTTCTTGTGTACAGGGCTTACCTGGGGCATTGCCCACATTACTGGGTAGATCCCAGTGTTGTAGCTGTACTTACTTTAGCCACTCTCTTCCATTTCATATACCTGTGGAAGTTTTTGCTGTTTATTAACATTTCTTGTTATTTTTCACTCATACTCCAATTTCTCTATTATTTGTAGTCAAACTTTGCTGGTTTCTATTTTTTCCGCAATTGTCTGGCCTACTACTAATCTTTGCAGCATTATACATTTTTTTCAACTTGACACCATCCTTAACTTCTTTAGTTATCGTCGAATGGTACATCCTTCTCATAGCATCTTTCTTCCTCAATTGAATATTTATATTTTAAGTGATTAAATATCTCCTGTATTGTCTGCCATTGTTTCTCTATCATTTTACTTTTAACTTATTTCCCACTCTGCCTTCACACCTGAAGGCCACAAGTGGCTGGTTTAGCTCACTCAGCTAAATCGCTGGCTTTTAAAGCAGACCAAGCAGGCCAGCAGCACGGTTCGATTCCTGTACCAGCCTCCCTGGACAGGCGCCTAATGTGGCGACTAGGGGCTTTTCACAGTAACTTCATTAAAGCCTACTCGTGACAATAAGTGATTTTCATTTTTTCTTTTTTTCACCTTTGTAATTGCCCTCATTTAAGATAATAGGCAAGAAGACAAGGCTGACCAAAGTAATTATTCAACGTGCCCACTATTTACTTATTTTTCTTTGAGGAAAGAGATGGAAACTTCCCCTGGCTTTGGGGAGGGCGGCGAATAGAGGAAAATCCCATCGGCACAACTCCCTTACGTAATAATATTCACTTGCCGCCCAACCGCTGGAATTGGTAAACCTTCAATGGATACAGGCAGGAATTCAACCTAATGTTGGCCTCAGTCAAGGTCCTTTTTCTGGCATTGTCTCAGTGTCACATGGGTCCGCTGCTGTGCCGGGAACTCGGCAACGCTCCCTAGCGGGTGGTTGAAGTGCCATCAGCCTTGAATGAAATGCTGGATTCAGGGAGCTGGAAGGGTTCATGGAAATCCAATCACAGCTGCGGCATTCTCCCTTCACTGAAAGGGGGTTCATTGTTAAGACTGGTTTGGGAAGCTATTGTGAGCCCCTCAATTTTGAAGCGGCCCTGAGACTTCCCTCGGACCCACATTGCTCCTAACTTTCCCCATTTTCCTGACGCAATTGGAAACAGCTTTCTGTTGATTTACCCCTTGTAAGTTCATTTTCATATTCCTTCTGTTATGTTACTCCTTGCCTCATCCTTGTTCATGGCTGTTTTTCTTGTGGCAAGTAAGAAGCTCTTGTCCCTTGAGAGTATAAATTAGTTCTATTTCACATTAAATTATTTTTTTAAAAACATCTATGCGGATTTCGTCAAAGATCGTGAAGACCTCGAACTCCTGGAAATGAGACATGGGGGTGCCTCCTGCATTCAGAGTTAGATCCAGGACAGGAAAATGGAATAAGCTGATGTTATCGATAGGTTCTCAGCTCAGAGTGCCACCCTCTCCTGTTATACCTTGAAATCGTTCAACAATGTTTTTGCCTTCAGTTGAAAACGACTACTTGATGTTCATTTTACAGCGAACACTCAGGGTGCATTTTACACGGGACCGGTATGTATGAGCGATTTTCAGGTTGTTGGCATGATATTAAGATCATTTATCAAAGTTGTTTAATATATTGCCAGCGGCATCTAATACCAGGCTCAATCTATTGAGAAACGATAGATTATTTACAACATGATCAAGGTATTTAGATATAGATATTAAGCAGCCAGGTTACAATCTGTCTTTCTCTGACTGCATTCACTAGATTATTGAATTTATGCTGGTATTTAACCCAACATTAAATAAACAGCTGTTAAACGTACCTTCAAGTTTTTGCGTGGAATGTTTTACTCACGCGTGAGTACAAGGTGTAGAAGCAGAATGAGATTGGACTTTTCTCTGCCCTCTTACCTGTTATTTTCAGGCAAATCCTATCCCTGCAGAGCGACCAATTGCCCATCTCGGTGCTTCGATCCCAGTGCTCTTTGACATCGCTTACTTCGTTTGCACTCAAGGTTCATTGAAAGCGAACGTGGGAAGTCAGTTCGGTTTGACTGGCGGACAGGAATGTCTGGAGAATAACCAACCAGCCGTGGCAGTGCAGGACTTAGGGGTGAGCGTATCAAAGGCACACGCTGTGGCAGGCGGTGGATCTGCATGCCTCATACACAGTGGCGGACTGGGTCTAAAAATATTGGTTGCCAGGAGACAAAGGGGGCCCACCCACAACTACAATGCTATCATTTAATTTTCATAACGAATAAATAAAATTTTCAAAAAATACATATGGAAAAAAGGGTACAATTAAAATTTTTGTGGAAAAAATGTGTATTTCTTAGTCATTACAGTGTACATGTACTGTATATATTACTGGCAGTAGATACCAAATGTAAATACAGAATGTTATAATTGAATTTTTTATTTATTTTTTAAAATTTTAAGTAATTGGTTGATATTTTTAAATAGATTACTGCACAATTTACACATTAACAGATAGTTCAAAAGCACAATAGAGCATTGCATGCAGTCCACTATATTAATAGCAATCGTTTGTGTTGGCTAGATGATTGTGCAAATCTGCCAATAATTGCTTCTGCATCCAATTCATCTAACAATTCCTTTTCAATGGATAACAACATGTATGATTCCAAATTCTCCCCAGACAGCGAATTTTTTAACCTTGTCTTTATGATCTTTAGCTTTGAAAATGTCCTCTCACATTGGACTTGAGTAACTGATAGTGTGCAGATGACTTTATAAAGTTCATTAAGGTTATCATATGCCTTGTCATGAAGTCTGTTGGATGCCAGAATTTTTAGTACACACGATGGGCAAGTGCTGCAAATTTTACAATTGTTGCAACTGGAATCCATATTCTCACCATCATTAAGCAATAGCTTTAATACATCAAAGTTTGAAGCAAAAGAAAACAATTCCAATATTACTTGATCTTTGCTGATTTGTGGAAACAGCTTAATAATACCTTCCAATGCTTCATCTTCAAGGCCCTTCTCTGCAATAGTTTTAAACTTTGCTGGGTCTAAGCAGGACAAATCTTTATACAACTGTTTGTGTTGTACAAAGCGTGATTCTAGTGACTAGACAATGCAATCCATTATTAGGTTAAACACATTTACTCGAAAATCAGGTAGAGAATCTGAGGAATTTCTTTCATCATCAATAAGCTCATCTGCCATTCTTTTCTTCTTCCTCTGCCTCTTAACTGGCAATGCTGTTTTCAATGCATCAATTTCCAATGTTTGATTTTCATCCATATTCATCTGTGAAATCCTGTCATTACATTTATTTACAAATTCCAAAGCCTTGCTGTGAGCATTATCAAATGTTCTTGTCTGTTCCTTCAACTTTGTTGTAGCTGAATCTACCAAACTCCATGCAGTAAACATATCTAAACCACTTGTCTGTAGATAACTTGATAACGGGGTTGTAGTTTCAAATATATACAAGTAAGTAAATGCTGTCAATATGGTTTCAAACTTTAGAAGACTTTGAAGTAAAACATTTGCTTCATGTTTTGTTTTTGCATCAAACTTTTCTGAATCTTGTATCATTGATAAGCATGTCAATAGATTTACGAAAGTACTGGCAGCGGCATCATCAAAACGTCCAAATATAGTTGGTGCTGCATTGGATTTTCCTGACCATCTGGTCTCACCAATTAGCTTTAATCGTTTCATTTTTTCTTGTCCTAGATGTTTTCCAACAACCTCTATCCATACAGCCATTCTGATGCTTTCACAAAAGTTGCTATATTCTGGAGCAAATTGAAAAAAGAAACTGCAGGCACACAACATTTTGTTGTTTCAGTTATCACCAAATTCAAGACATGGGCATAGCACCATATATGAACATGTTGATCAGTCACATCAGCAATTTTACTTTGTAAGCCATTATAATGGCCATGGTAGCTTGCAGCGCCATCTGTGCTATCAGATAAACATTTTTGGGGGTCAATTTTAAGATGCTGTAATGTTTCAATCAATAGATCAAAGGTCCCTGTCCTGTACCATCATTACTTGGCACAACTGAAAGTAGTCGCTCACAGATAATACCTTTAAGCACATACCGAATAATAATGCTAAACTGATCGATGGATGAATTATCTTGTGTTGAATCAACCTGAATAGAATAATATTTTGCTTGAGAAACTTCATGACTAATTCTTTCTTGTATCATATTCTTCATAATTTTGATTAACATGTTTATAGTTGATTTACTCAGGTATGTAACAAGTCCATCATGGCCTTTACTTTGAGCCTGTCCTTGTTGCTCTAATTGTTTGATTCTTTGTTTAAACTTGTTTTGCACTGCAGAAACGTGAGCTGCCATAATGGGGTCATATTTTGCCATCAACTGCACTGTAGCTAAAAAATTGCCATGATTCAGAACCTCATTATCTAGAGTGTAGGCCGATTCATTTCTGTGACCTCGAAAAGGAAGTGTTTGCTTGCCTAACATCTTTATGATGTCTATAATCCTCATGACAATACTTCTCTGCTTCAATACTTCTTTCCTTTTAATTAGTGATGCTGCAAAAAAATTATCTAAGGTGCCATCATTAACCACACTGATATATTGCTGAGCATTTCTGACATGTGTTATTGTCGATTCATGTAAAGTCAAGCTCTGGCTAATACGCCTGTAGGCACTAAAGCCACGTACAAAGGGTGATGGATTACAAGTGTTGGGAAACTCAAAAGGCTAAGCAGTGTGAACAATATAAGCATCTATTTTCTTTGTTATATGTTAGCCATTTTCTTGGGACTGAGTCATTCATAATTTTCCTCTCATACAAACGAGCATCAAATGGCAGATCATCAAGTGGCTGAAGTGGATGTTCAGCAAAAAACTGTTTTAGCTTTGCTCGTGATGGATATTGGAAGATTCCAGTAATTGATCTTTCATTTTCTTGCGTAGGTTCATTTACAGGATGTGCTTCAGAAACCAAGTCATTTATGCTTGAAGGAATATCTGATTCCCTGTCACTAGTTGAAGCTATGTGTTCAGATGTTGCAACTACAGGCAGTACAGATACTGGAACAAGGAAGCCAGAAGAAATATTGGGCCTGGGTTGATTAGTAATGGATGCACTTGTATTTGTCTCTACATTCAAAGTAGCTCTTCTCTGTTCTTGTAACGCGCATGTCATTGCATCATCAGCATGAACATTTTTTCTTGCTTCTTGATTATTTGTTGCAGAACTGGATATTGATGTGGATTGTGCTTGTGGTATTATAAACTCTGTAACAGCCTGCATCGCTTGGCTGTTTCCTTCCTTTCGGATTCTTTTTGTTCTTTGCGTTTTAGTGACCCAGATTTATGCTTTTTCTTTTCCATGCTGGTAGGGGTAATATTCCTGAAATAAAAACTTAATTAAAAATAGCCCACATTGGGAAAAATGAATATTGATGATTGCAAGAATAACTTGAAGGAACGCCAGATAAACCCCTACTTGATAAAAAATATAAAATAACTTACTTACACTTCAATAGGCTATGTTCATTAGTCAATACTACTGTGGCCTATGCAGCTTCAGAAGAGGAGACAATCCACTGTCCAGTGTTCACACCAGCAAGCAACTGAGACAACTGTTGAAACTTAGAAGTTTGGTCCGACTATAGTAAGACATTAAGAATGGTCCCACGACCAAAGTTAACATGTCCAGTTTGATACCAGTGTAGTGTTACAAGTCGCAACCCTTTGAGTTTACCGATCATGGCTTATCACTTCAATATCTTTGACCTCATGATTCACGGTCAAAGGTACCGCTTCTCCTTTTCGGTGACCTCACGACCCTATGTACTGCTTGATATCCTTTCAAGTTGCCGACCATCTCAAATCACGAACTGTAACTTTATCTTTAAATTCACACACTCTTGCTGAAAACATGGATTTCCAACTATGTCCGACCCGGGTGAACCAGCCTCCCCCCCCCCCTCCACTCCTTTTCACATCCGTTTAACACTGCTTTGTTCCTTCATACACTGAGTGATTATTTGTTTGTTTCTTTATTGCATTTTTATTTGGTATTGCTCTTTTTAAAAACAATTATATTTTATTAAGTTAGAATACAAATCTCAGGAAAGAAGTTGGAGATTTATTTATCTAATTAATTATAATTTTTAAGGGCCCTTCAGAGATTCACAGGCCCCTTCTTGGCTCTCCGGGCCCCGGACCGATGTACCGGCTGAACCAAGACTACTGCTTGATATCCTTTGAAGTTGCCGACCATCTCAAATCACGAATTGTAACTTTATCTTTAAATTCACACACTCTTGCTGAAAACATGGAATTTCCTTAATTATGCCCGACCCTGGCCCCCCTATTCCACATCCTTCCACTACCTCCCCTGCTTCGTTCCTTTTCATGCACTGCTTATTTGTGTCCTGTTCTCTTTTTTTCTTATTCCTTTTTATTACTAAAACAGTTGTCTGTGTTTGTTTCTTTATTGCATTTTTATTTGATATAGGGGGCCCACTTCATCAGGGGCCCACTTGCCATCAGGCAAGCTGACACCCTGGCTAGTCCACCACTGCACATACCACAGAACATAGCCACACAGCCCATTCCAGCCCGCACGGAATTGTATCGGGATCAGACAGACAGGCAACATCTCAAACCACCACAATGCAGAACTTTTCAGTCGAAGGGTTGTCGTTGTTAACCTGCGGATCCGAGGTAGCCAGATCCACTAGCCGCAATAAGATAAACGTCCTTAAACATTTTTCTTGTCATGTTGAGGAAGAAATGTTGACCAGGACACTTGGGGCACTCTTTGCAATACTGCTCTGGGATCATATACCACAAACTGAGAGGCAGATGGACCCTTAGATTGAACATCTCACTTCACCAGCACCTCTGACAACACAACATTCCCTCAGCACTGCACTGGAGTGTCAACTGAAGTGGGGCTTCTGACAACTGGGTGAATGTGCTACTACTGAACTAGTATTGACCCTGAGAGATCACAGTGCCAGGTTAAATAGATATATAAATTGCTAGCAGGCAGAATATGCTGGCAAATAGGTTGACATTGTATTTGACAGATTTCTATGATAACACACATTATAACAGCCACCAGATTTTTACAGTGATAGCTACCTAGATTTGGGACTGTAAACAGGCATTTAGATCAAGGAACAAAAAATATTTTGACACAGGAACATGCCTTTTGGCCCATCAAGCCTGCACTGATCCAGAATCCTTATTTAGACCTCCTACTTATTGCCCAAACAATCTGTATCCCTCCATTCCCTGCCCGTTCATGTGACTATCAAGATACATCTTAAGTGTTGCTATCATGACTGCCTCCACCAGGCACCTTTCCAGGCACCCACCACCCTCTGCGTGAGAAATGTTGCTCGCACATCTCCCCTAAACTTTCCCCCTCTCACCTTGAAGCTGTGCCCCCTTGTAATTGAGTCTTTCCACGCTGGGAAAAAGCTTCTGACTATTCACCCTGTCTATACTTCTCATAATTTTGTAGACCTCAATAAGGTCTCCCCTCAGCCTCAGTCTTTACAATGAAAACAATCCGAGTTTATTCAACCTCATCCCATAGCGAACACCCTCCAGACCTGGCAAAATCCTGGTAAACCTTCTTTGCACTCTCTCCAAAGCATCCACGTCCTTCTGGTAGTGTGGCGACCAGAACTGCACACAGTATTCCAAATGTGGCCTAACTAAAGTTTTATGCAATTTATAATTAAATTTTATACAATTTTTAATTGAATTGTCATGAATTTCAAACCACAGTGTCAAACAATATGGACAGAATGTTCCCAGCCCAGTGGAGGTGAGTTCAGATGGGAAACTCCCTCAAATTGATGTCAGACTTGGATCCAAACATGATCCCATTCTCTTCTAGCTTTCACTAGGGTGGGGCTGAAAGAGGTTGGGGAACCACCTTTGGTCTGTTGGGTGAATAACTAAGAAGTAGTTGAGGTTGTTCAGAAGTCAATTATAATCTACCTAAATCCCGAAGCCTGGATTTCCCAGCCAAGGAAAGTTTTTCCCGAGGTGTCAGCAACTCACCAGAGTTACCAAGATGATTGCTTAGGGAGCAGTGTTCTTCAAACTCGGGGGCGTGACCCGCGGGTGGGTTGCGGGCGGGTGTCGGGAGGGTCGCGGAGCCGTCCTTCGCGGCGCTCCCGATCACGCAAATCCCCGCGCAGCGGCCGGCTTTTAATAACGGCGGCTGCAAGTGGCCTTTAAAATGGCCGCGAACATGAAAAAAAAGTTGACGCGCATGCGCGCAGTCGCACCTTTTTGTTTTACAAGTTCGGGGGGTTTTATTCATTTATTTTATTCATTTAATTTTTATTACTTTCATTTATTTTATTCATTTTTAATTTTTTTTACAAGTTCGGGGGGGGTTTATTTGATAAAATTTTACAGGAAAAAAATGCAGAACTTTGGACAGATGGAGACGCCATACTTTCCGACACCGGAAGGCTTCACCTTCATCCAACAGGTTCTATTGGAGGAGCGTGTACGAGGGCCAAAGGGACCCAAATACATTTCCTCCATTTTTGTCAGCAGCAAACAAGGTAAGAGAAAATGGTGGGTCGCGCAGGTCGGCCGGCGTGGGTCGTGAAGGCCGGCCGGCGTGGGTCGCGAAGGTCGGCCGGCGTGGGTCGCGAAGGTCGGCCGGCGTGGGTCGCGAAGGTCGGCCGGGTTGGGTCCCAAAGGTTGGCCGGTTGGTAAAAATGGGTCCCCGGAAAAAAAGTTTAAGGAACACTGTTATAGAGGATTAAATATCTTGACATTTCTGAGCATCAGTGCCTCAAAAGGTTTAAATTCTCTCCGCAGGTCACTGCTGATATCTGTAGCCTCCTCAAACAGTGGAGCAGGTGGGCATGTATTGCCAATGGCCAACAAGTCACTGAAGAACTGCTCCCAATACCCTCACTGGGTCTCTGCCTCTCACCAAGTTTTGTACTCTGTTCTTCAAGGAGAGAAAGCAAAAGGGTGTGAGCGTCATTAATGGTTTTTGTGAAGAGGGATAAGGACATCATTAATGGAGGGGATCTCTGAGGCATTAGCACAAGGGTGCAATAGATTGAAGTGAAGGTAAATGTTAGCTGGCCAGCTAGGTACGTTAGAGGCCTGCAGGAAGAGGAGTGAGAGGATCTGCAAGGCATGTTGACCCTTAGGAGTGCTCTGTGGGAGAATACTGGGCAATTCAGAGTGTGGGGATTGACACCTAAAAATGTTATGTCACTCACTTGTCACACCCTGCTGAGATCTTCGATCCTCTTTGGTGCACTTTCTCCAAATTGGAGGGACCACATTCCTGTTGTTGACTTGCTTAACCATTTCCATCCACAGCTGCTTGTTTGGAGAGTTTGTCCTTTTCCTCTTGTTTTTGAGTGAGCTCACCACACTGTAGCCACTCAAAACCGGAGCAGGACCTCCAAGTATGGGTGAAAGACCTGGGAAGCAGCCTTCCTAGGTCCTTCTCCATTCCTGTGGTTGCCACAACCTCAAAAATCCAAGTGTTTGTGAGTCTTTGCAACCATTGGCCCCTTTAATTAGAAATTCTTCCTTTGACAGAATAGATTGGTCATTCTCCCTGCTTTTCCTAATTGGTCAGGGAGTCCTGACAAGGGACAACAATTGGTTTGCTCTGGTAAAGAACAACAGCTTGTTTGAAGAGGCAGATTCCAAACCTGGAAATCATCCCACCATTCCGGCACAGACTAAGATTAAATTATTTTGACCCAAGTCTGCTATCATTGCAATAGGATGGCAAAAGTAAGTAAGTAGGGAAAGAGTGAGGTGTCTGCTCAGAAATATGGGGCCGGATTCTCGTTGACTGACGCTGAAATTGGGAAAGGCAATTGGGCGGAGAATTGGTTTGGATGGCAAAATCGCGGCAGGTGCCTATTTGATGCCAGATCGTGATTCTTTGTCACCTTGACAGCGGCGTCAATGTGTACCACAATGCAAGTACAGTAGACACCGTTTGCATGTCATTAGAGGTCCCCGACCTGGTATTCTCCGGGGCCTTCACGATTCTCCGCCTCCGATGGGCCGAGTTCTCGACGGCATGATTCACTTGTGCTTTTCAAAATCGTTAAACTGGTGTGACGGCTGCTGAGGGAGTGGGAGGGGTACAGAAAGTGTCCAACATGGCCATCATGTGCTGACAGTTGTGCCGCTGGCCAGGGAGCTTCTGCCAGTGCTGGGAGGAGTAGCGGAAGGTGGGCTGTGGGGTCGGGCACAGAACACCATTGCCGTAGCCAGCAGGGCAGCCATGCAGCTGCGCACACTGCTGACTGCCCATTTTGAACTTAGTGCCACAGGTCGTATAGGTGTCCCACCAGGCTACCCCCTTGGTGCCCTCTGGCCCCATCTGACCCATCAACTGTATGGGTACGCTCCAGTGCAACCAGTGCCATCTCATTGGCTGGGATGAGTGTGTATGTGGATTGTAACGTATATGTGCGGCTGAAGCTTGTCAGCCTACTGAGTGTCAATCACGGGCCCGCCGAATCCCGCACCACTTTTCATTGCAATCGATTGTGTTCCACACGGCGCCAGTGCTAGCCCCTCCACCATAGCGGAATCGGTCCAGGTGAGGCACTAGTTCTGCTGTTGTGAAAGTCCATGAATCCTGCATTGGCGTCAACACTTAGTCTCAGAAACGGAGAATCCCGCCCATGAGATTTGCACTGTATAGTGAGATGCTCTATACAAATTTGGGTTAATATATATTGTTGGGTCAGAATTAAAGGAGATTATGCTGCATCTAGCCCATGTTGTTCCTAGCTGGAGGCTATAAATGGAAAAACGTTCCCATCCTCTGGGACTTAAATTCATCATTTGTCTGGTACAAAAGTAGCCACATGCGTTAAGCAAATACCATAGAGAAAAATAAAGACTTGCTTTTATATCGTACTTTTCAAAACCACTGGACATTTCAAAGCACTTGACAGCTAATGAAGTACTTTTGAAGTATAATCACTGTTATAATGTAGGAAATGTGGCAACCAACAAACAACAATTTGACAATGACCAAATAATCTGTTTACATAATGTTGATTGAAGGATAAAATAAAAGAAAAATAATCAAACTAGATTAAAGGGTCAAATGGTCAAAATAACCCTTTACTGTAATTATATATGGAATGTATTTTGTAATGTTGTCTTTTGTCATTTAATGGTCGTCACCCCAAAGTTAAAATTGACCCTCATTTCAGATTTCCAATTTGTACAGATGCATTAAGCCCTCTTATATTAGGGACCCAAGCATTTTAGGAAACGCATTCAAACTGATCAATTACGCCTGGCCGCGTGTAGGGGCCTCTGGCTCTGGTGCTCGCCCCTGCTGCCAGGGGTACCGGTGGCTGGTGCTACCCATGCCAGCGGTACGCCCCCACGGCCACCATCCGGCACCTTCCTGCAGAAGCTACCGTGGGCTTTGCCCTTGGGTGGGCCGCATGCTGCCCTGCCGGCGGGTGGCGGCCAGTTGGGGATGTTTGGTGGGGCGAGGGGAGAGGCTGGATTAGCAGCCAAATGGACAGTATCATTCTGCACGACCAGGGGCCACAATAGACGGTCTGTGGATGCGCAGCAAGATGGCTACCTTGTCTAGACCCATGGGGGGTCACCAGCCATCCCCTGGTCACCCCGCGCTGCTCCCCAGGCTTGGTGGAGTCCCCCGCAAGCCCTGTCAGTGACAGGACCAGCAGGCTCTGCCTCCTATCTTCTCTCTCCTTTAACAGACACTGCACCTTTTTCCTGATTTTTAAAACCACAAGTGAAACTCAACGTTGGTAATTACCCCCAGCGGAGGCGAATCATCGCAGAGAACTCGGAGAATACCGGGTCGGGCCCACTAATGATATGCAAACGGCGTTTACTGTATGTGCAGAATAGAACACATTGGCACCGCTGTTGAGGCACCAGAGCATGACAATCTGGTGTGAGCCCAGCGCCCACCACGATTTTGGCTTCACGACCGATTCTTCGCCCAATTGCCTTTCCCGATTTCGGCGTCAGTCCACGGAGAATCTAGCCCATGGTGTAAATCAAGCATCTCAATCCTGTTCCCTCCATTAAAATGAAATAAACTGTTGCCATTTTGCATTCATCCAGCAACCAAGTTTGGATGGATTAAAGTCATTTCATCGAAGCAGACAACTTGAAAAAAAACAAATTACAGACAGTTATCTTTTTTGGGATTTCTTGATGTAAACTTAATTAACTTAAGAAGGCAATTAACAAGTACAATATGGACAACATGGATCGTAGGGCAGATTTATTTATGATTTTTTTTGAAGTGATTTAAATCTTTCTTTGTTCTATATAAACTTTATTGATTGCTGAACGATCTGGTTGATTAGACAAAAGTTTCCTACTTGTATGGATCATATGATGCATCTAAACGCTAGAAAATTAATGGTGCCGTGTATTTACTGTATAAGCAAACATGGTGCTTGCCAAGATACTGTCAAAGGTAATTTAAGACTATGCAACATTACGGCCGTGAACTGAATGATTTACTATTATTGTCCACAAAGCATAATTCAGGGATGTTAACAACGAGCATTTAGGAGATTTAATGAAATTCTTGGACAACCTTGTTAAATCAGCATCACAATATTATAGACAGGAGAGAGAGGCAAAACAAAAATGCTTTATTCCCTCGCTGTCTGTCCGTAAGGGGAGGTCTTTTTTGTTTTAAAAATAAGTTGGCATGCTTATTCCAAAAATCCGCTGTTTCTGAAGTCAGTTTTGATAGGGACTAGCAGCATACTCGTAGAATGAAATCATAAGTGGGGCACAGAGGTTAGCACTGTTGTCTCACGGCGCTGAGGACGCGGGTTCGATCCAGGCTCTGGGTCACAGTCCGTGTGGAGTTGGCACATTCTCCCAGTGTTTGCGTGGGTTTCACCCCCAAAACCCAAAGATGTGCAGGCTAGGTGGATTGACCACGCTAAATTGCCCCTCAATTGGAAAAAATTAATTGGGTACTCTAAATTTAAAATAAAAGAATTAAATCATACGTTTAGTTTATTCACACATTTGACCGGGGGGGGGGGGGGGGGGGGGGGGGGGGGGGGGGGGGGGGGCGGTGGGGGGGACGGAGATCGTAATTTCATGCATATGATTATATAGTAAGGGAATAGGAAATAATGGTTTTACAATCATGAATAACATAATAGTGATAAAGAATTACAGAGACACATATCAGTCCACATGTTTGTCAGAGTCCAGAAAGTCAAAGTCCAGAGAGGGTTTCTTCACAGAGAAGATCCAATTCAGATGGTTTCCTGGCTGAGAGCAGAGGTACAGATTTTGTTCAAATATGATGGCCGTGTAGTGAGATGAGATTGATATTCAGAGATTTAGGGCTGGATTCCTCCGCCTTGCCTGCCGCAAGAACGCCACGGGCGAGACACGGACAATGAAGAAGTCCATTGACCTCGGGCGGGACTCTCTGGGTGGATGCAGCCAGAGAATCCCGCCCTTAGCCTGCTGGGCAGTTGATGATCAAACTTTTCCAGAGAAACAGGCTTGCAGGCTACTTGATTAGCCAGGAATCCTGCTTTTTGATGTTTGCAGGTTGGAGATAAATCAGTTGACTGCCCCCTGCTTCTGAGTTCTCAACTGCAGAGAGATTTCAAAATGATCACTCAATTCACATGGCCTCCTTCCTCCACAACTATTTCATAAAGGGATGTTTATCTGGTGTCTGGATCTGGATTTTATCTTGTGGCTTATACTGCCCCAGCCCTTAGTTTCTCAAATAGTCATTATCCATGTTGAATAGATATTGTCTTGGTAGACCCTCAGACTCTGCTAGAGGGGTAAGCTTAAAAGGATTCAAATTACATCAATTTCCTTTTAGTAGTTCCCTTCCGAAATAGACTTTGGCATTCCCAGGTATGAGATTCCACAGGCAACATGTCAAGGCATGTGAAGGGAACCAGCTATTTCTGATAGGTAAAAGGGTGATTGCATTAGCCATTTTGATGTAAATACTAAAGCCCAGTTTGAAATCCATTTTAAAATGGATTTCATCATAAGACTTCAATTAGATTACAAAAACACACAGCTTGCAGTAGCAAAAGCAAGCACCGAATTTGAAACATCCTCAGACTAGCTAGAAACAAATGCAACATTTCTACTGAAAAATTAAATTGACATTATAAACTGTCCATTGTTCTAATGAACAGAATTGCAGAAGTTCAAATCAGTTTCATTAAAAGTATTAAACAGTACCACAATCTGATCAAAGTCAAAATAAGCACCATGACAACATGAATCCACATTTGTTCAGAATATGAATAGTATAGCAGTCAGCAGAAAAAAACAGTAGGAACCAGAGCTGATTAAAAGTGTGGATCACATTCCAACACACACAAACATCTAAAAATGCAACATATTCATAGCTATGTTGCATATTAATGATTGACAACTAACCATCCAACCAAATGCATTTGAGACTCATCCAAGCCAATGAGCACATTACAGGGGTAGGGACAGATGGAGTCAGACTGATAAAATTTTCCTTAAACATAGAGGTCTGGGCAGCCATTTTCCATCCAGGATCACTCTATACCTTTTACCTAACTATTCACTATCCTTATTTCGTATTTTCATATTTCCACTCTAACTCTTAAAGTCTGCGCAAGCTGTTTTTGCTTTGAACAAGAAACCATTACTGTATTTTGAAAGTTAAATCTGTTTGTAAACTACTAAGTCGATTATATCTCTTAAAGTCTTCTGCTGGCAGGGCTTTATTGAGAACATTTGATTTGTAACCACAAGAAGATCTCAAACTCTCAATTATAATCATAGACATGATAAAAGATTTAATTTTGCACCCGAGACATGTAACTTAAATTTCAACTGAGTTCAAAGTACATATGAGACTACACTTAAACCGCATGGTAGATTTCAACAGCATGTCTCTAACACAATGCATGTAATGCCTTAGTAGTTACCTTACAATTACATACATCAGGTAATTTGTGGCAAATATCTTTTGGTTCAGCAAAGTTCATTTTTAAATAAATAAAAGAATAAAGTGTGATTTCCATAGTTTATGATTTATTCCATGTCTTACTGACATGTCATACAGTCTTTCACAGTTTAATGGATGAAACTGAAACAAATAGAAAACACTCACAAAGTGGTTACACATTTACAACAAAATTGTCAGCAACATTGATATCCATCAAAGAGCAACACTTTCCACACACGAATGGTCTGGGCATCCAACACCAGCAACACGGCCATGAAACTGCGACTCTACATGTCCATAGTAGTACTAACCACAATCTATGCCAACAAGACATGGAAGATACAGCATCACCAATGCAGAAGTGCTACAGAGGACTGGTCAGAGACACCTGCAGGAGAGATGACTGAGGCTGGCAGGACACTTAATTTCAGAAGAAGAAAATGGGGCTGACCAAAGATGACCCAATGAACTTCATTTAAGGAAGACTTCGAAGAGCGAGGAACCAGCTGGTCTGGGGCAAAAGAGATTGAGATTGACCAGATGGCGGAGTCCTGCTCCTCATTATTTTCCATGCGATCAGTAAGCCATTTTCTCCTTGACTGAAGACACTGACTTTTACTTCAGTGTGGTCCCACATCCACCAGCAATCCTCCATTGCCATGCTGAAGGTACTCCATTGTTTATTTGTCAGTCTAGACAGTTACAGGTAACACTCCACTCAACTCTGAGGGTTTTCATAGTTTGATTCTATTCTTATCCAAAGCTCACATATACATTATTCAGCAAGTATCAGGAGTTGAGTTTTACATCAATGAATGTAGTTAAGTGTGATAAATGTAACTTGATGCCAAATCTTTTCATCTCAATTTTCCAATCTCTTTGATTTCATTAGCATACCTTGAAATTACTTTTTTCTTACGATCTTAGTATAAACAAATCATTTGGCCCATTTACATTTCATTTGTACAACATTTTTATAGCTATGCAATTAAACCTCAGTGAAAACATCTTTATTTGCCGTGGCACTCCAGTCACCTATTCACAATAGTTATGTTTAGAGGTAACTATGTGAATGTGTGTGTGTGTGGCTGGCTTCGAAGCTGTCGTATGTTGGCATGGAAACTGAGTTATTTGGCTGAAAGCCCCTTATTGGTCATTGGATTCAGTGAAAAAATAAAGTTACCTCAGAGCTTTACAATCAGTTCCCTCAGAGTTCCAGTGGAATGTTCAGTCCTTGTACAGATCTGAATGTTTGCTATAGTTATGTAGTTCTACTGGAGCTGTTTTATTGTTTACTTTGTTTGGCACTTGGGAAAAATAATCTACCATTCCAAGTAGCAATTTCATCATCATTTTGCTAACCTGTTGTAAAAGTGTGAGAGAAAGAGACATTTTATGACCGTTGTCACTTATAAAACAGGATTTTTAGATCGCGGGCCCCCACAAAGATAATATATGATCTACATCTTTAAAGTTCACTGCAGGATCATCCTCATATAACTAGGTTTTTGTTGGCTTTGAATAGCAAACAAGACAATATAGGTTGTGAAGGTCACCCAGCAAGTGGCAGACTAATGGATTTCTAGTTTTTATCTGCTGTTGCCAACACCGAGAGCTCACAATAAATATTAGCTCTGTGTAAAGGCCAAGAGCTCTATTATGAGCAAATGGGCTAACACACATTCAAAGATTTGCCCATGGCCTCCTCAATTCAAGACCAAATGTACTCTTATGTTTTATTCTAATATTACCATATCATTAGTAATATTCAGGAAAATACCCACCTCCTCACACCCCCACCACACTCTCTTGGGTCTGCCAACCAGGTATAACCAAAAAACCCTGTCTTACCTGAAGTTGGGTAACCTTTGCTCTTATTCTGATACTGTGCCAGCCAATCAGATTAGCCATCTCTGGGGAGGGACCTCCTCCCAGATGGGGGTGGATGTCCCACTCTGAACAAATTAAGGCTGGGCTTTTGTTCAGCAGAGTGCTGACAGACTTTTCAGTCAGGGGACTGGGAAATTTGTCTCCTAGTAAAATCCACTAGGTATCTAAGCATCTTATAGAGTTTTAAAAAATTCATGGGATGTGGGCATCACTGGCTTGGCCAGCAATTATTCCCCATCCCTAACTTCCCTTCAGAAGGTGGTGGCGAGCTGCCTTCTTGAACTGGTGTGGTCCGTGTGGAGTGGGAACACCCACAGTACTATTTGGAAGTGAGTTCCAGGATTTTGACTCAGCAACAATGAAGAAACGGCAATATAGTTCCAAGTCAGGATGGTGTGCAACATAGAGAGGAACTCGCAGGTGGTACTGTTCCCATGCATCTGCTGTCACCGTCCTCAGAACATAATGGCATAGTGTAGGTTAGATGGCCGTTAGTTTTTGACTTCCCATGTCGGTGCAACATCGTGGGCCGAAGGGCCTGTACTGCGCTGTATCGTTCTATGTTCTATAAGACAGTATTTTTCAAACTTTTTTCCGGGGACCCATTTTTACCAATCGGCCAACCTTTGGGACCCACGTCGCCAACCTTCGCGACCAACGCTGGTCGACTTTCGCGACCCACGCCGGCCGACTTTCGTTTTTTTTTTAAAATAATTTTTATTGAGAAATTTTGATTTTATACAACATTGACGCACCTTAGTAAAATACCGAAAATAACAATAATATTAACAATCATATACATTCGCCCCATCCCCATGAACAACCCAGCATTTTAACAACAACGCATATTAACACACTATAAAGTTACAGAATAAACACTACAATAATGCGCACCCCCCCCCCCCCCCCCCCCCCCCCCCCCCCCGGGTTGCTGCTGCTATTGACCCAGTTACCTATCTCTAAGCCAGGAAGTCCAAAAAAGACTGCCATCGTTTATAGAACCCTTGCATTGATCCTCTCAGGGCAAATTTGACCTTTTCCAATTTTATAAATCCCGCCATGTCATTGATCCAGGTCTCCACACTTGGGGGCCTTGCATCCTTCCATTGTAACAGAATCCTTTGACGGGCTACTAGGGACGCAAAGGCCAGGACACCGGCCTGTTTCGCCTCCTGCACTCCCGGAACTCTACCGCAACTCCAAAAATCGCGAGTCCCCACCCTGGTTTGACCCTGGATCCAACCACCCTCGACACCGTCCCCGCCACCCCCTTCCAGAATTCTTCCAGTGCTGGGCATGCCCAGAACATATGGGCGTGGTTCGCAGGACTCCCCGAACATCTGGTGCACCTGTCCTCACCCCCGAAGAACCTACTCATCCTAGTACCGGACATGGGGGCCCGGTGCAGCACCTTAAATTGGATGAGACTAAGCCTCGCACATGAGGAGGAAGAGTTGACTCTCTCCAAGGCATCCGCCCAAGTCCCGTCCTCTATCTGCTCCCCGAGTTCCTCCTCCCATTTAGCCTTCAGCTCCTCCACTGACAACTCCTCCACCTCCTGCATTACCTTATAGATGTCAGACACCTTCCCCTCTCCTACCCACACCCCCGAAAGCACTCTGTCCATCGCCCCCTGCGAGGGCAGCAAAGGGAATCCCTCTACCTGTCGCCTAGCAAACGCCTTTACCTGCAGGTATCTGAACATGTTCCCCTGGGGAAGGCCAAATTTATCTTCCAGTTCCCCCAGGCCCGCAAACCTCCCGCCAATAAACAGGTCCCTCAATTTGCTGATGCCCGCCCTTTGCCACCCCCTGAATCCCCCATCCGTGTTCCCCGAGATGAACCGATGGTTGCCACCCAGTGGAGCCTCCATCGAGCCCCCTGTTTCCCCCCGATGCCGTCTCCATTGTTCCCAGATTCTTAGGGTCGCCGCCACCACCGGGCTCGTGGTAAACCTCTTAGGGGAGAGCGGCAACGGTGCCGTTACCATGGCACCCAGGCTCGTACCTCTACATGACGCCATCTCCATTCTTTTCCACACCGCCCCTCCCCCCTCCATCACCCATTTACGCACCATTGACACATTGGCTGCCCAATAGTACCCCAGAAGGTTGGGCAGTGCCAGCCCACCTCCATCCCTTCCTCGCTCCAGGAACACCCTCCTCACTCTCGGAGTCCCATGTGCCCACACAAAACTCAGAATACTGCTAGTCACACTCCTAAAGAAGGCCCTGGGGATAAATATGGGCAGGCACTGAAAAAGGAACAAGAACCTCGGAAGCACTGTCATTTTGACGGACTGCACCCTCCCCGCCAACGACAATGGCAGCATGTCCCACCTCCTGAACTCCTCCTCCATCTGATCTACCAGCCTGGTAAAGTTATGCTTGTGGAGAGTCCCCCAGTCCCTGGCCACTTGCACCCCCAGGTACCTAAAGCTCTCCCCTGCCCGCCTAAGCGGGAGCCTACCAATTCCTTCCTCCTGGTCTCCAGGGTGCACCACAAACACCTCGCTCTTGCCTAAGTTTAATTTATAACCTGAGAAGGTCCCAAACTCGGCTAGTAACTCCATCACTCCCGGCATCCCTCCCACCGGGTCCGCCACATACAGTAACAGGTCGTCGGAATACAACGACACCCTATGTTCCTCTCCACCTCGCACCAAGCCTCTCCACCTCTCTGAATCTCTCAATGCCATCGCCAGCGGCTCGATTGCCAGTGCAAACAACAAGGGGGACAAGGGCCAACCCTGCCTGGTCCCTCGGTAAAGCCGGAAGTACTCCGACCTCCTCCTATTCGTAGCCACGCACGCCATCGGGGCCTCATATAACAGCCTTACCCATCTAATGAACCCTTCACCAAATCCAAACCTCCCCAACACCTCCCATAGGTACCCCCACTCCACTCTATCGAAGGCCTTCTCCGCATCCAGTGCCACCACTATCTCTGCCTCCCCCTCAATCGCCGGCATCATAATGACATTCAGCAATCTCCGCACATTCGTGTTCAGCTGCCTTCCCTTCACAAAACCTGTCTGGTCCTCGTGCACAACCCCTGGCACACAGTCCTCTATCCTGGTGGCCAGGATTTTTGCCAGCACCTTAGCGTCCACGTTGAGGAGAGATATGGGCCTGTATGAACCACACTGCTGGGGGTCCTTGTCCTTCTTTAAAATTAACGAGATCAGTGCCCGTGACATCGTCGGGGGCAAAGTCCCCCCCTCCCACGCTTCATTGAGTGTTCGCACCAGCAAGGGGCCCACTAGATCCACAAACTTTTTATAAAATTCCACCGGGAACCCATCCGGCCCCGGTGCTTTCCCTGACTGCATCTGCCCGATCCCCTTAACTAGCTCCTCCAGCTCAATCGGCGCACCCAACCCCTCCACCTTCTCCTCCTGCACCTTCGGGAAAGAAAGCCCGTCAAGGAACCTCTCCATTCCCCTCCTCTCCCCCGTTGGCTCCGACCGGTACAGTTCCCCGTAAAAATCCTTGAAGACCTCATTCACCTCTACCCCCTTCCGCACCACATTCCCACTCTTATCTCTCACTCCAGCAATCTCCTTAGCCGCATCCCGCTTACGCAGCTGATGAGCCAGCATCCTACTCGCCTTTTCACCATGTTCGTACACTGCCCCTTGTGCCTTCCTCCACTGTGCCTCCGCCTTTCTAGTGGTCAGCAAATCAAATTTAGCCTGCAGGCTGCGCCTCTCCCCCAACAGTCCCTCCTCTGGTGCCTCTACATACCTCCTGTCCACCTCCAGCATCTTTCCCACCAGTCTATCCCTCTCACTCCTTTCGCTCCTCTCCCTGTGTGCCCGGATGGATATCAGCTCCCCACGAATTACTGTCTTCAGGGCTTCCCAGACCATCCCCACCTGAACCTCCCCCGTATCATTCACCTCAAGGTACCCCTCAATACTTGCCCGGACCCTCCTACACACCTCCTCCTCCGCCAACAACCCCACATCCAACCGCCACAACGGACGATGGTCTCGCACCTCTCCCATCTCCAACTCTATCCAATGCGGAGCGTGGTCGGAGATTGCAATGGCCGAATACTCGGCCTCCTCCACTCTCGGAATCAGTCCCCTACTCACCACGAAGAAATCTATCCGAGAGTAGACCCTATGTACATGGGAGAAGAAAGAGTACTCGCGTGCCCTCGGCCTTACAAACCTCCATGGATCCACCCCACCCATCTGGTCCATAAACCCTCTCAGTACCTTGGCCGCCGCCGGCCTCCTACCCGTCCTAGAGCTGGACCGATCCAGTGAAGGATCCAACACCGTATTAAAGTCCCCCCCTATGATCAGACCTCCCGCCTCCAGATCCGGGACCCGTCCCAACATACGCCTCATAAAGCCCGCATCGTCCCAATTTGGGGCATACACACTAGCCAGTACCACCTTCTCTCCTTGTAGCCTGCCCCTAACCATCACATACCTACCCCCCTTATCCGCCACCACCTCCGATGCCTCAAACAACACATTTTTCCCCACCAGAATCGCCACTCCCCGGTTCCTCACATCCGACCCCGAGTGGAAAACCTGCCCCACCCATCCCTTCCTCAGGCGGACCTGGTCCGCCACCCTCAGGTGGGTCTCCTGAAGCATTGCCACATCCGCCTTTAGCCCCTTCAGGTGAGCCAGTACCCTCGACCGCTTCACCGGCCCATTCAACCCTCTCACATTCCAGGTGACCAACCGGATCAGAGGGCGTCCCGCCCCCCTCCCCCGTCGGCTAGCCATAGCCCGTTGACTGCCCGCCCCAGGCTAGCACCCCCTGCTCGACCCCGTCCCCATAGCGACAACCCCTCACCTCTGTCCCCCCAGCCCCCACCAGCTCCTTCTTGACCCTACCAGCAGCAACCCGGTATTCCCCTTTCCCCCCCTCCCTTCCCCCCCAGGCTAGGAACCCTCCCAGCCGCGAACCGTCCTCCATTGTACTTCCGTGGGTCAGCTAACTTCTGCTGACCCCGGAAACTCCCGCCAATAGCCCGACCCCTCCCGAAGTGGGATCATCCCCCAATCTATCCCTCCTCCTGGCACCGCTCCAGCGCGGGGAAGAACCAGTTAAGGCCCCGCCTCCCCCGTCACCGTCTCCACCCCCCAGCCCCGCAGCACGGGAAACCAGAGGAAAGCCCGTGCTTTTGCACTGCCCCACCACACCCTTCTGACGCAGCTCCCAAATATCAGCCCCACTCCATACCCCCACTCCGGCATAGAATACAACATACCCCCCCGACCGTCCCCTCAAGATACACAGCCCAGACAATGTCCCACAGCACAAAAACAAAAACATAGCAGAACAACCCCTCCGTAAATAACCATATCAAAATGCCAAAAGTACTAAAACAAGAAGAAAACAACAGAAGAAAAAGAGAACACAGCAACAGCAGAATCCAGCACTAATATCTTACAGCCGACCTCGCAACCCCCAACCCCTAGTTCAAGTCCAGTTTCTCCGTCCTCGGTTTGGAATATGAAGTTGAAGCAGCCTTGGTGAGTTGCTACAGTGCATCTTGTGGATGACACATAAAAGCAGAAAATGCTGGAAAGACTCAGCAGGTCTGGTTGCTTCTGTAGAGACAGAAACAGAATTAACATTTTGAGTCTGCATGACTTCTTCAGAGCTTCTGAGATGAGTAACTTCAGTTGGGAGATTTTCTGGCTCAGCATATATGTCACAGAAAAAGTGCCCAAGATGGCATGATATTTGTTCCAAAGGGTCAGGTGTGGGATGAAGTTGGGCTTGCTGCCCCAGATGTAGATCAGCGGCAGCAACAGGAACTGGCCAAGTGCTGGGGTGGGCTGTTTAAAAAGCTTATCTTGCTTCTCAGGGACTTTGTTCCTGATGTCATGTTAAACATTCAGCCCTCTAGTCCTCATCTTCCACAGTCTATAATCTCCACCGTACAATGCCATTTAATTCTCCCTCACTCACCCCCATAGCCCTTTAAAGCCTCTATGCACACTTAATGCCAACCCCTTACCACCCTCCACATTGCATTTACATCCTCAATGCTATCTCACCCATTATTTTCCAACGGTGGACCTCATGAGCCATGTTGAGATGAAATCAAATAAAGATCTAAATATTTATTACACCTTTCACTATAATTAATAAACACTCATATTCATGAAAGTCCTTTCAGGAACTTTAGAAGACTCCCAAGTATTTAATACCATATCAAAACAAACAGACTGGTTTTCATAATCCCACATCAAAGAAAGATAATCCTTTAATTACTCCTTTGAGCTGTCAAGATCCCCGCTGTGAAATGCAGCCAACCACGATTAATGGTACAGAGATAGCCCTTGGGGTAATGTCAACAAACAGCTATTGTAATTTTTTTCAACTCTGACACAGGCAGGCTGGGTCTCTGGCGCTGTGAGGCAGCAGTGCTAACCACTGTGCTGCCCTAATCCTTTCCCCTATTGATGCAATTGGGATCTGTCGGAAATGGGAATAGGACTTCCAGATCCACTTTTAAAAGTCTGCTGAGTCTCTATGACTCTGAAAATGCAGCCCAACATTTCAGTTTGGCAACCCTTCATCATTTCAACATTAACTCTGGGCGCGATTCTCCCAGACAGGGAGAAATCGTAAGGCTGGCGTCAAATCCGGGCGGGTTTGACGCCAGCCTCCCCCTCCCCGACCGGGAACCGATTCTGGTCCCCGGTCGGGGCTAGTATGCCGCGGCCGTGAACTCCGGCATCGCGGGCTTAACGAAATTCGTTAAGCCCGCTTGCCAGAGTTTGCGCCGGCTGACGCGTCACATGACGTCAGCCGCGCATGCGCGGATTGGAAGCCTCCAACCCGTGCATGCGCGGATGGCGTCATCGCGCATTTGCGCGAAACCCGCGCATGCGCGGGCCGGGATGCCCCTCAGCCGCCCCGGGAAGTGATACAGCAGGGCGGCGGAAGGACAAAGAGTGCGCGGGAATCGGACCCGCTGCCCGCGATCGGTGCCCACCGATCGCGGGCCCATGGCACCCTTGGCACGGCCGTGGTACTGCCGTGCCAATCGGTGCCATGGTTGGCAAGATCGGGACTTTACGGCCGTTTTTACGAACGGCCAGACCAGGTGTGTTTGCCGTTCGTAAAAACGGCCGTAAAGGGCTTGGAACTCGGCCCATCGGCCAGCTGAGAATCGCTGCTCGCTGTAAAAAAACGGCGGCAGCGATTCGTATCGGGAGTCGGGCGTGGGGGTGGAGAATAGCGGGAGGGCATCGGACTAGCGTGGCTGTAAAAATTTACGAACCCCGCTATTCTCCGCACCGCCGTGAGTGCGGAGAATTGCGCCCTCTGTTTCTCTCTCCACAGATGCTATCTAACCTGCAGAGTCTTTCCAGCATTTTATGTTTTTTAAAAATATTTTATTCAAGCATTTTCATAAAAACAAACCAAAGCAGAGGCAAAATTGAACAACATTATAAATAACCAACACCCACTCCCCCGCCCCCCATCGCCACCTTCCATTCTATCGTCCCCATTTTAAGCCCGTTGTCCCCATTCCCCTGCCCCCCACCCCCCACCCCCCCTCTCGCTGACCACTTAATCCTCCGTAAAGAAGTCAATGAACGGCTTCCACCTCCAAGCAAACCCATCAACTGACCCCTCAGGGTGAACTTAACGTTCTCCAGCCTCAGGAATTCCACCAGGTCACTCACCCATACCCCAGCTTTCACCGTCCCTGCGTCCCTCCATCTAAGCAAGATCCACTCCGGGCTATCAGGGAGGCAAAGCCCAAGACATCAGCCTCTCTCACCCCCTGGACTCCCAAGTCTTCCGCCACCCCCAATATCAGCACCTCTGGACTTGGGCCACCTTCACCCCAGCACTTTGGACATTCAGTCCACCTACCGGTGCCAGAACCCCTTTAGCTTCGGACATGCCCAAAACATGTGGATGTGATTCGCGGGCCTCCCCATGCTCTGCCCACACCCATTCCCTAACCCCTCAAAAAAAACTGCTCATCCACTACCGTCATGTGTGTTCTATGAATGACCTTAAACGAGGGGCAGCACTGTGGCGCAGTGGTTAGCATTGCTGTCTCAGGGCACCGAGGTTCCAGGTTCAATCCCGGCCCTGGGTCACTGTCTGTGTGGAGTTTGCACTCCGTGGGTCTCAATCCCACAACCCAAAGATGTGCAGGGTAGGTCGATTGGCTAGGCTAAATTACACCTTAATTGTAAAAAAATATATAATTGGATACTATAATTTTTTTTTAATGAATTACCTTAAACTGAGAAGCTTAGCTTCGCACATGATAAGGACGCATTCACATTCTGCAGGGCCACAGCCCACATCCCGGCTTCCACCTCCCCATCCAGCTCCTCCTCCCACTTACGCTTTATATCCCCCATTGTGGCCCCCTCACAATCCATCAGCTCGTTGTAGACTTCAGACAACTTCCATTCCCCCATCTCCTCCTTCAACAGCACCTTGTCCTGCAATCCCAAGGGCGGTAACCCAGGAAAAGACGGCACCTCTCCACAAAATCCCAAACCTGCAGGTACCTGAAACCGTTCCCGCTGGGCAGTTCATACTCTTCCTCCAGGTACTCCAACTTTGCAAAACTGCCCCCTTTAAACAGGTCTCTGAACTGATCCCCACCAAAACCTTGCATCCAGCCCACGGGTGCAAACCTATGGTTGTCACAAATCAGTGCCCACACTGAGGCACCCTCCAGTCCCAAATGCCGCCTCCACTGCCCCCATACCCTCAAGGTCAACACCCTACTGGGCTCACGGAGTGTCTGACCGGTGAGAATGGCAGAGGCGCTGTTCTCATACAAGAAGCCGCCTCCATCCGCTCACACACCGACTTCTTCCCCATTTCCTAACCATGGCTATGTTCGCCGCCCGGTAGTAGTTCATTATATTCTGCAGCACCAAAACACCCCCCCTCCAAAAAAGCCCTCCTGACCTGTGGGGTCTTCCCCGCCCACACAAACCCAGAGATCAGCGTGTTGACCTTTTTAAAAGAACAACTTCGGGAGAAAGATCGAGAGATTCTGAAATACGAACTGGGACCTTGGCAACACCATCATTTTTACTGTCTGCACCCGTCCAGCTAGCGATAATGGCGGCACATCTCACCTCTTAAAGTCCCCCTTCATCTGGTCCACCAACCGAGTCAATTCAACTTGTGCAACTGCACCCAACCCCCATCACCTGAATGCCCAGGTATCTAATGCTCACCTCCACTACTTTAAACACCCGCGACTTCCGGTTGCGGCTATGCGGAGCTAAGCCGCACGTTCGGCAGCTCCCGCTTTAATAGGACTTGTGGGCTCTTTTAAGGGCCCCAAACGACGCTGATTTGACGATTCCCGGTAGATAAAGGGGTCTGGAGCAAAACCCCCTGGGATTTATGGTGCGGACTCGAAGTGGGGCGAGGAGAAAAACGGCAGCAGCTCCCCTGGAAAAGCGGGGGAAGGTGGACAAAATGGCAGCCGGTGGAGCCCCTGAGGAGTGGAGGCAGTGGGCTGAGGAGCAGCAGGCGGCCCTCCTGCGCTATTTCATGGAGCTGAAAGGGGAGTTGTTGGATTCCCTGAAGGTGACGACGTGTAAGCTGCTGGAGACCCAGACAACCCAGGGTGCAGCGATACTTGAGTTGCAGCAGCAGGCCTCTGAGCGCAAGGAGGAGGTTTCGGCCCTCATGGGGAAGGTGGAGATACACGAGGCGCTTCATAAAAAGTGGCAAGATCGGTTCGAGGAGATGGAGCTTCGGTCACGGAGGAAGAACCTGCGGATCCTGGGCCTCGAGGAGGAAGCGTGGGCCTTTGTGCAGGCTGAAAAGTTGGACTCGAACTAGAGATTGGGGGCTGTGGGAGTTTCTCTATTTTTGTATCATTTTTTATGCTGTAGCGGGTTATTCCGTTTGTTTCTGTTTTTTCTCTCGCTTTCGGACGATGTGGGTTATTGTTTTGTGTTCTAAGGGGGGTACTGGGGTTTGTGGTTGATCTGTGTTTTTGTTTGTACGGAGTTGGTGGTTGGGTTGGGACTGCGGTTTGGGAGCTGCGTTGGTGGGGTGGGGCAGTGTGAAAGCGCGGGATTTTCTCTGGTTTCCCGCGCTGTGGGACGAGGGGGTGGAGCTGGTGGCGAGGGACGTGGTTATTAGACCGGGTTTCCTGCGCTGAAGCGGTGCCCAGGAGCTGATGCAGGGGGGGAGGGGGGAACCTCATATCGGGAGGGGTTGGAGTTAGAGCGGGAGCTGCCGGGGTCAGCAGAAGTCAGCTGGCTCACGGGAGTACAGTGGAGGGAGAGTCGCGGCTAGGAGGGGTCCTAGCCTGGGGGGGGGGATACCGGGTTGCTGCTGGATTGGCCAGGGAGGGGTTGGTGCGGGTCGGGGGGTCGGCGTGAGGTTCTATCGCCGTGGGAAACGGGCCGAATGGGTGCTGGCCAGGGGCGAGCAGTCGATGGGCTATGGCTAGTCGAAGGGGGAGGGGGCGGGGTGCCCCCTGATCCGGCTGATTACGTGGAACGTGAGGGGGTTGAATGGGCCAGTTCAGCGGGCCCGGGTGTTTTCGCATCTGAAGGGGCTGAAGGCGGACGTGGCCATGCTCCAGGAGACCCATCTGAAGGTGGCGGACCAGATCCGTCTGAGGAAGGGGTGGGTGGGGCAGGTTTTCCACTCAGGGCTCGACTCGAAGAACCGGGGGGTGGCGATCCTGGTGGGGAAGAGGGTGGCGTTTGAGGCGTCTGAGGTTGTGGCTGATAGTGGCGGCAGATATGTGATGGTGAGCGGTAAGCTGCAGGGGGAGAGGGTGGTGTTGGTTAATGTGTACGCCCCAAATTGGGATGATGCTGGTTTCATGAGGCGTATGTTCGGCCGCATTCCTGGCCTGGAGGTGGGGGGCTTGATCATGGGGGGGGACTTCAATACGGTGCTGGATCCCCTACTGGATCATTCTAGTTCAAGGACAGGCAGGAGGCCGGCAGCGGCCAAGGTGTTGAGGGGGTTTATGGACCAGATGGGAGGAGTGGATCCCTGGAGGTTTGGGAGGCCGAGGGCTCGGGAGTACTCTTTTTTCACCCATGTGCACAGGGTTTATTCCCGTATTGATTTCTTTGTTTTGAGTAGGGGACTGGTCCCGAGGGTGGAGGAGGCCGAGTATTCGGCTATTGCGATTTCGGACCATGCTCCGCATTGGGTGGATCTGGAGATGGGGGAGGTGCGGGACCAGCGCCCGCTTTGTCGTCTGGACGTGGAGTTGTTGGCTGATGAGGAGGTGTGTAGGAGGGCTCGGGGATATATCGAGAGGTACCTCGAGATCAATGATACTGGGGAGGTCCAGGTGGGGATGGTGTGGGAAGCTCTGAAGGCAGTGATTAGGGGGGAGCTGATCTCCATCCGAGCCCATAGGGAGAGGGGTGAGGGAGAGACTGGTGGAGGAGCTGTTGAGTGTGGATAGGAGGTACGCGGAGGCCCCGGAGGAGGGATTGCTGGGGGAGTGGCGTAGCTTGCAGGCCAAGTTTGATTTATTGACTACCAGAAAGGCGGAGACACAGTGGAGGAAGGCGCAGGGAGCGGTATATGAGTATGGAGAGAAGGCGAGCAGGATGCTGGCGCATCAGCTTCGTAAGCGGGACGCGGCTAGGGAGATTGGTGGAGTGAAGGATAGAGATGGGAATGTGGTGCAGCAGGGGGCAGAGGTCAATGAGGTCTTTAGGGACTTTTATAGGGAATTTTACCGGTCGGAGCCGCCGGCGGTGGGAGGGGGAATGGAGAGTTTTTTGGGCAGGCTCTGATTTCCAAGGGTGCAGGAGGAGCAGGTGGGGGGGCTGGGGGTGCCGATCGAGTTGGAGGAGCTGGTCAGTGGGATTGGCCACATGCAGTCGGGGAAGGCGCCGGGACCGGATGGGTTCCCGGTTGAATTTTATAAGAAATACGCGGACCTGCTGGGCCCCCTGTTGGTTAGGACCTTCAACGAGGCATTGGAGGGGGGTGTTCTGCCCCCGACGATGTCTCGGGCGCTAATCTCCCTGATCCTGAAGCATGATAAGGACCCCTTGCAGTGCGGATCATACAGGCCGATTTCACTGCTGAATGTAGACGCCAAGTTGCTGGCGAAGATCTTTGCCACTAGAATAGAGGACTGTGTGCCGGGGGTGATACATGAAGATCAGACGGGTTTTGTGAAGGGGAGGCAGCTGAACACTAATGTGCGAAGGCTGCTAAATGTGATAATGTTGCCGGCAGCAGAAGGAGAGGCGGAGATTGTGGTGGCATTGGACGCGGAGAAGGCCTTTGACAGCGTTGAGTGGGGGTACTTGTGGGAGGTGTTGGAGAGGTTCGGGTTTGGGGTGGGGTTTATTAAATGGGTGAGATTGCTGTATGAGGCCCCGATGGCGAGTGTAGCGACAAATAGGAGGAGGTCCGAGTACTTTAGGCTCCACCGTGGGACAAGGCAGGGGTGCCCCCTGTCCCCCTTGCTTTTTGCGTTGGCAATTGAGCCTCTTGCCATGGCTCTCAGGGAGTCGAGGAGGTGGAGGGGTTTGATGCGAAGTGGGGAGGAGCACCGAGTGTCGCTGTATGCGGACGACTTGCTGTTGTATGTAGCAGACCCGGTGGAGGGAATGCCGGAGGTGATGGAGATTCTTGCTGAGTTTGGGAGTTTCTCGGGATATAAATTGAACCTGGGCAAGTGTGAGCTGTTTGTCGTGCACCCGGGAGATCAGGAGGAGGGGATTGGTAGGCTCCCGCTAAAGAGGGCAGCGAGGAGTTTTAGGTACCTGGGGGTTCAGGTGGCTAGGAGCTGGGGGACAATTTTACTAGGTTGGTGGAGCAGATGGAGGAGGAATTGAAAAGGTGGGACATGCTGCCGTTGTCGTTGGCGGGTAGAGTACAGTCCGTTAAAATGACGGTGCTCCCAAGGTTTTTGTTTTTGTTTCAGTGCCTCCTCATTTTCGTTCCGAGGGCCTTTTTTAGGAGGGTGAAGAGCAGCATTCTGGGATTTGTTTGGGCGCACGGGACTCCGAGGGTAAGGAGGGTCTTTTTGGAGCGGGGCAGGGATAGAGGGGGGCTGGCGCTGCCCAACCTCTCTGGGTACTATTGGGTGGCTAACGTCTCGATGGTACGTAAGTGGGTAATGGATGGGGAGGGGGCAGCATGGAAACGGATGGAGATGGCGTCCTGTGGAGGCACGAGCCTGAAGGCACTGGTAACGGCGCCGCTGCCGCTCCCTCCAACGAGGTACACTACGAGCCCGGTGGTGGCGGCTACCCTCAAAATTTGGGGGCAGTGGAGGCATCACAGGGGGGAAGTGGGGGGCTCGGTGGAGGCCCCGCTGCGGGGGAACCACCGGTTTGTCCCAGGGAACATGGATAGTGGGTTCCTGGGGTGGCACAGGGCGGGCATTAGGAAGTTGGGAGACCTGTTTATTGACGGGAGGTTCGCGAGCCTTGGTGAACTGGAGGAGAAGTTTGAGCTCCCCCCGGGGGATATGTTTAGGTACCTTCAGGTCAAGGCGTTTGCTAGGTGACAGGTGGAGGGGTTCCCTTTGCTGCCCCCGCGGGGGGTAAGGGATAGGGTGCCTTCGGGGGTGTGGATCGGGGATGGGAAGATGTCTGACATCTACCAGGTAATGCAGGAGGTGGGGGAGGCGTCGGTAGAGGAGCTGAAGGCTAAGTGGGAGGTGGAGCTGGGGGAGCAGATTGAAGAGGGGACATGGGCGGACGCCCTGGAGAGAGTGAACTCCTCCTCTTCATGTGCGAGGCTTAGTCTCATCCAGTTTAAGGTGCTGCACCGGGCCCACATGTCCGGATCTAGGATGAGTAGGTTCTTTGGGGGCAAAGACAGGTGCGTTAGGTGTTCAGCGAACCATGCCCATATGTTCTGGGCATGCCCGGCACTGGAGGAGTTCTGGAAGGGGGTGGCGAGGACGGTGTCGAGGGTGGTGGGATCCAGGGTCAAGCCAGGCTGGGGACTCGCGATATTTGGGGTTGGGGCGGAGCCGGGAGTGCAGGAGGCGAAAGAGGCCGATGTATTGGCCTTTGCGTCCCTAGTAGCCCGGCGGAGGATCTTGCTGCAGTGGAAAGATGCGAGACCTCCGAGCGTGGAGATCTGGATTAATGACATGGCGGGATTTATTCAGCTGGAGAGGGTCAAATTCACCCTGAGGGGGTCGGTACAAGGGTTCTTTAGGAGGTGGCAGCCTTTCCTCCACTTTCTGGCTCAACGATAAGGTACTAGATCAGCAACAGCAGCAACCCGGGGGGGAGGGGGGAACGGGGGGGGGGGGTTTAGGGGGATAGTGTTTAAGTTAATTTGCTTATTGTTAATTTATTTTGTTGTTTATTGGGTTTGGGGGGGTGGGGGGGGTTTGTTATATGTGTTGTTACGGGTGCCGGGGGGGTGTTTATTATTATTGTTATTGTTATTATTCTGTTGATATATATTTTTCAAAAAATTCCAATAAAAATTATTTGTTTTAAAAAACTACTTTAAACTCCCCTAATCTCCTCTCCTGCTCTCTGCCCTCAATCGGGAACACCTCTTTCCCATGTTCAACCTGAACCGTGGGTGGGGATCCAGCTGGTGCCAGGTCCCTGAGGGAGACTGTGTCCTGGCGGGCGTTGGGGTACACCATTTAGGCGTACTGTGGGTTCGCATGCAGCAGTTGTAAGCTTTTGACCAACGGGTCCGCCTTGTGGAGCCGCACGTGCTTGCGGAGGAGAATGGGTCCTGGAGCTACCAGCCACGTTGGGAGCGAAACCTCGGACGTGGACTTCCTGGGGAAGGCTAGGAGACGTTCATGGGAGGGTTTCGTTAGTCGCCGTGCAAAGTAGCGATCGGATGGAGTGGAGGGCGTCGGGGAGGACCTCCTGCCAGCGGGAGACTGGGAGATTTTTAGACAGTAGGGCCAGCAGGACGGCCTTCCAGACCGTCCCGTTCTCCCTCTCTACCTGCCCGTTTCCCTGGGGATTGTAGCTGGTCGTCCTGCTCGAGGCAATGCCTTTGCTGAGCAGGAATTGACGCAGCTGATCACTCATAAAGGAGGATCCCCGGTCACTGTGGATGTAAGCGGGGAAACCAAACAGAGTGAAGATGCTAGTGAGGGCTTTGATGACTGTGGCAGATATCATATCGGGGCATGGGATGGCAAAGGGGAATCTGGAGTATTCGTCAACCACGTTAAGGAAGTACGTGTTTCGGTCAGTGGAGGGGAGGGGCCCTTTGAAATCCATGCTGAGGTGTTCAAAAGGACGGAACGCCTTCACCAAGTGTGCTCAGTCTGGCCGGTAGAAGTGCGGTTTGCACTCCGTGCAGACTTGGCAGTCTTTGGTGACCGCCCTGACTTCCACAATGGAGTAGGGTAGGTTGCGGGCCTTTATGAAGTGGAAGAACTGGGTGATCCCTGGGTGACAGAGACCATTGTGTAGGGCCCGGAGTCGGTCCACTTGTGCGCTGGCACATGTACCTCGGGATAGGGCATCTGGGGGCTCGTTGAGCTTACCAGGGCGATACAAAATCTTGTAATTGTAGATGGAGAGCTCGATCCTCTACTCAAGATTTGATCTTTTTTGATATTGCCCCGCTGTGTCTAATTGAATATGAAGGCAACCGACCGTTGGTCAGTGAGGAGAGTGAATCTCCTGCCGGCCAGGTAATGCCTCCAATGCCGCACAGCTTCTGCGACAGCTTGGGCCTCCTTCTCGACGGAGGAGTGCCGAATTTCAGAGGCATGGAGGGTGCGTGAAAAGAATGCCACGGGTTGAGAGTTTGGCTCAAGTTAGAATCAGAGCTTAATGGGAAATGGAATGAGAGTTTGGTCAAGTTAAAAATCAGAGCTTGATGGGAAATGGAATGTCAAGTTTGTGCAAAATGTGTACGTGCATTTTGAAATGAATCGCTTCTGTGAGAAGGCGTTATCACGGCCTTAGCTGTCTGGAAAGCCTGTGAACTATCCGTGGGAGTCCGTAACTGTTTGTGAGAAACTTCACTCCTCAGGACTTTCGATAAAGAATAGCTATACTATGAAACTTGTGAACTAAATGATGGGAAGAAATAATTACATGAAGGAGGGGTTTAATGAGCTAATTGTATGACTAATGATTGAAAGGCTTGAGGGGTTTTGTAATAATATATAGTCAACTGTAACTAAGGAAAAATTGCTTTTTCACTTGCTGTAACTCTGAGTTACACTTGTGCTGCAGCCCCGCGGTAAATAAAGGTTCTTTGAAGTTATCTGGTGTTCGACTGCTGATTACCTCCGGACTGAAACATTTAGTATTATCAGGGTCTGCCGGCCTGGTTGAGGGTGGCGGCCAGAGCGACGTCTGATGCATCGCTCTCGACTTGAAAGGGGAGCGTCTCGTCGACCGCGTGCATTGCGGCCTTGGCGATGTCGGCCTTGATACGGTTGAAGGCCTGGTGAGTCTCGGCCATCAGGGGGAAAGCGGTGGAGTGAATGAGTGGGCGGGTCTTGTCCGCATAGGTAGGGACCCACTGGGCGTAGTATGAGAAAAACCCCAGGCATCGTTTGAGGGCCTTGGGGCAGTGGGAGTTCCATGAGGGGGTGCATGTGATCGGGGTCGGGCCCTAGAACTCCATTTTGCACCACATAGCCGAGGATGGCTGAGCAGTTGGTGCTGAACACGCACTTCTCCTTGTTATACGTAAGGTTCAGGAGTTTGGTGGTGTGGAGGAATTTGGAAAGGTTAGCGTCGTGATCCTGCAGGTCATGGCCACAGATGGTGACGTTATCTAGATACAGGAAGGTGGCCCGCAGTCCGTACCAGTCAACCATTTGGTCCATCTCCTGTTGGAAGACCGAGACCCCATTAGTGACGCCGAAGGGAACCCTAAGGAAGTGGTAACGGCGGCCGTCTGCTTTGAACGCAGCGTATGAGCGGTCCGCCTTGCGGATGGGGAGCTGGTGGTAGGCAGATTTCCGATCCACTGTCGAGAAGACCCGGTACTGTGCAATCTGATTGACCATATCAGATATGCGTGGGAGGGGGTACGCGTCGAGCTGCGTGTACCGATTGATGGTCTGACTGTAGTCAACGACCATCCTGTGTTTCTCCCCAGTTTTCACAACTACCACTTGGGCTCTCCAGGAGCTGTTGCTGGCCTCGATGATGCCTTCCCACAGTAGCCGCTGGACCTCAGACCTGACGAAGGTCCTGTCCTGGGCACTGTACTGTCTGCTCCTGGTGGCGGCAGGTTTGCAATCCCGTTTGCAAACAGGGAAGGTGGGTCGATCTTAAGGGTCGTGAGGCCGCATACAGTAAGGGGTGGTAGGGGACCCCCAAATTTCAGAGTTAGACTTTGGAGGGTGCACTGGAAGTCCAGGCCGAATAGCAAGGCAGCACAGAGGCTGGGGAGGACGAAGAGCCAGAAGTTGCTGAACTCTATGCCCTGGATGGTGAGGGTAGCGATGCAGCACCCCCGGATCTCCACAGAGTGGGATCCTGAGGCCAGTGAGATTCGTTGTGATATGGGGTGTACCACGAGGGAGCAGCGTCTTACCATATCGGGGTGGATGAAGCTCTCTGTGCTCCCGGAGCCAAGAAGGCAGGATGTCTTGTGCCCATCGGCCTTTACTGTCGCGACACGGTTACGCGGTTGTGCGGCCGGGACTGGACGAGCGTTATGGAGGCGAGCTGCGGCAGATGCTGGTAGGCCCCGGGCTGGTCGGCAGCGGTTGCGGGCGATGAGCGGCCCGATGAGGTGTCCGACGAGCAGGGGTCCTGTGGCGAGGAAGATGGCAGTGCCCACGGGGTGCACGTGGCGGGCGACGTTAAAGATGGCGACGCCCACGGGCCGCAAGTGTTCTGAGGCGAGGAAGATGGCGGCGCCCACGTGCCGTACGTGGGTTGTGGGGACGAAAATGGCCCAAGAGTCGCACGTGGGGGTGCAGGAACAATGGGCCTGGTTACAGTGGCGATTGACCGGGCCTGGCACACCGCAGCAAAATGTCCTTTTTTCTTGCAGGCCTTGCAGAGTGCACTCCACGCCGGGCAGCACTGCCAGGGGTGCTTTGTCTGCCCACAGAAATAGCATTTGGGCCCCCTCCCGGGGTTGGCTGGCTGCCGCACGGCGCAGGCTTGGGGTTGGCTGGGGGCGGTCGCTGGTGGGGTTCACGATGTCCAGGAGGGGGGCGCCGTGCGGTCGGGGGCGTATGCTTGTACATTACGAGAGGCTACTATTAGTGAGGTTGCGAGTTCCTTGGTCGCCCCGAGGTCGAGGGTAGCCCCTGCTAAGAGACACTGGCGGATGTACACCGGCCCTATGTCCGTAACAAAAGCGTCCCTGATTAGGAGTTCGGAATGTTCAATGGTCGAAACAGCCTGGCAATTGCAGTCCCTCGCCAGGACGTGCAGGGCACGGCAGAAATCTTCCAATGACTCACCGGGGAGTTGTTGCCGTGTGGACAGGAAGTGCCTGGCATAGAGTTTGTTGGTCTGCCGGGTGTAGTTCTCTTTCAGAAGCCCCATAGCCTCAGCGTAGGTGGGTGCGTACCGGATAAGGGGAAAGATATTGGAGCTCAGCCGTGTATACAGCATCCGGAGTTTCTGTGCTTCTGAGGGTTGTTCCGTCGCAGATCCGATGTAGGCTTCAAAGCAAGCTAGCCAGTGGGCGAAGGCTGACGTGGCGTTATCTGCTTGAGGGTGCAGCTACAGACGATCAGGCTTGATGCGGAGATCCATCGCTGTAAAATGTCTGCTTAATAAATTGATGCATTATCAATTACGATGAGACGGGAGTAGAGAGTAATCGAGGCTTTATTAAGCAGAGATGTGTAGCCTCCTGCAGCTGCTGCCGAAATGGCTGCAGCTCGGTGAGCACACACATTTATACTACGCCTTCTGGGCGGAGCCAGCAGGCAGGGATCTACCCCCGTACCTGTAGTACAGGAGCCTGACCGTATTACATCTCATGATATATACAAACAGTGGTGACTACCACTCTCCTCAAGCACACCATTCACCCTCTCTGGGTCCAACATCACCCTTTCCATCTCGTGCTTTACTCAACTGGATGGCCAGAATCCTGCTTGCCTTCCCACCATATTCATATACTGCCCCTCTGGCCCTCCACAACAGCCCCACCACCTTCCCATGGACACTAATCCAAACTCTACCTGGAGCCTCTGCCTCTCCTTCAACAGGCCTGTTTCTGGGCCCCCCAAATACCTACTGTTCACCCTCAGGATTTCATCTACCTGTCTTGCCATCTCTGCCCATTCCGACTTCTCCCTATGTGCCCGAATTGAGATGAACACCCACCAAGCTACCACCTTGAGTGCCTCCCATAACATGGTGGCCGTGACATCCCCGTGTCATTTAGCCCCACGTACCCCCGAATGGCAGCTCTCACCTACCCGCACACCTCCTCATCCGCCAACAACCCCACATCCAACTTCCACTGCAGAAACTGGGCTCCCCCCACCGGTCCACTCGCAAATCCACCCAGTGCAGCGAGTGATCAGAGACCATGATCACTGAATACACCTTCGACCACCCCCACCAGAAACGCCTTCTCCAGTACGAAAATGTCAATCCGGAGTACACCCGGTGCACATGGGAGAAGTACGACAATTACTTTGCCCTTGGCCTCCAAAACCTCCACAGGTCCACCCCCCATGTGCTCCATGCAGCCCTTCAGCACGTTCGCCACTGCCGACACCTTCCTCGACCTCGGGCATAACTGGTCCAAACTCAGCTCCAAGACAGTGTTACAATACCGCCCCCCATGATCAACTGGTGCGAGTCCAGGTCAGGAATCTTCCCCAGCAACTGTCTCATAAAATTTACATCATCACAATTTGGGGCATAAACATTTACCAGGACCATTGGCATAACCTCCAGCTTCCCACTCACCATCACTAACCTCCCCCACGAATCTGCCACAATGTTCCCCATCTCGAATGCCACCCGCTTGTTTACCAGCACCGCAACCCCCCTCATCTTCATGTCCAGTTCCGAATGGAACACCTGCCCTACCCACCCTTTCCTTGGCCTTGTCTGATCCCCTATCATTAAATGCGTCTCTTGTAGAAAAGCCACTTCCGCCTGCAGATTCCTCAGCTGCCCGAACACACCTGACCATTTGACCGGCCCATTCAGCCCTCTCTCATTCCACATGACCAGCTTGGTCGGGGGGGGTGGGGGGGGGGGGTGGGGGGGGGGGCTCCCCTGCCGATCAACCATATCCCTTTTTGGGCCAGCCCCTGGGCATGTCATGCTACCCTTCAGGCCCACCCTCAGATGTCCATCATCATTGATCCTTTTCCAACTGTGCCGCATCAACCACACCTTTGTCGGCAACCCTCCCTCCCCTTTCCCAAACAAAACAGTAAACCCATCCCCCTTTCCTGTGTCTACCTCCTGACAACCCCCCACAGCACTCCCGTTAACTAGCCCGCCGGCTAGCATGGTGGCCCCTGCCTAAGACCTCCAACTCCCCGACCCCCCCCCAGCTCCCTTTCTCCCTGTCCACACTCCCCCAAAAAACAGCAAAAGGTGCACCCACCCTTGATATTTCCCCCGGAGGGACCTGCCCTCCAAACGCCCTGCCATCAAAACAGAAGAAAAACTTCAAGGGGAAAAGTTTTCAGAGAACAAACAAACACTCGCACAAACTCCCCCAAAGTTCAATGTCCTCCTTCTCCTGCCAGTTCATTGTCATGAACTCCATCACCTCCTCTGGCATGCCAAAATAATACTCTCGCTTCTGGAAAATCACCCAGGGGTGGGCCGGGTACAGCACCCCAAACTTCACCCCATTTTTGAAGAGGGTAGCCTTGATCCGGTTAAACCCGGCCCTCCTCTACGCCAGTTTTGCACCCAAGTCCTGGTACACCCGCAGCTCATTTACAAAACTGGACATGAGTAATGTGTATCTGCAGCTTGAGCTCAACAGGTCCTCTCATCAATATTAACTATTAATATGCACCGGGGTCTCTACAAATACACCTGGCTACTTTCTGGGGTGTAATTGGCATGTGCGATATTTCAATGTATCATGGAGAATATCCTGAGGGGGTAGCCGTGCGTCGCGGTATATTTGGATGATGCGCTGGTCACGGGGACTACCGACCAGGAGCACATGAAGAATCTAGAAGCAGTGCTGCGATGCTTCTTCGAATTTGGCGTCCGTCAGTGATGGGCAAAGTGCATGTTCAACGTGAGGTGGTTTCCTTGGGTTATCAGGTGGACCACGAAGGGCCATAAATGCACTGGTGTTGTTTCTTTACCCCGTATACCATCACCAGACCCTCCATCTCGATCTGCGCACCTACGCTCGACCATGGTCAGCATCCGGAAAGGGATCAGCTGCTCCCGACCATCCGGCATCCAATGGCCCAGAATGGCCCCAATCACATAAGGCGACACATCACATGTGATGATCAATAGCTTGCCCGAACCGTAGTGTCAGCACCCCCAAAGATGACAGCCGTCTCTTGATACACCAAAAAGCCACCTCCTGGGCCACATCCAAAGCCAAGCCTGGTGCTTCTTCAGGAGCAGATGAAGAGGGGCCAGTATGACTCGGGATTTGGACAAATGTCCCGTAATAATTGACCAACCCAAGTTCTGTTGCGTCCGCCGGGACGAACTGGATGGCGTGCACCTTCCACTGGATCATCATTGGAATTTATGTTTGCGCATCTGATCAAAAATTAACCGCTTTGAAGAAAGTATGAAATATAACTCGAAAAGGTGTGGAAGTGAAATGATATTCTGCTCAAGTTAAAGACTGAAAAAGTGTTGGAACTACTCAGCGAGCCTGGCAGCATCCGTATAGAGAAAAACAGGGTTAAGCTTTAGTCATACCTGGAAAGGGATAAATTGATGTATTTGACTGAGAAAAAACATAATTTAGATTTATGGCCCCATTGCTTGTCCTTTTTGCGCAAAGAAAAGGCGATGCTGCTTATTGCATTAGCGCCCTTTATCTCCACATCTCATCTGAAAGACAATGGGCCCTGTTGCTGGCTGCTTATGAGTGCTCCTTTGAGCATCGGCTAGGGACACACATCATCACCCTCGCTGACACGCTGACATAAATTTCTATGCGATCGGATTTTTTCAAGCAGAATTGGGTGACATATTCAATATCTCACAGTACACCATCCATTGCTGCATCCAAAAAAAATTGCATTTGTATTATGGATTTCATGACCACAAGTAGTCCCAAAGTGCTTTACAGTCAATTAGGTATTTTTCAAGTGTAGTCACTGAAGCAATGTAGGAAACATGGCAACCAATTGGACACAAGCTCCCAGAAATAACAATGTAATAATGACCAAATTATTATGGGGGATGTTGGTTGAAGGACATATATTGAGCCGGACGCCGGGAATAACTTTGCTGCTTTTCTTCAAAATAGTGCCATGAGATCTTATAAGCAGGATTCTCCGGTCGCCGATGCCGAAATCGAGTTCGGCAATCGGCTGGAGAATACCCATTTCCAACCAAATTGGGGGTGCCGCCGCTATCGTGATGCTCTGCCTCTCCAAAGCTGTGTACTGACGGACTCAGGATGTTGCCTGAGGCCCATTCCTGTTACTCCGCCCACAACCGTCCGATTTCCCGACGGCCTGGCGGCTGCGGACTCAGTCCAGCGCAGCCACAGTTGGGGGAAGTCCGATCCGCGGGCAGGGGGGACTCTGTCAGGGGCTGGGGGCACTATTGAAAGGTGATCTGGGGTTCGCGAGCAGGCCAAAGGGGGGGGGCACAATTTCGCAGGCCAGGTCCGCGAGCGGCCAGCGCCGTGTTGCACGGCATGTCTGCTGCAGGCCGTCGCAATGCGCATATGTGGCCACGGACCCGGCAATTCTCCAGGCCATATCGGCAGCTAGAGCCGGGTGCTCTATGCTGCTTGGCCGCTAGCCCCCTGCCAAATGGAGGATTGGTGGCCTATTTACGCCAATGTTTTGGTCTTAAAATGTCACCGTTCTCATGCCGGTATGGGGACATAGCTTCAAAATTGGAGAATCCAGCCCTTTATCTCCACATCTCATCTGAAAGACAATGGGCAGAATTCTCTGTAGCCCGATGGCGAAATCAAGAATGGCGATCGGCTGGAGAATGGCTTCCGACGCCGGAATCGGGGCAGACGCCGGTTTGCGATCCTCCACCCCCTCCAATTTTGCGTCATTGGGACGTGCACCGCTCGCAGCTGCAATGTTGTTGGCATGTCATCAGCCGGCTCACCCGCGATTACCCGCCTCCACTGGGCTGAGTTCCCGACGGCGCGGGCCACGTGTGGTCCCAGCGGTCGGGAACCTGGCATGCCGGCTGCGGACAGTGTCCAGCGCCGCCACACTTGGCCGAGATCCGTACCGCTGGCCGGAGGATTTCTGCTAGGGCTGGAGGGAGTGGTGGGGGTTGGCCAGGGGGTGGGCTGTGGGGTCAGGGTGGGTGGGTATGCGTTCCAGCACGGCCGGCGCCATGTTTTCCGGCATAACCGGTGGAGGTGTAGGCCTGCGCAGCTGCAGCTTTTCAGCCCTGCGTATGCGCGGCCCAGGACTCAGCGATTGTCTGGCCATTCTCCGCATGATCCACGGGTGGTTCATGTGGTGCCAGTGCTAGCCCCTCACTGGTACCGGAATCGTTTCGGGGTTCGCGTTGATTTTCCAGTTGCTAAACACCACTTAGCCACAGGAATGGAGAATCCAGCCCAATATCTCTAACAATGCAGCACTCCTGCAGTACTGCACTTGTGTGTCAGTTTTTTGTACTCACGCCTGGAGTGAGACTTGAGCCCACAATTTTCTGACTTAAAAGGAGTGCGCTACCGACTGAGACACAGGTGACAGAAAGGGAACAGAGGCCAGATAAAGAGGATGAGAGGTTGCATAACTTTCCCAGGATACTGGGACTTCCAATGGTGCAGGAAGCCATTGACCGGTATAACAATGGCGATGTGTGACCACCCTGCCCCACCCCCCCACCCCCGCTCACACCATACCAGCAGGGAGATGTTCAGAAACCCCAAGGGTTATCACTCCATCAATATGCAGTTGGTGTGAAATCATGCAAACCATAATGTTGGTGAATCGCCATTATCCTGACAGAAGCTGCAATGGCTTTATTCGGAGGTAGTCTGTCAATTCTGTTTTTTTACAGGTTTTCATGGGCATAAGGGATAACCCCTCTTCAACTTGTTGCTGCCTCACGGCACCGAGGTCCCAGATTCGATCCCAGTTCTGGCTCACTGTCTGTGTGGAGTTTACACATTCTCCCCGTGTCTGCGTGGGTTTCGCCCCCACAACCCAAAGATGTGCAGGGTAGGTGGATTGGCCACACTACATTGCCCCTTAATTAGAAAAAATTAATTGGGTACTCTAAATTTATTGGGAAAAAAACTCCTCAACTGCCCACCTGCCACTTGTGCCAAAGGAGGTGTGATTTAAAATATGGAGAACCACGAACATTGTGGAGCTTGATTATCAGCATACACACTCCAGAGTTTGTGATGGTCTGCTGCATCCTCCACACGATTGACAATATTGGGGTGCAGCTTTTGCCACGAGGCATCCGTAAGTAAATTGAGAGTGGGAGGAGACAGGGAGGATACATCTTGCTCCAGAGGACTGTCCAAAAGCAGCAACTCAAACTCCACTTCCCATTTCGTTCATCACTATATCATCTATTTGGGATGTCCCCTCACAGTTTACCGTAGCCACAATCTTGCAATAGAAGCCGCAACAACAACCTTATGATACAGTCCACTTACAAACAGAAATGAACTATTAACCTGCTTTGTGCCTTCCCTTGGTGCTTCTCTTGGTGTGTCCTAGTGCTGCTAAAGCAATGGTGTGGTACGACAGTGACTGTAGCAAGGCTGGTTGAAGGTTGTGGATGGCCTTACAGACAACCTCGAACAAATCTGGGTCTTGAAGGTCTTGCTCTACCACCTCAACATGAGCAGCACTCTGAGCTGGCTGCAAGACAACAGTAAGGGCACCAGTGGAATGGCAGTTCTGAGATCACAATCGTTGTCATCCTGAGAGAGAACAACAGGTTTGTGCTCTATGGTACCACTACCGCCCCATGGGTCAGCATTTCACTAATCCTAGTAACGTACTGGAGAACAGATAGCCGACTGCCACAAAACCCTGCAAGCCCCTTTGAACACTGAGATTTGCATCCATGATGCTAGCAGTCTGAGCTTGCATGGAAACATGCATGGAACCCATGACCTCCATCTGAGCTTCAACTATAACATTGAGTACTTCTGCCAGTGCTGCAATGAAAATGATGCTGCATTGTGGCTAGGTTTGTAAATGCTGTTGTGGAGCTAGCCACCACTTCTACTCTGGGAAGGGTGGGTTACAATCCCTGCTTGATGCCCTGTTGGAGCCAGGCTCCACCACGTTCTTTCAACATAAGAACATAGAAAAAGGAGCAGGATAATGCCTATTTGAACCCTCTAGCCTGCTCCGCCATTCAATAAGACCATGGCTGATCTGATTGTGACTTTTAACTCCACCTTCCTGCCACCCCATAACACCTGACTCCCCTGAAGATCAATAACCTGTTTAACTTGGCCTTAAATATAATGAATAACCCAGCTTCCATGCCTCTCCAGAGAGAGAAGAAATTCTTCCTCATCTCTATCTTAAATGAGAGACTTCCAACCTTGGAAGATCAATAAGATCACCTCATTCTTCTAAACCGTTTAAACGCCCAACCTGCTCTCATAAGACAGCCACTTCATGCCAGGAATCAACCTTCTCTGAATGGTCTCCAGCGCAAATATGTGGTTTGTTAAGATCACTTAGAGTCTGAACTGCTGTGGAAACATTCGCTTTTACATGCATGTTGTAGTCTGGAATGATGGATTGGGGTGGTGGAGGCTCCAACTTTCTTTCCATCACGTGGCTGACCGGAATCTCTCCTACTTTTCCCACCTGTCATTGGCATGTATTGGAAGGATTTGAAGGTTGATAATCAACCTGTTTGGCCCCGTTATGAACCTTCCTAGGCTATCAAGTTATGGCTGGAACTCAAACCTGAGATTTCTGACTCACTGAGGCAGGGACACTACCCATGAGTCCTAATGCAAATATAGCTCGCCTTAAGGAGACCAAAACTAAATTCAGTACTCCAGGTGGAGTCTCACTAATGCCCTGTATAGTTGTAAAATGAATCCCCACTTTTTTTTAAAAATAATTTTTATTGAGATTTTCACAAAATATCAAAGACAGAAAATATCAACAAGAAAACAGTATTAACAACAAAAAAACAAAAAAAAAACACAATAACCCTCAAAACCAAACCCCCCCCCCAGATCTCTCTGCCTGTCAGTACTCGCAAGAGTTCTACCATTTATTGTGTAATTCTTACCTGTATTGGACCTTCCTCACACTTGTCCGGATTAAACTCTATCTGCCATTTCTCCGCCCAAGACTCCAAGCCGTTTATATCCTGCTGTATCCTCTGACAATCCTCTTCACTATCTGCAACTCCACCAATTTTTGTGTCACAAAGGTAGGTGGAATTGCGGATAGCGATAAGGACTATCAGAGGATACAGCAGGATGTAGATCGTTTGGAGACTTGGGCGGAGAGATGGCAGATGGAGTTAAACCCAGACAAATGTGAGGTAATGCATTTTGGAAGGTCAAATGCAGGTAGGGAATATACAGTGAATTGTAGAACCCTCAAGAGTATTGAAAGTCAGAGAGATCTAGGTGTACAGGTCCACAGATCACTGAAAGGGGCAACACAGACGGGCTGGTGCCGAGGCTGGGAGCCCCAGGCTAGCTGAGTGCAGCTAGTCAACGGAAGCCGAGGTGGGGGGTGTCCATATAGTTAGTTTAGAGTAGGGGTTAGATGATAGGATGGTGTTGCTGAGGGGGGGGGGGGGGGGGGGGGGGGGGGGAGTTGTTCTGCTGATGGGGATGGAAACTGGGCATGGTAACAGTGAGGAGGTCATGGGTGGAGCCGGCCAGGAGGCGGGCCAGACACATGACTGGGGGGCTGGCCAAGGAAAGGGGATGGCTGATCGGCAAAGGGGTGGGCGAAGTGCCCCACAACCAGGTTGATCACCTGGAATGTTAAAGGGTTAAACGGGCCAGTGAAGAGGGCGCGTGTGTTTGCGCATCTGCGAGTTCTCAAGGCGGACATAGTCTTTTTGCAGGATACGCACCTGGAAGTGGCAGACCAGGTTAGGTTAAGGAAGGGCTGGGTCAGTCAGGTCTTTCATTCGAGGCTTGATTCTCAGACGAGGGGGTTGCGATCCTGATTAATAAACGGGTACAATGTGAGGCGGAGGGCACAGTTGTGGATGGGGTGGCAGGTTCGTTATGATGAGGGGTAGGCTCGAAAGGGTGAGAGTAGTCCTGGTCAGTGCGTATGCCCCTAATTGGGACAATGTGGATTTTATTAGGAGGATGTTAGGGAAGATCCCCGACTTGGACTCGCATAAGTTGATCATGATCATTTAATACAGTCCTGGACCCGAGCCTGCACCGGTCATGCTCAAGAACAGGCAGGTTGCCAGCGATGGCAAAGGAACTGAGAGGGTTCATAGAGCAAATGGGGGGAACAGATCCGTGGAGACTTAGCCGGCCGACGGCGAGGGAGTTCTTGTATTACTCCAACGTCCACAAGGTGTATTCCTGAATTGACTACTTTGTGGTGAGTAGGGACCTGCTGGCCGGAATGGCCGGGAATATTCAGCAATTGCCATATCGGACCATGCTCCGCACTGGGTCGACCTGCAGTTTTGTAAGGACAGCTTTCAGCGCCCACCATGGAGGCTGGAAGTTGGACTACTCGCGGACGAGGCGGTGTGTGAGAGGCTGAGGAAATGCATGCAGAATTACCTGCAGGTGAACGATACTGGAGAAGTCTCGGCAGCGGTGCTCTGGGAGGCACTGAAGGTAGTGGTGAGCTGATTTCAATCCGGGCATACAGGGACAGGACGGATAGGGCAGAGACGGACAGACTGATTAATGAAATTCTACGGACGGACAGGAGTTACGCGGAATCCCCGAGGCCAGAGTTACTCAGGAAACGAAAGAGGCTGCAGGCCGAGTTTGGGGTGCTGGCTACAGGCAAGGCTGTGGAGCAGCTTAGAAAGTTAAAAGGCGCGATTTATGAGCATGGGGAGAAGGCCAGTAGAATCCTTGCGCAGCAACTGAGGAAGAGGAAAGCGGCTAGGGAAATAGGGAGGGTCGTGGATGGGGAAGGTAATCTAATGGGTGATCCAGCAGGGCTGAACAAGGTCTTTAGGGACTTTTATAGGAAGCTGTACACTTCGGAACCACCCGGGGGCCGGGGGCGGATGAGGCGATTCCTGGACGGACTGACCTTCCCAAGAGTGCGGAGGGGGTTGGTGGACGGACTGGGGGCCCTGGTCAGGATCAAAGAGGTATTGGGGGGCCTGAAGGTCATGCAGTCGGGTAAAGCCCTGGGGCCGGACGGGTATCTGGTGAAGTTTTACAAAAAAATTGCCGGGATAGTGGGGCCGGTGCTGGTCAGGGTCTTTAACGAGGCGAGAGACAGAGGGAGTTTACCCCCAGCGATGTCGCAGGCCACCATTTTGTTCATTCTGAAACGGGATTGTGATGAATGTATAATGCTTAATTTACACTATGTATCATTGTGTCCTTGTGGGCTCTGTCTGTGAGCCGTTGCACAGCTCTGCCCACAGGGGGAGATGAGGAGCTTGTACAGGGCTCCACCCTTGGCTCTGCCCATGGCTCCACCCATGGCCCCTCCCACTGCCGGAAGTATAAAGTGCTGTGGTCTTGTGAGTCTGCCCTCAGTTCTTCTGGTCGTAGGCAGGCTCAGTTGTAAGTCTATTAAAGCCACAGTTTACTTCCTCATGTCTCGAGTGAATTGATGGTCACATCAGGGATAAGGACCCGGAGGCCTGTGGGTCATACAGGCCGATCTCCCTGATCAACGTAGACGCCAAGTTACTGGTCAAGATTTTGGCGACCAGAATTGAGGACTGTGTACCGGATGTAATTGTGGAGGACCAAACCGGATTTGTGAAAGGGAGGCAGCTGGTGGCCAACATAAGAAGGCTGCTCAACGTGATTATGATGCTCCCGGAGAGTAGGGAGGTAGAGATAGTGGTACCCATGGATGCTGAAAAGGCTTTTGACCGGGTCGAGTGGGATTATCTGTGGGAGGTACTAGGACGGGTTTGGGTTCGGGGCGGGGTTCATCGACTGGGTTAGGCTATTGTATCAGGCCCCGGAGGTGAGTGTAAGGATAAACAGGATGACATCGGACTACTTTAGACTGCACTGTGGGACAAGGCAGGGCTGCCCTCTCTCCCCACTGCTGTTTGCGCTGGCCATAGATCCGCTGGCAATTGTACTGAGAGCTTCTAGGGGCTGGAAAGTGCTGGTCCGGGGGGGGAGGGGGAGTGCAACATAGAGTCTCGTTATACGCAAATGATCTGCTGTTATATGTATCAGACCCAATAATGGGGATGGACGGTATTATGGCAACCCTGAGGGAATTTGGCCGGTTCTCCGGATACAAACTGAACATGGCTAAGAGCGAGTTGTTTGTAATTCAGGCGAGGGGGCAGGAGAGTAGGCTGAAGGGGTTGCCGTTCAGGCTAGTGGGGGAGAGTTTCCGATATTTGGGGATTCAGGTGGCACGGGACTGGGGCAAGTTGCATAAGCTCAACCTGTCCCGACTGGTGGAACGATTGAGGGAGGAGGTCCGGAGGTGGCATACGCTCCCGCTGTCATTGGCGGGGAGGGTGCAGACTGTTAAGATGACAATTCTCCCAAGGTTTTTCAGTGCCTCCCCATCTTTATCGGTTCTACTTTAAGAGGCTGAATAAAATTATTCTGGGATTTGTATGGGCAGGGAAGTCTCCGCGGGTGAAGAGGCTGATGTTTGAAAGGAGCAGAGGAGAAGGGGGGCTGGCGTTGCCGAACTTCAGCAACTATTACTGGGCGGCTAACATAGCGATGATAAGGAAATGGATGGTGGGTGCGGGGTCGGTTTGGCAGCGGTTTGTGCAGGGGCATTAGCTTCGCAGCCCTGGTCACGGCGCCTCTGCCCCTTCCGCTGGCACGGTACTCCACCAGCCCAATAGTGGTGGCGGCTCTTCGGATCTGGGGCCAGTGGAGGAGGCATGTAGGGGAGGTAAGAGCATCGGTGTGGACCCCAATCTGTGGCAACCACCGATTTGCCCCGGGGAACATGGACGGGGGGTATCGACTGTGGAGGAGGGCAGGGATTGTGAGGATGGGGGATCTTTTCCTGGAAGGGAGCTTTCCGAGCATGAAGGCGCTGGAGGAGAAGTTTGGGCTGGCGAGAGGGAACGACATTAGACGCTTGCAGGTGAGGGATTTTGTACGCAGACTGGTGCTGTCCTTCCCACGTCTCCCGCCGAAGGGGAGGCAGGACAGGGTAGTTTCTAGGGGAGAGGTGGGAGAGGGTAGAGTTTCAGACGTCTACAAGGAACTAATGGGAGCTGAGGATACGCAGACCAAGGACCTGAAGCTTAAGTGGGAGGAGGAGGGCAGCACGGTGGCACAGTGGTTAGCATTGCTGCCTACGGCACTGAGGACCCGGGTTCGAATCCCAGCCCTGGGTTACTGTCCGTGTGGAGTTTGCACATTCTCACCTTGTCTGCATAGGTTTCGCCCCCACAACCCAAAAAGATGTGCAGGTTAGGTGAATTGGCCCGTGTCGCGTCTTTTCGTCCGACGTCACTTCGTCCAACGACACTTCGTCCACGTCTTTTGGTCCAACGTCTTTTTGTCCGCCCGTCTTTTGGTCCAACGTCACTTCGTCCAATTATCCAATTACAAATTAACTCCGTATAAAACCATTTAATTGCTAAAATGCAAGTAATTGATAAAATGCAAGTAAAATGCAAGTTGAAAAATGCAGTTAAAAAGTTAAAAAATCTAAAAATGCAGTTAAAAAATCTAAAAGTTTACTAATTACTTAAAATTCCCGAAATTACTTAAAATTGATGTAAATTGTAAATTCCCGAAATTCCCTAAAAGTTAGATTTCCAGAACTGTACCCGAGAGAGAATAATGGGGAGAGGACAAGATGATTTGATATTCTACAATTCCGACAGACACAGATATAAGTGGGAGTCTAATTGGATTTAGACAATGAGTGAAGTTCTGAAAGAAGCAGATTTAAACTCGATTTTCGTCGAGTGATTAAAACCTCTGGTTGGCAGTGGGTTCTGACATTACAGGTCTGAAATGATCAAATATTCCATCAGATACAATGGCTCTCATCACGCTGGAGCATACATGGGTGAATATCCTGCAGCTTATCTTAATAATGTCTGGAGATCAAGCAGCACAAATGCAGAACTCAACCTCAAGAGGCGAAATAGGTGGAGAGGATCCTTGAGCAGTAACATTGAAAAACTAAATTAAACTATTTGTAATTGGATAATTGGACGAAGTGACGTTGGACCAAAAGACGGGCGGACAAAAAGACGTTGGACCAAAAGACGTGGACGAAGTGTCGTTGGACGAAATGACGTCGGACGAAAAGACATAGCACCGAATTGGCCACGCTAAATTGCCCCTTAATTGGAAAAAATAATTGGGTACTCTAAAAAAAAAAATTTTTAAGTGGGAGGAGGAGCTCGGGGAGGAGCTGGAGGACGGTATTTGGGCAGGAGCCCTGAGCAGAGTAAACACGACCCCAACATGTGCCAGGCTCAGCCTGATCCAGTTTAAGGTCATGCACTGGGCCCACATGACGGTGGCCCGGATGAGCAGATTCTTCGGGCTGGAGGACAAGTGTGCTAGATGCGCCGGAGGGCCAGCTAACCATGAACACACTCATGCGGTATTGGCAGGGATTCACAGATGTCATGTCCTGGGTATTGAAAACTGGGGTAGTAATGAGCCCGGAGGTGGCAATCTTTGGGGCTTTGGAGGACCCGGGAGTCCAGGAAGAGAGAGAGGCCTACGTTCTGGCCTTTGCTTCCCTGGTAGCCCGGCGATGAATACTGTTAGCATGGACGGACTCAAAGCCCCCCGAGGGCTGAGGTATGGCTATCGGACATGGCGCGCTTTCTTGGCCTAGAGAAAGTCAAGTTCGCCTTGAGAGGTTCGCTACCAGGGTTCGCCCGAAGTTTGCAGCCAGTTATTGACTTCTTTGCAGAGGAGTAAGCAAGCGTCAGCGGGGGGGGGGGGGGGGGGGGGGGGGGGCGCAAGGGTAGAGTAGAGTAGGGGGATATTGAGGCAGGTCCATGCGTGAACAGAGCCGTGGTTGGAATTTGTGTCTTGACTTTTTTTTGTACTGTACAATGTCATTTTTTCTAAATGCCTAAAATACCTCAATAAAATTGTTTGTTAAAAAAAAAGAAAGGGGCAACACAGGTGGAGAAAGTAGTCAAAAAGGCATACGGCATGCTTGCCTTCATTGGCCGAGGCATTGAGTATAAGAATTGGCAAGTCATGTTGCAGCTGTATAGAACCTTAGTTAGGTCACGCTTGGTGTAAAGTGTTCAATTCTGGTCGCCACACTACCAGAAGGATGTGGAGGCTTTAGAGAGGGTGCAGAAGAGATTTATCGGGATGTTGCCTGGTATGGAGGGCATTAGCTATGAGGAGCGGTTGAATAAACTCGGTTTGTTCTCACTGGAACGACGGAGGTTGAGGGGCGACCTGATAGAGGTCTACAAAATTATGAGGGGCATAGACAGAGTGGATAGTCAGAGGCTTTTCCCCAGGGTAGAAGGGTCAATTACTAGGGGGCATAGGTTTAAGGTGCGAGGGGCAAGGTTTAGAGGAGATGTACGAGACAAGTTTTTTACACAGAGGGTAGTAGGTGGAACGCGCTGCCGGAGGAGGTGGTGGAAGCAGGGTCGATAGTGACATTTAAGGGGCATCTTGATAAATACATGAATAGGATGGGAATAGAGGGATATGGACCCAGGAAGTGTAAAAGAATTTAGTTTAGACGGGCAGCATGGTTGGTGCAGACTTGGAGGGCCGAAGGGCCTGTTCCTGTGCTGTACTTTTCTTTGTTCTTTGTCATCTGAGAACTTAATCATTTATATACACCACAAATAACAAAGGCCCCAGAACTGATCCCTGTGGCACACCGCTAGTCACAGCCTTCCATTCAGAAAAGCACCCTTCTACTGCTACCCTGTCTTTTGTGCCCAAGCCAGTTCTGTATCCAACTTGCCAGCTCTCTTCTGATCCCATGTGACTTCACTTTTTGTACCAGCCTACCATGAGGTACCTTGTCAAAGGCTTTACTGAAGTTCATGTATACAACATCTACTGTCTTTGCCTCATCTATCATCTTTGTCACTTCCTCGAAAATCTCAAATCAAATTAGTGAGGCACTACCTCCCCTTCAGAAAACCATGCTGTCTATCACTAATAAGTCCATTTGTTTCCAAATGTGAGTGAATCCTATCTCTAAGAATCTTTTCCAGTAATTTCCCTACCACTGACGTAAAGCTCACCGGCCTATAATTTCCTGGATTATCCCTGCTGCCCTTCTTAAACAATGGAACAACATTGGCTACTCTCCAGTCCTATGGAACTTCACCTGTAGCCACTGAGGATACAAAGATTACTGTCAATACCCCAGCATATTCCTCCCTTGCCTCCCTCGGTATTCTGGGGTAGATACCATCAGGCCCAATAGACTTATATACTTTTTAAGATGCCCTACACTTCCTCTTTTTTTATTTTAAAAAAAATAATTTTTATTCAAATTTTTCAACAACAAATTTTCTCCCAACAGTTAAAGTAAATAAGGTGTAAAACAAACAGAAACAGAAAAAGAAATCCCCCCCAATAAAGTAATAAATTAATAACTAATAACAATACAAGTGTGATGATCGGAATACCTTGCCCCTTTAAGAGGCTTGTGATGATCGGAATACATTGCCCCTTTAAGAGGCTTGGAACCCTGGGGGACTCCGCCTCTGGCTACGCCCCCTGGGAAACAGTACTTAAGATGAGACTCCATTTTGCGAGCACACTTCTCATGGAGGCTGCCATTGTTCACTGCTTATTAAAGCCTTTGATTACTGACCTAACCTTCGTGTCGTAATTGAGAGTGCCTCAATTTAATAAGCAGTGCACATCAAGATGGACAGCGGTCTGAAACCAGAGAGACTCAACCTGGAAGGCAGGACGCCTGAAGCCTCGGAAATCTTTAAACATTGGCTCCGGTGTTTTGAGGATTATTTGGACTCCTCACCGTCTGATGTCGACAGCGCTCGCAAGCTGCGTTTCTCACATGGCCGGGTGAGCCACCGAATCTCTGCCATGATTGAAACCGCTACGACCTATGAGGCGGCGATCGAAATATTGAAGAAACGCTTCATAAAGACTACCAATGAGGTACATGCCAGGCATTTGCTCTCGACCTGCAGCCAGCGCTCCGGAGAAATGCTGGACGAATTCGTGGAAAGACTCACCGCGCTCGCGAGGAACTGCGACCACAAAGCAGTGACGGCTGAAGAACACAGGAACTTACACATCCGCGATGCCCTTGTGTCTGGCATCAGGTCATCGTACATCCGGCAGCGGCTCCTAGAAGACGGGGCGAAGGATCTCCAAGGCACGGTAACGCTCGGCTTTTCTCTCGAAACGGCCCACCGTAACCTCCGTACGTACTCCGCGGACCTTACGAATCCCTCTCGATCCCCTCCAGACTCGGCCACGCTACAGGCCTGTGCCACACGTCGATCCACTCACTCCGGGGGCTCCCCATGCTATTTCTGTGGGCAAGGCCAGCACCCACGTCAGCGTTGTCCGGCCCGATCCGCGACCTGCAACGACTGCGGGAAGAAAGGGCACTTCGCGAAAGTCTGCCTGGCTGGGCCCAAAGGCCACAAACAAAAGTCTCACCGGGCCCAGAAATCAAACTCCCGGCCTCACAGACCCCGCAACGCGGCTGCACTGCGGCCAGACACGCCCACTTCTGACGCGTCATCGACCTCGTGCAAGTCATGGGAGCGGCCATCTTGGCGGTGGCCATCTTCGAAACCCGACATGTGCGACCGGCGGCCATCTTGTGACTCCGGGCGGCCATTTTGTGAGTCCGACTCTGACGGCCCGCACCTAGGAGCGATCACGCTTGATCAATCACGGCCGAAACACCTGCGAAACTCGATGATGCGGGTGCGAATCAACGGCCAAGACACTCCCTGCCTGTTCGATTCCGGGAGCACGGAGAGCTTTATCCACCCAGACACAGTAAGGCGCTGCTCCCTGCGCACCCATCCCGCCTCCCAAACTATCGCCCTCGCCTCAGGGTCCCATTTGGTTCAAATCACGGGGTATTGTGTCGCTGACCTCACAATTCAAGGCGCGAAATACTCCCGTTTTAAACTGTACATTTTTCCTCAACTCTGCGCCCCCCTGCTGCTTGGCCTCGACTTTCAGTGCAGCCACCGGAGCCTGACACTGAAGTTCGGCGGACCCCTGCCCCCACTCACAGTCTGCAGCCTGGCGACACTCAAAGTTGCGCCACCCCGCCTCTTCGCGAACCTCACTCCCGACTGTAAGCCCATCGCCACCAAGAGTCGCCGGTACAGTACCCAAGACTTGACTTTCATCAAGTCGGAGGTTCAGCGGCTACTAAAAGAGGGGGTCATAGAGGCCAGCAACAGCCCTTGGAGGGCCCAGGTATTAGTAGTCCGCTCCGGGGGAAAGCAACGCATGGTTGTGGATTATAGCCAGACAATAAACCGCTTCACACAACTCGATGAGTACCCACTTCCCCGAATAGTTGAAATGGTGACCCAAATTGCCCAGTATCGGGTATTCTCCACGGTTGACCTCAAATCGGCCTACCACCAACTCCCTATTCGCTCAGAGGACCGCCCCTACATGGCTTTTGAAGCAGCCGGTCGGCTGTTTCACTTCCTCAGGGTACCCTTTGGTGTTACAAACGGAGTCTCCGTTTTCCAGAGGGCGATGGATCAAATGGTGGACCAGTACGGCTTACGGGCGACCTTCCCGTACTTGGACAACGTCACCATCTGCGGCCATGACCAGCAGGACCACGACGCAAACCTGAGGAAGTTCCTCCAGACTGCCCGGGCCCTGAACCTCACCTACAACAAAGAGAAATGCGTGTTCCACACAACCCGGCTCGCCATCCTCGGCTACGTCGTGGAGAACGGGGTCCTAGGCCCGGACCCCGACCGCATGCGTCCCCTTAAGGAACTCCCCCTCCCCCGTAGCCTCAAGGCACTCAAACGGTGCTTGGGGCTTTTCTCCTATTACACCCAGTGGGTCCCCAGATATGGGGACAAAGCCCGGCCACTCATTAAGACCACGGTTTTTCCTCTGACGGATGAGGCCCAGTCGGCTTTCAACCGTATCAAGGCCGGCATCATCAAGGCCGCCATGCACGCGGTGGACGAAGCCATCCCCTTTCAAATAGAAAGCGATGCATCAGACGTCGCCCTGGCTGCTACCCTCAACCAAGCGGGCAGACCAGTAGCGTTCTTCTCCCGAACCCTCAACGCCTCGGAAATTCGACACTCTGCAGTCGAGAAGGAGGCACAAGCCATAGTGGAGGCCGTGCGACACTGGAGGCACTACCTAGCTGGTAGGAGGTTCACCCTCATCACCGACCAACGGTCGGTCGCCTTTATGTTCGATAACGCACAACGGGGCAAAATAAAGAACGACAAGATTCTGAGGTGGAGAATAGAGCTCTCCACCTATACGTACGATATTAAATATCGCCCGGGGAAGCTCAACGAGTCCCCAGATGCCCTGTCTCGCGGCACGTGCGCCAACGCGCAATTGGACCGCCTGAGAGCCATCCACGATGACCTCTGCCACCTGGGGGTCACCCGGCTTGCCCACTTCATCAAGTCCCGCAACCTGCCCTACTCCACAGGGGAGGTCAAGACCATGACTAAGGCATGCCAGATCTGTGCAGAATGCAAACCGCAGTTCTATCAACCAGACAAGGCCCGCCTGATAAAAGCCTCTGGGCCCTTTGAGCGACTAAGCGTGGACTTCAAAGGGCCTCTCCCGTCCAACAACCGCAACATCTATTTCCTCACCGTCATCGATGAATTATCCCGCTTCCCTTTTGCTGTCCCCTGCCCCGATACTACCTCGGCCTCTGTGATCAAGGCACTGCGCAGCATCTTCGCTCTGTTTGGTTTCCCCGCTTATATCCACAGCGACCGGGGTACATCGTTCATGAGCGATGAGCTGCGTCGGTACCTGCTCAGCAAGGGCATCACCTCGAGCAGGACGACGAGCTTTAACCCGCGGGGAAACGGGCAAGTGGAGAGGGAGAACGCGACAGTTTGGAAGGCTGTCCTTCTAGCCCTACGGTCAAGGAGTCTCCCTATCGCCCGCTGGCAGGTGGTCCTACCCGATGCCCTGCACTCCATTAGGTCGCTCCTCTGTACGGCCACGAACGAGACCCCTCACAATCGTTTGTTTGTCTTCCCCAGGAAGTCCACCTCTGGAGTCTCGCTTCCACCCTGGCTGACGACTCCGGGTCCAGTCCTACTCCGGAGGCATGTGAGGAGCCATAAAACGGATCCAATAGTCGAGAGGGTCCACCTGCTGCACGCAAACCCTCGTTATGCCTACGTCGAGCACCCCGACGGCAGGCAGGATACCGTCTCCCTGCGAGACCTGGCACCCGCTGGCTCTCCCACCGACCCCGCTGGCTCTCCCACCGACTCCACCGATCCTCCCACCGACCCCCCCCCTTCTACCGACGCTCCCGGCCCTACACTGAACGCCGACTTCGACAGCGCCCCCTCCATAGCGCCCCCTGCCCCCCAGCCGACACCGACCACCCTAATCACTCCTGATACCCCCCCTCTCCAAGGCGGACAAAGCTTCAGTCAACCGTGCTCCCGGATAGACCACCATCGGAACCGACCGCATCCACGGCGCCACCACCGGAGCGGAGAAAGTCAGCACAGACTATCAGACCACCACAAAGACTGAACTTATAATTTAAAAACACTTCATCCCCGACAGACTATGTTTTTTTTTAAACAGGGGGTGAATGTGATGATCGGAATACCTTGCCCCTTTAAGAGGCTTGTGATGATCGGAATACATTGCCCCTTTAAGAGGCTTGGAACCCTGGGGGACTCCGCCTCTGGCTACGCCCCCTGGGAAACAGTACTTAAGATGAGACTCCATTTTGCAAGCACACTTCTCATGGAGGCTGCCATTGTTCACTGCTTATTAAAGCCTTTGATTACTGACCTAACTTTCGTGTCGTAATTGAGAGTGCCTCAACAAGAAAGAAGAAAATAGAAAACACACCGTCGCAAAAACAGACCCCCTTAACAAGCCCCGAACCCCCCCTCCCCCCCTCCCGGGCTCGGGGGCTTCGCGTCCCTCCACTGTAAAAGAATCCTACGCCGGGCTACTAGAGACGCAAAGACCAGGGTACCGGCCTCTCTCGCCTCCTGCACTCCCGGCTCCGATGCTACCCCAAAGATCGCGAACCCCCAGCCCGGCTCCACCCTGGAACCGACCACCTTGGACAAAGTCCCCGCCACCCCCTTCCAAAACCCCTCCAACGCCGGACATGCCCAAAACATGTGGCCGTGGTTCGCCGGGACTCCTGAACACCTCCCGCACCTGTCCTCCCCCCCCCCCCCCCCCAAGGAACCGGCTCATCCTGGCCCCAGTCATGTGTGCCCTATGCATCACCTTCAGCTGAATTAAGCTGAGCTGTGCGCAGGAAGAGGACGAGTTCACCCTCCCCAGGGCATCCGCCCACGTCCCATTGTCAATCTCTTCCCCTAGCAGCTCCTCCCACTTCGCTTTCAGCTCCTCCACCGACAACAAACGCCCTAATCTGCATATACCTGAAAGCATTCCCAGGGGGGAGGCCCCACTTCCCCTCCAACCCCTCCAAAGTCGCAAACTTCCCATCGAGGAAAAGGTCCCCCATCCGCCTGATGCCTGCCCTATGCCAACTCAAAAACCCACCATCTATTCTCCCTGGTGCAAACCGGTGATTGCCCCGTATCGGGGCCCACACTGAGGCCTTCACTTTTCCCCTGTGCCGCCTCCACTGCCCCCAAATTTTGAGGGACGCCACCACTACCGGACTCGTGGAATATCTTGCCGGGGGGAGTGGAAGTGGGCCATCACTAATGCCTCCAAACTCGTACCCACACAGGACGCCACCTCCAACCTCTTCCATGCGGCACCCTCCCCCTCCATCACCCACCTGCGAATCATTGCCACATTCGCAGCCCAGTAATACCCACACAGGTTGGGCAAGGCCAAACTGCCTGCCTCCGTTCTTTGCTCCAGGAATACCCTCCTCACTCTCGGGGTCTTCCGCGCCCACACGAACCCCAGAATACTCTTATTCACCCTCTTGATAAAAGCCTTCGGAATCAATATAGGGAGGAACTGGAAAAGAAACAAAAACCTCGGGAGCACCGTCATCTTAACCGACTGGACCCTGCCCGCCAAAGAGAGTGACAGCGCGTCCCACCTCCTGAACTCCTCCTCCATCTGTTCCACCAGCCTCGAAAAGTTTAGCCGGTGCAGGGACCCCCAGCTCCGAGCTATCTGGACCCCAAGATATCTATAGCTCCTCTCCGCCCTCTTCAACAGGAGCTCTCCTATCTCCCTCTCCTGGTCCCCCAGGTGCAGCACAAACAGCTCACTTTTCCCCATGTTGAGCTTGTAGCCCGAAAAGTCCCCAAACTCCCCAAGTATCTTCAACACCTCTGGCATCCCCCCCCCCCCCCCCCCTGCCGGATCCGCGATGTACAACAGTAAATCATCTGCGTACAACGGCAACCAGTGCTCCCCCCCCCCCCCCCCCCCCCCCCCACAATCCCCCTCCAGTTCTTGGAATCCCTCAGCGCCATGGCCAAGGGCTCAATCGCCAACGCGAAGAGCAGGGGAGACAAGGGGCACCCCTGCCTCGTCCCCCGGGAAAGCCGAAAGTCCTCCGACCTCCTCCCATTCGTCACCACACTCGCTACCGGGGAGCTGTACAGCAACCTCACCCAGCTGATGAATCCCTCACCAAACCCGAACCTCCTCAGCACTTAGAACATAGAACAGTACAGCACAGAACAGGCCCTTCGGCCCTCGATGTTGTGCCGAGCAATGATCACCCTACTCAAACCCACGTATCCACCCTATACCCGTAACCCAACAACCCCCCCCTTAACCTTACTTTTTAGGACACTACGAGCAATTTAGCATGACCAATCCACCTAACCCGCACATCTTTGGACTTCCCTCAGGTAGCTCCACTCCACCCTGTCAAAAGGTTTCTCCGCATCCATCGATGCTATTTCCGCCTCCCCAGCCGCCGACGCCATCATCATAACATTAAGAACCGCCGTACATTGACATTCAGCTACTTCCCCTTCACAAACCCCGTTTGGTCCTCATGGATAACCATCGGGACCACAACTTCCATCCTTCTGGACAGTACCTTTGCCAACAACTTTGCATCCACGTTGAGGAGCGAAATCGGCCTGTAAGACCCACACTGGAGGGGGTCCTTATCCCGCTTCAGGATCAGTGAGATTATTGCTCTAGACATCGTCGGGGGCAGAGCCCCCCCTTCCCTCGCCTCATTCAGGGTCCTCACAAGCAGCGGGCCCAGCAGATCTGAAAACTTCTTGTAAAACTCCACCGGGAACCCATCAGGTCCCAGTGCTTTCCCTGTCTGCATGCTCCCCAGCGCCTCCTTCAGCTCCTCCAACTCGATTGGGGCCCCCAGACCCTCCACCCACTCATCCTCTACTCTTGGGAACTCCAGCCTATCCAGAAAGTGGTCCATCCCGCCCACCTCCCCAGGGGGCACCGCCCGGTACATCCCCTCGTAAAAGTATCTGAACACCCCATTAATGTCCCTGCCACCCTGCACCAACACGTCCTCTTTATTAATATCAGCATGACTCAGAATATCTACACACTCTGCCCTATACTCCTCATCCACCGAGACCTTCTCTTTGGTGAATACTGAGGCAAAGTATTAATTTAGTATCTCTCCCATTTCCTCTGGTTCTATAAATTTCCTCCAATATCCTTGAATGGACCAACTCTTTCTCTGGCTATCCTCTTGCTCTTTACATATGTATAAAATGCCTTAGGATTTTCCTTAATCCTGTTTGCCAATAACATTTCATTTTTTTGTAATTTGGAGTACCCAATTATTTTTTTCCAATTAAGGGGCAATTTTAGCATGGCCAATCCACCTACCCTGCACATTTTTGTGTTGTGGGGGCGAAACCCACACAAACACGGGAAGAATGTGCAACCTCCACACGGACAGTGACCCAGAGCCGGGATCGAACCTGGAACCTCAGCGTCGTGAGGCTGCAGGGCTAACCCACTGCGCCACCGTGCTGCCCTACCAACAACATTTCATGACCCCTTTTAGCCTTCCTAACTCCTACCTTAAGTTCCTTCCTACTTGCTTTATATTCTTCAAGGGCCTCATCTGTCCAAAGCCTTTTAGACCTTAAAAATGCTTATTTTTTCTTTTTGACAAGGTTCATAATATCCGGGGTTCCCTATACTTGCCACCCTTATCTTTCGTCCTCACAGGTACATGCCTGTCCTGAATTCTAATCAACTGAGATTTGAAAGCCTCCCACCATGCCTGATGTTGATTTTCCTTCAAACAGCCTCGCCCAGTCAACACTCGCCCAGTAATTAATCCAGTCTAACACCTTCACCTGGGGACCACTCTTGTCCTTTTCCATAAGTATCTTAAAGTTTACAGAATTATTATCACAGTTCCCAAAATGATCTCCTCCTGAAACTTTGATCACCTGGCCGGGCTCATTTCCCAGAACCAGGTCTAATATGGCCCCTTCCCGAGTTGAGCTATTTACATATTGTTTCAATAAACCCTCCTGGAAGCTCCTTACAAATTCTGCTCCATCCATGCCTCTAGCAGTAAGTGTGTCCCAGTCAATATTGGGAAAGTTAAAATCACCCACCACAACAACCCTATTGTTTATGCATCTTTCCAAGATCTGTCTGCAGATCTGCTCCTCTATCTCCCGCTGGCTATTAGGAGGTCTGTAGTAAACCCCCAACATTGTGACAGCACCTTTTGTATTCCTGAGCTCTACCCAGATTGCCTCGCTGCCTGAACCCTCCAAGGTGTCCTCCCTCAGCACAGCTGTGATATTCTCCTTAACCAGTAATGCAACTCCCCCACCACTTTTGCATCACCCTCTATCCTGCCTGAAGCATTGAAATCCTGGAATGTTTAGTTGCCAATCCTGTCCCTCTTTCAACCAAGTTTCTGTAACAGTGGACATGATTTATTTAGATTTCCAGAAGGCTTTTGACAAGGTGCCACACAGGAGACTGTTAAATACGTTGAGTCCATGGTGTTAAGGGTAAGATCCTGGCATGGATAGAGCATTATTTGACTGGCAGAAGGCAGAGAGTGGGGATAAAGGGGTCTTTTTCAAGATGTCAGCCGGTGGCTAGTGGTGTGCCTAAGGGTCTGTGCTGGGACCATAACTTTTCACAATATATGTTAATGATCTGGAAGAAAGAACTGAAGGCACTGTTGTTAAGTTCGCAGATGATACAAAGATCTGTAGAGAGACAGGTAGTATTGAGGAAGTAGGCAGGCTGCAGAAGGGCTTGGACAGGCTGGGAGAGTGGGCAAATAAGTGACAGATTGAATACAATGTGGTAAAGTGTGAGGTTATGCACTTTGGAAGGAGGAATGGAGGCATAGACATAGACTTGGGGAAATGCTTAGGAAATCAGAAGCACAAAGGGACTTGGGAGTCCTTGTTGTAGATTCTCTGAGGTTAACGTGCAGGTTCAGTCGGCAGTTAGAAAGGCAAATGCAATGTTAGCATTCACGTCGAGGGCTCGAATATAAGAGCAGGGATGTACTTCTGAGGCTGCATAAACTTCTGGTCAGACCCTATTTGGAGTATTGTGAGCAGTTTGTGACCCTATTTGGAGTATTATGAGCAGTTTAGGGCCTCGTATCTAAGGAAGGATGTGCTGGCCATGGAAAGGGTCCAGAGGAGGTTCACAAGAATGATCCCTGGAATGAAGAGCTTGTTGTATGAGGAACAGTTGAGGGACCTTAGCGCCATGAGGCAGCAATGCTAACCACTGCGCCACCGTGCTGCCCTGTCCATGCCCAAATATATATAGAGGCAGGGCAACCACACTCAACTAAAATTTACTTCTAACAAACCTAAACAAAACAAGAACTCTAAGCTCATTATCTAAAAAATGGAAATCTTGGATAGCAGGGAGGCTCTCAGATAGAGTTATGCAAAATGGTTACAAACAACAAAATACTAAAAGCCCATAAACCATTGCTCTCCGAAAGGAAACTGTATATTATCATGACAAACAGAAAAGAACCCAACGCACAACTAAACCCCAACTGTAAGAATTCAACGCCATCAAGAACGAGAATATGCAAGAACATGGGGCGGGATTCTCTCAGCCCAGGCCCGGCCAGTGAATCGCCGGGACGGGCGCGAATCGCACGACGTCGCCCCGACGCCAATTCTCCGGAGAGCAGAGAATCGGCGCCATTGGCGCCGGCGCGGTCGTGGGCCGCTCTACACGGCCCCCCAGCGACTCTCGGCCTGGGATGGGCCGAGCGGCCGTACGAAAAAACCCGCGTCCCAACGGCGCCGTTATAACCTGGTCTTACCCGGCGGGACCTCGGTGTGAATGGATCCAGGGGCAGCCTGGTTGAGGGGGGGGCAGTCCGACCCCGGGGTGGCCTCCGCTGTGACCTGGCCCGCGATCGGGGCCTACCGATCGGCAGGCCGGCGTCTCGGGCTGGGGCCTCTTTTGTTCCGTGCTGGTCCTTGTAGCCCTATGCCATGTTGCATCGGGGCCAGAGTGGAGAAGGGAGCCACCGTGCATGCGCGGCAATCATGCCGGTCCCACTGTGCATGCGCAGACCCGTAGCACCCATCTGACGGCGGGATCAGCAGCTGGAATGGCGTGGGTCGCTCCAGTGTCGTGCTGGCCCCCTGTAAGGGTCAGAATCACTGCTCCTGAGGCCATGTTGATGCCGTCAAGAAATGTAACGGCATTTACGACGTGTAAACACTTAGCCTCAGGATCAGAGAATCCTGCTCATGGAACCCCAACAATGCAGTATGTCTGTTCCCAACACCCAAACACTTAATCACACTGCACTCAGTAAGTGTTTCTTAACAAAGAGGTCCGCCTCTCCCTGGTGCCTCAAATAAATAGTCTTTTCACTTGAAAGTCACTCTGAGCCAAGTTGTTTATGTCACACCGAACCGGACTCTACTTTTATACAAGGCGGCTCTGTTGAACGCAGTCCTCTTCTTCACCAGTTCTGCAACCACGCCTTGGTAGAACCTGATGGCGTGACCCTCCCATTCGATGCCCGTTCGCCAATCTCAGAAACCCCTCTTTCTCTTTGAAGCTATGGAACTTCATTGTTACCGCACACGGTGGATCCGCAGGACGAGGCCTCTGTTGGAGTGTACAGTGGCCTCAGTCCAACACAGGAGGAGATGTGAATCCTCCCTCCCCCACCACCTTACTGAACATCTCTGCGAAGTACTCTGTGGGCATTGGGCCTTCCATCCCCTCTGGCAGCCCCACAACTCAAATGTTTTGCCTCCTGGACCGATTCTCTCGATCGTTCACCTTGGCCTTCAACGATTTGCTCACTTCGGCCACCAAAGTCATCTCCGTTCCAGTGAGGCAATCTGATCACTGTGGCTTGAAAGAACCATTTCCATATCTTTTATCATAGCTTCATGGGTTTTCACGTATTCTCTAGAACCGCTCGGATGAGGGCTAAGACCCCTTCCTTTGATTTCCAGAGGTCCTCCGACACAATCCATCAGTGTTTATCAAATTCCTTTGCCAAAATACTAGAAAGCACCATGCCTGTTAGTAAAGTGGCCACAGCCGCAGAGGCAGTCTGCCATTTTATCTGCCGACGTGCTCTGAGAGGGCCTCGCACTCTGTTGACGAACTTCTATTGTCCACCTTCTTTTCCCTGCCTTTTCTAGGCATTTCAATCATGCAGGATCCTTATTCCATTTATTATAGAATCATAGAATTCCTACAGTGTAGAAGGAGGCCATTCGGACCATCGAGTCTGCACCGACCCTCCGAAAGAGGGTCTACCTAGGCCTATACCACTACCATATCCCCGTAACCACACCTAACCATTTGGACACTAAGGGACAATTTAGCATGGCCAATCTACCTAACCTGCACATCTTTGGACTGTGAGAGTAAACCAGAGCACCCAGAGGAAACCCACGCAAACACGGGGAGAACGTGCAAACTCCATGCGGACAGTCACCCAAGGCTGTGAGGCAGTGTTAACCATTGTGCCACCACCATCGCTTGGTGGGTGTTGTGGGGTTTTCAAGAGAAAATACCCCCTTACACTGAGAGAAAGGGGCAAAAAGTGCAGTACTCTAGCGGGAGTCACCTTGTGTGTGTCTTCCCCTACGTTACACCAAAGGAAGTTCAAATAACTATGCTAATGACCTGGATGTATTTTCATTGTTTCATGTTAATTTTCTCACCACAAATGACTTCCTACACTCAAGTCAGAATTGTCCTGTGTGCTGCATTGATATCAGTCCTATCATTGCATGTTGAGAGGTGCCCAGGATGCCAAACTTTATTTGGAAGGGAAAGGGCTGATGGAATGGATGAGTGTTTGTTTGGGATTAAGGTGGTGCCCATTGGTGAAGCGGGAAGACAGGCCATGCCAGCCTATCTGAAGCACCACTGAATCAGTCCGGGTCCTCCTGAAGGTTCCTGATTGCACTCTCATCGTCCTTGCCCTCTGGCTGCCTGGAATCAGCATCTTCCTGCTCAAGAGGTCCCCCGCCCCAGAGAGAGTGAGATTGTGAACTGTAGCAGACAACTATTATGATAGACACTTGCTCGGGCAGATACTGCAGGGTGCCTCAGGATCGCTCAAAACATCTGACCCTCATCTTCAGCAGCCCAATGGTCCTCTCCACCACCGCCCTCATGGCAGTGGTTGTATTTTACATCATTGTCTGTTCTCGAGCACCTGACAGGCGTCATCAACCACATTTTCAGCTGGTAACTCTTGTCGGCAATCAACAACCCATCGAGGCGAGCTGGAGCAGTGAAGACATTGGCCGCCTGTGAGTGGTGTTGAATGCATGCATAGTATGAGCTGCCCAGATACCTTCCACACACCTGCAAAATCTGGGTCTCGTGATCACATACAATCTGGACGTTCAGAAGAGTGAAAACCCTTCCTATTCACAAAGGCACTTAGTTGGCCAGCTGGCACCTTGATGGCCATATCGGTGCAATCAATGGCACCCTGGACGCAGAGAAACCTGAGAAAGAATTTTCTCGCCCGCTCAGCCTGGTTGACCTGCTTCACCTTGAAACAAACAAATCTTCTCACATGCTTGAATAGGGTGTCAGTGACCAATTTCACACAGCTGTGTGCACCTGACTGAGAAACCCAACATAGATCACCATGGAACAATCTGGAGGCATAAAGGTTTAGTGCCACACTGACCTTCAGAGCCATAGGCATTGGGTGTCCACCCACACAATTTGAGGCTATCCCATCCAATCATCCTGAAAAAGATCAAATCCATTTTGTCCGACTGCCCTTGTTGCCCATGCGACAAGCTTAAAACCACATGGGCAATGTTAAATTCTGGTCAAGGTGGGGCTTTCATCCCCTTGACCACCTCCACTATTGTTGGTGCTGCCAATCCGCGCCTGCACTCGCCGACCGAGATATCGCACAAGTATGTGCCGATGTCCGAATGAACTCCCAATGTCACCATGGGAGATTTAAAGCTATTCCAGGTTGATCTCCTGTGTCGTCTCCACCCGCCCCTCCCCCTCCACTGCGAAATGTGGCATCAATCCTTCGGTCAACATCTGTGATTAAGGCCTCCAATGCCATGTCCTTGAACCTGGGCACACTCTCTCTGCTCTGATGCTCCTTTTTCTGTTTCAGCTAATTGAGGTACTTCTTTTCTATCAGTGAAGCTTCCCTTTAAGGGGGGCAAACTGCTTTTAAGAGCTGGAGACTATCCTAAATTACGAGGTAAGATTACAACCATGTAGGATTACATTCGTTTGAATTCAGGTTAAGGGATGATTTCAAGATATTACAGGAACAGATATAGAACATAGAACATAGAACAGTACAGCACAGAACAGGCCCTTCGGCCCTCGATGTTGTGCCGAGCAATGATCACCCTACTTAAACCCACGTAACCCGTATACCCGTAACCCAACAGCCCCCCCATTAACCTTACACTACGGGCAATTTAGCATGGCCAATCCACCTAACCCGCACATCTTTGGACTGTGGGAGGAAACCGGAGCACCCGGAGGAAACCCACGCACACACAGGGAGGACGTGCAGACTCCACACAGACAGTGACCCAGCCGGGAATCGAACCTGGGACCCTGGAGCTGTGAAGCATTGATGCTAACCACCATGCTACCGTGAGGCCCCTATGGTAGAGAGAAGCTATTTCTGCTGACGAAGGAATCCAGGACAAAGTGGCATTGTCTAAAAACTGGAGACAGGCTTTCCAGGAGAGCAATTAGGAAAGATCTCGATTATGCAAAAGGTTGTAGAAGTTTGGATTTTTCTTTTGCATGTAGCAATTGATGCAAGATCAATTGTTAAATTTAAAGCTGAGGTTGAAAGATTTTTATGAGCCAAAAATATGTATGGATATGTGGCAAAGGTAGACCTGCAGAGATCAACCATGCTCTCATTGAATTATGGGCAAAACTGGCTCAATTGGCTAGTCATACTCCTACATTTCATTAAGAAGTCTTACAACACCAGGTTAAAGTCCAACAGGTTTGTTTCAAACACGAGCTTTCGGAGCACTGCACCTTCCTCAGGTGAAGGTCACCTGAAGAAGGAGCTGCGCTCTGAAAGTTTGTGTTTGAAACAAACCTGTTGGACTTTAACCTGGTGTTGTAAGACTTCTTACTGTGCTCACCCCAGTCCAACGCCGGCATCTCCACATCATGGCTACATTTCATAGGCTCCATTGTGGATGATCCCATGATGCTGAGAGACATCTCCTCCATCTTCAAGAGATGCAACTTTTTGTGGTTCTGCTCTGCTACTATCTATTGTGTGTCAACTTGTCCTGCAAGAGAGCTTCCGGTGGCAGCGATGATGTAGGAAGCCGCACATTTGGGAGCTCCCGTTTGAAACGGACTTTTCGGCTCACTTTAGAGCCCAAAACGGAAATTTTTCGACGTCTCCCGGTGGGAGAAGGTGTGCTGATCGACTTTCCCCACAGTCCATGACACGAACTCGGAGTGGAAAGGGGGAACAAACGGCAGCAGCTCCCCAGAAAAAACGGGGGAAGGAATCCAAGATGGCGGCCAGCGGAGCTCCGGAGGAGTGGAAGCAGTGGGCCCTGGAGCAACAAGCTGCTCTCCTGCGCTGTTTTGCAGACTTCAAGGCTGAGGTACTGAGCTCGCTGCAGGAAACGAACAGAAGGCTCTCGGAGATTCAGACGACCCAGGGTGCTGCCATCAAGGAGTTGCAGACGCAGGCCACTGAACGAGAGGAGGAGGCCAGGATCCTCGTGAGTAAGGTGGAGGGACACGAGGCACTCCACAAGAAGTGGCAGGAACGCTTCGAGGAGCTTGATCACCGCATGAGGCGGAAAAATCTGCGGATCTTGGGCCTTGCGGAGGGGCTGGAGGGGTCGGATCTGACAACCTACATGGCTACGATGCTGAACTCGCTAGTGGGGGCTGGGTCTTTCCATCTGCCCTTAGAGCTGGAGGGAGCACACACTACTGGCCAGGAGGCCTAAGGAGAATGAACCCCCGCGTGCGGTGCTGGTTCAGAGATCGGGAGTGTGTGCTGAGCTGGGCCAAGAAGGTGAAGAGCAGGAATTGGGAGAATGGGGTAGTACGGATCTACCAGGATTGGAGTGCGGAGGTGGCTAAGCGGCGGTCCGGGTTTAATCGGACGAAGGAGGTGCTTTACAAGAAAAAGATAAAGTTCGGAATGTTGCAGCCTGCGCGCCTGTGGGTAACTTATTCGGACCGGCATTATTATTTCGATTCCCCGGAGGAGGCGTGGGCCTTCGTGCGGACGGAGAAACTGGACTTGAACTAGGGATTGGGGGTTGCGGGGTCGGTTGTAATACTTTATTGCTGGATTCTGCTGTTGCTGTGTTCTCTTTTTCTGTACTTATGCAATTTTGATACGGTTATTTATGGGGGTGTTGTTCTGTTATGTTTTTTTTTGCTGTGGGGCATTGTTTGAGTTTTGTATCTTGCGGGGAGGGTTGGGGGGGTTTGTTGTATTCTATGTCGGGTTGCGGGTATGGAGTGGGGCTGGTATTTGGGAGCTGCGTCAGAAGGGTGTGGTGGGGGTAGTGCGAAAGTGCGGGCTTTCCTCTGGTTTCCCGCGCTGCGGGGCTGGGGGGTGGAGACGATGATGGGGGGAGGCCTTAACTGGTTCTTCCCTGCACTGGAGCGGTGCCTGGAGGAGGGATAGATTGGGGGATGATCCCACTTTGGGAGGGGTCAGGTTATTGGCGGGAGTTTCCGGGGTCAGCAGAAGTTAGCTGACCCACGGAAGCACAATGGAGGATGGTTCACGGCTAGGAGGGTTCCTAGCCAGGGGGGGGAAGGGAGGGGGGGAAAGGGGAATACCGGGTTGCTGCTGGTATGGTCAGGAAGGAGCTGGTGGGGGCCGGGGGGGACAGAGGTGAGGTGTTGTCGCTGTGGGAACTGGGTCGGGCAGGGGGTGCTGGCCTGGGGCGGGCAGTCGACGGGCTATGGCTAGTCGACGGGGGAGGGGGGCGGGACGCCCTCTGATTCGGTTGGTCACCTGGAATGCGAGAGGATTGAATGGGCCGGTGAAGCGGTCGAGGGTACTTGCTCATCTGAAGGGGCTAAAGGCAGATGTGGCAATGCTTCAGGAGACCCACCTGAAGGTGGCGGACCAGGTCCGTCTGAGAAAGGGATGGGTGGGGCAGGTTTTCCACTCTGGGTTGGATGTGAAAACCAGGGAGTGGCGATTCTGGTGGGGAAAAATGTGTTGTTTGAGGCATCGGAGGTGGTGGCGGATAAGGGGGGTAGGTATGCTATGGTTAGGGGCAGGCTACAAGGAGAGAAGGTGGTACTTGCCAGTGTGTATGCCCCAAATTGGGACGATGAGGGCATTATGAGGCATATGTTGGGACGGGTCCCGGATCTGGAGGCGGGAGGTCTGATCATGGGGGGGACTTCAATACGGTGTTGGATCCTTCACTGGATCGGTCCAGCTCTAGGACGGGTAGGAGGCCGGCGGCGGCCAAGGTACTGAGAGGGTTTATGGACCAGATGGGTGGGGTGGATCCATGGAGGTTTGTGAGGCCGAGGGCACGGGAGTACTCTTTCTTCTCCCACGTACATAGGGTCCACTCTCGGATAGACTTCTTTGTGGTGAGTAGGGGACTGATTCCGAGGGTGGAGGAGGCCGAGTATTCGGCCATTGCAATCTCCGACCACGCTCCGCATTGGATAGAGTTGGAGATGGGGGAGGTGCGGGACCAGCGCCCGTTGTGGCGGTTGGATGTGGGGTTGTTGGCGGAGGAGGAGGTGTGTAGGAGGGCCCGGGCAAGTATTGAGGGTTACCTCGAGGTGAATGATACGGGGGAGGTTCAGGTGGGGGTGGTCTGCGAATTCCTGAAGGCAGTGATTCGTGGGGAGCTGATATCCATCCGGGCACACAGGGAGAGGAGCGAGAGGAGTGAGAGGGATAGACTGGTGGGAAAGATGCTGTAGGTAGACAGGAGGTACGCAGAAGCACCAGAGGAGGGACTGTTGGGGGAGAGGCGCAGCCTGCAGGCTAAATTTGATTTGCTGACCACTAGAAAGGCGGAGGCACAGTGGAGGAAGGCACAAGGGGCAGTGTACGAATATGGTGAAAAGGCGAGTAGGATGCTGGCTCATCAGCTCCGCAAGCGGGATGCGGCTAAGGAAATTGCTGGAGTGAGAGACAAGAGTGGGAGTGTGGTGCGGAAAGGGGTAGAGGTGAATGAGGTCTTCAAGGAATATTACGGGGAACTGTACCGGTCGGAGCCAACGGGGGAGAGGAGGGGAATGGAGAGGTTCCTCGACGGGCTTACTTTCCCGGAGGTGCAGGAGGAGCAGGTGGAGGGATTGGGTACGCCGATTGAGCTGGAGCTAGTTGAGGGGATCGGGCAGATGCAGTCAGGGAAAGCACCGGGGCCGGATGGGTTCCCGGTGGAATTTTATAAAAAGTTTGTGGACCTAGTGGGCCCCTTGCTGGTGCGGACACTTAATGAAGCGTGGGAAGGGGGGACTTTGCCCCCGACGATGTCGCGGGCACTGATCTCGTTAATTTTAAAGAGGGACAAGGACCCCCAGCAGTGTGGTTCATACAGGCCCATATCTCTCCTCAACGTAGATGCCAAGGTGCTGGCAAAAATCCTGGCCACCAGGATAGAGGACTGTGTGCCAGGGGTTGTACATGAGGACCAGACAGGTTTTGTGAAGGGAAGGCAGCTGAACACGAATGTGCGGAGATTGTTGAATGTCATCATGATGCCGGCGATTGAGGGGGAGGCAGAGATAGTGGTGGCTCTGGATGCGGAGAAGGCCTTTGATAGAGTGGAGTGGGGGTACTTATGGGAGGTGTTGGGGAGGTTTGGATTTGTTGAAGGGTTTATTAGATGGGTGAGGCTGCTATATGAGGCCCTGATGGCGTGCGTGGCCACGAATGGGAGGAGGTCGGAGTACTTCCGGCTTTACCGAGGGACCAGGCAGGGTTGCCCCCTGTCCCCCTTGTTGTTTGCACTGGCAATCGAGCCGCTGGCGATGGCATTGAGGGATTCAGAGAGGTGGAGAGGTTTGGTGCGAGGTGGGGAGGAACATAGGGTGTCGTTGTATGCCGATGACCTGTTACTGTATGTGGCGGACCAGGTGGGAGGGATGCCGGGGGTGATGGAGCTGATGGCTGAGTTTGGGACCTTTTCAGGTTATAAACTAAATTTAGGCAAGAGTGAGGTGTTTGTGGTGCACCCTGGAGACCAGGAGGAAGGAATTGGTAGGCTCCCGCTTAGGCGGGCAGGGGAGATCTTTAGGTACCTGGGGGTGCAGGTGGCCAGGGACTGGGGGACTCTTCACAAATATAATTTCACCAGACTTGTAGATCAGATGGAGGAGGAGTTCAAGAGGTGGGACATGCTGCCATTGTCATTGGCGGGGAGGGTGTAGTCCGTCAAAATGACGGTGCTTCCGAGGTTCTTGTTCCTCTTTCAGTGCCTGCCCATCTTTATCCCCAGGGCCTTCTGTAGGAAAGTGACTAGCAGTATTTTGAGCTTTGTGTGGGCACATGGGACTCCGAGAGTGAAGAGGGTGTTCCTGGAGCGAGGGAGGGATAGAGGCGGGCTGGCGCTGCCCAACCTTTTGGGGTACTATTGGGCGGCCAATGTGTCAATGGTGCGTAAATGGGTGATGGAGGGAAGAGGGGCGGCGTGGAAAAGAATGGAGATGGCGTCATGTAGAGGTACGAGCCTGGGTGCCATGGTAACGGCGCCGTTGCCGCTCTCCCCTAAGAGGTTTACCACGAGCCCGGTGGTGGCGGCGACCCTAAGAATCTGGGGACAGTGGAGACGGCATAGGGGGGAAACGGGGGGCTCGATGGAGGCTCCATTAGGTGGCAATCATCGGTTCATCCCAGGGAACAGGGATGGGGGATTTAGGGGGTGGCAAAGGGTGGGCATCAGTAAATTGAGGGACCCGTTTATTGGCGGGAGGTTTGCGGGCCTGGGGGAATTGGAAAATAAATTTGGGCTTCCCCAAAGGAACATGTTCAGATACTTGCAGGTAAAGGCGTTTGCTAGGCGACAGGTAGAGGGATTCCCTTTGCTGCCCTTGCGGGGAACGATGGACAGAGTGTTTTCGGGGGTGTGGGTCGGAGAGGGGAAGGTGTCTGACATCTATAAGGTAATGCAGGAGGTGGAGGAGTCGTCAGTGGAGGAGCTGAAGGCTAAATGGGAGGAGGAACTCGGGGAGCAGATAGAGGAGGGACTTGGGCGGATGCCTTGGAGAGAGTCACCTCTTCCTCCTCATGTGCGAGGCTTAGTCTCATCCAATTTAAGGTGCTGCACCGGGCCCACATGTCCGGGACTAGGATGAGTAGGTTCTTTGGGTGTGAGGACAGGTGCACAAGATGTTCGGGGAGTCCAGCGAACCACGCCCATATGTTCTGGGCATGCCCAGCACTGGAAGAATTCTGGAAGGGGGTGGCGGGGACGGTGTCGAGGGTGGTTGGATCCAGGGTCAAACCAGGGTGGGGACTCGCGATTTTTGGAGTTGCGGTAGAGCCGGGAGTGCAGGAGGCGAAAGAGGCCGGTGTCCTGGCCTTTGCATCCCTAGTAGCCCGACGAAGGATCTTGCTGCAGTGGAAGGATGCGAGGCCCCCAAGTGTGGAGACCTGGATCAGTGACATGGTGGGATTTATAAAATTGGAAAGGGTCAAATTTGCCCTGAGAGGATCAATACAAGGGTTCTATAAACCCTTTTCTGGATGGCAGCCTTTTCTGGACTTCCTGGCTCAAAGATAGGTACCTTGGTCAATAGCAGCAGCAACCCGGGGAGGGGGGTGGGGGGGAGGGAGGTAAGGTGGGGGGGAGGGAGGTAAGGTGGGGGGGAGGGAGGTAAGGGGGGGGGGGGTGTTCCTTATTGTAGTTTCTATTATGTAACTTAATATTGTGTTAATTTGCGTTGTTGTTAATATGCTGTGTTGTTCATGGAGATGGGGCGAATGTTTATGATTGCTAATATTATTGTTATTTTTGGTAATTTATTATGGTTCGTTGTTGTTGTATAAATTCAAAATTTTTCAATAAAATTATTTTTTTTAAAACTTGTCCTGCAAGAGAGAGAATGTCATAATTGTGTAGCGCTGTATTTGGGACTTATGCATGCCATAGGTGAATGAACAAAGGTATATGCAGGCCATGAGAGGTTGGCATCATTGGTTGGCGAGTATTTGGATGTTAGGCTAAGTTGCCGGCGCGAGTGAGTGTTGCTGGGTGAGTGATGTGGGCATGATATAATGACCAGCATGAGAGGTAGGTGATGAGGTGAGCATGAGATGTCAAGTGCAGATTGGGGGAAATGAATTTCGAGCCAATGGGGCATAAACACAGACACAGAACAGTTGGAATCTCGAATAGAAAAAATTGCCCATTCAACCTATGTAATTCTATGAATTATATCTTCACCGAGAGTAGGTCTATGCACTGCAGAAACACCTCCAATAGTTGCTGTAGTAGGGCAGTGATGGGAATATTTTAAGTCTCATTATATTGAAGAATCTGGATCAAGTTTTCTACTTTAGCCCCTCTACCACAACTGAGTTGAATTTTCCAAATTCTCTCCAAATTGCTATGACAAAACTGATTATTTGCACAAGTGCAAATGTGCACATTTGCAATCGTGGGTTGTACACCTGCCGGAATGTTGGAGATCCAGGTTGGATTGAATTTTATATTTCCCTCAATTTACCATTTGAATTAATTTGGACATTGGATGACACATACTGGTCTATTTAGGTAAGTGCACCTTCAGTTTTGAATTCTGATTGTATGTTTTGCTTCAAATTTGTGAAGTACGTGTGGTTTGGCAAACTACAATAAGTCATGAAAACAAAAGTCAGTTCTTCATGAGCAAATCTGTATATTATTGAAAACTTTCTTTTTGAAAAATATTTTATTGAGACATTTATAAAATCACACAACAAACATAATCACAAATCAAAATAAGCCAACAGTGCTGCAAAAGCAACCTCAACAAAATACCCCCCATCCCACCCCCCACTTTCCAACCCCCCTGCCTCACCATTTTAACCCCGCCCCCGCTGACATCTTACCTTTTCTCGAAGAAGTCGATAAACGGTTGTCACCCCTCCACCGAACCCCTTTATTTTTTCTAACCTGAGAAACTTTGCCAGGTGACTTACCCACACCCCTGGTTTCGGGGGCCCCCCCGAGTCGCTCCATTCCAACAATATCCGTCTCCAGGCTACCAGGGAGGCAAAGGCCAAGGCATCGGCCTCTCTTGCCCCCTGGACTTCCGGGTCTTCCGATATTCCGAAGATCGCTACTTCTGGACTCGAGACCACCTTCACCTTCAGGACTTCCGACATAATGGCGGAAAACCCCTGCCAGAATCCCCCAAGATGCGGACATGCCCAAACATTTGGACATGATTTGCTGGCCCATCCGCACACTGCCCACACCTATCCTCCACCCCTTCAAAAAACCTGCTCATCCTGGCCACAGTCATATGTGCCTGTGAACCTTAAACTGGATAAGGCTAAGTGAGGAAGCATTCACCCTCCTCAAGACCTCCTCCTACAGCCCAGCCTCCAACTCCCCACCCAACCCTTCCTCCCACTTGCGCTTCACTACCCTAATCGGGGCTCCCTCCCAATCCATCAGCTCCTTGTAAATTTCTGACACCTTCCCCTCCTCCACCTTTTCTTGACACCACCTTGTCTTGCAACCCCTGGGGCGGCAGGTGAGCAAAGGACGGTACAACCTCCGAACAAAGTCCCTCAAATGCAAATATCGGAACACATTCCTGACGGGCAGCTTAAATTCCTCCTCCAACTCCTGCAAGCCTGGAAAGCCGCCATCAATGAACAGATACTCAAACAGCTCAATCCCCGCCCAGTGCCACCCCCGAACACCCTCATCCAGCCCTCCCCCCCTCCCCCCCGGAACAAACCGGTGATTTACACAAATTGGTGCCCAAACCGAGGCCCCCTCTGATAGGAATCGACTATTTCCTGATAGATCTGATAGGTAAAAGAAGGCTATTTAGTGTAAATATTAAGCCTCAGTTTTAATCCCCATTTTAAATTGAGGATTTCAGCACTCATAACCTCAGGTCATGATAAAACACACAGCTTCAACAGGGACACAATAAGCCTAACACATGCATAAACTCATTGGAGATTAAAACAACATTTTTACTAAGCAAAGATGAAAAAGCTATTGTTTTAACAAACATATTTTCAAAGACAGTTTGCCATTAAGACATGAGCTGTACCAGTAATCTGATCAAGGACGAAGCAGGCACTGTAGCAACATGAAGGCACTATTGTTCATAATGTGGATAAAGCGAAGTCAGCCGAAAACCAGTAGAAACTAGTCTTGATAATAGCACAGAATCGCATTCCATAACATATACAAATATTCAAACGGAAACATTCAAAACTTGTGTTGCACATTAAGGATTGACAGCTAACCGTCGAATCAAATATGTTTGATAATAACCCAAGCCAAAGATAGATGCCTAAAGTCTGATAAGATTCTCCTTAAACATGATGGTCCATACGGCCATCTTTATCCAGGATCATTCTATACTTTGATCTAACTATTCGCTATCCTTATTTTCATATTTTCACTTTTCCACTCTAACTCTTGAAGTAAATGCTTTGCTGTAAGCAAGAAACCATTTCTGAATTATTTTGGAAGTAAAATTGTTTATAAGTTACTTTTCTTTAAGTCCTTTTGCCAGCTGGACTTTATTGAGAATACATTTAAGTTTCTTTTAATTGTGATCAAATAGAGGCAATAAAGATTCTTGTTTGCATCCGAGAAGTTTAACTCCAATTTCTACTGAGTTTTAGTGTCGCAAGACTTCACTAATTCCGGATGGTAGACCTCATCACCCTTCAGCCCCTGGTGCTGTCGCCACTGTCCCCACACCCTAAGGGCTGCCACCACCACCGGGTTTGTGGAGTACCTGGCCGGCAGGAACGGCAGAGGTGCCGTCAACAATTCCAAACTCCGTGGCCTTGGCCTCGGCTCCTCCCTCTGCGACTGGATCCTGAACTTTCTAACCCACAGGCCACACTCAGTAAAGATAGGCAACAACACCTCCTCCATGATCATCCTCAACACGCAAACCAGCCTCCCATCCATCGACTCTATCTATAATTCCCCTGCCTCAGAAAGGCAGCCAGCATAATTAAGGACCCCACGCACCCCGGACCTACTCTCTTCCACCTTCTTCCGTCAGGAAAAAGATACCAAAGTTTGAGGTCACGTACCAACTGACTCAAGACAGCTTCTTCCCTACTGCCATCAGACTTTTGAATGGACCTACCTCGTATTAAGTTGATCTTTTCTCTACACCTTGCTATAACTGCAGTGTTATATTCTGCAGTCTCTCCTTCCTTCCCTATGTACGGTATGTATTGTTTGTACAGCATGCAAGAAACAATACTTTTCACTGTATAGTAATACAGGTGACAATAATAAATCAAATCAAATCAAATCAAAACAATGCCCCAAACTCGTATCCCTGCAAGAGGCTGTCTCTATCCGCTCCCACACCGACCCTCCCCACTACCCACTTCCTAACCGTCGCTATGTTCACTGCCCAGTAATAATTCATAAGGTTCAGGAGAGCTAACCCACTGCCCCCTCGACCCCGCTCCAACCTTCTTCACCCGCGGGGCTTTACCCACCCAGACAAACCCTGAGATCATCGCACTAACCCTCCTAAAGAAAGCCATAGGAATAAAAATCGGGAGGTTCTGGAGAACCGCCATTTTCACCGATTGCACCCATCCTGCCAATGACAGCGGGAGCATATCCCACCTCCTAAAATCCCCCTTTATCTGCTCCACCAGCCGAGCCAAATTGAGCTTGTGCAGCTGCTTCAACCCCCGTGCCACCTGAATACCCAAGTACCGAATGTCGTCCATTGCCAGTGGCTCTCACCAAGGCAAAGAGCAATGGGGAGAGTAAACATCCCTGCCTCGTCCCCAGGTGCAGCCTGAAATATTCCAAGCTCACCTGGTTTGTCCAAACACTTGCTACCAGTGCCTGGTAAAGTAACCGACGCAATCCACAAACCCCTGTCCACACCCAACTGCCCCAGCACCTCCAACAAATAGTCCCACTCCACCTAATTAAAGGTCTTCTCCGCATCCATGGCGACCACCACCTCCACACCTCACCCCTCCTGGGGCATCATTATAACATTCAGTAACCTCCTGATGTTGGCCGACAGATGCCTCCCCATAATGAACCCCGTCTGGTCCTCCCCTATCACCCCCAGCATACAGTCCTCGATCCTTTTTTTAAAAAAGTAATTTTTATTGAGATTTTCAAAAACATATCCAAAACAGAAAATAACAACAAGAAAACAATATTAACAACAACAAAAAGAAAAACCCCCAAAACCAAACCCCCTCCCCCAGTAACTACAAAAAGGAGAGATAGATAAACACCCGGCATATCCAATAAACACATATACACATTTCTCCCTTCCCCCGAAACAACCCCTCCCCCCCCGCTACTCCTCTCTCCCCTCCCGCCCAGGTTGCTGCTGCTGCTGGCCTATTATCCTACCGTTCTGCCAGGAAGTCCAGGAAAGGCTGCCACCACCTAAAGAACCCCTGTACTGATCCCCTCAGGGCAAATTTCACCTTCTCCAACTTGATGAACCCCGCCATATCATTGATCCAGGCCTCCACGCTTGGGGGCCTCGCATCCTTCATTTGAAGCAAGATCCTCCGCCGGGCTACTAGGGACGCAAAGGCCAGAACCCCGGCCTCTTTCGCCTCCTGCACTCCCGGCTCCACTGCAACCCCAAGAATTGCGAGTCCCCAGCCTGGCTTGACCCTGGATCCTACCACCCTCGACACCGTCCTTGCTACCCCCTTCCAAAACTCCCCTAGCGCTGGGCATGCCCAGAACATATGGGCGTGGTTCGCTGGGCTGCCCGAGCACCTAGCACACCTGTCTTCGCCCCCGAAAAACCTACTCATCCTCGACACAGTCATGTGGGCCCTGTGCAGCACCTTGAACTGTATGAGGCTAAGCCTCGCACAGGAAGAGGAGGAATTCACTCTTTCCAGGGCATCCGCCCACGTCCCCTCCTCAATCTCCTCACCCAGCTCCTCCTCCCATTTACCCTTCAGCTCCTCAACCGAGGCCTCATCCACCTCCTGCATGACATGGTACACGTCCGAAATCCTCCACCCTCCAACCCACACCCCGGAGAGCACCCTGTCCCGTACCCCACGTGGGGGCAGCAGAGGGAACCCCTCCACCTGCCGCCTGGCAAACACCCTAACCTGCATGTACCTAAACATGTTCCCCGGGGGGAGCCCAAACTTCCCCTCTAACTCACCCAGGCTCGCGAACCTCCCATCCACAAACAGGTCCCTCAACCTCCTAATACCTACCCTGTGCCAGCCCAGAAACCCGCCATCGATGCTCCCTGGAACAAACAGGTGGTTCCCCCGTATCGGGGACTCCAACAAGCCCCCCACCTCCCCCCTATGCCGTCTCCATTGCCCCGAAATTTTGTGGGTAGCCGCCACCACCGGGCTCGTGGTATACCTCGTTGGAGGGAGCGGCGACGGTGCCGTTACCAGCGCTTCCAGGCTCGTGTACACGCAGGACGCCATCTACATCCTCTTCCATGCTGCCCCCGCCCCGTCCATTACCCACCTCTGCACCATTGCTGCGTTGGCAGCCCAGTAGTACCCACAGAGGTTGGGCAACGCCAGCCCCCCCCCCCCCTATCCCTGCCCCGCTCCAAAAACACCCTTCTCACCCTCGGAGTCCCATGCGCCCATACAAATCCCGTAATACTCCTATTGACCCTCATAAAAAAGGGCTTCGGGATAAGGATGGGGAGGCACTGGATCAGGAACAAAAACCTTGGGAGCACCGTCATCTTGACGGACTGCACCCTGCCCGCCAGCGACAGCGGCAACATGTCCAATCTTTTGAACTCCTCCTCCATTTGCTCCACCAGCCTAGTGAGGTTAAGCTTGTGAAGGGCCCCCCAGCTCCTAGCCACCTGGACTCCCAGGTACCGAAAGCTCCTCCCTGCCCTTTTCAGTGGGAGCCTACCAATCCCCTCCTCTTGATCCCCCGGGTGCACGACGAACAGCTCACTCTTACCCAGGGTGAGCCTGTACCCAGAAAAGCCCCCAAATTCCCTAAGGATCTGCATCACCTCTGGCATTTCCCCCCACTGGGTCCGCCACATAAAGCAACAAGTCATCTGCGTATAATGACACTCGGTGCTCCTCCCCACCCCGCACCAGACCCCTCCAATTCCTCAATGCCATGGCCAGGGGCTCAATTGCCAACGCAAAGAGCAAAGGGGACAGGGGACACCCCTGCCTCGTCCCCCTCCCTTGCCTCGTTAAAGGTTCTAACCAACAGGGGGCCCAACAGGTCTGCATACATTTTGTAAAATTCGACCGGAAACCCATCCGGCCCCGGCGCCTTCCCCGATCGCATGCTGCCTATCCCTATGACCAGCTCCTCCAGCTCAATCGGTGCCCCCAGCCCCTCCACCTGTCCCTCCTCCACCTTCGGAAATCTCAGCCTGTCCAAGAAGCGCTCCATTCCCCCCCCCCCCAACCGGGGGCTCGGACCGGTACAGTTCCCCATAAAAGTCCCTGAAGACCCCATTAATGTCCAACCCCCTTCGCACCACATTGCCTCCCCTATCCGTCACTCTACCAATCTCCCTGGCCGCGTCTCGTTTACGTAGCTGATGCGCCAGCATCCTACTCGCCTTCTCCCTATATTTGTACACCGCTCCCTGTGCCTTCCTCCACTGAGCTTCCGCCTTTCCAGTGGTCAGCAAGTTGAACTTGGCCTGCAGGTTACGTCGCTCCCCCAACAGTCCCTCCTCCGGAGCCTCCGCGTATCTCCTGTCCACCCTCACCATCTCCCCCACCAACCTCTCCCTCTCTCTTTGCTCTCCCCTCTCCCTATGGGCTCGGATGGAAATCAACTCCCCTCTAATCACCGCCTTCAATGCCTCCCAAACCGTCCCCACCCGGATCTCCCCATTATCATTGGCCTCTAAGTACCTCTTGATACACCCCCGAACCCACCCGCCCACCTTCTCATCCGCCAGCAGTCCCACCTCCAGGCGCCAGAGCGGGCGCTGGTCCCTCTCCTCCCCCAGCTCAAGGTCTACCCAGTGCGGGGCATGGTCCGAAATGACTATGGCCGAATATTCGACATCCTTCACCCTCAAAATCAGCCCCCTGCTCAGGACAAAAAAATCGATCCAGGAATAGGCTTTATGCACGTGGGAAAAAAAAGAATACTCCCTGGCCCTCGGCCTCGCGAACCTCCAAGGATCTACCCCTCCCATCTGGTCCATAAACCCCCTCAACACCTTAGCTGCCGCAGGCCTCCTGCCCGTCCTGGACATGGATCGATCCAATGGGGATCCAGCACTGTGTTAAAGTCCCCCCCCCCAGTATCAGGCACCCGTCTCTAGATCCGGAATGCGGCCCAGCATACGCCGCATAAAACCCGCATCGTCCCAATTTGGGGCATAGACATTCACCAGCACCACCCACTCCCCTTGCAACTTGCCGCTCACCATCACATACCTCCCTCCACTGTCAGCCACCACCTTTGACGCCTCAATCGACACCCTTTTTCCCACCAGAATCGCCACTCCCCGATTTTTTGCATCCAGCCGCGAATGCAACACCTGGCCTACCCAGCCCTTCCTCAGTCTAACCTGGTCCGCCACCTTCAGGTGCGTCTCCTGGAACATAGCCACGTCCGCCTTCAGCCCCTTCAGGTCCGTAAACACCCAGGCCCATTTGACTGGCCCATTCAGCCCCCTCTCATTCCAAGTTATCAGCCGGATCAGAGGGCTCCCTGCCCTCCTCCCCTGCCGACTAGCCATAACCCGTCCCCTGCCCGCCCCAGGCCAGCGCCCCTCGCTCGGCCTGTTCCCCACGGCAGCAAACCCCCACCCCGGCCCCCCTGTAGACTCCAGTTCCTTCCTGGCCTTTTCAGCAGCAACCCGGTACCCCCCACATCCTCCCCCCAGGCTAGGACCCCTCCCAGCCGCGTTACTCCCTCCGTAGCACTCCCACTGAGGGCCCTTAAAAGAGCCCAAAAGTCCGTTCCTGGCGGGAGCTGCCGAACGTGCGGCTTAGCTCCGCATAGCCGCAACCGGAAGTCCAGTCCTCGATCCTTGATGCTAAAATCTTGGCCAGTAATTTGGCATCCACATTTAACAACAAAATTGGCCTGTAAAGTCCACACTGCTCCGGATCCTTGTCCCTCTTTAAAATTGAGGAGATCGAGGCCTGCGATAACATGGGGGGAGCACCCCCTGCTCCATCACCTCATTAAATTCCCTCACCAGCTGAGGCCCCAGGTCCCCCAAAAACGTTTTTAAGAATTTCACTGGGAACCCATCAGGGCCCAGGGCCTTCCCCACCTCCATCGCCCCAAGCTCCTCCACCAGCCCAATGGGGCTCCCAGCCACTCCACCAGGTTCTCTCCACTCTCGGAAACTCCAACCCCTCCAAAAATCACCTCATTCCCTCCACCCCAGCTAGGGGGTCCGACTCATACAGCTTCCTATAAAAATCCCCAAACACCCGAATTACTCCCACCAGACCCAAGACTATGTTCCCCCCTATCCTTTATTCTTCCGATCTCCCTCGCTGCCTCCTGTTTCCTCAGTTGATGTGCCAACATCCTAATCACCTATTCTCATATTCATAGACCGCCCCCTTCGCACTCCTCAACTGCCACACTGCCTTCCCCATAGATAATAACCCAAACTCTATCTGCAGTCTCTACCACTCCCTCAACAGCCCAGCCTCCGGGGCCTCCGAATACCTCCTGTCCACCTGCAAGATCTCCTCTACTAACCTTGTCACCTCCGCCCACTCCGCCACATCCTTGTGTGCCCATATCAAAATAAACTCCCCGTTACTACAGCCGTCAATGCCTCCCATAGCATGGCAGCCGAAACTCACCCGTCATTCAACTCCACATATCCCCGAATAGCAGCCCTCACCCGCTCACAAACCTCCTCATCTGCTAGCAGTCCCACATTCAACCTCCACTGAGGGTGCTGACCCCCCCCCCCCCCGCCCCCCGATTTACCTGCAAATCCACCCAATGCAACGCATGGTCCGATATTACAATTGCTGACTATTCCGAGCCAACCATTCCTACCAATAATGTCCTATCCGGCATGCAATAGTTGATTTGGGAGTACAATCTATGCACGTGGGAGAAAAACGAGAATGCCTTTGCCATTGCTTGTCAAATCTCAATGGATCCAAACCCCCCCCCCCCCCCCCCCCCGCCCCCCATACGCTCCATAAACCCCTCAATTCCTTTGCCACTGCCGATACTCCCCGGACCTCGGACTCGACCGATCAACTTTGGATCCAAAACAGTGTTAAAATCCCCCCCCCATTATTATCCGGTGCGAGTCCAAGTCCGGGATCTTCCCCAACATCTGTCTCACGAACTCTACATCGTCCCAATTCGGGGCATAAACATTCCCCCATATCACCGGCATCCGTTCCAATTTCCCACTCACCATCACATATCTCCTCCTGGAATCTGCTACTCTGCTCCCCACTTCAAAAGCTACCCGTTTATTTATCAATACCGCTAACCCCCTCGTCTTCAAGTCCAATCCAGAATGAAATACCTGCCCTACCCAGCCTGTCCTAAACTTAGTTTAATCCCCAATCCCCAAATGTGTTTCTTGCAGAAATACCACATCTGCCTTTAGTCTCCTCAAGATGTGCGAACACTTGAGCCCTCTTGACTGGCCCTCTTGAGAGCATCTCACATTCCATGTGATCAGCCTGGCTGGGGGGAAACCCCCGCCAATCAACCATAATCCTCTCCTGGGCCAGCCTCCAGCTCGCGTCCCGCACCCCCTCAGGCCCACCCATGGATGTCCACTGTCATCGACCCTCCCCATATCACATTTCAAAAGCCCCATCCCCGTCAGCAGTCCCCTCCCACCAACAAAATAATTATCCCAACCCCCATCAACACTCTAATCACTTGCCTGTCCAGCTAGCCTGGCAGCCCCTGCTCATGGCGCCTAGCATCCTACCCCCACTGAGTCCTCCCCTTGCTCAACCACTATTCTGGTGCAAACAACAACACCAACATTCAAAACCCCAAAACAAACAGAAGAGCAACCACCCATTCCCACAGCAAGACACAGCACAGTGCCCCCCCCCCCAAAAAAAAACCCCCAAAGGAATAAAAACGAACATCTCCTCCAAAATTCAATGTCCTCCTTCTCCTGCCAGTTCATTGTTCCTCACAAACTCCATCGCTTCCTCCGGCGTACCAAAATAAAGTTCCCAGCCATTGCAGGTCACCCAAAGGCGAGCCGGGTACAGCATTCCAAATTTTACCCACTTAAAGAGGGCACTCACCTGATGAAGGTGTTATGGGCCAGGGTTTAGAGAACCCCAAAGTGTATCATGGAGTTCACCTGACCCACAACTTTCAATAGATTGTGGTATGGGGAGCACACGGCCCACTCTACAGGTGTGGTACAGCAGAAATGGAAAAGTATTTTTTAAAGCAAAATAACTCAAGTTAACCTTTTTAAAATATACAGTGAACATCTTAGCAACCATCAATTCAAATACAACCCCAGGTAATCCTTAATAAATTGCCAAACAACATTCAGAAGACAGAAGACCATTTTAACACAAAGATCAGGTTTAAATTCACTACTGAGAGCAGTTACCACTTTGAAAATCCCAAATGAACATTCATAAGCTTGCAGAGATTCACACACATCCTGCTGTGATTTCAGCTTCTCCAGAACTAAAATGAAACCAAACCCACCCTGCAGCAAAAGCATAAAGTGAAAGTAAAAAGATGACAGACAGCCCAGCTCCACCCACTCTCTGACATCACTGCAGTAATAAACACCCATTTCTTAAAGGTACTTTCACTACAGATATTTATATACACACCCTTTATAAACACCCATTTCTTAAAGGTACTCTCACATGACACCTCCCCCCAAGAAAAAAATAAACCATCAACTTCAAGATGGTTTCATTTTTCACCTTTTCACTATCCTTTAAGAAATGCACACAGTAAATATACGTTTTGGTTTCAAAACACAACACTCACAAACAGGTATAATAATATAGTCCATTTTTTTCCTACTTCCTCCAACTGGAATCCCTCTCGATTGACAGTCTCTTTGAACAAGAAGGTCTCTGCACAATCCATCCATTTCTCTACGCCTCAGCATTTCTCTTTAAAGTCAGATACTTTAGTTATATCTGATCACAGAGTCCCTTGTAATTCTCCAACAGAGGAGCATTGGTTATCACAACTTTCAGGCAGTCAAATTTTTTTTGAAAGTCCGCTGTCCACTGACATTTTCGATGTTTCTTCAGCAAGTCCATCAGTGCAGTAACCACGCTACAAACATTTTGCACAAATGTTCGATCAAATCCACTCATGCCAAGAAATCGCACTAATTCCCTTCACCTTGAGGGTATCGGAAACTCCTCAATGACGGTTGGTTTTACATCCCATGTGACCATTCGACGCTGTCCAATTGTATGGCCAAGGAAAGTGACTTGGGCTTTTCCAAATTCACTTTTGGCTAGGTTTACCACCAAATCTGCCTCCTGAAGTCGATCGAATAACTCCATCGACTTTGTTAAATGTTTTAAATGTTCTTTCCATGTCTGGCTGAAAATTACCACATCGTCGATGTATACCGCACAATTGGGTAATCCTGAAACAACTTTGTTAGTTAACCGTTGAAATATGGCTGGGGCGTTTTTCATGCCAAATGGCATAGCTTTGAATTGGTACGTACTATCTGGAATCACAAAAGCTGAAATCTCCTTCCCCCTTTCGGATAAAGATACCTGGCAGTAACCTTTAAGTAAATCCAGTTTGGAAATAAAAGCTGATTGTCCCACTTTCTCATTGCAATCCTCCAAATGTGGAATAGGATAAGAGTCTGTTCTTGTAACTGCATTAACCTTTCTATAGTCCATACACAACTGTTAGGTACCGTCTGGTTTAGGTTCATCACTATGGGTAAGCTCCATTGGCTGCAACCCACTTCAATTAAGCCATTTTAAAGCATACTCTCAATCTCTTTGTTAACCTGTGCCAATTTTAAAGGGTCAAGTCTGTATGGATGGTGTTTGATTGGAACAGCATTTCCCACATCTACATCATGTATAGCCATTTTAGTACTTCCCAATTTATCTCTATAAACTTGCCCAAGTGATATCAATAACTCTTTCAGGTCAGTCCGTTTTTCCTCAGGAAGGTAACTCAACAATTTATCCCAATTTTTACGAACATCCTCACTTTCCAATTTAATTTGAGGTATGTCAAAGTCACAGTCATTTGGATTTAGTTCATCACTTTGAGTTAGAATCATTAAAATCTCCTCCTTTTGCTCTCCTTCCCTTTCAAAGTATCTTTTAAGCATATTCACATGACACACTCGGTGAGTTTTCCTTCTATCTGGCGTTTTTGCCACATAATTCACCTCACTTAATTTCCTTTCAATCTGATAAGGTCCACAAAATCTTGCTTTTAAAGGTTCACCTACCACTGGTAACAACACTAAAACTCTATCTCCACTGGCAAAACTACAAACTTTGGATTTCTTGTCCGCTACCCATTTCATCACATTGTGTGCAACTTTTAAATGTTGTCTAGCCAATTCACCTGCTCTATTTAATCGTTCCCTAAAATTTGACACATAATCCAATAATGTAAGTTCTGATTTCTCACTCACCAATTTTTCCTTAATCAATTTAAGTGGTCCTCTTACCTCATGACCAAAAATTAATTCAAAAGGACTGAATTTGATTGACTCATTTGGTGCATCCCTAATTGCAAACAGTACAAATGGAATTCCTTTATCCCAATCCTCTGGATAATCGTGACAATAAACCCTCAACATTGTCTTTAATGTCTGATGCCACCTTTCTAAAGCTCCCTGCAATTCTGGATGGTACACAGTTGATTTAAATTGTTTTATTCCTCAGCTATCCATAACCTCTTTGAATAACCTTGAGGTAAAATTCGATCCTTGATCCGATTGTATTTCTGTGGGTAGTCCATATCTGGTAAAGAATTACGTAACTCTTCCTTTTTAGCTGTAATATTACGTACTGGAATGGCCTCTGGAAATCTAGTAGACACATCCATTATAGTCAAAAGATATTGATTCCCACTTTTTGTTTTAGGAGGTGGTCCTACGCAATCAATTAGGACCCTTGTAAAAGGTTCCTCAAATGCTGGAATGGGTATCAAGGGCACTGGTTTTATCACTGCTTGAGGTTTCCTATCACTTGACATGTGTGACATGCGGCTTCTTCATCAGCACCCTGTGCGCCCAGTCCACCTCCAAGGGCCGTTCAAAGGCCCCCTCTCCCAGCAACTCCTCGAATGTCTGAGCCAGTTTCCGCTCCCTCGCTGCCCTCCGGCAGCCCCACGAACCTCAGATTCTGCCTCCAGGACCAGTTCTCCAAATCCTCCATCTTCTCCTGCAGTCGCCTGAGTATCACGCATCATACCCAACTCGGCCGCCATCGAGGTGAGCTGCTCCTCGTGCTCCCCCACCGACTTCTCCACCTTCTGGATCACCTGGCTCTGAGCTTCCAGCCTCATTTCCAGGCGGTCGATCCCTGCCTTAATCGGGTCTACCGTCCTTGCTTGATCCTCCAAAGTCTCCTTCCTCTGCTGGGTGAACTTCTCATTCAAGAAGTCCACCAGCTGCTCCATCGACCACTAAGACGTTGGGGCTGGACCCTTACCCTCCGCCATCTTTCACTGTGTCACAGGTACAGGTTCGCACGACTGCTCCTTTCTTTTAAAACCATTCCTGGTCCACAAATCCATCCACCGGTGGCACACCCTCTCCTTACACCACTCCTGCACCTTTTTTCAACAAATCCACCCATTAGCCAGGGAAAGGGTCCAAAAACAGCGCCACGAGCAGGTCCACCAAATGTGCGACCACTCACTCCATGGCCACCGCCGGAAGTCGCATTATATTGTAGACTTATTACTAAATTTAGATGCCACTTTGGTTCTGTGCCAACACTCTTGTCTGAGTTAGGAGCCCCACTCCAGGACTTCAGTATATAATCTAGGTCAGCAGTTCAGGGTAGCACTGAAGAATGTTGGGAGGCTGGGTAGCTCAGTTGGCTAGCATGTGTTTCAGAATAATGCAGTCCTGCTGAGGTAGACTCGGGACCTGCCTCCTGGCCCTGCCCATGGTAAAACTATAGCACAGGCATGGTTTGGGGCTCCTCAAATAATCAATGACGCTATAGAACATAGTACTGTACAGCACAGTACAGGCCCTTCGGCCCACGATGTTGTGCCAAACTAGTCTGAAACTAAGATCAAATCAACCTACTCCCAATCATTCTAGTGCACTCCGTATGCATATCCAATAACCGCTTGAAAGTTCCTAAAGTGTCCGACTCCACTACCATAGCTGGGAGTGCGTTCCATGCCCCAACCACTCTTTGACTAAAGAACCTACCTCTGACATCCCTCCTATATCTTCCACCGTGAACCTTATAGTTATGCCCCCTTGTAACAGCTACAACCACCTGAAGAAAAAGTCGCTGAACGTCCACTCTATCTATCCCTCTCATCATCTATACACCTCAATTAAGTCACCTCTCATCCTCCTTCGCTCCAATGAGAAAAGCCCTAGCTCCCTCAACCTTTCCTCATAAGATCTACCCTCCAATCCAGGCAGCATCCTGGTAAATCTCCTTTGCACCCTTTCCAACGCTTCCACATCCTTTCGATAATGAGGTGACCAGAACTGCACACAATACTCTAAATGTGGTCGAACCAAGGTCTTGTACAGTTGCAGCATAACCTCACGGCTCTTAAACTCAATCCCCCTGTTAATAAATGCTGACACACTATAGGCTTTCTTCACGGCTCTATCCACTTGGGTGGCAACTTTCAGAGATCTATGGACATGAACTCCGAGATCTCTCTGCTCTTCCCCATTCTTCAGAACCCTGTCGTTAACCCTGTAATCCGCATTCAAATTGTCCTACCAAATTAATCACCGCACACTTATCAGGGTTAAACTCCATCTGCCATTTTTCAGCCCAGCTCTGCATCCTATCAATGTCTCTTTGAAGCCTACAACATCCTCCACATTATCCACTACTCCACCAATCTTGGTATCATCAGCAGATTTACTAACCCAACCTTCAACTCCATCATCCAAGTCATTGATAAAAATCACAAATAGCAGAGGACCCCAGCACTGATCCCTGTGGTACACCGCTGGTGACTGGGCTCCAGGATGAAAATTTACCATCTACCACCACCCTCTGTCTTCTATGTGATAGCCAGTTACTGACCCCAATCGGCCAAATTTCCCTCTATGCCATGCCTCCTTACTTTCTGCATGAGCCGCCATGGGGCGCCTTACCAACGCCTTACTAAATCCATGTATACGACATCAACTGCTCTACCTTTATCTCTTTACTTAGTTGCCTCCTCAAAGAATACAGTCAAACTTCTGAGGCAAGACTTCCCCTCACAAATCCGTGCTGACTATCCTGGATTAAGCTATATCTTTCCAAATGATCATAAATCCTATCTCTCAGAACCTTTTCCAATAATTTACCTATGACCGAAGTGAGACTAACTGGCCTATAATTCCCAGGGTTATACCTATTCCCTTTCTTGAACAAGGGAACAACATTCACCTTTCTCCAGTCCTCTGGCACTATTACTGTAGACAGTGAGGACATAAAGATCAAACCCAGAGGCTCTGCAATCTCATCCCTCGCCTCCCAAAGAATCCTACGATATATCCCATCAGGCCCAGGGGACTTATCTATCCTCAGGCTTCTCAAAATTTCTAACACATCTTCCTTCCGGATATCTACCTCCTCCAGCCTACCAGCCTGTATTGCACTATCCTCCTCAACAACATGCCCCTCTCCTTTGGGACACTGAAGAAAAGCATTCATTTAGGGCTTCTCCTATATCTTCAGACACCATGCACACGTTCCCACTACTGTCCTTGACTGGCCCTAACTTCACCTTGGTCATTCTTTTATTCCTCACATAAGTGAAAAAAGCCTTGGGATTTTCCTTGATCCTACCCGCCAAGGACTTCTCATGCCCCCCTCCTAGCTCTCCTAAGCCCTTTCTTGAGCTCCATCCTAGCTATCTTGTCTCTCAGGTGCCCTAAACTGAACCTCGTTTTCTCATCCTTACATAAGCCCCCTTCTTCCTCTTGACAAGACATTCAACCTCTTTTGTAAACCATGGTTCACTCACTCGACCATTTACTCCCTGCCTGACAGGGACATACATATCAAGGACACGCAGTATTTGCTCCTTGAACAAGCTCCCATATCTCAATTGTGCCTATCCCTGACAGTTACTGTTTCCATCTTATGCTCCCCAATTCTTACCTAATCGCATCATAATTACCCTTCGCCCAATTATAAACCTTGCCATGCCGTATGTTCCTATCCCTCTCCATTGCTATAGTGAAAGTCACCGAATTGTGTCACTATTTCCAAAGTGCTCTCCCACAACCAAATCTAACACTTGGCCCGGTTCATTACCCAGTACCAAATCCAATGTGGCCCCGCCTCTTGTCGGTCTATCCACATATTGTGTGAGGAAACCCTCCTGCATTTACTGGATAAAAACGGCCCCATCCAAACTACCTGGAGAAGTAGGAGATTGAAGGATGACCAATTGCCAAAGCGATATATTTGGATGAGATGTAAAAGTCCTATATGCCATCTTAGATGGATGTAAAAAATCCCAGTCTCCTATTCTAAGAAGAGTAGAGAGGTTCTCCAGGCTAATATTTGTCACTGAAATCTTACCAAAAAGAAACCTAATTATTTATTACTTTACTCCATTGCTGTTTGTGGGATGTTCCTGCTCGCAAACTAACTGCTGTGTTGGTGCATTTTAACAGTGGCAATGAGAAACAAAGAAATGGCACAGGAATGAATAAGTACTTTGAATCAGTCTTTGTGGTGGAAGGAACCAATGGTATACTGGAACTTAAAGCATTAGGGGCAGAGGGTGAGCATAGTGGCCATCATCAAGGAGAAGTGCTGGGGAAGCTGAAAGATCTGGAGGTGAATAAATAACCTGGACCAGATGGACTACACCCCAGGGTTCCGAATGAGATTGTGGAGGACATTGTAGAGGCACTGGCGGTGATCTTTCAGGAATCATGGAGGCAGAGAGGGTCCATGAGTTCTGGAAAATGGCTAATGTAGCACCCCTGTTTTAAGAAGGGAGGGAGGCAGATAATTCTGCCCGCTGCCCTTGAACTGCGCCGGTGGGGGGATTCAGAAGAACTGCAGACCACCCTCATCTCTTTGGTGGCAGACCCCAGGTGCCCTCTAGTGCTTCCTCCTCCCTGACTGTGCTCATAGGGCCCTGGGGGTCTCCAGGGGATGGAGGGCAGCTGGAGTGAGCACCAGAGGCCTCTGCATCATCGGAGTCCTTATGCCTCCCCGTTGTCTGCACCATGGTGTCGACGCCCTCAGTGATGCTCCTCAAAGACTGGACCACGCTCTACAGTGCCTCGGCAATGTCCACCTGCGTATGGAACATGTCCCTCAGCAACTGGGACATGATGTCGAGACCTTCAGCCATGGTCATCACAGACTGAACCATGCCTTGGAGACCACCACTCAAAAGTGAACTCGTGCTGCAGGCTTTCCACTGCAGTGTTGGCCTCAGTGCCACAAAATTGTTGGCATCATTTCCTGCGTCCGTAGCCTTTGGGATTCCTCCAATTGGCTATGCACTCGTTAGAATGTTGCTGGCATCCCCTCCTGAATCTCAAAGATGTGCAGGGTGGGTGGATTAGCCACGCTAAATTGCCACTTTAATTGGAATTAAAAAAATATATGATTTCCCTTTCACAATACCAAGTTGACTCTGCCTGATTGCCTTGAGTTCTTCCAAGTGCTCTGCCATAACACCCTGAATAATAGTTTCTGACATTTTGCTTATGACAGATGTTAAGTTAACTGACCTGTAGTTTTCTTTCTGTATCCCTCCATTTTGAATTAAGGAGTTACATTTTCTATTTTCCAATCTAATGGCACCTTCCCCAAATCCAGGTAATTTAGTTAAAACCATGCATCAACTATCAAACTAGCCATTCTTTTAAAATGAGGATGAAATCCATCAGGATCTGGGGATATGTCAGCCTGCTGCTCCAACAGATCCCTGCTGAATGCAATTTTCCTGAGTTCCTCACTCCCTTCCTTTCCTGTGGAGGATTTCGTACAATACAGAGAAGTGTAGAGGAACACAGGGCATATTCACAGATCTCTGAACATACCAGGACAAGTAGGCAAAGTGGTTAACTAAGCGAGTGGGATACTTACATAAGAACTAGAAGCAGGTTTGACCATTTGGTCTCTTGAGCCTGCTCTACCATTTGATAAGATAATGGCTGATCTGATTGTGGCATAACCCACTTCCCTCTCTATCCCCAACACCCTTTGATTCCCTTGTCAATGAAGTATCTATCTAACTCAGTCTTAAAAATATTCAACAACCCTGCGTCCACTATCTGAGAAGAGAATTCCACAGACTCATGGCTCTTTGAAATAAAATAAATTCTCCTTATCTCTGTCTTAATGGGAGACACCTTATTTTTAAATGATGCCCCCATACTTCTTTATTAGCTGAGGGATAGAATATAAGAGCAGAGGGGTTTCGGCTAGAACTGTATAAAACACTAGTTAGACTGCGGCTGAGTACTGTTAAGTTCTAGTCACCACATTTCAGGAAGGATTGCAATTGCATTTGAGAGGGATACATTGCAAGGGCGGCACAGCCTTTAGCACTGCTGCCTATAGCACTGAGGACCTGGGCATATTCGGCCCTAGGTCACTGCCTGTGTGAAGTTTGCACATTGTTGTGGGGGTAAGACCCACGCAACCAGAGGGAGAATATGTAAACTACACACGGACAGTGACCTGGGGCCGGGATCAAACCCGGGTCCTCAGCGCTATGAGGCAGCAGTTCTAATCACTGCGCCACCGTGCTGCCTCTCTCCTCATTTTCAGTGAGCATTTTAATTTCATGGTGCCTTCTCCATGACTCCCAAAACAAGAAAAATAGCATTTCCTCCTTCAATTTATGAAACCTTTCAACATAGAAATTACAATGGCATTGTCGACGGAAGTGGTGGTGAGGCAGATCTGAGTGTCGTCAGGGTACATGTGGAAATTTATGTTGCACTTTACAATGATGTTCATTGAGTGCATCATATAGATGAGAAATAGGAGGGGATCAAGGATAGAACCTTGGCGAACATCAGAACTATAGTGTGAGAGCACAAAGAAAAAACATTGGAAGTGATTCACTGGTTATGGTTAGATAGATAAAACATTGAACCAGGTGAAACTCCCTGGATGAAAAGGAGACAGAAATTAAGAAAGAAGAAAAAGGTGTGCTTATTACAGGTGTCAGGTAGAAAATACAATTAAGAACCAGAGGAATACGAAGATTCAGAGGGGAGGTGAAAAGCACATTCAAGAAGCAAAGAAAAATTAGGAATCACAAAGTCACATAAATAGTAACAGAGTGGCAAAAGGATTAGAGCCTAAAAGAGAATTTACACATTGAGGCCAGGGTCATGGCTGAGGTATTAAATGAATCCCTTTCATTCATCTTTACTGAGGAGGTAGTTACTTCCCAGGACCATAGTGACAGATAAGGAAACTCTGTCCCTTGAAGGGTTCAAAATTAATAAGGAGAAAGTGTTGAATAGACTGTCGGTACTGAAAGATGACAAGGCACCGGACCAGTTGAGATGCATCAAGACTTTTTTTAAATAAATGTTTGTTATTGGTTTTTGAACAAAGTATATTTGCCGTTATGTACACAGGATATAATAGAAGGGCATATACACAACAATTCACAAAGGGAGAGAAAAATAAAGTAATAACACGAGAGATACTAAATCAAATGGAACACTGGTAAGGTACTAATGCACACCCGCCCAACAGCAGCAACCTGTAACTACTTGCCAAAATTATTTACACACATAAGTAGGCATCTGTTTGGGGGGGGGGGGGGGGGGGGGGGGGAATGGGGGAGATATACATTTGGGTGCCGGAGAGACAATTACGGAGGGCAATCCTTGAATGGGTCTGTGCTGGTGTTGCCCCTTGCTTCTTCTGGACGGATTTTGCTGCGTTGTCGTCTTGTGCTCAACTGGTCCGCTTCGCCGGCCCTCCCGTCTTCTGCCTGTTTCTCCTTTTTCTCTGTTCCTGTGGATGCCAAGTTTGTTAACGTTCCCTGCCTCCCCCCCCCCCCCCCCCCCCCAACCACCCTGGCTCTCCTCTATTGTTCCTGTCTCTTCCCTCTTTCCCCCGTACCCACCCCGTCCCTCCTCACCCCCCCCCTGTGGTTCACCTTTCCTTCCTCTTAGATTTAGCTGCCCCCCCCCCTTTCCCGCCGGTCTATCTCTCCCCCTCATGCTTTGGCTACTTTTCCCTGATTCTTGGCTACCTGGCTATTCTTCTGCTTGTTTGTTTGCCACAAACAGTCCGGAACAATTGGGTGAATGGCTCCCACGTTCTGTGGAAGCCGTTGCCTGACCCTTGGATGGCGAATTTGATTTTCTCCATTTGGAGAGATTCCGAGAGGGTCGGACAGCCAGTCTGCAGCTTTGGGTGGTGCTGCTGACCGCCAGCCAAACAGGATTCTACGGAGGACGATCAGGGAGGTAAAGGCAAAGGTGGCTGCCCTACTCCCCAGGAATAGATCTGGCTGGTCTGAAACCCCGAAGACCGCCACTTTGGGCATGGCTCCACCCTCACCCCCACCACTTTGGACATTGCCTCGAAGAAGGCTGTCCAGTACTCCACAAGTCTGGGGCAAGACCAGAACATGTGGGCGGGTTGGCCAGGCCTCCTTGGCACCGTTCACCTATCCTCCACCTCCGGGAAGAACCTACTCATACGGGTTCTTGTTAGTGGGCTCTATGTAACACTTTTAGTTGCGTCAGGCTGAGCGTTGCGTGCATCAAAGCATATTGAAGGAAGTGAGAATGGAAATTGCAGGAGGCGCTAGCCAAAATCTTCCAGTCTTCTCTTTATTCTGGAAGGTGCCAGAGGACTGGAAAATTGGAAATGTTATGTACTTCCTTGTTCAAAAATGATTGTAGGGATAGCCTCAGCAATTACAAGCCAGTCAGTTTAACAGCATTTAACATCAGTGGGCAAGCTTCAAGAAACAATTATTCAGGTTGATTTAGTGATTACATGGAAAAATGTGGTTTGATTAGGAAGAGCCGATATGGATTTCTAAAGGGGTAATTGTGTTTTACTAACCTGGGGTTTTTGGGGAGGTAACAGAAAGGTTGATGAGGGCAATGCTATTGATGTGGTGCATATGGATTTTTAGGTGATCAAAACAGTGCCGCACAATAGACTTGTGAGAAATTCATAGCTCATGGAATAAAATTGACAGTAGCAACATGATTGCAAAATTGGCTGAATAATCGGAAGCAGAGAGAAATGGTCAATTAATATTTTCAGGCTGGGGAAGGTTTGTAGTGGTATTCATTCCCCAGAGGTCAGTATTGGGACCCTTGGTTTCCTGATATAAATTAATGATCCAGATCATGGTGTGCAGGGGACAATTTCAAAGTTTGCGGATGACACAAAACTTGGAAGTACTGTAACCGTGAACAGTGTAGAGCTTCAAATGGACACTGGATAAAAGCAAATTTACTGCGGTTACTGGAATACCAAAACCAAAAGGAAAATGCTGGAAAATCTCAGCAGGTCTGGCAGCATCTGTAAGGAGAGAAAAGAGCTCACGTTTCAAGTCCAGATGACCCTTTGTCAAAGCTTTGCGAGTCCATTAACATCTGCCTCCAGCAAGGACGAAGCCAGGACGGGGGATCCACCAGACGTGCTGTTTGCTGCTGAGCGGCCTGAAGAGAGGAGGGGAGGAGGAAGAGAGGACAGGAAGTAGGCAACTTTTAACAACAAGGTGGGAGCACAGCCCTTTGAACGACTTGTCTGTTGGGCCCTCCTGGGCTTAAGGCCCTGCCTGGCCCGGCCGTCCCATCCCTCGACGACTGCATCCAGCAAGGACAAAGTCAGGACAGGGAGATCCAGGAGACAGTGTGATTGCTGAACCCCTCCTGGGTTGCAGACCCGCTCGCTACCAGCGGCTTCTTTAGGTGGGGAGGACGTCTGATTCTTCAGTGTGGTCATTCCAGGGTGGGGAGCACAAACTGGTTTTGCTGCGCTCTTCACAGGCTGAAGACCTCACCCAACTACTTACGACAGTGTGGTTGTCCTAGGAGTAAGGACTGTGTGTGTGCTGGGCCACCCCTCCAAGGCTGAAGATCTGGCTTTGTTCCCCTATCCTCCCACCCTCCAGCTGTACATGAGACTTCCACTTCTGGCACCAGCCCATCTACGGTGTCCCACCCTCCTGTGGATATATCCTCCTTTTCTCGCTGCCTCCCTTGCTCTCTCTTCCTTCCTTTCCTGTTCCTCTGGATACCTTCTTGGGAGAGAGTTCATTATTCCACCTCGCTCTTCCCCAAACTCCCCTCCCCTGCACCCCCCCCTTCTATTTTTTTTTTTTTTTTTAAATTTAGATTACCCAATTATTTTTTCTAATTAAGGGGCAATTTAGCGTGGCCAATCCACCTACTCTGCACATTTTTGGGTTGTGGGGGCGAAACCCACGCAGACACGGGGAGAATGTGCAAACTCCACACGGACAGTGACCCAGAGCCGGGATCGAACCTGGGACCTCAGCGCCGTGAGGCGGTTGTGCTAACCACTAGGCCACCGTGCTGCCCAGCCCCCCCTTCTATTTTAAGCTCGCAAACACGACAGGGCCCACATTGTGGTGGGCATGGCACGTGCCCTGGTGGCCACTCCCACCTACACCGACCTACACTGGTGGCGGGGCCATCCAAAGTCACCTATGCGAGGGTGATGGCTTCTTCAACCTCCATTACTCCTGTGGCCGCCACCTTTCCGGTTGCTGACCCGAAAGCTGGGTGTTATGTGCTATGCTCACCCTGTCACCAGAGGCGTGAGTTTGCGTCGTGGCCAGGGTGGCCGGCCCCTCGGTCATTGTGGCCGCCTCTCGCATGCGTGGGAAGATTGTGTTCTTCCTGAGGGCTGAGAGGGCGGTCCACCTCGCCTTTGAAAAGGGGCTCATGGTGGGTGTAACCTACGTGGCGGTGGATCCTCTTGAGGCCACCGTCGAGAGGGTCATATTGTCCAATGTCACGCCCTACCTCCCTACAGAGCTCCTCCTTCCCCACCTCCAACTACTGGGGGAGGTTCGTTGGAGGTGGCGCCGCTCTCTCTCGGCCTGAAGGACGCCCCCTCAGGCACATCTACTCCTTCTGTCACCGCCTTTCCGCAAGGATGTATTAGAGGAAGGATTTGAGGTCTCTCATTTAGGGGAGACCTTCCACATTTTCTGGTCTGCGGAAGGCGTGTGGTACCATGCCTGCAAGAAGATGGGGCATGTGAAGAAGAATTGTCCCTCCTCCACAGCTGCCACAGAAACCAAGACAGCTGCGGCTGGCACCGCCGCCCCCTCTCCTTTCCCTCCACTGACGTTTCCACCCCAACCCCGCAAGATAACAGCACGCTAGCGCCTACTGGCAAATCAGTTGCCAGCGTGGAGGAGGGAGGGCATCCACTAGGCTGCAAGTCCCGATAGAAGGCACGGCGCGGATCGGCTCCAGATACCCCCACCCCATCAGCCGAGAGAACTTGATACACCTGGAACCACAGACACTCCTTCTCATCCCGGGCCCATTGACGCCTCAGCATCGGGTACTGGGCCGGGCATCGTTTTGCCACGGGTCAGCAGGGGGGGATGCGTGCGATCCGAGGCCAGCGCGAAAGACACCAGAGTCATGAACTCGGAGCAGAGTGTTGAGGGAAGGGCGGGCGATGCAAGGATGGAGGTTTCTTCGGCGCATGCCACCCCGCAAGCGGCGCCACTCATTGGAGGGAGGGGACAAAAATATCATGCCCCCCCCCCGATGCAAAGAGGGTGGCACCGCAGCCCCTCGATATTACACCGTGCTTCCGGAAGAAAACAGAGAAGATGAAACATGTTTCGACCCCTGAGCTGTCGTTGCCCCCCCCCCCCCAGCAAGACGCCTAGAAGCCAGGTGAGCCTGATGAGAGTGGGCCCCCCCCCCCCCCCCCCCCACCACGGCTTGTTCCACCAGGTGCAATTCTGTACCCCGGAGGCGTTCGTTTTTACAACGCCGGTGGGCTGTGGCAGCTCCCTGACCATTGCGCAGTGGTGGCGAGGAGGGCCCCCCCCCCCTCTCCGCCCCAACCTCCGACGCCAGACGCCCCCATCTCCATCCTGGAGCTTTTTCCAGAACTGTTCCTGAATCTATCCGGTGGCCCGGTGTCGCAAGAGAAGGGGGATCTGAGCCGCTGCCTCCCTCTGGCCTGATACCCCAAGGGGGAACCTGCGAGGAACCCATCTGTCGACGATCCTGAGGGTGGAATCGAGGCAGACGCAGGGCTGGTTGGTGGAACTGTGCCGTCTGCCGCACTCAATGTGACTCGGTCCCAGACGGCGATTGCCTGGAGGACAGCTGCTCGGCAGGGGACACGGGGATGATTTTAAGACCATCTGCAGAGAGGCCGTGGACTCCCTCGTGCCCGACACCGAGTCACCCCTCATCCCCCAAGAGTGGAACTCTGGGATTTTCTGCATGTAAACCGCGGTCTCCAAAACCGAGTGCAACTAGCCCTCGACCGGTGGTCGGACATGGCGCTGCTCATCTGGTCTTCCCGCATTTATGTTAAAGAGGTGGGAGACGCGGACGCAACTGAGCAGCGCTGGCTCAAATCTTTCCTCACCAGACTCCTGAAGGAGCAAAGGGGCCTACACTCCTCTGCTCCCTCCGGGCACTGTAAAGGTGATGGCGAAGGCAACACTTTACTACTGACATGGAGGTGACCATAGCCAGCCTCAACGTCGACGACAGAAGGGACGTGCTCACTGGTTCCAGAACTTCTCAGTCCTCCGGGACAGGAAGTATGTGGCATGCTTCCTGAAAGAAACCCACACCATTCCGGGAGAAAAAGCCACGTGGCTCCTGGAGTGGCGAGGGGGAGGAATCTGCATGAGTCACCTGACCTCACGTTCAGGCTGTGTGGCTATCTTGTTCGCCCTGCATTTTCAGCCAGAGATCTTGGGGGTCAAGGAGCCAGTGCTGCACCTTTTTGTCCGTGAGTGGGGCGTGAGGTACTTCACTTTGATACCCTATGGTCCTCTCGTGAAGTGGTGTTGAGGAACCTAGTCGGGTTCTTGGACTTGGTGGACATCTGGCGAAATCTCCATCCTCACTCCAGCATGAAAATGAAATGAAAATCGCTTATTGTCACAAGTAGGCTTCAATGAAGTTACTGTGAAAAGCCCCTAGTCGCCACATTCCGGCGCCTGTCCGGGGAGGCTGGTACGGGAATCGAACTGTGCTGCTGACCTGCTTGGTCTGCTTTAAAAGCCAGCAATTTAGCTGAGTGAGCTAAACCAGCCCCTTAAGCATCTTCACCTTTGTGAGGCTTGGGGTCGGAAGGTCCAGAATCGACCCCTTTACATTTCAAGGGTGCACCTGCCCCATGTCCCGACGGCCTTTGTGCAGCTGGTGCCGTGCTCGGACCACCGTATGGTGTGGGTGGAGCTCGTCCTATCTTGCGCCCAGTCGCGTTCCGCGTACAGTCAGTTTAACAATCTGCCGCTGGTGGACGAGGGGTTCCTTGGCTCGTTTAGTAGTTTCTGGGAGGCTTCCCCTCCTTGAGGCTATGGTGAGATGTGGGCAAGACTCACATGCATACCTCTGTCAGAAGTATGCCAGGGGGTCAACAAAGAGGCGGAAATTCAGGGTCGAAGAGTTGGAAGAGGTGGTGCTTAACCTGGAGTTACATCTTGGTCAGCTGGATGAGGAATCGTCGCTGCAGCTGGTGTACAAAGAGAAGAAGGGCACGCTGCAGGGCCAGCAACTTGTCAGATCACACGGCGCGTATGTGAGTTCGTCGATCCAGATCCTTATGGACATGGGCCACGGCTCCCCCCGTCTTCTACTCACTGGAAAAAAGGTGCGGGGTCTGTCAGCAGCTCCTTTCGCTGCTGACCAACGACGGGTACCTCGTCTCAATTCCGGAGGAAGTCAAGGCCCAAATTCAAAGCTTCTACAACCCCCTCTTCTCCCCGGATCTGTCTAGCGAGGATGCTTGCAGAGTTTTGTTGGAGGACCTGCCGCAGGTCGGCCCAGAGGGTGCTGGGAGGCTTGAGGCCTCTATAAGCCTGGGGTAGCTGACCGGCGCCCTCGACAGCCTTTCATGGGCAAAACCCCTGGGCTGACCGTGGAGATCGTCAGGGTGTTCTGGGGAGTGACTAAGCGGGGTTTATGGGGCAAAGTATTGCAACAACAGAGATGCCCCTCTCGTGGCTCAGGGCCACTATTACCTTTCTGGCAAAGAGGGGGGATTTCCACCATCTTAAAAACTGGCGACCGGACTTCCGGTTGCGGCTATGCCTAGGTAGGTTGCACGGTCGGCAGCTTCTGCCGATAACAGACTTTTGGGCCCTTTTAAGGAGCTCCAGGGGAACATTGACGACGATTCCCCGTGTGGGAAGGAAACAGTGAGGGTCCCCCAGCGCTGTATCGAGTGGACCAGGAGTGGGGTGGTCAAAAAAGCGGCTTTGGAGAAGAGAGGAGAACGGGTGCGAGAAAGTAAGATGGCGGCGGGCGGAGATCAGGCAGCGTGGGCCCAGTGGTCACGGGAGCAGCAGGAGTTTTTAAGAACCTGCTTTGCGGATTTAAAGGCGGAGATGCTGGCCAGTATGAAGGCATCGATTGAAAGGCTGGTGGAGACCCAGAAGATGCAGGGGACGGCGATCAAGGAGGTGCAGCAGAAGGCCTCTGATAATGAGGACAAGATCCTGGGCCTGGCGGTGAGAGTGGAGGTGCACGAGGTGCTGCACAAAAAATGGCAGGAGAAGCTGGAGGACTTGGACAATAGGTCAAGGAGGCAGAACCTGCAGATTCTGGGTCTCCCTGAAGGCGTGGAGGGGTCGGATGCTGGGGCATATGTGACTACGATGCTGGGTACGCTGATGGGTGCAGGGGCTTTCCCACGCCCCCTGGAGCTGGATGGGCCGAGGGCAAATGAGCCGCCGAGAGCTATGGTGGTAAGGTTCCACCGCTTCACCGACAAGGAGTGTGTCCTGCGATAGGCGAAGAAGGAGCAGAGCAGCAGGTGGGAGAACACCGAGATCCGTATTATCAGGACCTGGAGTGCAGAGCTGGCCAAGAAGCGTGCTGGATTCAACCGGGCCAGGCGGTCCTCCACGGAAAGGAGGTGAAGTTCGGGCTGTTACAACCGGCGAGGCTGTGGGTTACATATCAGGACCGGCACCACTATTTTGGCACACTGAACGAGGCGTGGACTTTCATCAAGAATGAGAAGCTGGACACGAGTTATGGACTGCAGTATGTTGTGGGGGGTTGCTGGAGGAGGGAGGAGGGGGGCGATGTTATGTTGGTAGTTTCCCCCCGTGATTTCTTGTGTTTTTGTGGCCCTTTGACCTGGGCCCTCGAGGCTCTGGGCGACGGTCGCAGTTGGAAAGAGCTGCGTCACAGGAGGTGGGGTTGGCCCAGATAGGGAGCGCGGTTTTACCCGCGAAATGGTGGGGGTGGCACCTGACGCTGGGGGGTTTGACTGCACGTACTTTGTTTTGTTTTTCTCTCTCTGTTCACACGGGTGTAGGGGGGGGGGGGGGAGGGGGACTCTCTCCTACCCGCACTTAGGTGGGGGGGGGGGGGGGGGGGTTGGAGCCTTGTAAGGGGAACCCACAGGGGGATTGGAGGTGGAGCGTGCCGGGGGTCAGCATGAGTCAGCTGACTTACGGGAGTGGAATGGGGGTGGGATGTAGGGGGATTAAGCAGATGCTGGGGTGTGGGTTAAGGGGGGGGATGGGATGCTGCTCTGCTGACTGAGGGGGGATTGATGAATTAAAGGGGCCTAAAGGCAGGCGTAGCCATGCTACATGAAACGCACCTGAAGATCACGGATCAAACCAGGCTGAGGAAAGGATGGGAGGGGCAGGTTTTCCACTCAGGGTGGATGCGCAAGAACAGGGGGGTCGTAATTTTGGTGAGCAAGCGGGTGGCATTTGAGGCGACGAGTATTGTGGTGGATAAAGAGGGTCGATATGTTATGGTGAGGGCAGGTTGCAGGGGGCCCGGGTGGTGCTAGTGAATGTGTATGCTCCGAACTGGGACGAATGCAGGGTTCATGAAGCGGATATTGAGTAGGATTCCGGATCTGGAGTCACGCAGTTTGGTAATGTATGGGGGGGATACCGTCCTGGACCCGGCACTGGATCGGTCTAGGTCGAGTAAGAGGCCGGCAGCGGCCAAGGTCCTGAGGGGGTTCATGGACCAGATGGGGGGAATGGATCCGTGGAGATTTGCCAGGCCAAAGGCGAAGGGGTTTTCCTTCTTCTCCCTGTGCACAAGGCGCCTGCGGATTGATTTTTTCGTGGGTAAGTAGAGAGATAATCCCGAGAGTGGAGGGGGTGGAGTATTCGGCCATTACGATCTCGGACCATGCCCCACACTGGGTGGAGTGGGGCTGAGGGAGGAGAGAGGCCAACGCCCTCTGTGGAGAATGGACGTGGGACTACTGGCGGATGAGGAAGTCTGTGGGTGGGTTCAGAGGTGTACCCAAAGCTATGTGCGCGATCAATAATAGGGAGGTTTCGGTGAGTGTGGTCTGGGAGGCGCTGAAGACTGTTGTCAGAGGGGAGCTACTCTCGGTCAGGGCCCACAGAGAGAAGATGGATAGGATGGAAGAGGGAGAGATTGGTGGAGAAGATACTCAGGGTGGACAGGGGGTATGCGGAATCCCCCGAGGAGGGGTTGTTGAAGGCAGCGCCGGAGCCTGCAGGCGGAGTTTGACTTGCTTTACCACGGGGAAGGCGGAGGCTCAGTTGAGGAAGTACAGGGAGCAGTGTATGAGTATGGGGAGAAGGCAAGTAGGATGCTGGCGAATCAGCTACGGAAGAGAGAGGCGGCCAAGGAGATTGGGGGAATTAGAGATGGGGGGTAACACAGTGCTGAGCTCCGCAAGGATTAACGAGGTCTTCAAGGGCTTTTATGGCAAACTGTACGAGTCAGAACCCACAAATATATATTCGGGACTCTGCAAGCATTTGGGTTTGGGACGCATTTCGTCACCCGGATCCAACTTCTGTACATTGCCGCAGAGTTGTCTCATTAAGGTTTACAGGTCCTTGACGGCGTCCCTTCGCTTGGGAGAGGAGTGCATCAGGCTGCCCCTGTCTAGCCACCTCTATTCTATTTGCGTGGAGTCTTTCCTGTGCCTCCTGTGGAGGAGGTTGTCGGGACTGCTTCTGCGCAGGCCAGGCATTGGGGTGGTCCTCTCGGCATACACTGATGATGTGCTCTTCATGTTCACCACCGCTGTTGACCTGCAGAGGATGGGTGGCACAGTAGCTAGTACTGTTGCTTTCACAGCGGCAGGATTCAAGGTTAGATTCCCAGCTGGGTCACTGTCTGTGCGGAGTCTGCACGTTCTCCGTGTGTCTGTTGGGGGTTCCTCCGGGTGCTTCGGTTTCCTCCCACAAGTCCCGAAAGATGTGCTGTTAGGTAATTTGGACCTTCTGAATTCTCCCTCTGTGTACCCAAACAGGCACCGGAATGTGGTGACAGGGCTTTTTCACACTAACTTCATTGCAATGTAAATGTAAGCCTACTTGTGACAATAAAGATTATTATTATTACTAGGGTATGAGAGTGCCAGGCTGTGTATTCCGCCGTGTCCTCTGGCAGGATCAACTGGACCAAGTGTACCGGACTCCTAGTCGGTCCGTGGCAGATGGACCCCTCCCAGAGGAGCCTTTCACTAGAGCAGACTAGCCTCCTCTATTTGGGGGTCCATTTTTGCCTGGCTGAGGAATCCTGGCCGGCTAACTGGCAGGAGCTGGAGGCCAAGGTCGCTGCTCGCTTGAGACGCTGGGCAGGACTTCTCAGATTGCAGTCTTACAGGGGTTGAGTTCTCGTCATAAACCAGCTCATGACTCCTCCCCCTGACTTTGTCACAAGGATCCAGAGAATACTTGTAGAGTTCTTCTGGGACAAGAGACTGCTGAGGTTCTAAGTCTCCCGCTTTTGAACCCAGGTGGTGACCTTCTGTTTTAAGACACTACAGCAATTCCCTTACGTTCAGCCTCCTCCACGATGGTGTGCGCTGGCAACACATTTCTTCCGCCAGGTGCACGGCCTGGATTATGACGTGCTGCGCACATTAGATGATTGCTTGAATAGAAACAATGTGCAGGGGTATGGGGAAAAGATAGTGAAATGGCACTGAGTCATGATGCTCATTTGGATAGCTAGTGCAGATACGATGGGTCAAATGGCCTCTTCCTGCACTGTAACACTTCTGTGATACTCCCAGCCTGTTGGATGACAGTGAAAAGGTACGGGAAGATGTTGCAGTCAACCCTGTCAAGGTCTGCAGTCAGGTCAAGAAGGATGAGGGCGAAAGGTTTACCTTTGTCACAATCACATGAGAGGTCAATTGTAACTTTGATAGAAGCCATTTTGGAACTGCAGCAGGGACAGTAACCTGATTGGGAGGATTCAAACATGGATTTCCAGGAAAGATGGGTATGGCTTTGAGAGGTTATAAAAATAAAAACTGCTGGTAATGCAGGTCTGGTTACACCTCTGGAGAGAGAAAAACAGTTATTTCAAGTCCGTATGACTTTTCTTCAGGGATATAAAAGCTCATATGAACTCAAAATGTTGGATGGCATCCCCCCCCCCCCCCCCGCTGGGTCACTGTCTGTGCGGAGTCTGCACGTTCTCCCCGTGTCTGTGTGGGTTTCCTCCGGGTTCTCTGGTTTCCTCCTAGTCCAAAGACATGCAGGTTGGGTGGATTGGCCATGCTAAATTGCCCTTAATGTCCAAAACGGTTAGATGGGGTTATTGGGTTATGGGGATAGGGTGGAAGTGGGGGCTTAAGTGGGTCGGTGCTGACTCGATGGGCCGAATGGCCTCCGTCTGCACTGTATGTTCTAGATGCTGCCAGATCTGCTGAGTTTTCTAGATTTGCAGCATCCACAGTGTTTTGCTTTCATTAACATGTTCAAAGACTTTGGAAAGTGAGGTCGGAGATGGAATAGTAGTTTGAACAATGGTGGGGCCAAGTGTTGGATTTAATAATAATAATAATCGCCTATTATCACAAGTAGGCTTCAATGAAGTTACTGTGAAAAGCCTGTTCGGGGAGGCTGGTACAGGAATTGAACCCGCGCTGCTGCCTCGGTTTGCATTACAAGCCAGCTGTTTAACCCACTGTGCTAAACCAGCCCCTGGATTTGAACAGAGGGTGGTGAAGCTAGATCTAATGGAGGGACAAACAACACCTGAAGAGAATGGATCATTTACAATATTGGCTAACAGGGGGGCTAGCAGTAGAAGTTGAATGATCAGCAGAAAAGCAGCAATGCAATCAAGAGGACAGCACAGTGGTGCAGTGGTTAGCATTGCTGCCTCATGGCACCGAGGGTCCCAGGTTCGATCCCGGCTCTGGATCACTGTCTGTGTTGGAGTTTGCAGTCTCCCCGTGTTTGCATGGGTTTCGTCCCCACAACCCAAAGATGTGTCAGGTTAGGTGGATTGGCCATGCAAAATTGCCCCTTAAGTATCCAAAAGGTGATGTGGGGTTACTAGCGGGACTTAAGACAGTGCTCCTTCTAAGGGTCGTTGCAGACTTGATGGGCCGAATAGCTTCCTTCTGCACAGTAGGGATTCTATGAAGACCCCCATCTTATTGGCTGGTGCAAAAAAATGATCATGACCTGTCAGACGGGTTAATCTGCTGGACCAATCCTTCCATCGCCGAATATTATTCTCCAAAGCAACGAGTGTGAAAAGTGAATATGTTCAATTTGGCAATAACAGGTTTCGATGTCCCGGTTAGCACAGAAACATGACAGAAACTTTGTTTTTAAGCCACGTTACTCACCCACCTGTACACATTAGAAAATCAGTGAAACTCAGCATTAATTAGTCAATTTTGTCGCGCAGATCTTGAGGCTTCTTAAAACTGGAAAGTATGGACTTTTCAGCCTAATGTGCAGTACAATTCCCAAATACACTGACTGACCGACCGAGCCCCTCAGAAAACACATCATACGAATTGGGTCCGACCGTTTCAAACTGCGGCGCGCACTCAATGTTGGGGGAGGGGCTGAGGCTCGCTGCGTCCGTTTGACCGACGTTGACGTAGGGACGTGGCGCGGCGTGAGGCGGCGCGACTGGTCTGTTTGTGATACTGACGCCCTATCGGCAGAAAACTAAACCGAGATGGAATCTCCCAGTCTGAACCGGTTACAACCGGTTACTAGTTTTGCCAGAGAAGCTTTCGAGGTTGTTAGTAGAACACGGTCTGCTACAAAAACGCTCCCGAAAAATGAATCGGAAGAGATAAAAAATCTTTCTGAAAAAAAAAAGTAAATCGGGCATGGCGGTTGTTTTCATTTTTGTTCAATTGTTGTAATTGTTAACTCGCACAGTTTGACAAAATTGCAGAGTGGAGTGAGTGTTTTCAAATTGTGGCCGATTAGCTCCAGCACTGTTTTTTTATTATTTTTGCTTTTGGACTTTGGACCAAAAGAAGCAAAACAAAAAGGGGAAGAGGCGACCTTGAGTGTGTGCTTGTATTTTTTTAAATTCCCGCCATTTGATTTCTTGCCCCCTTCCCCCCCCCCCCCGACAACCTACCCACCCCCCTCCTTCCCCTTCAACCGAACTACTGTCTCGGGTAAGATTTTTTTTAAAGGGTGCTGAGGCCGGTGTGTGGCGGAAGCTCGTTCATTTAGACTGAAGGAGGCTAGCAGTTTAGCCAAAAACCATACCATTTTGGGTGAGTGTTCATAAGTTTTGAGATTCTTTGCGCGGCGGTGATGCCACCGCCGAGGCCTGGCTGCAAACTCCCAACTGTGCCGAGGGGTAGGCCTGCATGACCCGAGCTTACCACACGGAGCCGCTGTGTGGGGGTTGTGTGACCGCCAGAAAGTGGCGGTGTTTGGGGAGGAGGGAGCACAGTAAACATCGGCATGTGGGGGGCGAGCGAGTTGATCACTTTATGTGCGACTGTGTCTGTAGAGCTTTAAATTCCACTGGGTGCGTCCGGCTGCCGGGTTTGTTGAAATCTGGAGTGGAACATTCCAGAAATAACGGCCGAGGCTCGGCTGCGGAATCACTGCACCTACTGGTCACGTGATGGTCTCGCCATGCTCCCCAGTCTGAGGGAGGAGGGGACTCCTAGGAAGTGCCTTTTATTTTAAAAAAAAGAGTAACTACTTTGGCATGTGATTGTTTTTGGTGAACGATTTTTTTTATTTTGTACGGATTTTTTTTAACATATTGCGAATTTTCTTTTAAGCGCACTTGACTAAAATGACACAGGTCAAGGCTCTGGATGCTTTGTGTAGTTAATATCATTAAGTTATAAAGCAAGCTCGATCATGCGAGTACGATCACTTTTACAGGTAAGATGGCTAGAACTTGGGTATTTTTAAGAAAAAAAGATTGGTACACACTGTCATTAAACAGAAATTTAAAATTGTCTTACCAGCCAATCATTTGAGAGGTTACTAAGTGGAGCAAAAACTGTCAGGACAGCGGCAATTTATGAATACTGTATGTGCATGCGTCTTTTAAGCTAATATTTTGCAACATAGTCGAATCTCAGAAATTCTACGAGACTTTAGTTTTTATGGAGTTCCCGGTGAATGCAAATTCTTTTTAATTAAGGGGATAGCTTTCAGAGTTGATCTATCTGCAGGCTAAATAAGATTTTGATGTAAACTAATGGATAATTCAAAATTTAAGCAATCTAAAAGTCCAACATGGCAGGCAGCTCTTTAAGATAATAAATATTGGTGTATAATACTTAATATTGGAGGAAGAATTGATGGTTTGGTGTTAAATTTTCATTGTAATGTCAACTTGGAACCTTTCAGAATCACTTCTTCGCTCCCCATCCCAAATAGGGGATCATTTTGCAGCCTATCTTGTTATAATCGCGTAATATATTTGTATTGACTCAACTTTGTGCATTACTTAATTTAAAATGTGTACGTTTGCCAACATTTTTTCCAGTTTACACCTTTTCCTGAAGATGTTGACTCGTACTGGGGGTACTGGTTCCACAGCGCGTGGGCATCCTCTGTATCTTGGCCCAAAGTGGTTTACTGTTCAGTGCCAACCTAGACAGTGAGTGTTGGCAGGCTATTTCACTGTGGGGTATCACATCTGAACCCAGTCCTATCCTTGCCTGACAATGTCATTCCAGTCGGATTCACTGCACAGTGACAGGAATGGGAATCCTCTTGTTTTCTTTTTGTTCTTCTCTTTTTTCTCCCCATTATCATTCTGGGATGCTGGGCTAGTTGTAATGCAGGGAAGTCATGTTAAGCTTACATAGAATATTGTTGCTACCTCATCTGAAATCAAGTAACTGAACAAACTAGATGGGACCTTTTTTTTTTAAAGAACTTTTTTTCTAATTCACCTATTGGTGCATGCCAATTTATTTGTAAAATTAAGTATTATACTTTATAAAAATCCATAGGAAAAAGGCAGTCTGTTGTTTGTAGGATACCATCCCATTCTTAATGAACTGTATCTGGTGGCCAGAAGTGACCTAATGATATTGTAGTTCAAATGGAAACATTCTTGACTGACAGTCTTCTAGTCAGTCATCTCCAAGGTAGCTTGTGACGGGAATTTGGTTCCATGTTGTGTTAATCTATTGTCTGTTGGTTAAAGTATTGAGAGAGAGAGAAACTCCTGTTATCTTGTCTCCTATCTGTTCTACCTCGGATTTGATCGTAGAGTTGTATTCTGTAAAAAAAATATATATTTAAACAAGACAGTGAGTCTTGTGATGCAATTTGCAAGGGTGATGACAATTTGCTTCATTTTGACTTAAATTCAGTATTGTTACCATCTTGGCTATTTTCATGTTTCTGTAATTAGATTATATATTTATGTATTTTTTATTTTATGGTATTTTCGACCAGCACTGGGTGTTTTCCAATAGAATGTTTCAACTTTTTTCTTTTTAATTTATTTAGGAATTACAGCAAGTTTTTTCTTGCAGTAATCTATGCCAGCCATAATGACAATTTTAGCAGACCATGCAGCTCGCCAGCTGCTGGACTTCACTCAGAAGCTTGATATAAACCTTCTGGATAATGTGGTGAATTGCTTGTACCATGGAGAAGGTGCACAGGTAACAAATGAATAAGCTGAATAATCATATATATGGATTGCATCCACAGAGGTGTGCTTTTAAATAGTGCCATAAAACTGGCGAACAGCTAATGTTATACCTATATTTAAAATAAGTACCAGGCAATTGTAAGGCAGTTGGATAACATTGGTGTTAGGAAAGGTGAAGGAATCTTACTTGACAGTATACTAGCAAACCATCTAGACCTGAATTTTGGAATAGAAATAACGGTGAGGATATTGCCACGCACCAATTATTTAGAAAATCGGATAGCAACCTTCGCCATAGGAACATGTGTAATCACAATGACATTTTAGCTAGCACTTTTTGGTTCAAAGACTGTCTCAAAAAGGATTCTTTAATCTGGTTTCAGAGACACTGTTGCTTGCCTTGTTACTCACTGGTCCCCGATCCCCTGAAGAGGGCACTAAACTAATTACTCTATGTTGTCGTACAAAATTCCACAAAAAAAAATGTGTAATGAATGGTGAACACTGTTGATCACTGCTGATTCCAAAATCCAGGCCCCAAAAACCAAGAATATTATGGAGTAGTCAACATGAATTTCAAAAGGGAAAAGCCTTGCTAGATGATGCTATTGAATCTTTATTTTTGTCTACTCTTACTACTTTAATGTGGTATCATTAAAAGTTTGCATTTTTCCAAGGTGTTCTAAGGCTTGTGATTATGGTTCTGGAACAGGTCAAGAGCCAGGTAGCAGAATGCTGGCTATTAAACAGGAAAACAGGTAGGTTAAAGGTAGCCATTCTTGGCCAGTGGGATATGGTGTTCTAAGACTTGAGACTTAGACAACTGTTCACAATTTACATTAATGATTTGGTTTCTTGAATTGGTAGTTAAATTTGTAGTTAATTAAAAGGAAGAATGTGTTAAACTTTCAGAATGGTGGTTATATGACAAATTAATTTTGTGTTATGAGATGGTGCATTTTTTTCGAATAAGGTAGGACACACACTTCTGAAGTAGCAACACCAGTTAATACAGCCATTTAAAAAAAAAAAAGATTTCCAGAGGGGAAAATGTTAAACCTCTATAGAACTTGGTCAGACCACACTTGGAATTTTGTCTGGTTCTGGTCTTCTAAATTATTTTTAAAAAAAGATATGAGGCATTGGAGAACATGCAAAAAAACTCCACAAAGTTCATATCAGGACTCCCAGGATGTTGTTGCCAGGAAAGACTGACCAAACATAGGACTCTTGTTTTGTTCCTCAAGGGTTTGATAGGGTATATGTTGAGATGTTTCCCCTTGTGGGAGATCAACGTTAGAACCCTTGGATAAAATGGTAATTAATAAATACAATTGGGAATTCAGGAGGAGTACTTTATTGAAAGAGTGATCACATAAGAGGTTGAGGCAAATAGTATAGCTGCATTTAAGGGGAGACCAAATGAGGGGGAAAGGAATAAAAGGAAATGCTGATGTTGTTAGTTGAAGAGGGATGGGCAAAGGGTCTGTGGAGTATGAATGCTGGCAGAGACCAGTTTGAGTAAATTACCTGTTTCTGTGTTGTACAGTCCATGTAATAACAATGGGTTTTGTAATTGCTTATTTTGGTATGGAGATTATGGAGTGACTAAGATTACTGCAGCAACATGTTACTGTGATGTTTGAAAATTAATTGCCAAAATTATGTCACGCTTGGGCTTGATGGTGGCACTGTCTTGCTTCTTCCAGGACTTGAATACAAGAGCTTCTCTGGTACTTTAATGCAGTGATCAAAAGGGTTGCATTGACAGAGGTGCTTTAATCTGCCCATCTATTGATGTAATCGGCACGGTAGCACAGTGGTTAGCACTGTTGCTTCACAGCACCAGGGTCCCGGGTTAGATTCCCAGCTTGGGTCACTGTCTGTGCGGAGTCTGCATGTTCTCCCCTGTGTCTGCGCGGGTCTCCTCCGGGTGCTCAGATTTCCTCCCAAAAGTCCCAAGACATGCTTGTCGGGTGAGTCGGACATTCTGAATTCTCCCTCGGTGTACCCGAACAGGTGCCGGAGTGTGGCGACTAGACAAGTTTTACAGTAACTCCATTGCAGTGTTAATGTAAACCTACTTGTGACATTAATACAAATTATTATGTAAAATACCCCATCACATTTCTCATTGTTGGTCAAAACACTTGTTCAGCAAAATCCCTCAACAAACAGATTATCTGGTCACTTATCTACTTGGTGTGGGTAAACAAGCTGCCATGTTACACCACTATACATCACTATTCACTTTTTAAAAGTGTTTTAATTAGTGTGCAGTCCTTTAGTGTGTTCGAAGGTGATTTATATGTTTATGTGACTTTAGAAGTGTACAATAATCATCTCGCAACTTGTATCCTCTCGCTGTTTAAAAATGTCCATAACTTTTGTAAAATGCCATTCACTATTCACTGCCATACACAGTCAGTAGCCACACATGCACCCCTATAAAAATACACCAAACAGTAATAATTTTCAACATTCAGCAAATGTTTTAGTTAGAAGGGACACTGGAAAGAATGAAAAGTCAATAAATTTGCATTTCTATTAAGTGATGTAACTGAACCTTTTGAATTGGCAAAAGATGGTGGAGTCAACAATCCGTTATTTCCGAGCAGAATTATGAAATTCCGAATTAGCAGTCCACTCAAAAGGTTTGTAAGGAAACCTGGGGGAAAGTTTGCCTCATGGCATTTTTTTTTTAGATGCTGTATTCATGGGAAGGGTGTTTTGTATGTGATCAATAAATTACACTTGCACCCATATACCTCCAAAATGCCGAAGAGCTTCCTTAATCTTAAAAACCCAATCCAAGATAAACTCAAACAAACTGGCAAATAGGCCTTATAATGTTTCAGTTGCTAAAAGTGAACAAGAAGTTGAGAAGCTGCAGGGCGATGAATGGGTTTCCAACGACCGGGAGGGAATGTTTAATCATTTAATGCTTCCTTGCCAGATTTACATTGCACCAGCAGGTTTGGAAGTCTGTTTCATAGGTTTGAAGCAGTTTGTTTGATGTGGTGTTTGACACTCCTGGCCCAAATAAATTAATAAGGCGGGTAGACTTCTTGGTAGAAGCTTAAATTGAGTTTTCTGTTCAGATATTTTTTAACAATTCACGGAAGGTTGTTTGGTAATATAACTTTTCGTCCAAGCTTCTGTTTTGAGTTATTATAAACTTGCATGGTTTGCAGCTGTTTTTCAAATTCACTGCTGCACTTCATACATGTTTCTTATTTTTTATTTTATTTTCAGTGCTGTGAATTTCTGCCGTGCTAGCAATTCTTCCTTTTTTAAATTAAAATAATTTTTATTGGAATTTTTTACAGAAAATATAAAACATAACGACAAACAATGTAATGCAACAAAATAACCCATAATAACTGTAACACCCCCCAGACCGTATCAACGCATGTATCACATCCCCCACCCCCCCAACCCCAATGAACAACAAAGAACTTTAAAAAAATTAAATAAACAAACATAGTCATCGTCTCTCCCCCCCCCCCCCCCGGGTTGCTGCTGCTACTGTCCCCGTACCCTATCGTTGAGCCAGAAAGTCGAGGAAAGGTTGCCACCGCCTAAAGAACCCTTGTACCGACCCTCTCAGGGTGAATTTGACCTTCTCTAGCTTAATGAAACCCGCCATGTCATTGATCCAGGTCTCCATGCTTGGGGGCCTCGCATCCTTCCATTGTAGTAAGATCCTTTGCCGGGCTACTAGGGACGCAAAGGCCAGCACACCGGCCTCTTTCGCCTCCTGCACTCCCGGCTCCACCCCAACCCCAAAAATCGCGAGTCCCCATCCTGGCTTGACCCTGGGTCCCACCACTCTTGACACCGTCCTCGCCACCCCCTTCCAGAACTCCTCCAGTGCGGGGCATGCCCAGAACATATGGGCATGGTTCGCTGGACTCCCCGAGCACCTGACTCGCCTGTCTTCACCCCCAAAGAACCTACTCATCCTTGTCCCAGTCATGTGGGCCCGGTGCAGCACCTTGAATTGGATGAGGCTAAGCCGCGCACACGAGGAGGAAGAATTAACCCTCCCCAGGGTATCAGCCCATGTTCCGTCTTCGATCTGTTCCCCCAGTTCCCCCTCCCACTTAGCTTTCATCTCCTCTACTGACGCCTCCTCCGCCTCCTGCATAACCTTGTAGATATCAGATATCTTCCCCTCTCCGACCCAGACCCCCGAAAGCACCCTGTCACTCACCCCCCTCGCGGGAAGCGAAGGGAATCCCTCCACCTGCCGTCTAGCAAATGCCTTTACCTGCAGATACCTGAACATGTTTCCCGGGGGGAGCCCAAATTTCTCCTCCAACTCCCCCGGGCTCGCAAACCTCCCATCAATAAACAGGTCCCTCAGCTGTCTGATGCCCGCTCTGTGCCAACCCTGAAATCCCCCATCAATGTTCCCCAGGACGAACCTATGGTTCCCCCTTAACGGGGCCTCCATCGAGCCCCCCACTTCTCCCCTATGTCGCCTCTACTGCCCTCAAATCTTGAGGGTAGCCGCCACCACCGGACTCGTGGTATACCTTGTAGGAGGGAGTGGCCACGGCGCCGTTACCAGGGCCCCCAGGCTTGTATGTCCACAGGACGCCCTCTCCATCCGTTTCCATGCTGCCCCCTCACCCTCCATTACCCACTTGCGCACCATCGACACATGATGCTGCTAGTCACCTTTCTAAAAAAGGCCCTAGGGATAAAGATGGGCAAACACTGAAAAAGGAACAAGAACCTCGGGAGAACCGTTATTTTGATGGACTGCACTCCACCCGCCAACGATAGCGGCACCATGTCCCACCTTTTACATTCCTCCTCCATCTGCTCCACCAGCCTGGTAAAATTAAGTTTCTGGAGAGTCCCCCAACTCCTGGCCACCTGCACCCCCAGGTATCTGAAACTCTTCACTGCCCTCTTAAACGGGAGTCTCCCAATTCCCCCCTCCTGATCACCTGGGTGTACTACAAATACCTCGCTCTTGCCTAAATTTAACTTATAGCCCAAGAAGCCCCCAAATTCCGCTAACGGCTCCATCACCCCCGGCATTCCCCCTTCTGGATCCGCCACATACAACAGCAGGTCGTCCGCATACAGCGATACCCGATGTTCCTCCCCACCCCGCACCAGACCCCTCCATCTCCCTGACTCCCTCAACGCCATAGCCAAAGGTTCAATCGCCAGTGCAAAGAGCATGGGGGACAGGGGGCACCCCTGCCTGGTCCCACGGTAGAGCCTGAAGTACTCCGATCTCCTTCCATTGGTAACTACACTTGCCATCGGAGCCGCGTAGAGCAGCCTCACCCATTTGATGAATCCCTCCCCGAATCCGAACCGCTCCAGCACCTCCCACAGGTACCACCACTCAACTCTATCAAACGCTTTCTCCGCATCCAGCGCCACCACTATCTCCGCCTCCCCCTCCACTGCCGGCATCATAATAACATTTAGCAGTGTCCGCACATTCGTGTTGAGCTGCCGTCCCTTGACAAATCCTGTCTGATCCTCATGTATCACCCCTGGCACACAGTCCTCTATCCTGGTGGCCAGGATCTTCGCCAGCAACTTAGCGTCAACATTGAGGAGCGAGATAGGCCTGTATGATCCACACTGCAAGGGGTCCTTATCCCGCTTCAGGATCAGAGAGATCAGTGCCCGCGACATCGTCGGGGGCAAAGGCCCCCCCCCCCCCTCCCATGCCTCATTGAAGGCTCGCACCAACAGGGGGCCCACCAGATCCGCATACTTTTTATAAAATTCCACTGGGAACCCGTCCGGCCCCGGCACCTTACCTGACTGCATTTGTCCAATCCCCCTGACTAGCTCCTCCAACTCTATCGGCGCCCCCAGCCCCTCTACCAGCTTCTCTTGAACCCTTGGGAAACATAGCCTGTTCATGAAGCTCTCCATCCCCCCCTTTCCCCATCGGAGGTTCCGACCGGTACAGTTCCTCGTAGAAGTCCCTAAAGACCCCATTTACTTCTGTCCCCTTCTGCACTACATTCCCACCCCTATCCGTCACTCCACCAATTTCCCTAGCCGCATCTCGCCTGCGGAGCTGATGGGCCAACATCCTGCTCGCCTTCTCCCCATACTCGTATACCGCGCCCTGCGCCCTCCTCCACTGTGTCTCCGCCTTTCTGGTGGTCAACAAGTCAAATTTGGCCTGCAAACTACGCCGTTCCCCCAGCAACCCCTCCTCCGGTGCCTCCGCGTATCTCCTGTCCACATCCAGGAGCTCTCCCACCAGTCTCTCCCTCTCCTTCCTCTCCCTCCTTTCCCTATGGGCCCGGATGGAGATCAGCTCCCCCCGGATCACTGCTTTCAGAGCCTCCCAGACCATCCCCACCTGGACCTCCCCCGTGTCGTTGGTATCAAGATACCCCTCAATACTTCCCCGGACCCTCCTACGCACCTCATCAGCCAGCATCCCCACATCCAGGCGCCAGAGCGGGCGCTGGTCCCGCGCCTCCCCCATCTCCAGATCAACCCAGTGCGGAGCATGGTCTGAAATTGCTGTGGCCGAATACTCGGCATCCTGCACCTTCGGGATCAATCCCCTGCTCAGGACGAAAAAATCTATTCGGGGATAGACCCTATGGACATGGGAGAAAAAGGGAATACTCCCGCGCTCTCAGCCTCCCAAACCTCCAGGGATCCACCCCTCCCATCTGGTCCATAAACCCCCTCAGCACTTTGGGGGCACCGGCCCAGTGGGGGATCCAGCACTGTGTTAAAGTCTCCCCCCATGATCAGGCCCCCTGCCTCCAGGTCCGGAATGCAGCCAAACAAGCGCCTCATGAAGCCAGCATCATCCCAATTCGGGGCATATACATTAACCAGCACCACCTTCTCTCCCTGCAGCCTACCCTTCACCATAATATATCTGCCCTCCTTGTCCGACACCACCTCAGGCGCCTCAAACGCCACCCTCTTCCCCACCAGAATCGCCACCTCCCGGTTCTTCGCGTCCAATCCTGAGTGAAAAACCTGCCCACCCACCCCTTCCTCAGACGAACCTGGTCCGCCACCTTCAAGTAGGTCTCCTGGAGCATAGCCACGTCCGCCTTCAGCCCCTTCAGATGAGAAAATACCCTAGTTCTCTTAACCGGCCCATTCACCCCCCTCACGTTCCAGGTAATCAGCCGGATCAGAGGGCAACCCGCCCCTCTCCCCCGCCGGCTAGCCATAGCTTATCGACTGCTCGCCCCAGGCCAGCTCGCCTTGCCTGACCTGTTCCCCATGGCGATAACGCCTCTCCTCTAGCCCCCCCCGACCCACACCAGCTCCTTCCTGGCCATTCCAGCAGCAACCCGGCATCCCCCCACCCCCCCCCCCCCCCCCCCCCCCCCCCCCCCCCCCCCCCCCCCCCCCCCCCCCCCAGCCGCGACGCACCCTACCCTCCATGGTACTTCCGTGAGTCAGCTGACTTCTGCTGACCCCGGCAGCTCCCGGCAAAACGCATCTCCTCCCGGCATGGGGTCATCCCCCTCTTACCACATCTCCTTGGCACTGCTTCAGCGCGGGAAAGAAAACCAGTAGAGGCCACGTCCCCACCTCCAGCTCCGCTGCCTCGCAGAGCGGGAAAGCCCATTCTTTCACACTGCCACACCCCACCCTTCTGACGCAGCTCCCCAAAATCCAGTTTCACCCCAACCCCCAGCCCCGTACAGAAGAGAACATATAAAACACACACCCCCAACGTTCCCCACATACCCCACACCCATACCCAACAGACAAACCCACCCGGAAACAGAGCAAAAAGAAAACCAGCATAAAAAAAACACGTGTCAAAATTGTAGAATAGCAACAGCGAAAACAGCAACGGCCATAGTGTGTCCCCAGACCCTAGTTCGAGTCCAGCTTCTCCGCCTGTACAAAGGCCCACGCCTCCTCCGGGGACTCGAAGTAGTGGTGCCGGTCCTTGTATGTCACCCACAGACGCGCAGGCTGCAGCATTCCAAATCTGATCTGCTTGGCATGCAGCACCGCCTTCGTCCGGTTGAACCCGGCCCGCCGCTTTGCTGCCTCCGCACTCCAGTCCTGGTAGATTTGCACTACCGAATTCTCCCACTTGCTGCTCCTCTCTTTCTTGGCCCAGCGCAGCACACACTCCCGGTCACTAAATCGATAGAACCGCACCAGCACCGCCTGCGGGGGTTCATTTGCCTTAGGCCTCCTGGCCAGCACTCTGTGAGCTCCCTCAAGCTCCAGGGGCAAATGGAAGGACCCCGCTCCCATCAACGAGCTCAACATCGTGGTCACGTACGACGGGAGATCCGGCCCCTCCGCCAGGCACAGGATCCTCAAATTATTTTGCCTCGTGCGAACGTCCAGCTCCTCCAAGCGGTCTTGCCACTTTGTGTGAAGTGCCTCGTGCAACTCCACTTTCCCCACGAGGACCACGGCCTCCTCCTCCCGCTCAGCGGCCTGCTGCTGCAATTCCCGAATGGACACCTCCTGGGCCGCCTGGGTCCCAAGCAGCTTGTTGGTAGTCGCGTTCAGGGAGTCCAGCAACTCAGCCTTCAGCTCCGCAAAACAGCGCAGAAGAGAGGCTTGCTGCTCCTGTGCCCACTTCCACCAGTCCTCGGGTGTTCCGCCGGCCGCCATTTTGTCCTTCTTCCCCCGCTTTTCTTGGGGAGCTGCTGCAGCTTTTTCCTTTGCCCCACTCCGGGTGAGCACCATAAATTATGGGGAATGCTCCTCTAGACACCTTCCCCCACCGGGATTTGTCGAGACAGCGCCGTTTGGGGCCCTCAAATCGGCCCAAAAGTCCTTGAGTAGCGGGAGCTGCCGAACATGCTGCTTAGCCGCAACCGGAAGTCCCCTAGCAATTCTTCCTTGATAACTGATGCTCTGCATACCTCCTTTAGTGCCCAAGAGATATATGATATTTGCCCCAGAGGATTTACTAATCCTATGTTTTGCTAATTTAGTGTGGTGATACTAACTTTAGAACGGTACAGAGTAACTGATAATGGCTTCCTGTCATGTTGCTGTTTTTTGTAAGCTGATTCCAAATAATTGTAGGAATTCTTTTTTCTCTTAGCAAAGAATGGCACAGGAGGTCTTGACTCATTTAAAAGAGCATCCTGATGCATGGACAAGAGTTGACACAATTCTGGAGTTTTCACAAAATATGAACACCAAAGTAAGTGAGAAATCTTCTAAATCTGAATCTGGAACACTAAACTTTGGGGAAGGCAACTAAGCAAGTTTAAAACCATTTCTGTAGATTTGAAGAAATTCAGGTGTTTGCATGGCAACATGGCGACTGTTATTCTGAGATGATGTATTAAAATAAAGTTGTACCATGGAGCTGAGGTACATTTTGTCTCAACTTTTCAGTAGAGAAAACTGGTCATACAGATATGAAAATAAATCAAATGACCAGAGTTTGTTTTTCTATTGATAACTATATTCTGGACTACAGTATTAAAATGAGGTGGGTGGGTGGGATGGCTTTGAAAAATCTTCACTCCTTGCCAAACAGTCCAGTGGCATTGAATAGTCAATTATTTTGGACCATGGCTTCCACTGCTACCTTTTGGAAGTACAACTCCACTAACCCTCAGTACTATTATGGTAATCCTTGATGAAGTCGATGTACCTTTTTAATTTGTAAAAGATACATTTAACATGTTGAAATAAGTTACATTTTTTTCATAAGACTAGCAAAATACTGGAGATCTGAGATAGAACAGGTTCTACCAGGCCTGTTCAGTATTTCCAACATTTGCTTTTATGATTTTTCTATGACTTGCTAATGAGGATCTAGCACAAAACAAAATTTATTTCATTTTGCATCTATCAAATGTATTGGTGGATTGGCAAAGTTTACTAAATTCAGCAGGGAATCTGCTGTATTTAACACTTGCAATGCTTCAAATTGAATTCAAAAGTTGTGACATGAGGTTGAATATCTTTCATACAGGACTTCCTCAAAGTTTAACCTAATCTAAGTGAAGGTCTTTTTCCTTGTTCTGTTGCCTGTTGCATTGCTTTGTTACTGACAGTTATTACTAATTTTTAAGCTGATTTGTCAACAGTATTATAAAACTCTCAATTGTATCTTGTCACAAATGAGATGGTTAGAGGAACAGAGAGAAACTGAAGGTAAAGAATCTCTTGAATACCTAAATTTAAAATAATTTGGTGCTAAATTTTATGCGCTGATATTTGGCTTTACTCAGTTTTATGCAATCATTTTACTTTTTAGTATTTTTTAAATTCAAACTGTTAATGCTACTTGACATTAATCATAATGTTCCATTATGTTGATTGTAATAGGAAGAAAAGGGGTGTCTTCCTGTGCAACTGACACAGCTAGGCTTTGACGGCAGGCCTCCACAAGGTCTACCCTTTTGATTCCCTTTAACTGAATTCTGTTCATCAATGACTTTGTTTTAAGGGAAAGGGTTTAGAGGTATAATAAATAGGATTTGAGGAAAAAAGAATGTATGGGAATTATTTCTCCTGTAGGGATCAGTAGTCCTATTCTCCTATTATTTTACTCACTCATCAATAGATTTATTCTTGGAGTTAAGCAACTTGACCACATAATTTATAGCTGCTGCTGTTACTAACCAATTTGGTTGCTGATACATCATTTTGGCAGTGTGGCAAATTTGAAGACTTTGATTGTGAGGCTGTAACCTGTGCAGTGGAAGTGCTTAAAATATTGAATTCAAATTAATTTACTCGACATTTCTATGCACCTCAAATACTGCACAAACTATTTTTTTGTTTCTAATTCAAACAGGTATTTACTTTTAAGCCCGTCTCCCTGCCATCATGTGCTATTCTTCCACTTAACTTGGTATGCTGACCTGTCCTGGACCTCTGGCTTTGGTGCAGTAAAGGCGCTTGATAGGTTCACTTCCCTCTGGATTGCGATGCTCAAATTGGTGGTAGTATGGTGGTAGGATAGATCATCACCTGCTGTCCCATTGTTCTCTACTATAGTGTATTGCTGTGTTACTCTTGAGCCTAAGATTATTGCAGCTGTCTTAATTTACAGCTCAACTTTTCCCTAGAAGAGAAATGTGCACAATTTTTAAAATTGGATCTCCTGGAAAAGACAGTGTGTTCTACTAGATATTCAAATGACTTGAGTGAAAAATGAGTTAATTTTCTAATGAAAAATATTCTTGATGCTTATTCCACGCTTTTTGTTTCAAAGCTTAAGTCTAAAGAGGTCAAAATCTATTGCTTTACTCACCTTGCAATATACTGTATACTGTGGTAATATTTTCATTCTTATTTCACTAAGATACTTGATCCCTATGGTTGAAATATGATGTTCCTTGAAATAACTGACAACTTTAATAGTTTTAAGTTTTATCGGAACCTAAAGTAAACTGGGGAAACTTGAAATCTACACAGCAAACTTAGTCTGTGGGTTGTCGTTGCTGTTCCTGAAGAGCAACAACCAGATAGATAAGAGAAACTGAGGCTGCAGGGACTTCATTTCTGTGTGCTAGACTGATGCATTTTCTCACTGGTGTGAACCCTGACCAACAGCAAGACTACTTGACGTTTGTAAAATTTATAGCTTTGTGAAAGAGGATATAACAATTGCATGAAATCATAATCCTTGGGTGTAAGTACTGTAGATTGGATTTTGTTTTGTTTTTCATTTTTTTAAATTAATAGGGCAGACTTTGATTAGAAATGAGAGAAATAGCAGGCAAGCATTTTATGAGAATGTGGCTGATAACGTTTTGAACATGCGATAATAAAAATCTGAGATTTTTATTCATGCTGCCTTTTCATCTAATTACAGTACTATGCACTGCAAATCTTGGAGACTGTAATAAAAACAAGATGGAAGATTCTTCCCAGAATTCAGTTGTGAAGGTAAGTCATTGAATTATATCTCCTATTCTTATGAAGCTTCTTCCCTCCCACTCCATAAGGAACAGGGGTAGACGCTTTCGCTTCCCAAGCCTGCTTGCCTTCAGTTCGATCATAGTTAACATATACCTCATTCTATTCCCTGCTGTAGCTCCGTACCATTTGGTATCTACAGCTAAATAATCTGTTGATCTCAGTTTTGAAAACTCAGTTGTCCCAGAGTCCATAGCTTTTTGGAGCAAGTTCTAGATATAAAGTTTTGTCCTCCCTGAATTTCATCCTTCAGAAGAAATGGTTTCTCTATTTTACCTTCTCAAATCTTTTACGTTTTAACCACGTTGATTAGATCACCCACGGTTGGTCTACACTCTAGGAAATACAAGCCAAATCTTTGCAGCCTTTTGTTACAATTTACCCGCTAAGCCTGCTATCATTCTAGTGACTATGCTATATTCTATCCAAGGTCAATGGTCCTTTCTGACGGTCTACATGTGATCTGGCCAAGGTCAATTCTAATTGTAACACAAACTTCCTGCCCCTTTGAGATAAAAAGCTACATTGACCATTTTTTATTTTTTTTTAATGTTTTTTATTCTCCTTTTTCACATTTTGTGCCAAATGTGCACCCAATAGTAAACAATAATCAGTAATGAATGTAACGTCAATCCCCATATCAATAACAACGATCCCATCCTCCCACCAAACCCCAAACATTAGCCCGCATGTTTACATAAATAAATGACAAAAGGAATCAGGAAACACCCATAGTCACCATTACATACACAGTACCCCTCCACCCCAACCTCCCCCACCCTGCTCACACACATCTTCTACTCCTTCAAGAATCGGCTTATCCTTGCCCTCGTGAGGTGTGCTCTGTATACCACCTTCAGCTGTATCAGCCCAACTAGGTTTTGTTGGTCAGACTATTGAATACAGGAGTTGGGATGTCTTGTTGAAGTTGTACAAGGACATTGGTAAAATGACACATGGAACACTGTGTTCAGTTATGTTCACCCGATTATAGGAAGGATATTGTTAAACTAGAAAGAGCGCAGAAGAGCTTTACGAGGATACTACCAGGACTTTATGGTCTGAATTATCAGGAGAAGCTGGACTCGGCTGGTACTTTTTTTCCCTGGAGCGTGGAAGGCTTGGGGGTAATCTTGTAGAGGTCTATAACATTTTGAGGAGCATAGATAAGTCAACATCTTTTCCCAAAGGTAGAGGAGTCTAGAACTACAGGGCATAGGTTTAAGATGAGAGGGGAGAGATACAAAAGAGACCAGCGGGAAGTTTTTTCAGAGTGCTGAGCATCTGGAACGAGCTGCCTGAGGCAGTGGTGTGGGGGGACGGGGGGGACAATTTTTTCCTTTTGTTACACTGTGTCCCCCCCCCCCCCCAACATTCCGAGTCACTATCCTCACTGGGGATTTCGGCCCCCTCCCAAAAATCCACCAGCCAAAATCATCTCTCTCCCCCATTTGTTCCTTTCCTATCTGAACCCACGCAAAATGGCCACTCACTCCCCTCTGTCCTGCCTTTGCCCAATAGACTATCTGCGTCACCAGCATCACCAGCTACTTATCGCAGCCCCCACAATGCTTCCGTTCACCAGCATGCTTGCTTGAGGGGCAGCTCTCGCCTGAAGATCAGAACAAAGGCCCCAGCCCCACACTGCCTACCCACCTCCAATGCTCCTCCAAACCATGCTCATTAATAAAGCCATGTGTCTCTATGGACGACATAAAATAAGCTCCTTCCCCTTAAAAGCCACCAAGGTTTGGCCGGGTACAGCACGTCAAACCAAATCTTTTTTCGGAAGAGTACTGCCTTGGTCTGATTGAAGCCTGCCCACCTCTTGGCCAGATTGGCAGCAATGTCTTGGTATATTCAGATCTGCTGGCGCTCCCAAGTACGGTCTCTTGTCGTCCTCTCCCGCTTCAAGATCTGTTCCTTCTGGGATTGGTGCATTTTTACTATCTCTGCTCTCGGCCTCTGCCTTAGTGATCGATGTGTCTGATCCACCTCCAGGGCCTTTTCACAGACTTCCACCAGCTTTGACACACAGGCTGTGGCATTCGTTCCCCCGGCAGATCCGCAATGAGTAGATTATACGGCCTGGACCGATTCTCTTGGTCGTCCACTTTTATTTTCAGTTCCTTGCAGGCCGCACCCAGCATCGTTGCTTCTGCCTCCAACTCACAATTCGATCACTGTGGCCTGTGACTGCCCTCTCCACTTTTTGAATCGCTGAACCTTCTTACTCCAGGCGCTTTTCCATCCCCTCCACGGCACTGCGAAAGAGGGGTAACCGTTCTCTCGATTGCCTTCGACCAATTCTCCTGCATCTTTAGCCAATGCTGCCGAAGTTCTTTAATCAGCCCCACCAATTGCACCGCTGGCAATGGGGTGAGCAACGACTATGATGCCCCAGTCATGTCTTCTGCAACTACGCCACACAGACCCTCCACCTCTGACACAAAGTCAACTTCTTCTGTTGGGTGCAGAATTCACCTTGGAGGAGAATTCACCCCCCCCACCACCACTTAGTTGACAAACTTTCCTATCCAACAGCCTATTATTCAGGCAGAAAGGGCCAAAACCTAAACCTTCAAACAGGAGCTACCTTGTCTGCGACCGATCAGGACATGGCTGCCACCAGACGTCCCCACCTAGTGTATCTAAACTTTCTTCATAAAACAATCTTCTTATTCCAGGTATTAATCTAGTGAACCGCCTCCAATTCATTTACATCTTACTGGGCCGATCAGGATGCATCCCTACAATCGATCTTAAACTGACAGGCCAGTAGTTACCTGGTTTCTTGTCCCACTCTTATAAATGTAGGAATAATTTTACTGTGTAATGGTTCAAATCCTGAATCAAGTATTTAAAAAGATTACAGCTAACATTCCTGCAATTGAGGCAGTGGTGTAGTGGTATTGCCACTGGGGACCTGGGTTTGAATTCTCCACTCCAAAGAAGAATTTTGGCAGAAAAACAGGTAAACATTGAAACAGAAAGAAACCGTGGTAAAACGTTCATCTTCACCGATTGAATTCTGTCCGCCGAGGACAGAGGGAGACCATCTCTGTAAATCAGCCTTAACACTATCCATGAAGCTTGTAATATTCAGCTTACGAAGCTAGGTCCAATCCCAAGCTACCTGCACACCAAAGTACCTAAAATGATAGCCTGTTAAACGGAATGGTAGCACCAACCCCACCACCCCCTAGTGGAGTGACCGGAAAACTTTTCTCCCAGTTCCGTTTATATCCTGAAAACACCCCAAAACGCTTCAGCAGTGCCATGATATCATCCTGGGAATCTGATCCGTCATGTACAAAAGAAGATAATCTGCGTACAAGGACACCCTATGTTTCACAAACCCCCATTATTCCCCTCCATTTCACATCTCCGAAGGCCTCAGGGCAATGGCCAAAGGCTCAATTGCCAGCGCAAACAAGGGGGCTTAGGGCACCCCTACTTCATTCCCCTATGCAGCTGAAAGTATTCCGAACTTTCATTATTTGTACAGACGATAGCCGTGGGTTCCTTTTTATAACAACCGAACCCACAAACCGTTCCGCGAACAAATGCCCCCACACCATCTAAAGTCTTCCCGGCATCTGATGCCACAATAACTCCTGCTCTCTCCTTCTGTCGGGGGCAATACCATGTTTAAAAGCCGCCTCACATTAGACAAACGCCAACCCTTCACAAACCCATTCTGATCCTCCCCAGAAACCTGAGGGAGACACTCCTCCAACCATAGTGCAAGAACCTTGACCAAGATCTTGGCATCCACATTCAGTAAGGAAATCGGGTGATACGACCCACACTCTATTAGGTCCTTGTCCTTCTTGAGCAAAATCTATGCTTGCCTTATTGTCTCCGGAAGAGATCCCCGTACTACCGAATCTTCCAACATTTCCACGAGTAATGTACCAATCGATCTGCAAACATTTTATAAAATTCCACTGCGAATCAGTCCATTCCCGGGGCCTTCACCGTCTGCATTCTCCCAAAAGCTGTCCGGACCTCCCCTACCCCCAAGGGCACCTACAACTTTCCTGATTCTCCGCCATGGGAGACACCAACCCCTCCAGAAACCTGACCATATCCAACTCCTCCCCAGGCGGCTCCTGTAGAACGCCTCAAATGCCCTGTTAACCTCATCTGGCGCAGACACCTATCTACTCCCGAATCGGAACAATCTCTCGGAGGTCGCCTTTCCCCTCAACTGCGCAGCCCAAAAACAACTGACCATATTCATAAATTAACCCCCTCGAGCACTGCAACTTGCGCACCACTTTATCAGAGATAATAGATCAAACTGTGCCTGCAGCTTTCTACTCCCCAGGAACTCTCGAGTCGGGTCACTCTAATACCAACCAACCATCTACCTCCAAAACCTCATCCACTAACTGTTGACGCTGCTCCCTCGCCCTCTATCCATCTGCATCTTGTGCAAGATTATTGCAAGAGCATGATCTGAAATGACCATTGCCGAATATTCCACATTCCTCCCTGGTAGCAATAGAGACTTCCCCACCACGAAAAAATCAACATGCAAATACACAAAGAGAAAAAGGAGAAATCCCTGCCACCAGGGTACAAAACTGCCATGGATCCGCCCCACCCATCTCCTTCATAAATGCTGTCCGTACCGTTGCACCCCGAAGGGCCCAACGACTTCGACTTGGACTGATCAACTTGCAATTCGGAACGCAATTCAAATCGCCCACCACGATCAACTGGTGTGTGTTCATGTCCGGTATGGCTGCCAATATCCTCCTCTTATACATTATCTCAATTTGGAGTGTACCAAAACCACCGACTTGCCTTCCAACGTTCTTGTGACTATGTCTTATCGACCGTCCTGGTCGTCTGCCACCTACCTCATCTGAAACCGGATTCTTTTCCACCGCAAGGGATTATCCCTTTCATCTCCTACAGTGCTGAAACCAGAGCCCACCCAAAATAGCAGCCAGCCCCACTAACCAAATGGAACAAAGAACCAACCCCAGTCACTGACAACATTCTATCCCTGCTCCCTCCCCATCTCAGAAATCCCCTAACCTCTTCCTCGAACCAAGATCTCTCTTGCCCCCACATTCACACATCCTAGGCTCATCGAGACCTGCCTAAACCGGCTTAGGAAGCCACAGCCCCATCCCCCATTCACTAGTCAACCTCGGCCTGCTAGCGAGGTATCCCACCCCACCCCGTCAGAACCCTCCTCCCACAAGTAGACAACCAAAGAAAGAGGTCAAAACTCAAACCACCACACCCAAGAACTGAACCTTCCCCATCAACCGTAAAACTTTCCAACACACTCCCACAGGCCAGGTAATGCCTTCAAGCAAGAAAACAGCGATTGAGAAAAGAAAACACAAAAATGAAAACGCCCTCCGAAACAAAACACCAATTTCAACTAACCACAACTCTGTACAATGAAAAGAAACAGGGAAAAAGGCGGGGCTGGGGTGGGTGGGGGAAGAGAAAAATTGAACATTACACAAACTTCCCCATTCAGACCCGATCAACCACCAGCAAAGTCCCATTCAAACTCTCTACGTTCAGTCCAAGTCGGGTGGGAGAATAGCGGGAGGGCCTCCCGACATTTTTCACGGCCTCCCGCTATTCCTCCTCCTCCTCCCCCCTCCCCCCCACGTACGGCCTGTCCCACGGCCGCCTTTACTCGCCCTTCATCTTTAACAAACGCCTCCGTGTCCTCTACTGTCTTTAAGAAATGGTAGTTTGCATTGTGTAATCCTCAGCCTCGCCAGGTACACCAAAACACACACCACTCTTGTATGGTGCTAACTCCATCCTGTTGAAGGCCGTGCGTCTCCTTGCCAATTCCACTGCAATATCCTGGTATATACGAATATTGCTGCCTTCTCCGTGCACCTCTTCATTTTCCTTGGCCCACTTCAGGACTCTCCCCGTCGTCCGATAGCTGTGGAAGCTCGCTGCTCATGGTGGCTTATTCATTCATTGTTTCACCCAGAGCGATGGATGGGCCCGATCCAGCTCACTGGGGGAACCTGATCTTCCACCCCCTCAACGTCATAAACATCGACTCAAAAGTATTCAGTCGGCCTCAGACCTGCGATCTTGAGGTTCTGCCGCTTCAACGTATTCTCTATGTGCTCTCAGGCCCTTGTTTCTTTCCTCCACCCTCCACAGCTCGGCATCATTTAACACCAACTGGTCATTATGTTGCAACCGTGTCTCCTCCACCCCTTCAGCACCTTGCCATGCTCCTGCACTGTCTCTGATGTTTTCTCCAGTGCCTCCTTGATCAAAACCAGTGCTTCCTCCACCAAGGGTCTCCATCGCATCCTTCCCTTGCCCCAATGCTTGCCGATTGCCGTTCAAATTCGGCAGCCATCACTTCCGTCAACTTATCCAATGTACCTCCGCACTTTGCTAACTCCTCAGGCGGGCTACCGCTCACACCTTTCTTCCCAATATTCTTTCTTGTGCCTTTTGACATCCTTTTACAAAAGGCTCTCAAATAGGATGAGTCTGTCTACCAATTATCCTTGGAAACTAGGTGAAAAAGACCAAAAACCAAGGGCTCTAGAGGGAGCTACCATGGTTGAGTAATGTCTTTTAGGGGGAGGGAATCTGCCACCTTTATCTGGTCTGGCCTATATGTGACCCCTCCCCCGCATCCACAGCAATGTGGTTGACTCTTAAATGTCTAACAAACCACTCGGTTGAAGGGCAATTAAGGTTGGGCAACGGATGCTGGCCCAGCCAGCAAACACCTACATTCCATGATAAGATGCTCACCATCTTTTAATACGCAGGGTGGAAACTATCGAATCTTGGAGATTTATCTATCCCAAGTATCGTCAACAGAATTAACATTGCCAATTGTGAGGAACATATTTTCAATGTTTCCTTTCGAGGAATGAAAACAAGGAGGCCTGTGCTGTCTCTTTGAAAGAGCAATCTAATTAGTCCCACTTCCCTGCCCTTTGCCCATGGCCATATAATTTATTTCCCTTCAGTTATTTATCCAGTTCTCCTATTGAAATCTTTTCTTTTTTTTAATAAACAATTTTATTGAGGTATTTTTGGCATATAAAACAGCAACATTATACCGTAGTGTACAAAAAACAAACAAACTTAATTTTCTCCAGGCCGAGAAAGCTCACACGTCTTAAAGTCAGACTTCGGGGGCTTTGAGTCCCTCCATGCCAACAGTATTCATCGCCGGGCTATCAGGGAAGCAAAGGCCAAGACGTCGGCCTTTTTCTCCTCCTGGGTCCTCCAAAACCCCAAACATTGCCACCTTAGGACTCATTGCTACCCTAGTTTTCAATACCTGGGACATGAGTCCGTGAATCCCTGCCAGCACCCCCTTAGTTTAGGACACGCCCAGAGCATGTATACATGGTTCGCTGGTCCTCCGGCACATCTAGCACATTTGTTCTCCAGCCCAAAGAATTTTTCCGAGCCACCGTCCTGTGGGCCCGATGTACGACCTTGAACTGGATCAGACTGAGTCTGGCGCATGTTGTGGTCGTGTTTACTCAAAGTGTCTGCCCATATGCTGACCTCTATTTCCCCCTCATCTCCCACTTAAGCTTCAGTTCTTCGGTCTGTGCCTCCTCTGCTCCCATTAGTTCTTTATAAATGTCGGAGACTCCCACCTCTCTTCTTGACACTACCCTGTCCTGGATCCCCCTTGGTGGGAGGTTTGGGAAGGATGGTACCAATCTGCGTACGAAATCCGCACCTGCAAGTACCTGAAATCATTCCCTCTCGCCAGCCCGAACTTCTCCAACACCCTTATGCTCGGGATAGCTCCCTTCCGGGAACAGATCGCCCATCCTTGCAATCTCTGCCCTCCTGCCATAGTTGGAAACCACCGTCAATATTCCCTGGGGCAAATCGGGTGGTTACCGCAGGTTGGGGGACCGAACCGCATGCTCTCACTTCCCCTATATGCCTTCTCCACTGGCCCCAGATTTGTAGAGCCACCACCACTATAGGGCTGGTGGAGTATCGTGCTGGCGGGAGCGGCAGAGGCGCCATAACCAAGGCTGCCAAACTGGTGCCCCTGCACGAAGCAGCCTCTATCCGCTCCCAAACTGACCCTGTACCCATCATCCATTTCCTTACCATGGCTATGTTAGCTGCCCTAGTAGTAGTGCAAACTTCGGCAACGCCAGCCCCCTATCCCCTCGGATCCTCTCGAGCATTGCCTTCCTCACCCGTGGGGACTTTCCCGCCCAAACAAATTCCAGGATAATTTTATCTAGCCTCTTAAAAAAGGGCCGCGGAATGAAAATGGGGAGACACTGAAATATGAACAAGAATCTCGGGAGAATCGTCATCTTCACCGTCTGCACTCTCCCCGCCAATGACAGCGGGAGCGCATCCCATCTCCGGAACACGTCCCTCACTTGCTCCACCAACCGGGACAAGTTTAGCTTATGCAACTTGCCCCAGTCTCGTTCTACTTGTATCCCTAAATATCTGAAGCTTTCCCCTACCAGCCTGAACGGCAGCTCCCTCGGCCTACTCTCCTGACCCCTTGCCTGCACTACCGACATCTCGCTCTTTGCCATGTTCAATTTATATCCTGAGAACCGACCAAATTCCCTTGGGCTTTCCATGATTCCGTCCATCCCTGCCATTGGGTCTGGCGGGTATAACAGCAGGTCATCCACGTATAACAAGACTTTATATCCCACCCCCAGCCCTTTACAGTCCCTTGAAGCTCTCAGAGCAATTGCCAGCGGCTCTATAGCCAGCGCAAACAGCAGTGGGGAGAGGTGGCATCCCTGTCTAGTCCCGTGGTGCAGTCTGAAGTAGTCCAATTTCATCCTCACACTAGCCTCTGTGGCCTGATACAATAGCCTAACCCAGTCAATGAATCCCACCCCGAACCCAAAACGTCCCAGCACCTCCCATGATTAGTCCCACTCAACCTGGTCTAAAGCCTTTTTGGCATCCATTGCTACCACTACCTCTGCCTCCCTGCTCTCCGGGGGCATCATAATCACATTGAGCAGCCTCCTTAGATTGGCCACCAGTTGCCTGCCCTTTACGAACCCGGTTTGGTCCTCCGCAATCACGTCTGGTACACAGTCCTCAATTCTAGACGCCAAGATCTTGGCCAGTAATTTAGCGTCTGCGGTAATCAAAGAGATCAGCCTATAGGACCCCGATTCGGTATAAGCGAGATAGTGGCCTGGAACATCGTAGGGGGTAAGACCCCTCTGTCTCTTGTCTCGTTGAACACCCTGATAAGCACCGGCCCCACTATCTCGGAGAACTTTTTATAAAACTCCACCGAGTATCCATCCGGCCCCGGGGTTTTACCCGACTGCATGAACTTCAGGCCCCCCAGTACTACTTCAGTCCTGATCTGAGGCCCCCAACCTGTCTACTAACCCCCAACTACTGTTGGGAAAATCAGTCCGTCCAAAAAGTGTCTTATCCCCATCGGTCCCCTGGGGGGTTCCGAGGTGTACAGCTTGCTATAGAAGTCCCTAAACACTTTGTTCAGTCCTACCCGGTCCCCCACCAGGTTTCCCTCCCTATCGACTGCCGTTACTATTTCCCTAGCTGCTTCTCTCTCTCTCCCAACTCCGGCGCCAGCGAGTCGCTCGCCTATTGTTCCCTGCCTACCCTCCCCCCGGCCCATCCACACCACTTCCCCAAATCAGCCCTTCTTCAACAAATACTCTAAACAGGACAAAGTTAGCCCCAGCAATAGTGCAATCTAAGTCATACAAAACTAAATAGCAGGCACCATCAGCCATTCCTATCTGAACGCAGAAAGAGATCGCAAAAATTCCCTGAAAAACACCCCTCATATCTGAACCATTCTAACTATTCTCTTTTTCTAACAAAATTCCAACACAAAAGCGAAAAAGAGACATGAAGAGAAAAAAGACAAAAAACACATTGAAACCAAGATACAAAAGCATGAAAAAACATGCAGGCATCTCTCCGAAACAAGAGAGAAAGAATTAAAAGTTCCAACACGAGTCCAAGTGTCCTCCGCTCGGGACCAGCCCGTGCCTCTTTGCAAAGTCCATTGCTTCCTCGTGTTCCTTGAAATAATGGTGCTGGCCCTCGTGCGTAACCCACAGTCGCGCCGGATAGAGCAGCCCAAATTTCACCTGCTTCTTGTATAAAATCTCTTTAACTTGCCTGTAGCCTGCCCTCCTTCTGGCCATCTCTGCGCTCAGGTCTTGGTAAACACGCAGGGTGCAATTGTCCCAGTTGCAGCCATGCGTGCTCTTGGCACATTGAAGAACCCGCTCCTTATCCAGGAACCTGTGGAACCAGACCACAATCACTCGTGAGGGACCCCCCTCGCCGTGGCTGCCTCACACTGCGCTCATATGACCCCTGTCTCCCTCTGGATGGGCGAGTGCAACACCTCGGTTCCCCAGCAGTTTTCTGAACATGTTCTTCCACATACGCGGGCAGCATTCAACCCCTCAGGGAGGCCAACGCTTCTTAGATTCTGCCGGCAAGACCTGTTCTCCAGGTCCTCCAGCTTTTACAGGAGCATTTTTTGTTGGTCTTTCAACCTTCGAATCTCCACGTCCGCCACTGTTTGAAAGTCCGCCTGCTCCTCCACCGTCTTCTCCAGCTCCTGCATCTTCTCAGCCTGGGCAATCCAGCCTTTTCTCCATTCGGTCAAATGATTTCTGGAGCGGTTCCAAATGATCACTTTTCAGTGCTAGGAAGTTCTCCTGCAGAACCTGCAACAGGTGCTCCATTGTCGGCTGAGCTGGCAGTGCCATCAGCCATATTGGTTTCACTCGGCTTCCCCTTTGCCCTTGCTTGTCCACTTCTTCAGCTGTTTGCGATCCTTCCTACTTCTTGGTTCCATACACCTCTGTATGGATTCAGTGCCTGAGTGTTATTACTTTCCAATCCAGCGCTTAAAAGCGCAAAAAAGTCGGGGGGAAGGTCCAAAAGTTCGACCAGAGCGGGAGCCACCAAATATGCGACTTACTCCCTCATAGCCGCAACCGGATTTGAAATCTCTTCTTGAATCTACCTCACCACCTTTCAGATAGTGCATTTCAGATCATAACCCTCTGGGAGGGAGGAAAAATTCTCCTTAACTCCCTACACCTCCGTTTGCCAATTATCTTAAATCTTTTTTCCTCTGATTACCACTCTTTGACACTGAAAACTCCTTCTTAGCATTCAACCCTGTCAATTTTAAACAGTCTATAAATCTCTCCCTAATTTTCTCCTCTTGAAGAAAGATCACGTGTTCTCTAATATCTCAAAATAAATGAGTTACTTCATCCCTGGTACCATTCAAATAAATCTCTCTTGCATCCTCAAGTGTGGTGTCCAGAATTGGACATAGTACAACGGTTATGCATAACTTTAACTTTATTGAAAACCGTGACTTATTCTGGGTGCAAGTTGAATTGGTATTGGCAGCCAAGTGTTCATTTTTTTCGTGAAACTAAGTGTTGACAGGCCATGTTCCTGGAGCGAACAAGGTGGTGGTGGGGGGTTGCAATTTTAAGCCCTGTATGTATATATTTTTACTGCTATATGACCACTTTGTGGTACTCCGTTGTAGGAGCAGTGAAACAGACCAATTGCAGTACTGAAGTCAGCTGATCCAGCACTCGTAAGGATTGAGCCTGGAATCACCTTGGTCTGTGTGGCTATGCTGTGCAGCCAGTGTTTGAGGCATGCATAACTGGTGCCTTTTGTTTTTGTCCTGCATTAGTTGTGTCAACTGAGCAGTTATTCAGGAGAGAGCTGAAAAAATATATTTGTCAGAATGGAATGAATTTTGTTTTCATTATTTTTGGAATGTGGATGACTGTCAAAACCACACCTTATTGGCAATTCATTGCTGCCCTTAAAGGTGATGGTGAGCCTTCTTGAACTGCTACAGGTGTGCTGAGGATGCTTCCATGATATTAGGTAGGGAATATCCAGATTTTTAACCACTGGTAAAGGAATGGTATTACGTGATTAGTTTCGAAAGAGTTAGTACCTTTGTTTTTGTTTTGTTTCTTCGGCAGCATCAATCTTATTTCCATATCCATGTTCATGTTGGGGAAAGTAACTTGCATTATCTGTAATGTAAATATGCTTATTACATTGATTTTTAAATATGTGCAAGGATGGATGGAGTACTGCTTGAACTTCAGTGTGCAGCTTTGTGGTTACATGACATCTGTGATAATTGCCTAACTGTGAAGCTGGCTGTTAATTTTGTCTTAAATCTGAAATGATGAGAGTGGTGTACTGTTTATTACCTCTGAAGGTTCACCATACTAATCCCTGGGATGGTGAGATTGTTTTAGGAGAGATTGATTAAATTAGGCTGTATTCTCAAGAGTTTAGAAGAATGAGAGGTGATATCATTGTAGCATACTGTACCTGTTGAGCCCTGTCATAATTAAGTATCAGATTGAGGCCATTTAGGATCAAGATGCAGAATTGCCTCAGTCAGAGGGTGGGTCTGAATTCTCTACCTCCGAGGACTGTGGGTCGAGATCATTTCTAGATACCAATGACCTCAATAGATACAGCAAGATGGTGCCGAGGTAGAAAATCAACCATGAATGATCCAGTTGAATTGCGCAACAGTCTTAGGGGCAAAATGGCCCACTGCTGCTTCTGTGTTCCTTTGATGCTGAAAGTGGGCATGTTTACACACCTGTTTGTAGTTTGTAAACAAAACTCTGGACTACTGCCCCCGAGCTCTCATCCCTATCCAAACAAGACCCACGCAGCCCCCGCCCACCCCCAAAAACCCTGTAATCCTCCCCACCTCTCCATTCCGGTTCACTTACAAATATTTAAACTTACCAGCTTTGCGGCAGCTAATGCAGTAAAGAAGGGAACAAGTCCTCCTTCACTCCAACTTTCTTAGATTTTGATGCTGGGCCCGAGGGATGAGTTATTCTGCTTGGATCTTGTCCAGCCTGAGTTTGAAGATTGGGGCAAGGCAGGCCCAGAAGAAACTTGGCATAGGTAAGTGGGTATAGTGTGGCAATACATGCTGATTGCCATTCCAAGGAAGTTGGGCCTGGGGGGTTGTCCCATGCAGGGATTGGTTTGGGTGCTTAAAGTAGTTACGCAGAGGTTTTTTTTCTTTTTCTGAGTATCTATTAGAGAACTCTGGTGGAACCATCTGAAGTTAGCAATTTAAATCGCCCTTTTCAGGATTCACAGTGCAGTGCAATTGCCCAGGGAAAGTTACCGCTTCTGGAAAATTGTTGTGCAAATGTTTACTTGGGAAGTTACGGCCAGTATATCCCTACAAACTAATGGACGGATTTCAATGGAACTCCTAGACAGGGCAGAGCCCAAGGAAAAACTGATCTGTTTTTGATGAAGATTTGGACCCAGGAACTTTTTTAATGATCCATTAACATTGAGTGATTATGAGAATTATTTTTTTTCATTCAAGAATGTTGTATTGTGCCACCTGTTATGGTGCAGTTAGTCACAGTTGTCAAAATGCGAACTTCATGTGAACTTCAAGTTTTCAGAACATGGTTAGATTTGGATTGGCCTGCGGTCTCTTCAGGGAGATGGACGATCTTAAAATATTTACTATTTCAGATTTGTAATAACAGCATCAACTAGGCAGGAAATGCCTCCATGAAGAGCTGCATAATTGCAATAACATTGAGTTACAGAGTGGTGGAGTTATGCGTGCTACTTAGTACCCTTTTCACTTGTTATATCAGTGATGGTGAGATGCGATGAAGTATTACCACCTGTATGTGTGACAACCGAGGGGGTGGGGTGATCTAGATTAAAATGGGACAGCCTAATTGATCCTTGAGTCATGAATTAGAGCACTTTTATGTGTATCTATTAATACAGTAATATGTTGGGTTGGTCTATTGTGTTAATATTTTGATCTTATAAAATCAAATGAAATTACTACTTATGAATGAACCACATACATCACTTAATGACTTTCCTTATTTGTCACCGCATATAGGAATTAAAAAATATGTTGTCGGACTGATTATTAAAACTTCATCTGATCCTGTTAACATTGAGGTAAGTTCTCACCAAGTTATACAATGCATAGTGTCTGAATTCAGAATTCTAACTCCAATTGTTTACTGAGTTATTTATTTTTATTTTAGAAAGAGAAGGTTTACATTGGAAAGCTAAACATGATTTTGGTTCAGGTGAGATCCAAGATGGTTTGTGAGTAGGTTCACTTACAGTTCTTTTAAATGTGTGTATATTTCTAACTTTATTATTCCAGCAATTTAATGGTGTATATGGGAAAGAAACATGATAGCTTTCTGTTCTCATTTATTTTGTACATTGGATTAAGATTTTACAGGTATATACTAGCACATGTTCAGCACCCTCCATGTTCATGTACATTAGTGTAAACATAATAGGCTGCAAATTGAGCACAAACTGATAGTTTTTGATCAGCTAACCTTGTGCCCTATGTCAAGGAATCTCCCAAGAATTCTTGTACTCTCCAGTTCTATCTCTTGAGTTCTGTAATTTCTGGGCAGGAGGCTCTGTTCTAGAACTGCTGGAATTTAAATTCTATCATGAATATACCCATTAATACTGGTGCTTTTATTCTCCTATTAAATCTTTTCATCTTGGTGCAGATTACAGTTGGGCACACCGGCCACATATGATTGAACTTTTTACCAAAATGGGAGGAATTGGGTCCAAAGTGCAACTATCTTGATGCCAGCTCAGTTGGTGGTTGCCAGATTCACTAACCATAAACGTTCCTTTTTTTAATAAACAATTTTATTGAGGTAGTTTTTGGCTTTGTAAACAGTTACAGACATTAACAGAAAGAAAGCAAAAAGGCAAAAATGTGCAAACATCCACGTACATTCAATACTTCAATTGTAACATACTGCCCCTGTACAGATCCCCTCAAGGCAAACTTAATTTTTTCCATACCCAGGAACTCGACATGTCTGCAAGCCACAACTCAGTCTTCGGGGTTTGAGTCCCTCCACGTCAATAGTATTTGTCGCCGGGCTATAGGGAAGCAAAGGCCAAAACATCGGCCTCTTTCTCCCCCTGGACTCCCGGGTCTTCCGAAACCCCAAAAATTGCCACCCCTGGACCCATCGCCACCCTTGTTTTTAGCACCCGGGACATGACGCCCGCAAATCCCTCCCAGTACCCCCTAAGCTTAGGGCATGCCCAAAACATGTGAACATGGTTCGCTGGTCCTCCCACGCACCTAGCGCATTTGTCCTCTATCCCAAAGAATTTGCTCATCCGAGCCACCGTCATGTGGGCCTGGTGAACGACCTTAAATTGAATCAGCCCGAGCCTGGCACATGTCGCGGTCGAATTTACCCTACTCGGGGCCTCTGCCCACAGCCCGTCCTCCATTTCCCCACCTAGCTCCTCCTCCCATTTAAGTTTCAGTTCCTCCGTCTGGGACCCTTCCTCCCTCATGAGCACCTTATAAATATCAGAGACTCTACCCTCCCCTTCTTCCCCCCTAGAGGCTATTCTGTCTTGGATCCCCATTGGCGGGAGGCGTGGGAAAAATGGGACCTGTCTACGAACAAAGTCACACAACTGTAGGTACCTAAAATTATTTCCCCTTACCAGCCCAAATTTCTCCTCCAAGCTCCTCAGACTCGCAAAGCTCCCTTCCAGGAACATATCGCCACCCCTGCCCGCCGCCATGCTCGAAACCCCCCATCCATACTCCCGGGGGCAAACCGATGGTTGTCGCAGATTGACGCCCCCGTCTCCCCTACATGCCTCCTCCACTGGCCCCATATCCGCAGGGTCGCCACCACTACCGGGCTGGTGGAGTACCTGGCCGGCGGTAGAGAAGCCGTGACCAGGGCTGCCAAGCTGGTGCCCCTGCACGAAGCCGCCTCCACCCGCTCCCAAATAGACCCCGTACCCACCATCCACTTCCTTGTCATAGCGATGTTGGCCGCCCAGTAATAATTAATCAGACTCTGCAATGCCAGCCCTCCCTCGCTGCGGTTCCTCTCCAGCATCGCCGCCTTCACCCGCGGGGATTTTCCCGCCCAGACAAAGCTCATGATCATCCTGTTAACTCTTTTGAAGAAGGACTGTGGGACAAAGATCGGGAGGCACTGAAAAATAAACAGAAATCTAGGGAGGATTGTCATCTTTACAGTCTGCACCCTCCCTGCCAGCGACAGCGGGAGTGCATCCCATCTCCGAAACTCTCCCTTCATTTGCTCCACCACCCTGGCCAAATTTAACTTGTGCAGCCTGCCCCAGTCTCGTGCCACCTGGATTCCCAAATACCGGAACTTTTCCTCAACCAGCCTAAATGGTAGCCCTCTCAATCTGCTCTCCTGGTCCCTAGCCTGTACCACAAACATTTCACTCTTGGCCGTATTTAATTTGTATCCTGAAAACTGGCCGAACTTCCTCAACATTCCCAGTACACTTCCCATCCCGGCCACTGGGTCCGACGCGTACAGGAGCAGGTCGTCTGCGTAAAGAGAGACCCTATGTTCTACCCCGCCCCCTCACCATCCCCTTCCATCCCTCTGCGGCTCTCAGTGCAATCGCCAGCGGCTCAATGGCCAGCGCAAACAGCAGCGGGGGGAGCGGGCAGCCCTGTCTGGTCCCTCGGTACAGCCTAAAGTACTCCGACACTTCTCTGTTAGTCCTGACGCTGGCCTTCGGGGCCTGATATAATAATTTGATCTAATCCACCAGTCCCTTCCCGAACCCAAACCGTCCGAGCACCTCCCATAGATAGTCCCACTCCACCCGGTCAAAGGCCTTCTCGGCGTCCATCGCCAGCACTACCTCCACCTCCCTGCCCGCCGGGGGCATCATTATCACATTAAGTAATCTTCTCAGGTTGGCCGCCAGCTGCCTACCTTTCACGAACCCAGTTTGGTCCTCCCAAATCACCTCCGGTACGCAGCCCTCCATTCTAACCGCCAGTACCTTTGCCAGGAGCTTGGCGTCAATATTAATCAGGGAGATTGGCCTATAGGACCCGCACGCCTCCGGGTCTTTACCCCGTTTCAATATCAGTGATATAGTGGCTTGCGACATTGTCGGCGGCAGGGTCCCTCTGTCCCTTGTCTCATTGAAAACCCTTGCCAAGACCGGGCCCACCAGCTCCGAAAACTTCCTATAGAACTCTACTGGGTAGTAAACTTTCCTTTTTAAAAAAAAAAATGTAAATAAGGGCGAACAGCAGCCCTGTTCTGACTCTACAGCTTAAATAGGGGGCCTTGGTCATTAAAGTTAGAATGGGTGTTTCATACGGTGGCATGTGGCGCAGTGGTTGGCACTGAGACTGCGGCGCTGCGGACCTGGATTTGAATCCCGGCCCTGGGTCACTGTCCGTGTGGAGTTTGCACATTCTCCCCATGTCTGCGTGGGTTTCACCCCCACAACCCAAAGATGTGCAGGTTAGGTGGATTGGTCATGCTAATTGGTGAAAATATTATTGGGCACTTAAGTTTTTTTTTAAATTATATAAAAAAAAGAATTGGGTGTTTCATGAAAGACAAATTTAGTGTTTTTTTTTTCTTTATCTGTTCCTGGGATGTGGGTGTCACTGGCTGGGCCAGCATTTGTTTCCCACCCCAGAGGGTATTTAAGAGTCAACCACATTGCTGTGGATCTGGAGTCACATGTAGGCCAGACCAGGTAAGGATGATAGATTTCCTTCCCTAAAGGATATTAGTGAGCCAGAAAGGTTTTTAAAAAAAGAAAAACTTTAGAGTACCCAATTAATTTTTCCCAGTTGAGGGGCAATTTAGCATGGCCAATCCACCTACCCTGCACATCTTTGGGTTGTGGGGCCGATACCTACGCTTGGGTTGTGGGGTAAAACCCATGCAAACACTGGGAGAATGTGTGCAAATTCCACACGTAGGTGACCCAGAGCTGGGATCGAACCTGGGACCTTGGTGCCATGAGGCAACAGTGCTTTCCACTGTGCTGCCCTAGCCAGGAGGGTTTTTGCAATAATCGACAATGGTTTCACAGTCATTTGACTTTTAATTCCAGATTTAAACATTTTTTTTATTATTGAATTCCAATTCTGCCGTTCTGGGATTTGAACACATCTCCCCAGAGCATTACCCTGGATGTCTAGAATGGTAGTCCAGTGACAATACCACTACACCACTGCCTTCCCATAATGTGCTAATAAGCTAGTTGTCGATTTTTTTTTCCCCATTATTAATTTTCAGTACACCTTCCTGTCTCTTAAATACCCATGATATCTGCAATTTTTTATGCATTGGCTGGAACTGGCAAACAAACACTTAGTTGATGGAATGGATAGCAGTTGTTATTAGTCGCTGAGTAAATAGAAATATCAGTGCAAAGAAGTAACTTTTTTTTAGAAAATATTTTATGAAAATGAAATGAAAATCGCTTATTGTCACAAGTCTGCTTCAAATGAAGTTACTGTGAAAGCCCCTAGTCGCCACATTCCGGCGCCTGTTCAGGGAGGCTGGTACGGGAATTGAACCATGCTGCTGGACTTCCTTGGTCTGCTTTGAAAGCCAGCGATTTAGCCCTGTGCTAAACCAGCGCATTTATAATTTTAGCAATTTTACACATCAAATTTTCAACAAAAAGAAAAACACAACATTAACCAATAAACCCCAGTCAACATGGCTTACACAAACGGTACTATCTTCCCCAACCACCCCTCCATATCTCTCTCTCTCTCTCTCTCTCTCTCTCTCTCTCTCTCTCTCTCTCTCTCTCTCTCTCTCTCTCTCTCTCTCCTCTCTCTCTCTCTCTCTCTCTCTCCCTCCCTCCCTCCCTCCCTCCCTCCCTCCCTCTCTCCCTCCTCCCCCACCCCCCCCCCCCCAACCACCACCACCGCTGACAGCTTAATTCTTCTCGAAGAAGTCGATGAACGGCTGCCACCTCCGAGCACACCCTTTCAATGAACTCCTCGAAAATATAATTTTTTTCCGTGTCTGAGAAACCCTGCTTTGTCGCCGACCCACACTCCTGACATCGGGGGCTCCGAGTCCCTCCACCCTAGATCCGTCTCCAGACCACCAGGGAGGCAAAGGCCAGGACGTCTGCCTCTCTCACCCCCTGGATCCTGAGGTCTTCCGACACACCAAAGATCGCCACCTCTGGACTGGGAACCATCCTCACTTTTAAGACCTCTGACTAGATGTCAGCAAACCCCTGCCAGAAACCCCTTGGACATGCCCAAAACATATGGACATGGTTCGCAAGACACCCCACACAGTGCCCACACCTATCCACTTCCTCTAAGAACCTGCTCATCTAGACCACAGTCATGTGTGCCCTATGGACCACCTTAAATTGTGTGAGGCTGAGCCTGGCGCATGACGAGGATGCATACTCTCCTCGGGGCCTCCTCGCATAACCCAGCCTCCAGTTCCCCACCGAGCTCTTCTCCCACTTTCTCTTCACCTCCCCTATAGGGGCACCCTCCCACTCCATCAGCTCCTTATAGATCTCTGCGACCATCCCATCTCCCACTCCAAAGATGTGCGGGTTAGGTGGATTGGCTGTAATAAATTGCCCTTAGTGTCCTAAAAAATAAGGTTAATTGGGGGGGGTTACTGGTATATGGTGGATACGTTGGCTTCAGTAGGGTGATCATTGCTCGGCACAACATCAAGGGCCTGTTCTGTGCTATACTGTTCTATGTTCTATGTTCACTCCTGTTCTCGCCACACCTTATCCTGTAGCCCCTGGGGAGACAGATGTGGGAAAGTTGAAACCTGCCTTCGCACAGAATCCCTCACCTGCAGATACTGGAACCCATTGTCCCGAGTTCTCTGCATTCACCTTTTTGAAGAACGCCTTGTGGATAAAAATTGGGAGGCTCCAAAAAACAAACAGAAACCTCGGTAGCACTGTCATTTTAACCATCTGACGACGGGGGCCCTTCCCACCTCCGAAAACCCTCCCCCTCATCTGATCTACCAACCAACCCAAATTTAGTTTATGCAGCTGCTCCCACGCCTGTGCCACCTGGATACCCAAATATCGAAAGCTCCCCCCACCCACCCCACCTTGAACGGTATCTCACCCAATCGCTTCTGTCCCTCGCCTGGATTGCAAAGACCTCACTCTTAACCCATATTCGATTTGTATCCTGATAACCGGCCAAATTCCTCTAGTATCCCCGTAATCTCTCCAATTCCCTCGAGCGGAGCCAATATGTACAGAAGCATGTGCAAAGAACATGTATGAAAAAAACACTAGATTGATTGCATATATCTAAATGAGATTGAACTTCCAGTTAGCTTTGAGATTAAATTACTGTAGCAGGCAAATAGCTATCAATTAATCCAAATATTGCATGGGATGGCTAAACTGTATAGTTTTTTAATCGAAACTAGGAGCAGGAGTAGGCCATTCAGCACTTTGAGTCTGCTCCGCCATTTCGTATGATCATGGCTAATCCTCTATCTCAATATCATATTTCTGCTTTCTCCCCATACCTCTTGATGCCATCAAAATCTATTTCTTTCTTAAATATATTTAGTGACTTAACTTCCACAGCCTTCTGTGGTAGAGCATTCCACAGGTTCACTACCCTTTTTTAGTGAATATAATTTTCCTCATCTCAGTCCTACATGGTATCCTGAGACTTTGTCCCTGGCTTCTAGACTCTCCAATCAGGGAAAACATCCCTGTATCTAGTCTGTCCAGCCCTGTTAGAACTGTATACCTTTCAATCAGATGTAGAACATAAGAACCAAGAGTAGGAAATCCAGCCCCTTGAGCCTGCTCAGCCATTCAATACGATCATGGCTGATTTCATCTCAGCCTCATCTCCACCTTCCTGCCCAGTCCCCATAATCCTTCATCCTGCTGCTAATTAAAAATCTTATTTATCTCAAATTTGTTTAATGTTTCGGCGTCCACTGCACTCCAGTACAGAGAATTCCACAGATTAAAGACCCTTTGAGTGAAGTAATTCCTCCTCATTTCTGTTTTATATCTGCCACACCTTAGCCACAACTCATTCTAGAATGTCCAACAAGCGGAAACATCCTGTGTACGTCTACCCTGTCTTTTTAGCATCTTGTATACCTCAATTAGATCTCCACTCATTCTTGTAAACTCCAGTGAGTATAGGCCTAAACTGCTTGATCTCGCTTCATAAGACAAGTCCTTCATCCCTGGAATCAATCTAGTGAACCGCCTGTAATGCATTTACATCCTTCCTCAAGTAAGGGGACAAAACTGCAGTCTCATCTATGACGTTTGGTTGCAACAGCACTTCCGTACTTTTATACTCTATTAGCAATGAATGACAAAATTCCATTTGCCTTCCTTATTCCCTGCTGCACCTGCATTCTAACTTTTTGCGATTTCATGCATGAGGACATGCAGATCCCTCTGCATCAAAACATTTTGAAGTTTCTCTCCATTTAGATAATTATTTGCCCTTTTATTCTTCCGGCCAGGCTAACCTCATAATTATCCGTCTTAAATTCCAAATTTTGTCCCACTCCTCTAACCTATCTATCCATTATGAATCGCCTGTCCTCTGGTTGGTTCCTCACTGTATTGGTCTAATCCTGTCTTCTGGTTGGTACCTCGCTGTATTGGTCTAATCACGTACACACTCAACAATTGCTAGTTTGGTTTGTTCAATCTATACGTAAATTAAAGTCACCCATGATTACAGTTGTGTCATTATTGCATGCATCTCTAATTTCTTGTTTAATAATTTCCCTTGCATCTCCACTACTGTTTGCGGGCTTATAGACAACCCCCACAATAATTTGTGCCTGTTGAGTTTCTTATCCCCACCAATACAAATTCCACATGATTTTCCAAGCCAATATTCGTCCTTACTATTGCATTGATTGCCCCCTTTACTAGTGATGATACCCCACCTCCTTTCCCTTTTTGCCTATCCTTGCTAAATAATGAATACTCCTGGATGTTCAGTTCCCATCCCTGGCCATGTCTCTATAATTGCAATAATATCATAACCGTTTTATACCTATTTGTGCTGTTAATTCATCTGCTTTATTGCGAATGTTCCACGCATGAAGACACAAAGCCTTTAGACTGGTTAACTTTATTTTGCATGAGAATGCAGCGCGGCGATGACTTCCGGTGAGAGGCACAGGGCAGCGGAGAGGCGAATACAGGATGAACAGGCATGACCAAGTTGGCGGAGTGGCTGCTGGGTCTGGCGCTGCTGGGCGGAGGGTGGGCGACGCTGACCTTTGACCTGCTGGGCCTGAAGCTGCCCTTGGCTGGCCGCCAGCTGCTCTGGCCCCTGCCCACCTACCTACTGGTGGCGTTCGGCTGCTACTCACTTGCCACCATGGGCTACCGGCTCGCCACCTTCAACGACTACTGGGGGGGTGTCCGGAGGGACCTGGCCTCCCGGGGCTTCCACGTCTGAGCGGGGCGACGGGAGGGAGGGGGGAGCCTAGACACGGGTATATTGTGCCGCTTTCCCCCGACTCTGCTCCGAACTTCCTCCCTCCATTCCACGAGGAGGACACTCTGCCTTAGAGATCTGCGACTGACAGCGTTCCTCATTTCTGGGCAATCTCCAACCGGGAAGGCATAACCGGATCACGTTCGCCGAGCGGGAATTCCTTTTGTAATTTGAAACGAAACGGCACAATTAAAATCTCCCTTCTACAGGAAAAAACAACTTTATTTTGCATTATGGCGCTACTTGTTTTTGCCCTTGTTTTTTTCTGCCCTCACTTATTCCCAGTTAACAGGGATTCTGCACTTCTAAACAAGCAACACTTTGATCAGTTTTAGAATCTAAAGAAATAGGTCCTTATCTGGATATGCTTCAGATTGATTAGAGCTATTAGAATGTTTGTGCTTCTGTGCCTCAATATTGGTTAATGTAGACCAGCTGCTGTAACTGATGGAGGAAAATATTGGCCATCTTACCTTAAGATATTTAATTTTGCACTAAATATTTAAGTATGTATGATTATTTACACAGATACTCAAACAGGAATGGCCAAAGCATTGGCCCACGTTCATCAGTGACATTGTAGGTGCAAGTAGAACCAGTGAGAGCTTGTGTCAGAACAACATGATTATTCTTAAATTGCTGAGCGAGGAAGTGTTTGACTTCTCCAGTGGGCAGATGACACAAGTTAAAGCAAAACATCTGAAGGACAGGTAATTTTAAAAACTCCAGTCAACTTTTTTCTAAATGTTTCAAGTTATTCCAGTGACTTAATAGTAACTTGTTGTTTCTTTACAGTATGTGCAATGAATTCTCTCAGATATTCCAGCTGTGCCAGTTTGTTATGGTAAATAAGAAATTTCATATTTTAAAAATCTACTTTCTTTCTTTAATTCAGGCAGATTTCATCCCAAACCTTTGTCTTTTTATATTTGATTGTAGGAAAACTCTCAAAATGCCCCTCTTGTTCAAGCAACCTTGGAAACATTGCTGAGATTCTTGAACTGGATTCCACTTGGATACATCTTTGAAACTAAATTAATTAGTACATTGATCTATAAGGTATGTGCATTCTTATTTTCACAATCTGCTGAAGATTCTATAAGCAAGTGAAGGCTACCCTAAATAACATGTTGCTTTTCCTTTTAGTTTCTGAATGTGCCCATGTTCAGAAATGTGACTCTGAAGTGCCTGACAGAGATAGCTGGAGTGAGTGTCAGCCAGTATGAAGAACAGTTTGTTACACTCTTTACACTAACAATGATACAACTGAAACAGGTATTTCAACCACCCCTCACCCCCATTTTGTGAAAGCAGTAATTCTACTACTGTGGTCTCTGAAGCTCGAGATACTATTCCTATCTAAATCAGTACACGTGCAAAGATTGCAGGAAGTGTGTACTTTAATTTCCAAGCTTTTGTCCTCATGGGTCACACTGAAACTTACTATAGAACTTTAGGGCAGTTAAAGCTTAAATCAATGTTCCCATTAGTTTACTAATACTACAAATCAACCAACTAAAACGACATGAAATACGAACATGAGCTTAGTTGTACTCTGAAGACAAGGTTACTAAAGCTTCCTCCAGAAGTGGGATCTTGCGCTAACTGAATAATTTAACTAAAATAATTTAAAGGCTATTTACTCCAAAAAACCACGTTTTCGAGAAAATAAAAATAATTAATCGCAAACTTGTTTCTGGACAAAACAGTAGCCTGAATTTTGTACTAAAAGTAGCTTCAAAACTAACAGCCGTGACTGTCAGTCAGTATATTAATCAGCAACTACTAAAGTCTATGTACATTTATTTAAACTTGGAAGTGCGGAAGATGCTATCTAATTCAACTTTAAAAATTGGCGTCTGTTTTTTCGTTCTTAGTTTCTTTTTCTTGCTTGCACATATGTAAGCAAGTTTAGTTTGTGGAATGCATTTATGACAGCTTTGTGGAACCAACTAGGGACAAGGCTATTTTAGGTCTAGTGTTGCATAATGAGTCAGGGTTACTTAGTAATCTGATTTATAAGATCCTGTGGGGGAAAAAATAATCCTAATACAATTGAATTCCTAAATTGACGAACGACCATTCAAGTCCAAAAGTAACTTCAAACCAATTCTATCGGTAGACTGGCTAAGATTGATTTGGTAAATAGAGTAAAAGGTATGGCAATAATTAAAGAGCAACAAACGGTTAAAGAAACTATTCAACACTTTCATCAAAAATGTTTTGCCTTTTTATATATATATATATATATATATATATTTTTTTTTATTTTTTTTAATGCTCAATCGCGGCATACTAGATTAATAAAAATTTATAATATTATGAAGACTAGTCGTAAGTCTGATGATTGAAAGAGTTTTAGAAACCAGCAAAGGATGATCAATAAGCTGATGAGGGAAAATAAAGAATGAGAATTAACTGAAGTGCATATTTAAAAAAAAAAGAGTAGCAAAGATGAACAGTGGTTCCTTCGACCTGGAGACAATCGAATGGTAGAGATGTTGAACAAATATTGTCTGTCTTTGCAGTAGAAGACTGAAATTATGTCCCAGAAGTAGAGGGTAAGCAAAGAGCAGATAAGAGTGATATTGGCAGAGAAAATCTATTGGAGAAATTTGAGGACTGAAATCTTGTGCTGATGATCCACATTGTAAGCCCAAAAGAAAAAATGCTGGAAAATCTCAGCAGGTCTGGCTGCATCTGTAAGGAGCGAAAAGAGCTATTGAATCCAGGTTACCCTTTGTCAAAGCAGAGCTTTCAAAACGTTAGCTCTTTTCTCTCTCAGATACTGCCAGACCGGCTGAGATTTTCTAGCATTTTCTCTTTTGGTTTCAGATTCCAGCATCTGCAGTAATTTGCTTCTATCCACATCCTAAGGTTCTAAAAGAAGTAGCTGCAACAAATAGCGGATGCGCAGGTTCTGATTCTCAAATTCCCTCAGTGGCCCGAGTGGATTGGTAATAGATGGAACGCCACTAATCAAGAAAGTGGGGAGAGATAACTGTCTTCCCAATCAGTCATCTGAAAAATGCAAGAACCTATTCTTAAGGAAGTCTCAACAATCCACTTAGAAAGTCATAGTATTGCAAGTCGGCATGGTTTTGTGAAAGGGAAATCTATCCTGTTATGTCAAACATTTTTGAGGATGTAACTGGCAGGGTAGATAGGAACCAGTGGATCTAGTATATGCCGCATGTCCAAAAGTCAGTTGATAACAACAGCAACTTGTGGAGTACTTTTTAATATAATGAAACTTGCCAAGGTGCTTCACAGGAGCATTGTAAAGAAGATATGATGCAGCCATGTATGGAAATATTAGGCCAAATGACCAAGGCTTGGTCAAAGAGATGAGGTACATCTTAAAGGAGAGAAGTGAGGTAGAGAGATGAAAGGATGGTACTCCAAAGTTTGTGGCCCAGGCAACTGAAGATACGGCCACCAATGATGGGGAGATTATAATTCTGAATGCATAAGAGGCCAGAATTGGAGGAATGCAGATATCCCACTGGGTTATTGATTGAAGGAGATTACAAAAATAGGAGGGTGGAGACTACGCAGGGCTTTGAAACCCAGAATGAAAATTCTAAAATCAATACATTGATCTACATTGATTTCTGGGAACCAATGAACACTGATAATAATGGAATGGGACTTGCAGCAAGTCAAGACATGGGTAGTAGAATTGTGAATGACCTCCAGTTTATGGAGGGTAGAATGTGAGAGACAGGCCAGTAGTACTTTGGAATATTTGATTCTAGAAGTAATGAAGGCTGAGTGAGGGTTTTAGCAGCAGATAATCTTAGATGGGCAAAGTTGGGCGATGTTACGGAGATGGAAATGGGCAGTCCTGGTGAAGGCAGGAGTTAGATCGGAAGCTCAGGTTTCAATGTGACACCCAAGTTTGTGAACTAACTGGCGTAATCTCAGATTGTTGCCAGGAAGAGGGATAGAACCTATGACCAGGGAATGGAATTGGAGTGGGTCTGAAAACAATGTCTTCAGTCTTCTCAATTTTAATTGGAAGAAACCTGTCATGCAATAATGGATGTTGTTGAGAATGTAATCATACGTAGAGGAGCGATTAAATCCTAGGGGAACACAAAAGGTAGTTTTACTCGAGTAGGAAGCAAAGCCTTTGCAAGTGATTAGTTTTCTAGGATTAGATAGATAAGAATAGAACAGGTGAGAACAGACCCATCCAGCTGGATGACAGTGGAGCAGTGTTGGAGGAGGATGGCATGGTCAACCATGCCAAAGGCTGCAGAAAGGTTTAAAGGACAAAGGGACAGTTTAACTTTTGTCACAGTAACTTAAGATAGAATTTATGACTTGGTTATTTTAGTTCTGTGGCAGGGCAGAAACCTGATTGGAGTAATAAAACATAGGAGCAGAATTAGGCCACTGGTCATCGAGTCTGGGCCATCATTCAGTCGTGGATGATGTAAGTTCTGAGAAAGAATGGGAACAAGACTCTGGAGGCAACAACATGTGTATGATGTTAGGAGAGGGAGTTTGAGATGAATGGTAGTTAGCCAGGACTACGGTTTTTTTAAAAATAAAGTGCAATGCGAAAGATTAATAAGATATGGGTTTATGGTATATATTAACATGGATGTACGATTGATTAATGGATACAAAACAGTAAAATCAACGGGGAATTTTCCAGTTGGCATGATGTGGCTGGTAACATCAGTGCCGGAACCTTGGCTACCTATGACTTGGACAAAGAGACCATGGTTAATGTATCCAGGTTTGTTAACAATACAAAACCTTTTAGAATGTCAGCTGTGAGGGAAGCACAGACGCTGCAGAGAGATCCAGACAGTGAAGTAAATGGACAAGATGGCAAATGGGGAATAATATGGAGAAGTATGAGATTATTTACTTCGGTAATAGGAATAGAAAAGTAGAATATTTCTTGAAGGCATGAAACTTGTACGTGTTGATGTTCAGAGGGCTCCCATCTCATTGGCTTCAGGCCAATCCACACCTAATAGCTTGGTTTTGAAAACTCTACTAACATTTTGACAGCTGTGACAAATTCCACCACAGCAGCTGAGACAAACCTCAAAAGGAAAGTTACCATTTATTTTATTTTTTTAAATCCGGATTCCCATCTTTGCCAAAAGCTCATCAGTTTTTCCTTGGGACAACCCTATCTTTATGCCAAGTTTTGTTGAAATCTGTCAGGTTTTTGAGATGTATTGTTTACAGGCAAAACCTTGCCTTCCCCACCCTGCCCACTTTTCAGTGGCAATGGTGATTGAGTTTGCAAGTAGCATGCTGTCCTTCCAAGGGGATTGGAGTACAAGGATAAGGGGGAAGTATTTCTACAAACTATATCGGGGCTTTCCACAACTGCAATACTGAGCACCATTTTGCTCTCCATATTGAAGGAAGGATATACGCTTGCCTTGGCAGTACAGTAAAATTCAATACGTGGTTTCCTAGGATTGGGGTTGTCCCATGATGAGGGGGGGGAAACTATTTAAACATACAAGATTCTGAAGTGGTTGACAGCGTAGGAACTGGTTTCCTCCCAGCTGGGAATCTAGAACAAGGGGACACCGTATTGGGATAAAGATAGATTGCTTGAGATATTCTTTATTCAAGGAGGCTGTGAGTCTTTGAAATTCTCTAATCCAGAGGGTGTGGATGCTCCATTGTGACCATATTCATGGTTGGAATAGATACATTTGGATCTTTTCATGAACCAAACAATCGGGGAGTGGCAGGAAAATAAAGTTGAAGCAGAAAATAAACCATGGTTTTAACTGTGTGGTTTTGAATGGTGGACTAGGATTGAGAAGCCTATCGTTTATTCGTATTTATAATGTTTACTATTTGGAAAAGCCATATCATACCCTGCATATTGCACTTGAGCTCTGTCACTCATTTTTGAGTGTTTTAAAATATTTTTAAATTCCAGTTCTGATGAACTTCACTGGTTGATGTTGTTATAGGCCAGAAGAGTAATAAAAGAGCACAAAATCTTGTGTAAAGTATATGTATCTGGTGGTTCGTTTATAAATGTCTGTTAACGGCAGCTTAGAAGCATTGAGTAAATATTTCACACCGTTGAAATCTGAGATACTTTGAGTGGGCTTAATTAAGTACTTGGAGGGGTGGGATCAATAGGTACAAGGGATCAGGGGTTAAAGGAAGGATTGAAAGGTGCTCCCCCTGCATTGAAATCGAAAGTTATTATGGAAATGAAGCTAGGAAGAAGTATGTCTGTCTTTTCAATGCGAATGGTTCAGAATATTATTACAAAATATAATTTGCATAGGAATATTTTTATTTCAGCCTTTTATATTTTATAGAAGTATATATTGGGGTTGTTTTTAAAAACAAGGAGTTTCTCATTTTAAAACAAATGAGATTTTTTTCCTTTTTAAGGTAGAGCCAGATGGAGCAAGAGGTGTGAAAGGTAATCTGGAGTATGCGGGATTGTGGAGTTGACCGTACATTCAGATCAGCGATGATCATGTTGAATGGCAGAGCAGACTCGAAGGGCCGAGTGGCCTATTCCTCCTAATTCACATAAGTTTTGTGTTACCTGAATTGCAAATTAAAAATGTTCGTTGTGGTAACCAAAACATCCTCCAACATGATCCTTGAAGTCCATGTTGATGTTTGGTGAATAATCAGTGTTTCAAAAGACTTGATTGAGAATTATATTTTCTACAGTAGTCTTAACTCCTCGTGCTATTATTGTTCAATGAACAGATTTTGAAAAATAGCTCTAGAATGCCTTGACTGCTGTCTTTTTTTGTTTTGCATGTCTCCATTACCTCCAACCATGCTGACTTCAGTGAAATTTTCAATGCATTATTCCAGGATGATGGCTTGCTGATTTTAACTCCTTCAAGTGTAGTTTTATGCAAAATGTATTATTACCTATCTGAAAAGGATTCATAAATTCATAGAATTTACAGTGCAGAAGGAGGCCATTTGGCCCATCGAGTCTGCACTGGCTCTTGGAAAGAGCACCCTGCCCAGCGGCAACACTCTCACCCTATCCCCATAACCCAGTAACCCACCCAACACTAAGGAGCAATTTTTTGACACTATGGGCAATTTATCATGGCCAATCACCTAACACATCTCTGAACAGTGGGAAGGAAACCCCACGCACACACGGGAGGATGTGCAGCCTCCGCAAACAGACAGCTGCACCTCAAGGCGGAATCGAACCTGGGACCCTGGAGCTGTGAAGCAATTTTGCCTATCCACAATGCTACCGTGGCTGCCATTACATTTGACAGGATTCAGCTTGTTTGAAGCAGTTGAGTACATTTTTAAAAAAAATGACTAGGCACTACAGTGATGGAATAATAACTTATTAATTTTTCCAAATGTACTATTAGATGCTTCCTTTGAACACCAATATTAGAGTGGCTTATGCCAATGGAAAGGATGATGAACAGAATTTCATCCAGAACTTGAGCCTATTTCTTTGTACATTCTTGAAAGAACATGGGCAGCTTATTGAAAAACGATTGAATCTGAGAGAAACTCTTATGGAGGTAAGGGAATATTAGCAAATGTTATTTTGTGAGATTATGAGATAAATCATTGTGTGTAATTGAGGAATTTTTAAAAAGTAAATTTAAACAAATCTTTCTATTCTACAGGCTCTTCATTACATGCTGCTTGTGTCTGAAGTGGAAGAAACTGAGATATTCAAAATTTGTCTTGAGTATTGGAACCATTTGGCTTCTGAGCTCTACAGGGAAAGTCCGTTCTCAACACCTGCATCACCTGTGCTTTCTGGAAGTCAGCATTTTGATGTTCCTCCGAGGAGACAACTTTATTTGCCAGTGTTGTCTAAAGTAAGCTTTTGAGGGTTTGTTTATAGAAATCTGTACTATGTACTATTCCTTCAGTAAATTTTAATCATTGAGCACTTATTAAATGTTCATTTGAGATTTATTCTTTCTCTGGAAGGAGTCACATCATTTAGAATCATTGTTCCTTTTAAGAAAGGTGTACCATTCCTTTAATGTTTTGGTCAAGATATTTTCCAACTTCTTTGCATATATGTTTATTTGAACAATATTTCCTCTTTAGAAGCAGTCTGTACAATTATCTGGACGTATTTCCAAAGAAAATGCTATTTAAATAGTGTAACTTTTAAATATGTGGAATCATTTCATGTGATTTGATATCCATGACACCTGCTTGAATTACCACATGCAAGACTTATAATATAATATTCCTCAAAGGTTCGGCTATTAATGGTCAGTCGCATGGCCAAACCGGAAGAAGTACTTGTGGTGGAAAATGACCAAGGCGAAGTTGTGCGAGAGTTCATGAAGGATACAGATTCTATCAACTTGTATAAAAATATGAGAGAGACTCTTGGTAAGGTTTTCTCCTTCTCCAGCTAGGGAATTGTTAATCTTTAAATATGTTTTAAAACTGACTTCTATCAGAATGTGTATAAGTCAGAGCCTCCGGAGGATGAGTCAGACATGAGGGAGCTTTTGCGGTGGTTGGAGTGTCCCGAAATAGGACAGCAGGAGAGGGCAGGGTTGGATGAGCCATTGTGAGCGGAAGAGGCACGGGTGGCAATAGGGAAAATGCAGGCAGCCAAGGCACCAGGGCCGGATGGTTTCCCGGTGGAGTTTTATAGAAAGTTTCTGGCTTAGGCCCAAGTTTGTGGCATGGGTGAAATTGTTGTATAAAGATCCAGTGGCATGTGTGCATACAAATAAAATTAATTTGGGTTACTTCTATTGCTTGGCAGGGACGAGGCAGGAGTGCCCCACATCCCCTCTTCTGTTTGCGCTGGCAGTAGATCCCTTGGCCATAGTGTTGAGGTGCTCAGATAAATTGGGGGGGGGGGGGGGGGGGGGGGGGGAGAGAAGAGAATGTGAGGGAGAATGGGATGGGTGGAGCATAGGGTGTCCCTGTATGTGGATGATCTGTTGCTGTATATCTCCAACCTGGGCTCTTCAGTGGGGGCCTCACGGTAGCATGGTGGTTAGCATCAATGCTTCACAGCTCCAGGGTCCCAGGTTCGATTCCCGGCTGGGTCACTGTCTGTGTGGAGTCTGCACGTCCTCCCCGTGTGTGCGTGGGTTTCCTCCGGGTGCTCCGGTTTCCTCCCACAGTCCAAAGATGTGCGGGTTAGGTGGATTGGCCATGCTAAATTGCCCGTAGTGTAAGGTTAATGGGGGGGTTTGTTGGGTTACGGGTTACGTGGGTTTAAGTAGGGTGATCATTGCTCGGCACAACATCGAGGGCCGAAGGGCCTGTTCTGTGCTGTACTGTTCTATGTTCTATAATGGGACTGCTTAGGAGAGTCTGATGAGGAGGGCCAAGGTGGATTTACTGAGATGGAATAGCCTTCCCCTATCATTGGCAGACTGGATGCAGGCGGTTAAGATTAACATTTTGCTGCGGTTTTTATTATTTCTCCACCTACGGTCTTTTTGCCCAACTCATTTTTTTATGTGGGTGGATAGGTTGGTCTTGTTGTTTGCCTGGGCAGGTAAGGTGGCAAGGATTAGGAGGACGGTACTCCAGAAAAGGTGACAGTCGGTGGGTCTGGCCCTTCCAAACCTGTTTTACTATTATTGGAGGCGCGGGGACGGTGGCCAACGCTGAGAATGTGCGGGGCGAGAATAAGGAGATGGAAGCTTTGTGAGTATGGAGGCAGGCTTTTGTAAGCGGTCAGAGTTGCAGGCAATGGCGCTGCTCCCGTTTGCCCCAGGAAAGTACTGAGTCAGATGGTGGTGGCTACACTGAAAATATGGAGGCAATTTCAGCAGCACTTTTGGTTAGGGACAGGGTCAAAGTTGACACCGATCCGAGGGAACCATGAGTTTGAACCAGCAAGGATGGATGCTAGGTTTTGGGAATGGGAGGAGCGAGGGGTGATGGAAATGAAGGACTTGCCTTTAGAAGGGCGGTTTGTGAGTTTGGAGGTACTGGGGGAGAAGTTTCCGAGAAGGGGGGGGGGTCATCTCGGTGATTTATGGGAGGATTTGGGGGAAGGATGTGGCATTACTGGAGGGGTTTAAGACCAAGTGGGAGGATGAGGAGGGGCTATGGTCTGAGGTGTTGTGGAGGGTGAATGCCTCAAACTCGTGTCCGAAGCTGGGGTTGACGCAAGTTAATGCATTGGGTGCATCTGACTAAGTTGAGGATGGGTTTGTCGTATGAGAGGGTGGAGGATATTTGTGAGCGGTGTAGGAGGGGCCCTGCCAATCATGTACATATGTTCTGGTTCTGCCTTAAGTGGAGAAATTTGAGGCCGTTCTTCACCATGTCGGCAATCTTGCATGTAAATTTAAAGCTCAGTCCCCTGGGGGCCATATTTAGGATGTCAGACTTGCCAGAATTGTAGACGGGAGTGGGGCGGAGGTCAGTTTCTCCACCCTGTGCCTCTGTGGTTGGGGGAACTAATTGAATTCTTGCACTTGGAAAAGTTGAAATTTGCTCTGAGGGTGCGAGTGAGGGGTTCCAAAAGAGATGGGGTTTGTTTATAGATACATAGAAAATAGGAGCAGGAGGAGGCTTTTTGGCCCTTCGACCCTGCTCCTCCATTTAACACTATCATGGTTGATCATCCAACTCAATAGCCTAAACCTGTTATCTCCCCATAGCCTTTGATCCCATTCTCACGAAGTGCTATATCTAGCGGCCTCTTGAATATATTCAATGGTTTAGTATCAACTCCTTTTTGTGGTAATGAATTCCACAGGCTCACCATCTGGGTGGAGAAACATCTCCTCAACTCTGTCCAAAATGGTGACCCCTGAATCCTCGGGCCGTGACCCCTGAATCCTCGGGCCGTGACCCCTGATTCTGGACACACCCACTATTGGTAACATTTTGCTGCATCTACCCTGTCTAGTCCTGTTAGGATTTTATAAGTCTCTGAGATCCCCCCCCCCCCCCCCCCCCCCATTCTTCTGGACTCCAGCGAGAACAATTCTAGCCTAGACAATCTCTCCTCCATATGCGGGACTACATTTCAGTGAGCTGGTTACTGTCAGCTGCTGTGAGAGGGTTATTATGTACTGTTGTGTGCTTCAAATGTAAAAGAAATTAGAATAAAAATACTTTATAAAAAAAAAATATATATTATATGAGTCGATGGCTCTGCTACCGGCCCAATATATTTGTATGCCTGTAATCATTTTTGAACATGAGCATTAGGGGTAAGGCCATTCGGCCCATTGAGCCTACTCCACCATTCCGTAGTCCTTCAACCCAGGAATCAGCCAAGTGAACCTTCTCTGGACGGACTGCATCCGGTACGCAGTTATATTCTCTCTCTCTCTCTCTCTCTCTCCCTCTCTCTCTCTCCCTCTCTCTCGCCAAAGTGGGCAAGCTTACATTTTCCTCCGTTACACTCAAATTCTTGCCCACTTACTTCAATTCTCTATATCCCTTTTGCAGACTCTGTGCACTTCACAACTTGCTTTCTTATTGTTCTTTGCAAATTTAGCTACTATATACTTGTCCCATTCATTCAAGTAATTAATATAGATTGTAAATAGTTGAAGCCCCAGTGGCAACCCATTAGTTATAGAATGCCAACTCAAAAATGATCCACTTATCCTGGCCTTCTGCTTCATGTTTGTGAACACAACCTCTATCCGCATAATATTTTCAATTAAGGGGCAACTTTTGTGTGGCCAATTCACCTACCCTGCACATCTTTGGGTTGACACTGGGAGAATGTGCAAACTCCATAAATACAGTGGGTTGGGATCTAACCCGGGTGCTCAGCGCCATAAGTGGCAGTGCAGACCACTGTGCCACCCTTCCTCAAAGACCTCTAACCAGTTTGTCAAACAATATTTTAGTCACCAAGAACTCCCAAAGAGAATTCAAAAGAACATCCTTTTCCAAAGAGTTCTAGGAATGTGGAACTCACTACCACAAAGTGTTTGAAGTGAATATTATAAATAAATTTAAGAGAAACTAAAGAAGCATTTTCTCATCAAAGATAGAGGCGGCTCAACTGGAACATGAACTCTTGAATGGGCTGAACGACTTGTTTCTATGCCGTGCATTTCACGTGACCATATTTCCTGTTCTCAAAAGCATCTTATCTCGATCTGATTGCATTATGATTTTCTAAATATCCTGCTGTACCTTCAAATTAATGGATTCCAGCATTTTCCCAATGAGAGATGTTGGGCTAAAGAGCCTGTTTTGTCTCCCTTCTTCCTGGAATAGAAGTTACATTTGTGTGGTTTTCCACAGATTTCCAGAATTTTGAGAAATTACAACTAATGCATCCACTATCTCTTCTGCCATTTTTTAAAGACCCTAGGATGAAGGCCATCAGGTCCAAGAGACTTTAAAAAAAATAAAATAAATAACTTTAGACTACCCAATTCTTTTTATCCCCAATTAAGGGGCAATTTAGCATGGCCAATCCACCTACCCTGCACCTCTTTTTGGTGTGGTGGTGAGACCCAGGCAGACACGGAGTGTGTGTAAACTCCACATGGATCTGGATCTAACCCTGGTCCTTGGCACCGTGAGGCTGCAGTGCTGACCACTACGCCACTGTGCCGTCTATTTGACTTTGTAGATTAGGGAAACTCCCAGCATCTAGGGTGTAAATAAACTGCCCTGTCACTGGGACCGATTGCTTGCATGCAATATATGCCCCAGTAATAGAACACTTATTCTGCCATTGTGGGTGTTGCATAAATAACTCTTTTACTGAGACATTTTCACTGTACATAGACGGTTTTGATGTCACTTTCTTCAAAAGGACAACTGATGTAGGTCTCTTGGGTATTTGTAATTTATAAGTTTCGCTCTACTTGATGGCTTAGCCATCCACTGTCAGATATGGCTGGACACTTGAAACACTTTTAAAATATCTGCTAAATCTGCTCGGTTTGCGGGATCATCCTTTAATGCAAAGGTAACTCCCAAATTTCTGCAGACTATCTTTATTTTTATTCTTTAAATCAAGAGTGCCCAATTAGTTTATTTAATTAAGGGGCAATTTAATGTCCCCGAACAGGCGCCGGAATGTGGCGACTAGGGGCGTTACACAATAACTTAATTGAAGCCTACTTGTGACAATAAACAATTTTCATTTTCATTTCATTTCAAGGCAAGGAGGGAAAAAACTTGGCCAGGTAGGCTTGAAGAGAGGAAGGGCATGACTGGGGTAGCTAATCAGATGGTCTCCATGTAATGACAAGAGGTTCATGAGCTCTTCATATTTGTTGTTGGGCGAATGGGGGAGAAAAGGGTTTAAGATAGTCTGCAGAGAGACGGGCAGCACAGTGGTTAGCATTGCTGCTTCATGGTGCCTAGGTTCGATCCCGGCCTCGGGGCACTATCTGTGTGTAGGTTGCACATTCTCCCTGTGTCTGCGTGGGTTTCATCCCCACAACCCAAACATGTGCAGGATTGGCGTGCTAAATTGCCCCTTAATTGGAAAAAAATAATTGGGTACTCTAAATAAATGACTTTTGGCTAAAGCTCATGGATTGAGTAACCTATTGGCTAACAGGCAGGGTACAAGAGTTGGGAAAATAGAAATGTGCTTAAATTGGCAGGAGTGACTAGTGGTTTCCCACAAGGATATGCTGGGGCCTCAACAATTCACCATATTTATTAATGACTAAGAAGATAGAAAGCTCAACTTCCAAATTCTAAAATAGCTGGGTTACGGGGATGGGGTGGAGGTGTAGGCTTAAGTAGAGATGCTCTTTCCAAGGGCCGTTGCAGACTTGATGGGCTGAATGGCCTCCTGCACTGTAAATTCTATGACACAAAAACAATACAGATCTGGAAGTATTGCCAGTGAAGGTGTAGTAAACATATAGTGAGTGACCAAAACTATAACACAGATTATATAAACTGGTGTTGACCTCTCTGAAATTTGGAAGATTAAGGAGCAATTTGATCAAAGTTTTTAAAAATTGAAATGGAACAGATAGGGTAGGTTGGGATACATTTTATGTTAACCCAAAAGATATGTAGTAAATGGGGCAGGTGGAAGTAGGTTGTAGATCCGTCATGATCACATTTGAATAGTGGAACAGTCAAAGGGTTAAGTGGTGTACTTCAGTAAATTGTGTTTTGAAAAGTGTAATGCTGTGCACAGGAAATAAAGTAACTGATATTAATTATTTTCATAGTTTTGTCTGCTCTTTTTGCAGTGTACCTTACTCACTTGGACTATGCAGATACAGAACGTATTATGACTGATAAACTTCACAACCAGGTGAATGGTACTGAATGGTCATGGAAGAATCTAAACACCCTTTGTTGGGCTATTGGCTCAATTAGTGGTGCTATGCATGAGGAAGATGAGAAGAGGTTTCTGGTGACTGTAATAAAAGTAAGTGCATTGATATTGTATGGAAGATCAGGAGCTGTTTTCATTTGGTTAACAACTCTTGCTTATATGTAAATAAAGAGAGGACTGCAAATTACTGCACCAATGTAGTCCAAAGTCCAAAGATGTGCGGGTTAGGTGGATTGGCCATGCTAAATTGCCCGTAGTGTAAGGTTAATGGGGGGATTGTTGGGTTACGGGTATACGGGTTACGTGGGTTTAAGTGGGGTGATCATTGCTCGGCACAACATCGAGGGCCGAAGGGCCTGTTCTGTGCTGTACTGTTCTATGTTCTATGTTCTAATCCATTTAAGTAAATTTGCCACGTCTGATGTATAGAGAATTGGAACATTAGAATGCTCAGTGCACCTGCATTTATACCATTGGCTGAACAAGAAAGTCTTGCTTCAAGTTGACACTTCAGTAGTATATCAGTTGGTAAATGGTGACATCAAGAACTAGACTTGCAGTGTTGGCAGTGAGAAATAATACAGCAGTATGGATGATGTTGCATATCTTGAAATATAATCAGGCAGAATGCATGTTTCTGAAATTGTCATGATGTGGAGATGCCGGCGTTGGACTGGGGTGAGCACAGTAAGAAGTCTTACAACACCAGGTTAAAGTCCAACAGGTTTGTTTCAAACACGAGCTTTCGGAGCACGGCTCCTTCACCTGAAGAAGGAGCCGTGCTCCGAAAGCTCGTGTTTGAAACAAACCTGTTGGACTTTAACCTGGTGTTGTAAGACTTCTTACTCTGAAATTGTCAGCATCGTGTTGCTTGAAAGAGAAAAATTAGCTTAAGAGGAACATTCTGCAGTATATGCAAGAACAAATGTTTCATGCAGAAACTTGACTGAAGGTGGTCACTCTACAGAATAGTGGAGAGGAAAGGATGTGGATGATTTTCGTCTTGGAGATTTGCTTGTACAGCGCCCTTCAGGTAATTCAAGTAAACCAAGGTAGTTGGAGCTTTCACATTCACATATAAATGTTGTAAAACTTTTCTCAAATATTTTTGTTTGAACAAAATTTTCCAATATTACAGCAATAACCCCAACATGGGCGGCACGGTAGCAGTGGTTAGCACAGTTGCTTCTCGGTCCCAGGTTCGATTCCCGGCTTGGGTCACTGTCTGTGGAGTCTGCACATTCTCCCTGTGTCTGGGTTTTCTCCGGGTACTCCAGTTTCCTTCGACAGTTGAAAGATATGCGAGTTAGGTGGATTGATCATGCTAAATTACCCTTGGTGTCCAAAAAGGTTGGGTGGGGTAACAGGGATAGGGTGGAGATGTGGGCTTGGCTGGGGTGCTCTTTCCAAGGGCCGGTACAGACTCAATGGGCTGAATGGTATCCTTCTGCACTGTAAATTCTATGACCCCCTCAAACAGAATTTTACAACAGTATGAAAATAAGCCCAATACCCATCCAAGCCGCCCCCCACCCCACCAAAAAAAAATCACGTACTTGATCTTTTCCAGGTACAGGAATTCCATCGGGCAAAGCCTGAGGTGGCACTGGAGACCTCTGCCCACGCAGGACTCTCCTCTGGGCTATTAGTGAGGTGAATGTGAAACACCTGCCTTCTTCCCCATCTGCAGCACCAGCAAGTCTGACACTCCAAAAATGGCCACCAACTGGTACCCAGAATCCCTGGCATTGTTTAAAAGCAGGAGACCCAAAAATTAACCAGCTTGGGACAGGACCGGAACATGTGTGGTTTGCCGGCCCCCTAGAGTGCCACTCACACCTGTCCTCCACCTTGAACTGTATCAGACTTAACCTCGCACACATCGCCACCCCCAAAACACAACCCAGGTCATCCTCTTACTTCTCCCAGGGATGCCTGCTCTGTAGTCAGCAACTGCCCAAAATTTTCTGAGATCCTTCTTTGCCCCAGCTCATCCAAGGACAGAACCTTATCCACCTATCCAAAAGCGAAGGTGCCGGCACCAGGGTAAACAAAGGAAGCTCCTCACACACAAAACCATGCACCTGAAAGTATCTGAATACATTCCCTCTTGGGAGCTGGAACTTCTCCATAATCTCAACTAGACCAGCAAACCTGCTCTCCAGACAAAAATCCTTAAACCTTTCCAACCCATGCTCTGAACATGGAGTCTAACCCAGACGGCACAAACCTATGGTTCCTCCAAATCGGTGCCAACAGCAGCATATAGCTTAATTTGAAATGCTGCCTAAATTGATTCCAAGTCCTCAGAGGCTATTACCATTGGGCGCAATGAAAATTTCACTGGAGAGGTCGGAAGTGGGGCAGTAATAAGGACCCTCAAACTCATTCCTATGCACAAAGCCTCCTCCATTCACTCCCATATAGGAACTGGGTCCTTAAACCACCCGGCACTATTTCAGTGTTTGCCACCCAGTAATAACACAGCAGATTATGTAGTTATAACCCCCCAATTGTCTATCCCTTTTCAGAAATGCCATGTGAACCTGAGGGGTCTTACCTGCCCACACAAGTAGATATTAACTTATTGACCCTACCAAAGAAAGCCTTCAAAAGAAATATTGGGAGACACTGACACAGAAATCTAGGGACAATATTCATCACCACCGTCTTTACTCTTCCTGCCAAGGTCGGAGGAAGGGCAACCCCATCTCTTCAAATCAGCCTTCATCCCATTCACCACACTGGCCAAGTTCAGTTTATAGAGTGAGGCGTGATCGTGGGCCACGCAAATTCCCAGATACTAGAAACAAGTCGTGGCTGGACGAAATGTTAGGCTCCCCAGATCTGCTCGCCTCCCCAGGGGATTCACCGGAAAAACCTCACTCTTGCCCAGGTTCAACTTGTATCCTGAAAAAGAGCCAAACTCCCAAGCACCTCCATTAACGCCTCCTCATTGGAGTGCAGGTCTGTGTTGTATAGAAGCAAATCATCCGCATATATAGAAACCCTGGGCGCAATTCTCCGCACGCATGACGGTGCGGAGAATAGCGGGGTTCGTAAATTTTTACGGCCACGCTAGTCTGACGCCCTCCCGCTATTTCTCCCCCCCACGCCCGACACGAATCGCTGCCGCTGTTTTTTTACGGCCAGCAGCGATTCTCAGCTGGCCGATGGGCCGAAGTCCAAGCCCTTTACGGCTGTTTTTACGAACGGCAAACACACCTGGTCTGGCCGTTCGTAAAAACGGCCGTAAAGTCCCGATTTTGAAAACCATGGCACCGATTGGCACGGCCGTGCCAAGGGTGCCATGGGCCTGCGATCGGTGGGCACCGATCGTGGGCAGCGGGTCCGATTCCCGCGCACTCTTTGTCCTTCCGCCGCCCCGCTGTATCACTTAGCGGGGCAGCTGAGGGGCATCCCGGCCCGCGCATGCGCGGGTTTTCGCGCAAATGCGCGATGACATCATCCGCGCATGCGCGGGTTGGAGTCTTCCAATCTGCGCATGCGCGGCTGACGTCATGTGACGCGTCAGCCGGCGCAAACTCTGGCAAGCGGGCTTAACGAAATTCGTTAAGCCCGCGATGCCGGAGTTCACGGCCGCGGCATGCTAGCCCCGACCGGGGACCAGAATCGGTTCCCGGTCGGGGAGGGGGAGGCTGGCGTCAAACCCGCCCGGATTTGACGCCAGCCTTACGATTTCTCCCTGTCTGGGAGAATCGCGCCCCCTATGTTCCTTCCCTCCGCGCTCTATCCATTTCCACTGGCAGACAACCTCAACGCAATGGCTAGCGGCTCAATTGCTAAGGCTAACAATAACAGAGATAACCCCTGTTCAGTTGAAAGTACCCTGAGCTCAGGGCTTTCGTACAAACACTCGCAGTGGGGGTCCTGCACAAGTCTAATCCACGATATAAACTTTGGCCCAAAGGCAAAACGCCCCAAAATCTCAACGGTACCCCTATTCAACCCTTTTGAAACGCTTTCTCTGCGTCCATCAAAATAATAAAGGGATTGTCCATGGAGTAAAGAATGGCATCGCACATGCATTAGTGGAGGCTCAATAGTTTGATTTTGTGGTTGCAACCAGTGATCCTGAATGGTGTGGGAAGAACTAGAAAAAAAATTGTGAGTACTCGTAGAAAGGGTACAAAAGCAGTAAGGAATCGTGAAACAAAAAAACTCATCAAGTCTGCAGCATCTGTGAAGAGAGAAACCATGTTGAATCCAGTATGACTTCGGACTCGAAACATTAACTCTGTTTTTCTCTCCACAGATGCTGCCACACCTGCCATGTTTTTCCAGAACTTTTGTTTTTCATTTCAGATCTCCAGCATCAGTATTTTGCTCTTATTTAGTAAGAAGTCATGGTTATTTAAATAAACATGATGAATTAAAAGATTCAGCATAGAGCTTGTGGAGGAATTTTGCGAGTTTGTGTTCCAGATTGAACCAGCAAGATTTGAAGATAGTGATATTAGCATGTGGTCTGCATGATGATGGTCCTAAATTACTCGGCAGAAACTATTTTAAAATTATAACTCTAGAAAACACATGTTTCTGCAACTGTACACCAAGCAGTAGTCACAATATTGCTGTTAACTTTCCTGTTGAAAACTGATGTGTTATCTGAGTTGGTTTAACATCGACTGCAACTGGATGCAGTGAGACTAGAAACAGGCTTCCGACACAGGAGATGGTCCAACACTGTTTATTGAACCTGCTGGTTGCTGTACATAATCTGCTGTGGGTGACACTCTATTAATCTAAACTGATAGTCTCAGACTGGCTGACCAGACTAGCTCTCTGTCACATGGAGATGGTGCTCATGGCCTTGTGCACTCTTAACTATCTCTAGCTGTATCCAGTGAGAAGAGGGAGAGTCTTATGCCTTGTGTGATTTGTAGTGGGTAGTGTCCTGTCTGGTGATTGGTTGTTCTGTGTCGTGTGTGTTCATTGGTTATCCTGTGTGTCAATCACTGCCTGTCTGCATTCATTATATCCATGAGCGGATATATGACAAAAACTTCATACAGCTCTAACCTGTTACAGAAACACAACACTATAGGTAATTTGTATTTTCATGTGGTATCACTGAGTATTGCATTTTTTTTGTGTTCTCCCATCCTCTGTCCCTGAGCAACTGCCTGGAAACAGATCATTCAGTCCAGCAGGTTATGATCAACACAAGCCTCTTTCCACCATTCAATCATGCCCTATCAACATACCCATTCATTTCATTCTCCCTCGTGTTATTTAGTACCCTTAAGATAATAAGACATTGGAGCAGGAGTAGGCCATTTGGGCCATTGGGCTGCACCACTATTCAATAAAGTCATGGCTGATTTCATTGTGGCCTTAACAGCACATTGTCCTCCATAATCTTTGACTTAACAATTGATCAAAGATCTAACTTGTCTTGAATATATTACTGACTCTGCTCCACTGCTCCTCTATGGAAACAACTCTTACATAAGAACTAGGAGCAGGAGTAGGCCATCTGGCCCCTCGAGCTTGCTCCTCCATTCAGTGAGATCATGGCTGATCTTTTGTGGACTCAGCTCCACTTTCCGGCCCGAACACCATAACCCTTAATCCCTTTATTCTCCAAAAAACTACCTATCTTTATCTGAAAAACATTTAATGAAGGAGCCTCTACTGTTTCACTGGCAAGGAATTCCATAGATTCACAACCCTTTGGGTGAAGAAGTTCCTCCTAAACTCAGTCCTAAATCTACTTCCCATTATTTTGAGGCTATGCCCCCTAGTTCTGCTTTCACCTACCTGTGGAAACAACCTGCCCGCATCTATCCTATCTATTCCTTTCATAATTTTATATCTTTCTGTAAGATCCCCCCCCCTCGTCCTTCTAAATTCCAACAAGTACAGTCCCAGTCTACTCTATCTCTCCTCGTAATCCAACCCTTCAGCTCTGGGATTAATCTCCTCTGCACACCCTCCAGTGCCAGTACGTCCTTTCTCAAGTAAGGAGACCAAAACTGAACACAATACTCCAGGTGTGGCCTCACTAACACCGTATACAATTGCAGCATAACCTCCCTAGTCTTAAACTCCATCCCTCTGGTAATGAAGGACAAAATTCCCGTTGCCTTCTTAAATCACTGTAAACCAACTTTTTGCGACTCGTGCACTAGCACACCCAGGTCTCGCTGCACAGCAGCATGCTTTAATATTTTATCATTTAAATAATAATCCCGTTTGCTGTTATTCCTACCAAAATGGATAACCTCACATTTGTCAACATTGTATTCCATCTGCCAGACCCTAGCTCATTCACTTAACCTATCCAAATCCCTCTGCAGACGTCCAGTATCCTCTGCACTTTTCGCTTACCACTCAACTTTGTGTCGTCTGCAAACTTGGACACATTGCCCTTGGTCCCAACTCCAAATCATCTATGTAAATTGTGAACAATTGTGGGCCCAACACTGATCCCTGTGGGACACCACTAGCTACTGATTGCCAACCAGAGAAACACCCATTAATCCCCACTCTTTGCTTTCTATTAATTAACCAATCCTCTATCCATGCTACTTACTTTACCCTTAATGCCATGCATCTTTATCTTATGCAGCAGCCTTTTTGTGTGGCACCTTGTCAAAGGCTTTCTGGAAATCCAGATATACCACATCCATCGGCTCCCTGTTATCTACTAGCACTGGTAATGTCCCTCAAAAAATTCCACTAAATTAGTTAGACACGACCTGCCCTTTATGAACCCATGCTGCGTCTGCCCAATGGGACAATTTCTATCCAGGTGCCTCGCTATTTCTTCCTTGATGATAGATTTCCAGCATCTTCCTACTACTGAAGTTAAGCTCACCTGGCCTATAATTACCCATTCTCTGCCTACCTCCTTTTTTTAAACAGTGGTGTCCGTTAGCTAATTTCAAATCCGTCGGGCACCACGTGAATTTTGGTAAATTATCACTAGTGCATTTGCAATTTCCCTAGCCATCTCTTTTAGCACTCTGGGATGCATTCCATCAGGGCCAGGAGACTTGTCTACCTTTAGCCCATTAGCGTGCCTATCACTACCTCCTTAGTGATAACAATCATCTCAATGTCCTCACCTGTCACTGGCATGTTATTTGTGTCTTCCACTGTCAAGACCGACCCAAAAAACCTGTTCAGTTCCTCAGCCATTTCCTCATCTCCCATTATTAAATCTCCCTTCTCATCCTCTAGAGGACCAATATTTACCTTAGCCACTCTTTTGCGTTTTATATATTTGTAGAAACTTTTACTATCTGTTTTTATATTCTGAGCAAGTTTACTCTCATAATCTAGTTTACTCTCATAATCTATCTTACTCTTCTTTATAGCTTTTTTAGTAGCTTTCTGTTGCCCCCTATAGATTTCCCAGTCCTCTAGTCTCCCGCTAATCTTTGCCACTTTGTATGTTTTTTCCTTCAATTTGATACACACCTTTATTTCCTTAGATATCCACGGTCGATTTTCCCTCTTTCTACTGTCCTTTTTGTTGGTATAAACCTTTGCTGAGCACTGTGAAAAATCGCTTGGAATGTTCTCCACTGTTCCTCAACTGTTTCACCATAAAGTCTTTGCTCCCAGTCTACCTCAGCCAGCTCTTCTCTCATCCCATTGTAATCTCCTTTGTTTAAGCACAAAACACGAGTATTTGAGAGAAGGTACTCCTCATCTACATCTTAAATGGGAGACCCCTTATTTTTAAACTGTGGCCCTGAGTTCTAGACCCACCCTGTCAAGCAGCCTCAGAAACTTTCATGTTTGAATAAGATCACTTCTCATTTCTTCTAATCTGAATTGGGCATAGACCCAACCTTTCCTCATAAGACAATCCCTTCATCTGAGGTATTAGTCTGATGAACCTACTCGGAACCACCCCCAATTCAAGCCAAAACTCTTCATCCCAGGACTCCAACTTATGAAGCTTTTCTGAACTACCTCCAATGCAGGTATGCAATAAAGGCCAACATCACTTCTCGGCCTTTTGGCTAAGATGAGCGTGAGGTCAGGTGCAATACCTGGATCTGGTATGTCTCTCTTTTATGGGGACCATGAATTGGATTCCATTTGAATTGGTTTTTGGAGCAGACAAGGAGCTGGATTAGGGGTTTGCCCCTATCCACAATCTGAGCTCTGGCTTTGTGACTCGGATAAAATAACTAAAAATAAAGGCCAGTGTTCCACCTTGCTTCCTGATTGTTTGCCGTCCCTGCATGGTAATGTTTTGTAATTAAGTACAAGGACAATTAAAAGCAATTTTAAGTAGAAAAGAATTATGCATGTTATTCCTCCTCATCTGGCCTTTCCTTCAATGATCCAGTCCAACTTTTTCAGAAAGGATTTTATGTAATGTCTATCGTATGTACCCTACTCTATGCTTTCTAATCTATTTCGATCTTTTCCAAAGGATAATGTTATTAAACTCAACATATATTCCATCGAAAACTGTTTTTGTGAGCAAACAAACTTTTGAATAGTGTCTAAATCTAGGTAAGCATGGTCATGCCAATTTTCTGTTTGGATTTAAATTGTGATATGTATTTTAACTCCACAGGATCTTTTAGGATTGTGCGAGCAGAAAAGGGGTAAAGACAACAAAGCCATTATCGCTTCAAATATCATGTATATTGTGGGTCAGTACCCACGTTTTTTGAGAGCTCACTGGAAGTTTTTAAAGACTGTGGTTAACAAACTGTTTGAATTTATGCATGGTAAGTTTGTCAGATGGAAAAGGAAGAAATACATTTTTAAAATTGTGTATCTAAAGTAAATTGGTACCCAGTATTAAGAATTTGGATTCCCTGCCCACAAATGAAAGTGAAGGGGACTCCTAGACATTTAAAGACATAACATAAGCATAGAACTAGAACTTGGCTCAAACGTGCTCCTTCTCAGGACCCTGCACAATGCACATTTTTAATTTTGAGTCAGAATTTTCCATGAAAAGACTGAAAAATTTACAATACTTTGGAATGTTTAAACTCTCCAGACATTTTCTGTAGTGTCCTATTATCTACCCGATATTATTTTTCTGCAGCTATAGGATAAATTTAATTGCTGATGTAAGTAATGCATTCCATCTAATGGATGTTAAATTTTAACGTTTAGTTCCTGGATATCGTTTGAAAATGTAAATTAAGAGAACTGTCCATATATCTAATCTTGGCAAATTTGAATTGTTTTTGAAATGGTGCTCAAAATCATGGTGAATGCTGTTAACATCTACAATCTCTAACATCTTGAGTGCTGATTTAAATTATTATAATTGAATATTAGTGTTAAAGCAGAATATTTATATTAAATTTATGGTTTCTCTGTGCTATTTGAAACTGCAGGAGAAAAGAATAGACAATTTGCCTAAGCTGGTATATTAATTTGAAAAATAAACATCTGTCTTGGTTCTCATTAAATGAGTATGCAAAAAACAGAGGTACAGTTCAAATTTATTTAGAAAATCAAATTGGGCTATTTGACTACCTGGTTAGGTATACAGGTTCAGCACTGAAAGGCCTTTACCACTTCATGCACAAATAATTACTTTTGAGGGGAACAGCTGTACATTTGCAAACAAACTTATTGCTACTGTGCCCAGAAAATTCCAAAAAGCAGCAATAAGAAAGTGGCATATGATTTATAACCTTCATCTGAACTGTTGGGTAGGCAAGTGAGATTTTAATTTTACAGCTCCCATAACAATGTGGCATTCTTCCATTGGTTGTTAGCTTATGAAATGCCATCTAGCCCAAGAGTAGGATTTGAAACCCTGACAAACCTTTTAGTTTTGAGGTGACATTAACTTGGGCAAGATGACATTCTATGCCCTTCACCTACCCCATATGTGGTATTATGGTTACTGTAACAATGCAAGATGTTTCTGAATAAATTGTAATTGGGCTTTGCTGGCCAGCATGTTTTCTTTGGAGACATTAGCAGTTTTTTCCCCCTTAAACATATTTTTATTTAAATATAAACATTTTGCTTTTTATGACTTTAGAAACCCATGATGGAGTTCAAGACATGGCTTGTGATACTTTTATTAAAATTGCGCAAAAATGTCGTCGCCACTTTGTTCAGGTCCAAGTTGGTGAAGTAATGCCATTCATTGATGAAATCCTGAATAATATTAATACTATAATTTGCGATCTTCAGCCACAGCAGGTAATGTTACAAATATTGTTTTGAAAGTTTTTTAATTTGTATATTCAAGAGTTTATTAAAAAAGGTGGCTTGGTAGTAGACCAAATAAAGGACGATTTTTGGAGATGGGATGTGCTTCCGTTGTCACAGGCTGGGAGGGTGCAGATGGTGAAGATGACTGTCCTCCCAAGATTCCTGTTTGTATTTCAGTGTCTCCCTATCTTTATTCCGTAGTCCTTTTTTAAACGGGCCAACAAAGTGATCACTGGCTTCATTTGGGCGGGCAAGACCCCGCGAGTAAGGAAGGTAATGCCTGCGCAGAGTCGGGGAGAGGGCGGGCTGCGCTACCAAATTTCAGTAACTATTACTGGGTGGCGAATATAGCCATTATCAGGAAGTGGGTGGTGGGGGAGGGGTCGGCATGGGAGCTATGGAGGCGGCTTCATGTAAGGGCACCAGTTTGGGGGCGTTGGTAACTGAGCCTCTGCTGTTCCCGCCGGCACGGTACTCCACCAGCCCCGTGGTAGTGGCGGCCCTGAGAGTCTGGGGGCAATGGAGGAGACATGTGGAAGCAGAGGGGAGCATTGGTCTGGTCTCCAATCTGTAATAATCACCAGTTTGCCCTGGAAAGTATGGATGGGGGGGGGTTCCGGATATGGCGGAGAGGAGGGATTGAGAGGGTGGGTGATTTGTTTATTGAGGGGAGCTTTGAGAGTATGAGGGTGCTGGAGGAGAGGTTTGGGTTGGCGAGGGAAAACTAATTTGGGTATTTGCAAATGTGGGACTTCCTACATAAACAGGTGTCATCCTTCCCTCTCCTACCGCTAAGGGGGATTCAGGGCAGGGTAGTTTCCAGAGGGTGGGTAGGAGAAGGGAGCGTCTCTGACATTTATAAGGAACGTATGGGGTCAGAGAAGATGCAGACCGAGGAGCTGAAGTGCAAGTGGGAGAAGAGATAGAGGATGGTCTATGGGCGGACGCGTTGAGTAGAGTCAACGTGTCCGCAACACGTGCCAGGCTCAGCCTGATACAATTCAAGGTCGTTCCTCGGGCTCACGTGACAGTGACCCGGATGAGCAGATTCTTTGGGGTGAAAGACGGGTGTGCAAGATATGCGGGAGGACCAGTGAACCATGTCCACATGTTCTGGACATGTCCGAAGCTTAGGGGACTTTGGCAGGAGTTTGCAGATGTCATGTCCATGATGTTAAAAACAAGGGTGGCACTGAGTCGAGAGGTGGTGATTTTCGGGGTGTCGGAAGACCCGGGAATCCAGGAGAAGAAAGAGGCAGACGTTTCTAGCCTTTGCTTCTCTGGTAGCCCGGAGACGGATACTGTTGGCTTGGAGGGACTCCAAACCCACTAAGTCGGAGACCTGGCTATCTGACATGGCTAGCTTTTTCTATTTGGAGAAAATCAAGTTCACCTTGAGAGGGTCACTGTGGGTTTGTCCGGAGGTGGCAACCGTTCGTCGACTTCTTCGCGGAAAATTAATCGTCAGCAGAAAGGTGGGGGGGGGGATTCGTTTAGCTTAAGAGTAGGGGGGTAATAAAGGTGGGACCTGTAAGGAAGGGAGACAGCTTTTGCACTATCTTTATAGTTTCATGTACATTGTTTATTTTGTTACAATACCAAAAATACCTCAATAAAATGTTTATTAAAAACGAGGTGGATTGAAAGGCTGATATACGAGTAATTTCAAGTTAAATCTCAAATAATTTTATTTTCCCATTATCTGGCATAATTCTGGTTTAATATAAATTTTGTTGTTCTCGTTGTCAATAGGTTCATACATTTTATGAAGCAGTTGGTTATATGATAGGTGCTCAGACTGACCAGGCAGTACAAGAACATTTAATAGAAAAATATATGATGCTGCCAAATCAGGTCTGGGACAGTATAATTCAGCAAGCAACCAAAGTAAGTGATGGTGTTTTCACATGATTAAATTTTACAAATATTTGTGTACTACCGCTTAGCACGAATCTTGAAATTTAATTGCACGTTTGAACCAGGGCCATTAGAATGGTGTACTTAATCCTTTTCTTCCCCATCCTCTGTTTTTTTTAACTTGTTTATTGAAATCCTTAGTGAGCCCTGAGTAACTTTTTTTTTAAATTGTAAGACACAGTTGACTAAATTTGTGGGGTCGTTTATTACAGGCTGATTCATTTTAGTCCTCCCCAGTTCAGTTTTTCACCAACTATTGTGGACATTGGAAAGTATACAACAAATAGACATTTAATTAGAATTGTAAATAAAAGTTAAATTGATTAAGTTATTCTGTCTCTTCCTGTGGTGAAATTAGCCTTTTATCCAAGAATTGTGAATTTTTAGAATTTTAAGCATCAACCATATATTATTGCTAGCTGAGTTTAGAGTTTATGACCTTAATATGCCCTTGTGTTGCAACTGATTTCTTGTTGGAGGTGGTATGCCTAATGGGTGAATATGAATAATTGCAGCACTATTGATCATGTCAAAATAGATGCCTCTATTTTGTGGTAAACCTGATTTTCATTTTAATTGCTCAAGGTAATTATATCTAAGGAAGTTCCATTGTTTCTTTGTTGGTGATTGATACATGTGACTGATCAATCAACATATTCAGTATGAAGTGTTTGGCATAGATAGTGGTCCTTTATTGCATCTTGCAGTTGTACAGAAATGAAGTTCATGATAAAGTGTTTGTGGCGACTAATTGAAATGGTAATGCATGTGGATTTACAGGCCAAACCATTCATTATTAAATTGCGAAAGGAAACATTTGGAGAAGCACAGTAAAATCCTGATTTTAAATTTCACTTTGACAAGGTGCAAGATTTATGTATAATAGGATCTTTTACATTCACCAATGCAGACAGATAGGGCCTTAATTTAACATCTCATCCAACTGACGGTACTTCCAACATTAGTATTTCACTGAGTGTCAACCTTGGATTTTTTTGTGTGCGCTCAATTCCTGAAATGGAATCCTTGGAGCCTTGTGATTTTTGAGGCAAGCATGTTAACAGTGGATTTCAAAGCAATGTGAAAAATCTCCTATGCACACCATTACATTTTTGGTTCAAAAGTCTTGTAATTTGGCATACAGTAAGTAAGAAATATGTTCCAAAGAATATATTAACCGTTAGTGAACTAATTCTGTTTTGAAATTATTTTGTGAACCTGATTTCCATCTTCTCGTACCAGAGAATGCTGAAAAAACTCAGCATCTGTTTTGCTTATTTAAATCTTCTAGTTCTATCCTAGGTGTTGATGTGGTGGTTTGGTATTTTTGCCTTTTCTAAAAATAAATTGGAATATTCCATGTGACCTCTAATGACCGGTATAATCCAGGGTGGTTAGGCTGGGATTGTTTAACTGAGAACAGGGAAGGCAGAGAGGGGGGTAATAGAGGGGTCAATGCCTCAATAACAAAATACTAAGAGGGCATTGATTTTAAGGTAAGCAGCAGGACATTGAGAGGGATCTGAGGAAAAAAACCTCTGAATCTTGAATTTCCTGAAAGGATGGTAGAGGTGGGAATCCTCAACATTTGAAAAAAACATTTTAGATGAGCACTTGAAATACCATAGCATACAGGGCTACGGACCAAGTGCTGGGAAATTAGATTACAATGGGTGGGTGCTTGGTGGCTGGTGTGCAAACAATGGGCCGAAAGGCCTTCTCTGCTGTCTGTCATATCTGACTGGTGTCTGAAAGATGAAGAAATAGCAAAAATCAAAGAATAAACTGGGAGTACAGATGGTAGAATTTCAACATCCAGACTAGTTGATTATTTTTTATCCTTCACCTGCAGAATGTTGACATTCTTAAGGATCCCGAAACTGTAAAACAGCTTGGCAGCATTCTGAAAACTAATGTTCGAGCCTGCAAAGCAGTTGGTCACCCATTTGTCATCCAGCTTGGTAGAATATATCTGGATATGTTGAATGTATACAAGTGCCTCAGTGAAAATATTTCAGCAGCAATTCAAACAAATGGTTAGTTCAATATTTGTTTTATACTTCTAAAAAAAAAATTATGATGTGTAATGATGGATGCAGAATAAGATCAATTATTTTACAAGTTATATGTGCATGAGCTCAAATTTTCTGATGTCTGAGTTGTTCAGTGCTCCTCTTTGAGATGCGTGGAATTTGTTCCCTCTAAATGGAAGTAAATATTGTCCTTAAATGTGTGTCAATGTAAACATTAATGACAATTGAGGCCTAATGCCAAGGATGCAATGCCTTGTTTAAAGAGTTTGTGAGGGAAGGCAGGCATATAATGATGCCTTTGACATTTATAACCTGATCATCTGCAATTGTGACAGCTAAATGTACTGTGGTACAGTCTCAATCAAATGATCAGAGTTTGTGCACTTGGTTTACTTTGATACACTTATTTTTTCCTACATTTAGAGTACCCAATTCATTTTTCCCAATTTAAGGGGCAATTTAGCATGGCCAATCCACCTACCCTGCACATTTTTGGGTTTTGGGGGCGAAACTCATGCAAACACGGGGAGAATGTTGCTTTGGTACATTTTTTGGGGGAACTTATTTACGGCTGCAATTTCTTTCTGACTAGCGAGAACATGTGAAAAATGTTTAAACATTGTATGGTCCATTGTTTAACAGAATAAATGTCTCTAATTTGCAAGACCTAGAAATGTTATTGATGTCTGTTATATTGTAGGTGATGTGGTTACAAAACAACCCCTGATCAGAAGTATGCGAACAGTAAAAAGGGAGACCCTGAAACTTATTTCTGGTTGGGTGAGCAGATCCAATGATCCACAAATGGTGAGTGAGGAATGAACAATAACCTCCTTATGGTCAATAGAATATTACTTTCTTTGGTGTTGAAGTGACAAATATCTTGTATTCATTTCAAATGGATTGATCAAATATGCCAGATCCTCAGATGCACCCTCTACTGTACAACACCAGTATACTTTCTCTTTCTCTCTCTCTCTTCTTCCCCTCCCTCTCCCTTCCTGAGGAACAGAAGAAAATTTAGCGCATGTTTTTTTTTTAGCTTGCATGCAAGATAGGATTAAGACTACCCTCGTTGTATTTCTTTTCTTAAATAAATTTAGAGTACCAATTCCTTTTTTCCCCCAATTAAGGGACAACTTAGCATGGCCAATTTGGCTACCCTGCACATCTTTTTGGGTTGTGGGGTGATACCCATGCAGACACGGGTAGAATGTGCAAATTCCACACTGACAGTGACCCAGGGCCGGGATCGAACCAGAGTCCTCGGTGCAGTAGTGCTAACCACTGTGCCACAGTGCTGCCCTGCATTAGAAGTATTTTGTAGCTACCTTATCTTAGTTAAAATCCTAATTTAAAATGAAAGATCTGATCAATTATTGCTAAAATAGGCACTGGCATTTAGACACTGATTTTTGAAATTTAATGAGCCTTGTCTCCATTTCCTACATTAATGTAACATTTTGAACATATTCAGGTGATCTTAAGCAATTTAACATTTCGATCCACCATCTTATTTCTCAATTGATCATTGTCAATCAAACCAGATCCGTTTTGTTTATTGGCCACATCAGCTCCTATATCTAAGTTCCTGAGATTTCTCTCTTTACTTTTAATACCTGTACTTTCCAAGATTTTATAAATGCTACAAATGAATGATTGTACCTCTTTCTGCTGTGTCATATTCCAGTCATGTAACTTTCTGAAGAAATTATTTCTGTTCTGTTCTGATGAAACGTCCCAACCTGAAACGTCCCAACCTGAATCGTTAACACTATTTCTCTCAATAGATGCTGCCAGACCTCTTCAGTATTTTCTGTTTTTATTTCAGATTTCCAGCAACTGCCATGTTCTGCTTTTAACTTAGTTTGTTTCTCCTGCCCTTCTCCATAATGGTGTTATATTTACTGTCTCACAATCTACTATAATTGTCTTGGAAACCATCAAGCTTTGGGAGGTTATAATAATTGCATTCTTAATTTCTTTGGTTATTCATTTACTAGCCTCTGGTGGCAGCCATTTAAACCTGGCCATTTATATGGGCTTCAATCTCAAGAGTTGTTTAATGTAGAGCAGCAGAGGTAGATGCCTAAGTGCATGCCGGTTACCTCCTACCTTTTTTGACAGAGAAATGCATTGCACGGTTAGCTTAAAAGAGGCTGTAATAATTTACTTGTAAATCGTAGGGTGCTTTAAAAGCATAAGAGGAGAGCTATTTAGCCTATTTCATCTGTAGGCCTCTTAACCTCAATTGGGGATGGACAATAAATGGCTGACCTAGCCAGTGACACCCCAATCCCTTCTGCTTTCACTAGAATATCAACAAGATATTCCATGTCTTAATTGCCCTTTTTGATGACCATGAATTTTTTTTTCCCTCAATGTAATTTATCCAAGGTTTTTAAAACTATTAGATCTGCTAAGTTAAGTTTCTGTTCTGATAGAGTGGCCAATGGTTCCTCTAGTTCTTAATTAAGAAAAGGAAACAAACCGACATAAAAATAAGGCCCTACAAGCCTGCTCCACCATAAATAAAGTCTGTCTGATCTTCGTCAACTCCATTTATTTGTCCAATCCTCTAATCCCCATTCCTCTTGATTTTCATATCCTAAACTCTATGACCTGCTTTGTGTATATATTCAGCAATTGAGCATCTGCAACCCTCTGGGAAAGAACATTCCACACCTGCTGAAATTATCTGCCCTAGACGGGTAGTGGATGTAGCATCATAGAATATCTTTAATGCTGATTTGGACCAGTGTTTTGGCCTCTGGGAATAAGGAGCAGGTGGGGAAGTGGAGTTCAGGCCCAAAGCCATGATCATATTTGAATGGCAGAGCAGGCTCAACAAGCTTTACGGTCTTCTCAATTTGCAATCAATCCAGTGAATCTTTGATGCATCCTTTCTAAAGCACGGCCTTGAGTACAGAGACCAAAATGTACAAGGTATTTCAGGTGTGATCTTGTCAAAGCGCTACAAGATTGGTAGAAAGACTTCCTTGTACTTTTATTCCAAGTTCTCTACAATAAGCTCAACATAAACTGTTTGCCTTCCAATTGCTTACTGTACCTGTCAATTAATTTTGTTTGTGTACAAGGATTTCCAAATTCCTCTGCAAACCACATTCAGTAGTTTCTTCTGTTGTCCGTATATTCTCGTACCAAATGAATATCTCATTTCCCCACATTATACTCACCTGCCATCTTCTTACCCACTCAGTGTCTTCCTCACAGCGTACTTTGTTACCTACCTTTATATCATTGGCAAACTTGGATACAATATTCTTGATCCCTCACCTTCTAAGTTAATGTATAGATTGTAAATGAGAGGCCCAGCACTGATCCTTGAAACCAAACTGAAATTTCTGTTAATTCTTACTCTGGTATCATTTAACCAGACCCCTATCCATGTTATGTTATTCTCAACCCCATGAGTCCTTGTGTAACAACCTTTTGTTGTGGCACCTTATTGAGTGCCTTCTAAAAATTCAAGTGTTCCTGAAACCACATGTTTCCCATATATAATTGACCATGCCAGTCATCAAACCATGTTCACTAGTACTATGATTTTCTAAGTACTCGGTTACCATTTACTTAATGGACTCCAGAATTTCCCAGTGTCTGTCAGGCTCACTGGCTTATTCTTCCATGGTTTTTCTCTCCTTCCATTATTTAATAATGTTACACCTTCCAATCTGTTGGGACCCTTCCACAATCCAGATTTTGGAAGATCACAGCCAGTATGTCCATTACCTCTGAAGCCACATCTTAGATCCTGAATGTGTAGGCTGTCCAGGAGATTTGAAGGATGTGGCCTCTTACTTTTTCTTTAATATTAATTGAAGTTCCTCACTCTCATTAGGCTTTTGGTTCTCTAGTATTTCTAGTATGGTTTCTTGATACATTCTTGAGTAAGGCACCCGAACTTGTTCCCTAGGGCAGTATTCTAACTTTGGCCCTAATCAATGACTTGTGTAAGGTTTAATTTTTGTGATATATATTTTATATCCTTTTGCTGCTGCAAATAATGCCACTCTTGTAAACTAGGGATGGATGTCTAATTTGACCAGGTCCAACAGATGGTCTGCAATGCAGTTTAAAAATCAACAGGGAAAATCAAATGGTGGCGGGGGGGGGGGGGGGGGGGGGGGGGGGGCTGTGTACTTGATTTTAAGGCGAGAGGGGGAGGTTTTGAGGAGCCATGGTAAGACCGGAGCTCAATAGTACAGTTTATGTCCTACTTGTCTCTGTTTCTGACAATCCTCAGTTGGATTAGTTGAAATTTGGTTCTGCAAGTAAAACTTGGCTGGAGATGGGAATCTTATGTTTTTATTATACTCCGAGCTGCAGGAGGGCATTGGCATAGGATCTAAGTTGTAGGTTGAAGAAGAGGTCTAAGTGTGTTGAAAGGGGTGATAGATAGCATTGGATGCCAGCGAGTCAAAACTTTCTTTACATTAAAAGGAAAATGGACTACAAATTTCTCACCTTTTATTATTTTTTAAAATAATTTTATTCAAGTTTTTTAATAACAATAACAAATTTTCTTCCTGCAATTTAAAACAAACAAGGCGTGTTACCACACCAAAACAAGAAAAGAACTCTTCTCTCCCCCCCCCCCCCCCCCCCCCCCCCCCCAATAAATAATAACAAATAGCAATACAAGAAAGAAGAAAATAACATAAACCCACCGCTGCAAATTCTCACCTTTTATGAAAATGGTTCATAAACTGAGCTGGTTTGAGTACTCAAAAAAAAACTACAGCAGCAGCTGGTAGCTATAGTCTAAAATTGTATAAACACTCCTAATCGATTTGCTCAGACTTGGCAGTAGGCCTAATGTGACAGATAGGTATCAATATGTTATGGGACATGCAAGCTGCAGCACCTTTTTAACATTGAATGTATTGCAGTGACACCTACTGGTGTAGCAGTAAAATATGAAACTTAACCTTGGAATCTCCAAATTTCTGTGTTTGGAGAATTTGGAGGAGGAGTTGGAGCTTGCCTGGTGGGAATGGGTTTTGCTACTTGCAGGTGAGGGGACTTTGTGCTGAGGCAGGTTTTGACCTTTCTGCACCTGCCATGCCAGGGGTACAGGACAAGGTAGTGTCGAAAGTGGGGGAGGGGGAGGTATCTTAAATTTATTAAGAGCTCCTGGACTGGGAGGGAGCCCATAAGGACGTATAGCAAAAGTGGGAGGAAGAACTGGGCAGGGAGTTGAAAGTCGGGTTATGGGAGGATGCCCTGAGGAGAGTCAGCGCGTCCTCATTGTGTGTCAGGCTTAGCCTGATGCAATTCAAGGTGGACCACAGGGCGCACATGACTGTGGCCTGATTAGCAGGTTCTTTGAAGGGGTGGAGGATAGGTGCGTGCAGGAGGACCCGCGAATCATGTCCATATGTTTTAGGCATGTCCAAAGCTTGGGGGGTTTTGGCAGGGATTTGCTGACGTCATGCCAAAGGTCAGGGTGGTTCTGAGTCCGGAGGTAGCAATTTGTGGTGTGTCAGGAGTCCAGGGGGCGAGAGAGGCTGATGTCTTGGCCTTTGCCTCCCTGGTAGCCCGGAGACAGACCTTATTGGCATGGAGGGACTCTGAGCCCCCAAAATCAGGGGCATAGATTAGTGGCATGCCTGGGTTTCTCGGGCTTGAGAAGATCAAGTTCGCCCGGAGAGGATCGATGCTCGGGTCTGCCCAGAGGTGGCACCAGTTTATCGACTTCTTTAGGGAAAATTAAACTGTCAGCAGTGGGTGGGGGAGGGGTAAAAGAAAAGAAGGAGGCATGTGGGGTTGAATAGGTGGGAAATGGTTAGTGGGGATTGGGGAATTGTGTATGTAAGCCATGTTGGCTGGTTTTGGTTGTTGGTGGGGTGTGTGTTGTTCACTTTGCTGCTTTTTCTTGAAAATTATTAAAATTATAAATGTCTTAATAAAAACATTTATTAAAAAAAGACATTAGAATCTCCTGTTAGAGGAGGTTAACTTAGAAGCGTTCAATGCCATTCAGGTCGCACATACTGAAGTTAATGGTTTTTTAATATGCAAATATGGTTACTTCAAAAACTCAGAATTTGTGCATTTGACAAATGAGAGAGGAGCCTATTTTGTTTTCCCCAAGAATGGTGACTGTTCAAACATTCCTATTGGTGGAAAAGTTAACTTTACAATGTTGGCTATTCTAGGTCGGTGAAAATTTTGTTCCTCCCTTGCTGGATGCAGTCCTTATTGACTACCAGAGGAATGTACCAGCTGCTAGAGAACCAGAAGTACTTAGCACCATGGCAACCATCGTGAATAAACTGGGTGGACATATCACATCTGAAATTCCGCAAATATTTGATGCCGTCTTCGAATGCACTTTAAATATGATTAACAAGGTAAGATTAACGGATCATTGGATACAGTTATCCATATTTAGATATTAAAAATAGGTAGAAGAAAACATACCGTGGCATGAATAGAGCTTTGGAAATTAAAATGGTCACTTGGGTCTAGAGTGTAAATGTCTTAATTGGTACAATAGTTTCACATTGTACATTGGTACAAGTTTTGAAATATTTGCAAATGGAATGTGGGGCAGCAAGTCCGCTTTAATTGCCCACCAGTATTGCTCTTTGAAGATAAATAACCTTTTCCCTGATATATGTGGTAATGCTCTCTTGATTGTGTTAGATAAGAACTTTCAGGATTCCGTGCCAGTGAAATACGCTCAATTGTGTCTTGGGGTGGGATTTTCCAGTCCTGCCTGTCCCGAGCCCAGAAATTCCTGCCCAAGGTCAACTGACCTTTCAATAGTCTGTCAAATTATCTGTCCGACCATGAGGATTCCTGCGAAGGCAGGCCCAGTAAATTTCCCCCATAGAAAAAGGAGCTTTGAAGTATATTGAAAGGTGTTTGTTTTAAAGCAAGTTTGGGGAGTTGCAGAAGTACATCCTGCAGTAAGTGTGTGCTCGTGGTGGAGGGGTCTGATTTTTGATTCCATTAATGGGGACAATAATCGAGGAAACTGTTTTCTCACAGGTAGGGCGTTCTGGTGTAGTTGCATTCGTCGGTGTCAATGAGTATTACATCATAGTTGGAGCTCAGAGTGGCCTTTTGCCCGTGCTCTGCAGCCATGATGTTGATGTGGCTAGTTCATTTAAACTTCTGGCCATCTTGCCCCAATATATTAATTAGACATTGGCAATGGCAGAGTTACGAGTTGGGATATGAGGGAAAATATGGGAAAGCTGGCTAGAAGTATAGATAACAGGTTGCAGTTTCTATTGATAAAAGAAGAATTCACAGTGAATACTGGTCTCAATAGAAAGTGAGGCCTAGTGAATTAATAATGGAAAATGAGATGGCAGATGAATGGAACAGCTATTTTGCATTGGTCTTCACAAGACAGGATACAAGTAGCATCCCGGAAATAGCAGTAGGTCAGGGAAATTACAAACGCCAGGGAAGTGATAGTGAGTAAATTGTTGGAGCTGCAGGCTGACAAGTTGAGGTTCGCTTCATACTAGGGTTTTAAAGCTAGAGATAGATAATGTTTGGTTTAATTTCTAAAATTCCCTGGATTCGGGGACGGTCCATTAGATTGGAAATTAGCAAATATAACTCCTTTGTTCAAAAAGGGAGGGGACAAAGAAGGAAACCCCAGACGAGTTAACATAACATATGTCATGGAGAGATGTTATCAGACAGGTCAACTTGGCTTGCGAAAGGGAAATCATGTTTCACCAATTTATTGGAGCTCTTTGAAGAAGTAACACATGCTGTGATAAAGTGGAACGAGTGAATGTACTGTGCCACATCACAGGTTATTGTGGAAAAATGCTGTAAGAGGTAACTTATTGTCACGGATAGAAGATTGGCTAGCTAACCGGAAATAGGGTAGGCATAATGGATCATTTTTCTGGTTGACATGATGTGACGAGTGGTGTGCCACAGGCTTCAGTGCTGGGGTCTCAACTTTTTTTATAATTTTTTGCAAATTACCTTTGATGGAGGACCGAAGGTATGGTCACTTGAATTTTCTGATGGGACAAAGATAGGTATGAAAGTAAGCTGTACCCTCCTGATGGCTTCAGAGTGATAGCTAGGTTCACTGAGTGGGCAAAGATCTGGCAAATGGAGGTATAATGTGGTGAAAATGTGAAATTGTCAAATTGACAGGAAAAATAAAAAACAACCTATTATCTAAATGGTGGAGGTGCAGAGAGATCTGGTTGTCCTGGTGCATAAACTGCAAATGGTAAAATATATAACTAGGAATGGAAAATATGTTTTTTGTTAATTGCGAGAGAAATGGATTACGAAAGTAGAGACGTTGTGCTTCAGTTATACAGGGCATTGGTGAGACCACATCTGGAGTACTGGAGGTGGCACTGTAGCACAGTGGCTAGCACTGCTGCTTCACTGCGTTGGGGACCGGGTTCGATTCCCGGCTTGGGTCACTGTTTGTGCGGAGTCTGCATGTTCTCCCATGTCTGCATGGGTTTTTTCCGGATTCCCCGGTTTCCTCCCACAAGTCCTGAAAGACGTGCTTGTCGGTTGATTTAGACATTCTGAATTCTCGCTCAGCCGAATGCTACTTTCGTCTACAGTGCAGAATTTGGGAGGAAGCTGCGAAGGATCCTCTTGACGTTTTCGGCTATGGGCACTGGCACATCCTTCAGCCTTCTATTTTAGCACTCATTCGCCTCCACACCAGAGACCCGGATTCAACTCCGGGCTTGAGTGACTGTCCGTGTGGAGTTTGCACATTCTCCCCCTTCCTGCCTGGGGTTCCTCTGGGTGCACCAGTTTCCTCCCACAATCCAAAGGTGTGCAGGTTAGGTCGATTGGCCATTCTAAATTGCCCGTTCTTGTCCAGGGTGCAGTGATTGAGTGGGCGACTGAACCTCAGTATGGGTACCCTTTCAGACGATCGGTGCAGGCTTGGAACATAGAACATAACAGTGCAGAAGGAGGCCATTCGGCCCATCGAGTCTGCACCGACCACTTAAGCCCTCACTTCCACCCCTATCAACCATAACCCAATAACCCCATCTCACCTTTATGGTCAGCTAAGGGCAATTTATCATGGCCAATCCACCTAATCTGCACGTCTTTGGACTGTGGGAGGAAACCGAAGCACCCGGAGGAAACCCACACGACACTGGGAGAATGTACAGACTCCGCACAGACAGTGACCCAGCGCGGAATTGAACCTGGCACCCTGACGATGTGAAGCCACAGTGCTAGCCACCTGTGCTGCCATGCTGCTTGATGGGCTGAATGGCCTCGTGTACTGTAGGGATTAGGAAATGCACTAATGTCTAAGTATCAAGTCTACAGTTTACCCTAAAAGTTTCAGGAAAATCCAATCAAACTGAACTTTTGACTTGCTCTTTACTATAACTTACACAGTCCCTTGTACAGCAGGTGATCATTTCAATTGTCTCATTTAATTGGAAGGTTTGTTTCTAAAATTATGATCTGTAAATTATCCCAGAGCATGCAGATTCCATTTGGGAATTATTGAGACTACCCAGACTGACTTTTGTGTGAGATCATGCAATAAGTTAAGAGTTAATCAGCAGTGTGACTGGTTATAAATTATAGAACCGAATTTAAGGGTAATGTATTGTTATTTGTCCTTCTCTATTCAAATTAGTTCCAAAAAAAATTAATTGCACACGTTATTTGAGAAAATTGGAGCACTTTGTGAGAGCTTAACTTGTTGTGGGAATTGTGTAATTCGAATGCTTAGTGCTGTTATTAAAAATTAAAAGCAAATACATTATCTTTTCCCAGGCTAATATACTGGGGGTGCCTTGAATGCTTATTTGGTTTATCATCTTACATTTTCTCCTTTGCTCTTGTGAAGATGACCTTTTCTGACAGTCAGAATACAGTGAGTGCTTAGTGGACATTCTACAGATGCAAATGGGATCGTGAATATATTTAGTGCCTGAACTAACACAGAAAAAGCTCTGGATTGTCCCGCTCGTCTGCCAATCCAGCGAATACTCCTGATGTGGTAAAGATATCCAAAATCATGAGGGATAGGCTAGTGCAGTTTGTAACTGAATAGATACCTGGGAGTTTGTGGGGGGGGAGGGAAAGAGAGAGAGAGAGTTTAAGGTGTTAATCTTGTTCTTGAACAATTTAGCCCTTGTTTGTTGTAGTTGAGCAATAATTGGGAAATACTGTGCAAGTAAAGTAAGTTTCTTCCACCGTGGGCAGAATAAACACATTAACGGAGAGTAGTTGAGTAATTAATTAGCTAACTGGCTTAATCTGCTTTCTGTACTTGCAGTTCAGTTAGTCAAGACAAAGGTCTTTAATACAGTTTCCAAATGAGTGCATCATAGGACTAGGTGGAGACCTGGGACTGGTGAGTTGGGGAGATGAGGTATTTCTTTGCTTTTGCTTTTCTAATTGTATTATACCTGGCAAGAATTGGTTCCTAATGTACTACAGTACAGGGAAAGAGTATGCGAGGGAAATGGATTACAAAAATAGAGAAGTTGTGCTTCGGTTATACAGGGCATTGGGAGTACTGAAGGCGGCATGGTAGCACAGTGGTTAGCACTGTTGTTTCACAGCACCAGGGACCCGAGTTTGATTCCCAGCTTGGGTCACTGTCTGTGCAGTGTCTGTATGTTCTCCCCATGTCTGCGTGGGTTTCTTCCGGGTGCTGTGGTTTCTTCAAGTCCCGAAAGACGTGCTTTGTTAGGTGAATTAGACATTCAGAATTCTCCCTCAGCGTACCCGAATAGGCACTGTAGTGTAGCGACTAGGGGATTTTCACAGTATCGTCATTGTAGTGTTAATGTAAGCCTACTTGTGACACTAATAAACATTATTATTATTGTGAATATTATTGTCTGCTTTATTTAAAGAAGAATGTAAATGTATCGGGAGCAGTTCAGAGAAGGTTAAGCACAAGTCCATGTTGCTAAGTTACTATACACCCAAAGAACGCACAGTTGAAATCCCTGCAGTCTGCAATCAAATCAAATAATTCAAAACTGAACTGATGTGAATTTTCCATGCTATATTCGTTTTATTGCAAAAATCCTTGGGAGTTACACTTTGGATATGGTGTAACTGGATAGTGCACCAAGTTCAGAATTTCTCCATTTATGCATTTTTATTTTTAAGTTTGATATTTAATTTTCTCTTTTAAATCAATACGTATATTCCAATCATTTATTTTGCTCTCTAAAATATTGAAGTGAAGGATAAAGTAGCATTCCCTTTAAGATTCTTGGGTGTACAACAGTCTTGAGAGGACCACAAAATAGATCAAGCTGGCCGCCCACAACAAAGGAAAGTTAGAGGGAAGGTTTGGGCCAGCTTTAAGGACAGCAGCAAGCGCTGTTGCTTCACAATGACTGCAGAATCTATGCCAAGATCATGAGGTGAGTTGTTGAAAAAGGATGGTCTTTGGAGGTCTATCTTGCGACACACTTTAATGTTCTGAACTTTTGAGACGGTAAGCATTGTGTGTTGATAGTTTGAAAAATGTATGGTTACAAGATAAGCTTTGCCCCTCAGCAAAGGAGCAAAACAATTGTTCAAAGAGTACTTTTGAAAGTCTTTTAGAGTTTGTCCACACTGCCAAAAAGTGTTGAGTAATGGGTTAATAGCCATGATCCTCCAATAAACTTCCCCTCTGAGTATATGCTTATTGGAGGGTGTAGAGAAAGAAAATGTGAGGGCAAATTTCTCTTGCGGGGGGATAATTCTAGCATCCTGGGACTGGTCCCAGGCCAGGATGAGGTTGAGAAGTGAAGTGGGAGGAAAGAAACAACTAAGCAAGCACTGTTTTTGTGGCTTTTAAGCTATGCATCCTTGGGGGAACGTTTTTCTTAAATTTTGTCTTTATCTGATGATTTTATGAATCCTTTTGCTTTCTCTATTTGTAAATTTCCAATTAAGGGGCAATTTAGCGTGGCCAATCCACCTACCCTGTACCTCTTTGGATTGTAGATGTGAGACCCACGCAGACACAGGGAGAATGTGCAAACTCCACACAGACATTGACCCCCGGGGCCGGGATCGAATCTGGGTCCTCAGCACCGTGAAGCAGCAGTGCTAACCACTGTGCCACCCACGCTCCCATTTTTCTTGCTGCTCCTGGGCTGCACAGAACCTGTTCTCAAAATTAGCCAATTACCAGGTCTTCACTATTCCCCAATGAAAAACGATCAAGTTTCAGATTAATTTGGCCCTGGGCAAACACCTTTTCAAAATAACCTTTTAATCTTGCAGGAATGTAGTTCTAATTAGGAATCCTCATGGGCAGAGTACCATTTTACTCCTCGGAGCTCTGGGGATTTTAATGTCTTATCTTTCTTAGCTGAATTCTTTGAATACTCCAGTAATGCCTCAAACCTATTTTCTCTCATTTTAGGACTTCGAGGAATATCCCGAACATAGAACAAATTTCTTCTTGCTTTTACAAGCTGTAAATTCACACTGTTTTCCAGCATTCCTAGCCATTCCACCAGCACAATTTAAGCTAGTTTTAGATTCCATAATATGGGCATTTAAACACACCATGAGAAATGTTGCTGATACAGGTTTGTTCAAAATACATAAAATTACATTACTAAATTTGATAAAATTAATGCAATCTGACCACTTTCTGCAACTAAATTGTTTTCTGTAACAGGTCTACAAATTCTCTATACGCTGCTGCAAAATGTTGCCCAAGAAGAGGCAGCTGCACAAAGTTTCTATCAGACATACTTTTGTGATATTCTTCAACACACATTTTCAGTTGTCACAGATACATCTCACACTGCTGGTAAGTACTTTGCATGAGTAGCAGCATAGTATATTTGTTTTCACTGGTTTTGAGCTTTGTAGCAATCAGCTAAATATTAGTTTTGTGATCTGCTTAGAGTAAATTGGATTATAATTGGTATAGGACTTCTAATTCGAAATTTGATCAGTAAGTGAGAGTTTTGGGTGTTTCTGGTTACACATTAAGTCCCTGCTTAACGTTGATTTAACCTTGTTAACTAAATAGTGTCAATATATCCATTTTAACATCGCCAGTTTCACTTTAAACGTCATTTGTCACAGACAACATTTTTTTCTGTGGATGCCTCCCACATGACATTTACCACAGTGCTCCCACCCTGCGACCCACTACCCCATACACCCCACTTTGTGTTGGCCTCACTTCTCCAAGTCTGTTCTTCAGTTGCTCCTGGCTGCCATTCTGAACCAGCACTGAAGTTTTGGACTCCATCTAGTGGTCAAGATTGATTTGTGTAGGTCAGTATTGTTTTTTTAAAAATTTCCCGGGACTCAATGCCGGCTTGGTCCTCACGATCTTGCTCTAATCGGGTTCACGGGAGGAGGACAATGTGTATATTAGGTGGAGCGTTCAGGTTCCTTTGTGCCGTCTTCACCTTTTGTGAGGACAGAAAATCCAACATCACACCTGTAGGCTGTTCTGAATGGCAATAGCAACAAAAATACGTGTTTTACTCAGCAGTGGGGAATGTGTAGTAGTTTTGGCTTTGTACTCTCACTTGCCAAACTTTCAATTACTATTGGAAAGCACTTATTTCTTCACAGTGCCAAAAGCAATCATCGTCCGTCCTTCCCTTGCAATTTGAGGTTCCGTTTCTTTAGAATTGAAAAGCTATCTGCAAGTAAGACGTAGTTAGCATCCAGCTCTCATTTGCCAGTACTTCCCTGCTTATGACACACATGGGCTTTGCATCCTGATTTGCATTGGCACAATTCACAAACCCATACCTCAGGAAATCATCTTTATAGTTGGGCTGTTCACCAGAGGCCCTGGAGCTCTGAATACAGCTCACTAGCACTGTTTTGTCCTGCTGTGGACTTTGCTGAGCACCTCTCTCCAGATTCAGTTGTGATAATGGCCTGTTTGTCTCTCTGACCCTCTCTTTCTTATAACAAAACAATCCATCTTCCGTCTTGTTGCCTTGCTTGCTGGCAGCTAGCAATTGGAAGAATCTCTCCTCCGAGTTAGCGCCAAAAGCACTGATGTCAGGACGCATGATCTATGCCGCAGCTGGCATTCCCAATTTAAAATCCAGTCACGGCTGTTGGGTGCTTCTCCTGCAATCGGGAACGCCACGACCGATCGTTCTGCCACTTGCCCGCAGGACTCGACCCGACGTTTGGAAGCTCGGGTGTAGGTACTGCTGAAACATCAGCTGCTACTTGCACCAACCACTAGATCTGCCACTAGATGGAGCCTGGGTAATCTAAAAACACAAAGTGAGTGTAATTTTTAAACATTGATCATATGTTGTATTTCTTAGTACTGTATTTTAGTTTGCAAGCTACTTCAACTAGGAATTCACGTTGTTGTCCATGAATGATACAGTATTGCAACTTGTTTATTGTTTTTTTTTTCTGGACAAGAAATGTCTGAATGCACCTTTGTCTGGTTTGAGCATTGAACCTATGATTCAATTGACATCACACTACAACTTTAATTGAAGTTTCCATGTATTTGCATGCCTAGTAATGGATGTGATCAGCTCTAGTGTATTTTCACTTGTTCCTGTGCTGACCTTCAACTGAAGAGTATAATAAAATGGGAAATTAGAAGCTGGCAATAGTTTTTATTTTAAAAGTCTAAATGCCCATTGTCACAAGACTGAGTATTTTAGGTTGGTTCCCTTAATCTGAATTTTAGCATTATGTATCAAAAATGCAACTAAACTTATCCAAAGGAAATTGTGCTAGGTTAAGTTTGTATTTCAGTATTCAATGGAAAGAACTTTTGTATATTGAGTTGAATTGATTTTTTAAAAAGTTGTCATTCAGTGTTCATATTCAATTTTTCATTCAATGTTTGTTTTTCTAAAAACATGGCTTCTCTTGGCACTGTCGCCATCCCTCAACACACATACACAATTAATTGTGAATTGGTTCTTAAAAGTGGTACAGTTCCACAGGAGCCAACAGTCCCTGGTGCTTTACCCAAGTGGATCAGCATGTGATCACTGATTTGGGACTGACCAACTATTGACTATAAGACTATTATAGCTGAGCCCAATCCTGTTTCTTGGATAGTTCTTGGATAATTGAGAAACAGTAACCTGGGCCTTTCCTTACCAGTTACTATTAAAGTTTACTGTAGCTTCCCAACAATTTCTTCCACTAATAACAACTTTAGTCCAGGAATCCAAGGTTGGGTTGTTTTGGTGTATATATGGCTTACTACTATATCTTTATTCACAAGACTATCAGCACAATGTCTTGCGTAATATAGCTAGCAATTGAGCAAGTAGCATTTTATAATTATTATAATTTCACACTCTGGACCAATTCTGGATTAAACTCATCTTTTGTGTTTATTGCTCTTAATTCACGGAGACTAAAATCCAAGTAATTTGTGAAATGAACTAAATGTTTTGAAATCATTCTTTCTAACCTAACATTTTTATGGCAAGTCTGACTTTTAATTGGAGTTGATACCTCCTGGCAAATTAGGCGTGTATAATATTGAGGCCCTGGAAAGAAAACATAGATTTTGAATATTGGAGGTATACTCACTGGAACAGTAAAGGTTAAGGGTAGATCTAATAGAAGCACTTAACAATATAAAATTATTATAGGAGTGAAATATTATTTCCATTAGTCAGTGCAGCAGAATAACCAAGCCAAAAATTAGTACCAGAAACATGGAAGTTGTTGGACCTTGCTGCTGTGCAAATTGGCTACTGAGTTTCGTACACTTCAATAGTGATTACATTTCAAAAGTACTTTGGCCTGTCCTGAGGTTTTGAAAGGCATCATCTAATACAAGTCTTTCTTTAAGGCAAGAAGGAATACATTACCACAGCTTGTTGCTGACGCTAATTCGGTGTTTACTGGAGTTTGATAAGAATTGTAGGACTAGAGCATGAAGATGACACTAATTAATTCCTCCAGTATGAGTTAGTAGTGGTAAAGACCCATTTGAATGGTGGAAATGGCCCCCTGTATTTAAATTTGTGATCTATGATTGCATATATGTACAAGATCATAAACTGCATGTTAACAAATATTTACAAAATTGGGAAATCACATTTTATTAATTTTAACAAGTTGCTTAATGGTATTTTTTGAAGAAAAACCTATTTGGTTAATGCTCCAACAGCTAAAGGATTAAATAAAAGTGAGGAAGTATTAGTAAAAATGAACTGGATTATGCAGTAGTGATATATCTAATGATCATGGCATATCGAAGATATAATTACACAATTTGATGTATATCCAGAGTTATTTTTTAAGTATTGAGGTGGAAATTTCCATGCTTTATTCAATTTTCTAGTTAGTATGGTTTGTGTCATTTGCTTTCCAGTTGCACACAAATCAACACCACCTTTTTTTATAATGTAAAAAAAAAGTTGTCTAAATTTAATCTACAAGATTTGTGATATGGGGCTTTTAATACAAAAATGTTATGTAGTCCAAAAGAACAGGCAAAGCACTTCACAGGTGTGAGGAATACTAACAAATTTACTGAATCACAGAATTGTTATGGCGCAGGAAGCAACCATTTGTCCCATCTTGTCTGAACCAGCTCTCCAAACGAGCATCATTGTGGTGTGCCTTCCCAGTCCTTTTCCCTGTATTCCTGTACATTGTTTCTATTCAAGTATTCATCTCATGCTCTCTTGAATGCCTCGATTGAACCTACCTTCACCACGCTTCCAGGCAGTGCATTTCAGTCCCAAACCACTCGTTGTGTAAAAGGTTTCTTCTCTCATCACATTTACTATTTTTGCAAATCACTTTAAATGCACGCTCTTATTCTTGATCCTTTTACAAGTCCAGCCCCTTCGTGATTTTGAACATCTCTATTAAATCCCCTCTGAGCCGTCTTTTCCCAGGGAAGAACATTACCAACCTCTCCAATCTATCCTCATAACTGAAGTTTTTTTTATCCCTGGACCATTCTTGTAAACCTCTTCTGTACTCACTGTCCAATATGTTCACGTCCTTCCGATAGTGTGGCATCCAGAACTGTACAGCGTATTCCAGCTGAGGTGTAACTTGCGTCTTGTATAGCTAGAGTCAAGGGAATGGAGAGTTTGGATAACGGAGGGTAGGAGACGGTTACAGAAATGGGGAGGATGACACCAAGAAAGAATTAAGACCCGAGCAAGAATGTTAGAATTGACCTCTGGTATTCGGACCCAGATTAGACCAGTGGGAATAGGGTGATGGGTGAATAGAACTTGGTGCTGGAAATAATACTAAAACTTGTAGTTAATTACATCACATGGGAGTATGTGGCATGTTAAAATTATAAATTTAGATTACTTCCAACCGATTTTACAAGTTAACTAATCGCAATCTGCTAAATTAAGGATTATAGGTAAATATTTTTTCATTCATCTGGAGGTCTATGTTCATGTAAAAGTTGATATTTTTTATTTGTCACATTTTGTAGGTTTGACAATGCATGCATCAATACTTGCATACATGTTTAATCTGGTGGAGGAAGGAAAAATATCAGTGACCCTTAACCCAACAAATCCTGTCACTAATCATGTATTCATTCAGGATTATGTGGCCAATCTACTGAAATCTGCTTTTCCACATCTACAAGAGTAAGTTGAGTTTAATTGAGTAAAAGCCAGTTTAAAAAACAATGTATTTTGCTCCCTAAATTAAATTTTATTTTTCTAACAGGGCACAAGTGAAATTATTTGTAACGGGACTTTTCAGTTTAAATCAGGACATTGCAGCTTTTAAAGAGCATCTGAGAGATTTTCTCGTGCAAATCAAGGTAAAGAAGTTCTAGTCTAATAAGAAATATTTCCGAATACATACGAAGATAGTTTCATATTTGATAACTAACAAGTATGAGTTCCAGGCTTCACTGGATAGTATTCTTAAACTTGCATGGAAAGCTGAGTGGAAAGGTTTTTGCAGTTTTACCAATGTTGGTTTTGCTCCACGGTGGTCCCCAATAGTTAGGTTAAGAGTTGGAGGGTAGTTCTAACTATATTTTCTAATCTGTCATAGCTAATGTGACTCCAGTCAATTTCACTAAAATTTGTGTTGCTGCCTACAGTCTAAATTCGGTACGAATGTAGGTTATTCTTCTGCTACACAGATTTAATTCTGCTCAATTTAACAATCACTTCAGTTCAATCTTCCTATTTCCAGAAATATACCTTCCATATCTAACCATAGAAGTAGGGGTCATTCCTGATCGTTTTCCAGTTCTGTAAAGAAAATTAGACTTTCTAAAGTCTTTGGGCAATAGAATTTGGTGACTTTTTTTTTCCCAATTAAGGGACAATTTAGTGTGGTCAACCAACCTACCCTGCACATCTTTTGGGTTGTGGGGGTGAAACCAACGCAGACACGGGGAGAATGTGCAAACTCCACACGGACAGTGACCCAGGGCCGGGATTCGAACCCGTGTCCTCAGCGCTGTAGGCAGCAATGCTAACCACTGTGCCACATGCCGCCCTAGAATTTGGTGACTTAATGTCTTCTGTTTAAAAGATGGAGATATGTCACTCATTTAACTAATTTATATGAAAAAGAGGCTTATTTGAAGATTTTACTTTACATGGGTGAAGTTATCTTTTTAAATGGACGCCTTAATTAAAACTTGCCTGCCCAACATTAAATACTGTATAAAATTTTACAGATTTGACTAGACCTGCACAACATGCTGCATTTTAACTGCTGAGAATGCAATTCAGAACCAAGAAGTTTAGATTTAAATACTAATCTTCCATTATTGTGGGGTCTGACTGGTTGCTGCGTAAATGTGTATTTATGGCATGGGATGCAAAGCTATGATGCCTTTCATAGAATTTACAGTGCAGAAGAAGGCCATTTGGCCCATCGGGTCCTTTTCCTGTAACCCCACCTAACCTAAGGGCAATTTAGCATGGCCAATCCACCTAACCTGCACGTTTTTGGACTGTGGGAGGAAACCGGAGCACCCGGAGGAAACCCATGCAGATACTGGGAGAATGTGCAGACTCCACACAGACAGTGGCCCAAGCCAGGAATTGAACCTGGGACCCTGGAGCTGTGAAGCAACTGTGCTACCATGCCGCCCTGCAGTGGCGGGATTTGAACCCGGATCCCCAGAGCATTTCCTTGGGTCTCTGGTTTACTGGTCCAGTGACAATATCACTGCGCCACTGCCTCCCTCCACCTTGTATGACAACATAACCCCTCAGTGATTCCAGGCTAGGTTTGCACACGGATGCATATGTGCAGGAAGTAATAAGGAGTACTCAATTTGTAAATTTGTCCAAGTCAGCTTAAAAATGAAAATGGTAGTTGTGGAAATAACAAGAGCCTCTAGAAAGCCAACTGATCTTCTTAGACTAATGATCCAATGTAAAACATCCATTATAAAACAATCCTACTTCATGACTTGACACAAGTGGAATAGGTTTTTAAAAGTAGTTTTGTATTGATGCAAGTGGGTATGGAATTTGAGATTACTGCTTCTGCCACTGAAGAATGGAATTGTTCCAAGTTGGATATGATTTTCTTTTTCCTCCCTTTCTCTCTCTCTCTCGCTCTCTCTCTATCTTTTCCTCCCCTCCCCAACGTTTGTTACATATGTTGTTTTTGTCTGCAGGAGTTTGCTGGAGAAGATAGTGCTGACTTGTTCTTGGAAGAAAGAGAGGCTGCATTACGCCAGGCCCAAGAAGAAAAGCATAAAATTCAAATGTCTGTTCCTGGTATTCTTAACCCACATGAAATTCCTGAGGAAATGGTTGATTGAGAAATATGGAGTAAACTAAGTTGTGCTATTTCTTCTGTTCAGACACTTACTAGTGTAGCTTTGCAGAAGGTAATTGCACATCTGTGTTGACCAAAAACAATGCCAATATGTGTATATTAAATCCCTTGTCACCTGGTAGCTCTTTTTACTTAGTATGCAATTTCTATGGCAGTTTTCTTGTGTAATACCTTTTTTCCATTGTTATAAATTAAAAGTTTTGTCATCTTTGTTTAGATTTGCATGCAGTTGTATGAATTAAATCACTTTTTAAAGATCACTTGTGCCCCATTTTATGGTTGGGGGGGGGGGGGGGGAGAGAGGAAAGCTGAAAAGTGGACTTTGCTTGTGCCTCTGCTTGCAAAGTGTACAACAGATATAGGAATTATTTTCAGTAATTGATCACCAAACTCTTAAATTAGGTGTGTGTTACTTTGTTGTAGCATAGCCTTTTTTGCAGCCTAGGAATGAAAGTGATCTGTGGAAAACATGTTCAAAGGGTTGTGTGTCAGGCATGTCCCAGTGCTGCTTTTCAATTGTCTTTATGGGTAGTTGAAAGAAATGGTAATGCTTGACTGAATTAATGCAATTCTAGCCAGATAGTTTGCGGCAAGATCATGTGCATATCATCCCAGTGTAAAGCATCTTGAATGACTTGGGAACACAGTACACTTGGTTATTTTTTATGATTTTTTTTTTGTGTATGTATGTGCTGTCGCTTTGTCGACAACAGCTTTTTGTTTTCCTCAATGAGGAGTGTTGCTCATTTGTGAGCCTTCATTAATTCTAAGTGAAAGTGGTTAAATATTTATCGAGTTAGCATAGGCTGCATCTTTATAAACAGCTCATGAAAATACTGATGGCTTTTGATGACTTGTACTAATTTACATTGTTTACCATGCTGTAGTGCTTCCAGAACACTACTTAAGAGCAAAATAAATTTGGTTTACATTTAAAGTATGCCGTCTGACCTTGATATTCCTTGTTTTACTTTCAAATTGATGTGAATTTTCAAAATTGTTTTACGGATGCAATAATAAATTTTGAGGGGTTTGAGTTTTAACAGCACTGATATTTATCCACTAAATCTGGGCCACATTTGCTGCAGTTATTATTGTACTGTAATTGAATTGGATCTTTTGCCTTGGATGTCAATGAGACATGAAATGCCAACTTGTTATGTGCATTAATCATAGAATTTACAGTGCAGAAGGAGGCCATTCAGCCCATTAAGTCTGCACCAGCCCTTGGAAAGAGCACCCTACTTAAGCCCACACCTCCACCCTATCCAAGTAACCCCACCTAACCTCTTGGACACTATCAGGCAATTTAGCATAGCCAATCCACCTAATGTGCAGAATGCATCACAGTTTAATGACACAAACAGGCCATTTAGCCTGTGGTTATGTTCACACCAACTTTCTTCGACCCCTACTTCAACTTATCCATCATCATTCAATTATTTTCTTCCTCGCGTACTTAGTTGGCTTCTCAAATGCATTGATGTTGTTCACTTCAATTACTTTGTGGTATTGAGTTCCACATTCTAACTACTCTGGATTTTTAAAAAATGTTCCTAAATTCCTTATTGGATTTATTAGTAACTTTTATATTCATGGCCCCTATTATTGGACACCCCCATAAATCCCTTGGTCTACTCCATTATTTTATAAACTTACTGGGTCACCTTTTTAATGAAGAAAACAGCTGATGCATGTTCAACATTCCATTCTGGTAGCATTCTTAAAATATTTTTTCACCATTGTGAAATGCTTCTATAATCCTTTTTGTAACATGGTGACATGAACTGCAAAACACTTGTGTGGTCCTTCAAGGTTCCAGAAGTTTAATATTACTTCTCTGCTTTTCAGTTCTAATCTACTAGAAATAAACCCAGGTGCACTCTTTTGCATTTTATCTAACCTTGTTGATTTGTGTCATGACTTTTAATCTGCGAATTTGTACCTGTCCCTTTGCTCCTGTGCCCCAGTTACTCTTGTGCAATACGTGATTTCCTTATGAATATCTTCTACTAAAGTCAACATCTGATATGATCAGGGATCTATACCTAAAGTATTACCCAGACTGTTTTTGTCTTCAAATTTCCAATATTTTTACTGGTGCTGCTGTTCATTAAAGTAGTGGTGAACTGCAGGTGTTGGTGCATCCATTTTGTTTCAACCTTCATTGGCTCGGGGTTGGGCAATCTTTATGTGGGAAAGCAATGATATGTCATGCCATATTCATTGTTTCTCATTCAAAAGTGTCTTAAATCTAATGTGAGAAGGGTTTAGCAACTTGGAGTAAAAACAACAAATGCTAGAAATACATGGGTCTAGCAGCAGCTGTGGCGAGAGAAACAGCTAATGTTTCAGGTTAGGACAACAGAACTGGAGGGAAATAGCAGCAAGTTAGATATTGGAATGTCATTTTCTGCTGCATTGAACCACTTGGATAAATGGTCATTCTGCTCCTGCAATGGTTAGTTAGAGTTGATATGGGAAGGGTTCTTTATTTTAGGTCAATAAGCAAGTTCTGCAGGATAACTGGTGGTGGAGTGCAGTTGGCTCGCCTGAAATTGCAGAAGCTCAAAAACACACCAGAAGTGTTTTTTTTCTTTTCTTAAAACTTTTTTATTAAAAAAACAACAACTAGAATTTTTAAGTCCAAGATCAGAGAATGTATAGATTTATGAAGAGTAGGTCACATAGGGCAGAACAAGGCTAGCAGTGTGGGTTTAATTCCTGTACCGGTCTCTCCAAACAGGCACCGGACTAGGGGCTTTTCACAGTAACTTCATTTGAAGCCTACTTGTGACAATAAGCGATTTTCAATTGAACTTCCCCTTTGCACTTTGTTGTTTAAAAACTAAATTTAGGACTTCCGGTTGCGGCTATGCCTGGGTAGGTCGCACGTTCGGCAGCTCCCGCCGAAAATTGACATTTGGGCCCTTTTAAGGAGCCCCAGTGGCACTTGGTTGAAGATTCTCGGGGTGGGAAGACAGCAGTAAGGTACCCCCAGCACTGTATGGAGTGGACCAGGAGCGGTGTGGTCAAAAAAGGGGCATTAGAGAGGAGAACGGGTGCGAAAAAGCAAGATGGCGGCGGGCGGAGACCAGGCAGTGTGGCTCAATGGTCACGGGAGCAGCAAGAGTTTCTATGAAGCTGCTTTGCGGAATTGAAGGCAGAGATGTTGGCCCCTATGAAGGTGTCGATAGAAAGGCTGGTAGAGACACAGAAGATGCAGGGGACAGCGATTAAAGAGGTGCAGCAGAAGGCCTCTGATAACGAGGACGAGATCCTGGGCCTGGCAGTGAAGATGGAGGCGCTCCATAAAAAGTGGCAGGAGAAATTCGAGGATCTGGAGAACAGGTCGAGAAGGAAGAATTTGCGGATTTTGGGTCTCCCTGAAGGTGCGGAGAGCCCCGATGCTGGGGCGGATGTAGCCAAGATGCTGAGTACTGTAGCCACCTAAGATGGACACTGGGCTACAAAATGGAGAACTGCTAAGGCTGCAGGGAGAAAACAGTCTTAGCAAGGACAAGCAGTTTGCAGAAGGCTAATTAGCATTCTGCACGTACAGAAACCAGTTTATGGCCAGGTGCAGAATCTCAGCTAAAGGTGTAAATGGCAACAACGATTTACATAGTAGTGAGGTGATCTAGATCCAGGCCCACACAATAGAAACATTTAGGTTTGAATGGATACTTTGAGTAGACGCCCAGACAAAACGGCACCATAAGTATCCATCACAAAGCACCAAAGAGACCACCCCACCCATCGAGAAGCGACCCTCAGATTGGGGGGTTTGGAAAATATCGATTGGGAGAAGACCCAATCGATATACAGCAGGTAGAGACCGCCCCGAAGAGGCACGGACTTTGGGGGGGGACCTATAAAAGTAGACCCCGCACATGGTCCGGTCTGTTGTCTTGGCTCCGGCTCTCTGCTGTCTTCATCGCTTTGCTGATACATTGCATCCTGACTCCAGTTCCATCACCAGCCGTTGAGCCACCAGCCATCGAACTGTAAGTTTCACCACAACGATCGCTCCGTGAGCCAAACTTGCTAGACCCTGACGACCTTTAACACTCTGAGAGTTGCAGACCAAGAACGGGACGAAGGCCTCGCTCCCTGACCTTGCCTGTTCCTGTTTAGATAAGTATTTTAGTCGTTTAGTTTAGAAGTAACTTCGTCTCTTTAGCGTATGCATGTGTATTTATTATATTTGTTATAATAAATATCAATCGTTTGAACTTACTAATCGGTGTACAGATTTATTACTTTGAACCTGACCTTGATATACTTGTGAGGTGTCTAAATACGGCACCTGGCGACTCCAAGCATAATTACATACACAGAGCTGTAGTAGTGTTAAGCACACGGCCTTTAAACGGAGGCGTGTTAATACACTCCAATAAAACGTGTAATACACTCAAGTAAAACGTGCAACAGTACACTGATGGGCGCAGGAGCCTTACCAAGGCCCTTGGAGCTGGATGGGGCGCACAGAGTCCTGGCGAGGAGACAGAGAGCGAATGAGCTGCCGAGAGCTGTAGTGGCGAGGTTTCACCGTTACACCGACAGGCAGCGCGTCTTGAGATGGGTGAAGAAGGAGCGGAGTAGCAGGTGGGAGAATGCTGAAATTTGCATTTACCAGGACTGGAGTGCAGAGCTGGCCAAGAAGAACATAGAACATTACAGCGCAGTACAGGCCCTTCGGCCCACGATGTTGCGCCGTCCTGTGAAACCCCTCTAAAGACCCTCTGCACTATTCCCTTATCGTCCATATGCCTATCCAATGACCATTTGAATGCGTTTAGTGTTGGCGAGTCCACTACTGTTGCTGGCAGGGCATTCCACGCCCGTACTACTCTCTGAGTAAAGAACCTACCTCTGACATCTGTCCTATATCTATCTCCCCTCAATTTAAAGCTATGTCCCCTTGTGCTGGACATCACCATCTGGGTAGGATTCAATCGGGCCACGGTGTTTCTCCACTGAAAGGGGGTGAAGTTTGGGCTGTTGCAGTCCGTGTGACTGTGGGTCACATATCAGGACCGTCACCACTATTTTGGTACGCTGGACGAGGTGTGGACCTTTGTCAAAAATGAGACGCTGGACTCAAATTAGTGGTTTGTAACATGTTTTGGGAGATGTTGTGGAGTGGGAGAGGGTGATTTTGTGTTTCTTTTTATTTCTGTGCGGGCGCTGATCTGGGAGGGGTTGTTCCCTGCGTCCGGTGGGGGGAAAAGGGGCCAGGAACCCTGGGCCTCTGGGGATGGGGGTGAAGTTGTAGGAGAATGGAGCTGCGCCATAGAGGGCGGGGTCAGCCCGGACTGGGAGTGCGGGTTTTCTTTTCCTGCGGATAGGTGGCGGGGCCGGACGCAGGGAGGCGGTATTGGATTGGAGTCCACATTGGACTTGAGTCCAACCTGGAGTGTAGGACCTGCCCTACCCATCCCTTCCTCAGCCTGGTCTAATCTGCAACTTTCAGGTGCGTCTCCTGTAGCATAGTGCGCAAATACTTGGGCCCTCTTGACCAGCCCATTTAGGCCTCTCACATTCTACGTGATCAATGACAATGGGGAGGTCTCGGTGAGTGTGGTCTGGAAGGCATTGGTTAGAGGGGAGCTGATCTCAATCAGGGCTCACAGAGAGAAGAGGGAGAGGGATAGATTGGTAGGAGAGATATGCAGAATCCCCCGTGGAGGGGCTGTTGAAGGAGCGCCAGAGCCTCCAAACAGAGTTTGACTTGTTGACGATGGGGAAAGCTGAGGCCCAGTGGAGAAAGGTACAAGGAGCAGCATATGAATATGGGGAGAAGGCGAGTCGGATGCTGGCACATCAGCTACGGCAGGAGGAGCGGCTAGGGAAATTGGGGGAATCCGGGACAAGGGAGGGAATACGATGCAGAGTCCAGTCAGAATAAATGAGGTCTTGAGGGTCTTTTATGAGAACTTGTACAAATCAGAGCCCCGGGGGGGGGGAAGAGATGCAGTGGTTCCTGTACCAATTGAGGTTTCCAAGGGTGGAGGATGAGCAGGTAGAGTACTTGGGGGCCCCGATTGGGATGGAGGAGCTGGTTAAGGGGTTGGGGAGTATGCAGACGGGCAAGGCCCCAGGACCGGGGTTCCCGATTGAATTTTATGGGAAGTTTTCGGAACTGTTGGCTCCGTTGCTGTTGAGAACTTCTAACAAGACGAGAGAAAAAGGAAGTCTTCCCCTGACGATGTCGAGAGAGCAATGATCTCGCTTATTCTCAAGCGGGACAAAGACCCGCTGCAGTGTGGCTCATGTAGGCCGATTTCACTCCTTAATGTGGATGCGAAGTTGTTGGCGAAGGTCCTGGCCACTAGAATTGAGGATTATGTCCCGGGAGTGATGCATGAGGATCAGACGGGATTTGTGAAGGGCAGGCAGTTAAATGCAAATGTGCGGAGGCTTCTGAATGTGATCATGATGCCCTCGGATGACCGACTGGTAGAAAGGGACGACACCGTACTGGAGGCAACAAGAATGAAATGGGAGGACGACCTGGGGATTGAGATAGGGTGGGGACTCTGGAGCGAAGCACTGCATAGGGTCAACTCCACCTCCACGTGCGCAAGGCTCAGCCTGACGCAACTAAAAGTGGTACATAGAGCCCACTTAACAAGAAACCGTATGAGTAGGTTCTTCCCGGAGGTGGAGGACAGATGTGAACGGTGCCAAAGAGGCCCGGCCAACCACGCCCACATGTTCTGGTCTTGCCCCAGACTTGTGGAGTACTGGTCAGCCTCCTTCGAGGCTATGTCCAAAGTGGTGGGGGTGAGGGTGGAGCCATGCCCGATAGTGGCGGTCTTCGGGGTTTCAGACCAGCCAGATCTATTCCTGGTGAGGAAGGCGGATGCCCTTGCCTTTGCCTCCCTGATCGCTCGCCGTAGAATCCTGTTTGGCTGGCGGTCAGCAGCACCGCCCAGAGCTGCAGACTGGCTGTCCGACCTCTCGGAATCTCTCCAAATGGAGAAAATCAAATTTGTCATCCGAGGGTCAGACGACGGCTTCCACAGAACGTGGGAGCCATTCATGCAATTGTTCCGGGACCTGTTTGTGGCCAACGAACAAGAGGAAGAATAGTCGGGTGGCCAAGAATCGGGAAAATGGACGGGAATCGGGGGAAGGTAGCCGGGGGGGGGGGGGGGAGGGGGGGCTACGGGTTAGTTATAAGGGTTTGATGGCTACCTAAGGCCCAAAACCAAACTGTAAATAAATGCCTATAAACATGTGCCTCGGCCATATTGGGGAATGTAAAATATGTATGCCGGCTAAAGGGGGCGGCCACAGTTGTTATTATGAAGATGCTTACCTGTAAATATACATGTTAATTTTTGCATGTTTTTTTTTCAAATAATTTGTAATTTGTTGGATATAAAATATGAAAACTCAATAAAAAACATTTAAAAAAAAAAAAAAATGATGCCCTCGGAGGGGGGGGGGGGGGGGATGCAGAGGTGGTGGCGGCTATGGACGCAGAGAAGGCCTTTGACCGGGTGGCGTGGGAGTACCTGTGGGAGGTGCTGGGTAGGTTTGGGTTTGGAGAGGGGTTCATAGGGTGGATTAAATTGTTATACCAGGCCCCAGTGGCAAGTGTATCGACGAACAGGTTGGGGTCAGAGTACTTTAGACCAGTGCATCTCAAACTATCTGATGTGGTGTACCGGCAGTTTTTTTTTCAATGTGCCAGGGACCGGTAAGCGAAACAAGCCAATCCAGGATTACTGTCTCTTTCTTTTCTGGAAACACTCCAAGTACCGGCAGACGATGGCTCGAGTACCGGCACCGGTACTCGTACCACACTTTGAGAAGCACTGCTTTCGACTATATCGTGGAACGAGGCAGGGGTGCCCCCGTTCCCCCCCCTGCTGTTTGCTTTAGCGATTGAGCCATTGGCCATGGCGCTGAGGGAATCTAGAAGCTGGTGGGGGTTTGGTTCGGGAAGGGGGGAGGAGCACCGCGTCTCACTATATGTGGATGATTTGCTTTTGTATATTACAGACCCGGTGGAGGTGATGGGGGAGGTTATGCAGACCCTTAGGGAGTTTGAAGACTTCTCTGGGTATAAGCTTAATGTTGGGAAGAGTGAGCTCTTTGTGGTGCATGCGCAGGGTCAGGAAAAGAGATTGGAGGAGCTGCCGCTCAAGATGGTGGAGAGGAGTTTTCGGTATTTGGGTATTCAGGTGGCCAAGAGTTGGGGCTTGCATAGGCTCAATCTGGTGCGGCTGGTGGACCAGATTGAGGAGGACTTTAAGAGGTGGGACATGCTTCCGCTCTCCCTAGCGGGTAGGCTGCAGTCTGTCAAGATGACGGTCCTCCCTAGGTTTTTGTTTGTGTTTCAGTGCCTGCCCATCCTCAACCCTAAGACCTTTTTCAAGCATGTGAGCAAGAGTATCATGGGATTTGTGTGGGCCAATAAGACCCCGAGGGTTAAAAGACTGTTCTGGGGCGCAGTTTGGGGGGGGGGGTTGGCGCTGCCGAATCTGTGTAGCTACAACTGGGCAGCAAACGTGTCGATGATTCGGAAGTGGATAATTGAGGGCGAGGGGGCGGCATGGAAAAGACTAGAGGTGGCGTCTTGTGTAGGTACTAGCCTGGGGGCACTGGTGATGGCACCGTTGCCGCTTCTGCCGACGTGGTATACCACGAGCCCGGTGGTGACGGCGACGCTGAAGATTTGGCGGCAATGGAGGCGGCACGGGGGGGGGGGGGGGGGGGAGACGGGGGCCTCAGTCTGGTCCCCGATACGGAATAACCATAGGTTTGCCCCGGGTAGGATAGATGGTGGGTTTCAAAGCTGGCACCGGGCTGGAATTAGAAGGCTGGGGGATCTATTCATTGACGGGACTTTTGCCAGCTTAAAGGCACTGGAGGAGAAATTTGGGCTACCCCCGGGGAATACCTTCAGGTACATGCAGGTTCGGGCGTTTGTCAGGAAGCAGGTAGGAGAATTGCCATTGCTGCCTGCCCAAAGGATACAGGACAGGGTGATTTTGGGTGTGTGGGTCAGAGAGGGTAAGATCTTGGAGATGTACCAGGAACTGCTGGAGGCGGAGGAAGCCTCGGTGGAGGAGTTGAAGGGCAAATGGGAGGAGGTGGATGAGGGCCTGTGGGCTGACGCCCTGGGCAGGGTCATTTCCTCATCTTGCGCCAGGCTCAGCCTGATCCAGTTTAAAGTGTTACACAGGGCGGATATGACAGGGGCGAGGATGAGTACGTTTTTTGGGGTGGAGGACAGATGTGTGAGGTGTTCGGGGAGCCCAGCAAACCATGCCCATATGTTCTGGGCGTGCCTGGCGCTTGCGGAGTTCTGGAAGGGCTTTGCAAAGGGGGATAGCGATATTTGGGGTATCGGAGGATCCGGGAGTGCAGGAGTCGAAAGAGGCCGGAGTTCTGGCCTTTGCCTCCTTGGTAGCCCGGAGAAGGCTCTTGCTAGTGTGGAGGGACGCGAAGCCCCCAAGTGTGGAGGCTTGGATCAATGACATTGCGGGGTTTCTTAGGTGGGAGAAGATAAAGTTTGCCTTGCGAGTGTCCTTGCAGGGGTTTTCCGGGCGGTGGCAACCGTTCCTTGACTTTCTCGCGGAACGTTAGGTGGAGGTGGGGGGGCTGATTTCTTTTTCTTTTTGAAAGGGGCGCTCGCCCTATTTTGTTTTGAGTTGGGTGTTAATTTGTTAAACTGTTTATCATTTAGAGGGTTAAGTTTTCTCTTTGGTTGGCATGTTGCCCTTTTCTCTTTGTATTATTTTCCTTTTTGGAGTGTTCTGTAAAACTTTTTGAAAAACTTTGAACAAATACATTTAAAAAAAAACAAAAATTTAGAGTACCCAATTCATTTTTTCCGATTAAGGGGCAATTTAGCGTGGCCAATCCAACTACCCTGCACATCTTTGGGTTGTGGGGGTGAAACCCATGCAAACACGAGGAGAATGTGCAAACTCCACACGGACAGTGACCCAGGGCAGGGATCGAACCTGGGACCTCTGCTAACCACCGTGCTGCCCTACCACTTTGCACTTTGACTGACCCCTCCATTCCCCCCCCCCCCCCCCCCCCCCCCCCCCCCCCCCCATAGAAAGTTGTTTGTTACTTACTTGGCTCTTGAAGGTTCCTTCACTTCCTGGGACTCAGTCTCCCAAAGTGCCAGAAAGGTGCTATGGGTATCTGGGTGTAAACAGTTCTGCTGTAAACTGCACTTCTATGAAAGGGAGTTGGGGTCAGAATAGCTCATCAGCAGTGCCACCTGGATGCAAGATTAATGTGTTTCATGTTGCCATGGGGAAAGAGGGCAGAGAGATCAGGTTACAAGCTTCCTACAAATCAATATCATAAACACACAGCAGTTCTGTGTGCTCAGCAGAGAAGAGACTGCAGAGCTTTGCAAGCTACCACAACCAAATACACAAGATGGTCTCTAGCTAAAGAGGTGCATTTTGCAGTCTTTTGAGGATTCTGGCAGATTTGGCTTGGCTTGGCCATGGGGAAGAATAATCATCAGATAAGGCTTTATTGTTGATGGTGGATTTAAGAAACACTGAAAACTGAGGAAAGTGCCTGGAAACAGTCAACTTGGCAAAACAGGGATACATGAACCCATTGGAAGTTGGGAGCATCTGTGGACTGCTTGCTGAAAGGACAAAGGTTCCATGGAGAGTGCAATGGGTGATAAATCTAAAAGGGGAATGTCACTTTGCATAGTTTAAAGTATACATTGCCTGGGCAGCACTGGCGCAGTGTGTTAGCCCTGTGCCTCACGGCGCCGAGGTCCCAGGTTCGATCCCAGGTCTGGGTCACTGTCCGTGTGGAGTTTGCACATTCTGCCCGTATTTGCGTGGGTTTTGCCCCCACAACCAAAAGATGTTCAGGGTGGGTGGATTGGCAATGCTAAATTGCCCCTTAATTGGAAAAAAATTAATTGGGTACTCTAAATTTAAAAAATACGTGTTTGCCAATCGTGTTTCTTTTTGGCATTGTTACAGTAAAAGTTTCAAAATGAATTATTTTGCAGTGTCATCCTTTTGTCAAGAAACTGGAAGAATCTCTTTAAACATCATCGTTGGTTTCATAACAATTAACGCTATTGCTTGAGGAGGTTTGAAAATTTAAAGTAATAGTTGTTCAAATGCCATTTAAAAGGAAGCAGATCCTTCATTTTTCTGAATGGGTTTAAGCTTAATTTGAATAAATAACCATTCTATTTCAACAGACATCCTAAATATTTGAAAAGGTTCTCCTAGTGTCATGTTAATTGTCAAATTGACAGTACCAAATTAAAATACAGTCGTGCCAAATAGAATTCTGGTTTTTGGACGTAGGTAATTTTTAAAAAACTTCTTGCCAAGTTATGGACTTGGGGCAATTGGAAATATTAGTTAATTGTTCTACAGTGGTCTTAATTTTTTTTGTTCCAAAGATTTTTTTGTTAATTCAAATAGGCTCCTGTGTGTGAATTAAGTATATTCTATTAAATAAAGGAAAACCAATTGGTTAAGTTAGTAAGAAGAAGGAAAGTGAATTAGAAATAATGAACAAAAGCAAAACTTTGTAACTTTCAAATCTTCACAGTGGTCTTGCCCTGCTGCAACTGAGGATACAAGGGAGAGAGCTGATTGGTAAGTAGTGGACAAGGTCGGCAAGTCTTTCCAACTTTCATCAATTATAGATTGAAAATAAGTTTTGTGGTTTATAATCTGTCATGGCATTACCACTGGTAGTTACAAGGGCAAGCAAAGAAGGGTCGCAGAAAATTGGAGTTAATCTCACTAGTGGGGAGGGAGCGGAGTTGGTGCAAACTCAGGGAGGAGCTTCGGAACAGTAAGTATTAATAACTCACCTGTTGGGTATCAAAGACTGTGAAAAAAAAACGGAAAAGTAAAGCTGTGACCTGATTGGTTGGTTGGGAATCTGTTCTAAATTTGAAAAACTAGAGTAATTAACCAAGTAGAGGAGTAACTTGGAGATTACCGTGTCTGCGTGGGTTTCCTCCGGGTGCTCCGGTTTTCTCCCAAAAGTCCTGAAATGTGCTTAAAGGTGAATTGGATATTCTAAATTCTACTTCTGTGTACCTGAACAGGTGCCGGAATGTGGCGACTAGGGGCTTTTCTCAGTAACTTCATTTGAAGTGTTAATGTAAGCCTATTTGTGACCATAAAGATTCTATTATATAAATTTAAATTTAATAAGTATTTTTTAAAATAAATTTAGAGTACCTAATTCATTTTCTCCAATTAAGGGGCAATTTAGCTTGGCCAATCCACCTACCTTGCACATCTTTGGGTTGAGAGGGTGAAATCCATGCAAACATGGGGAGAATGTGAAAACTCCACGTGGACAGTGACCCAGAGGAGGGATCAAACCTGGGACCTAGGCGCCGTGAGGCAGCAGTGCTACTCACTGCGCCACCATGCTGCCCAAAAAGTATTTAGTTTAATGTAATTAATTAATTAGTACTAAATTGATATTTTGACTTAATTAATTAGTGAAAAGAAACTAGTGCTAGATATGTCAGTCAGCAGAGTGTAGTGCTCTAACTGTGAGACATGGGAGGTCCGTGATATTTCCAGCGTTGCAGATGACTACATCTGCAGGAAGTGTACCCAGTGGCAGCTCCGCACAAACCGCATGGTTCGCTTAGAGCAGCAGTTGGATGCACATAAGAGCATGCAGATGGCGGAAAGTGTCATAGACAGAGATGTGGTCATACCTAAGGTGCAGTTACACAGATGGGTAACCGCTAGAAAGGGCAGGCAGTCAGCAGAAATCCCCCATGGCTGTCCCCCTTTCTAACAAGTATATTGTTTTGGATACTGTTAGGGGGATGGCCTATCAGGGGAAAACAACAGCAATGGCCAGAACAGTGGCACCATGGATGGCTCTGTTGTTCAGCAGGGAGGGTCAAAGCACAGAAGAGCAAAAGTCATAGCGGATTCCAAAGCACAGATAGCCACTTCTGTGGTCGTAAAAAAGACTCCAGGATGGTATGTTGCCTCCCTGGTGCCAGGATCTGGGTTGCCGCTGAACAGCTGCAGGGCATCCTGAAGGGTGATAAGGCAGGAGCTGTCGGGTTATAATCTCTGGATTACTTCCAGTGCCAAGTGCGAATGAGTATAGAAATAGAATAACACAGATGAATGCATGGATAAGAGTTGGTGCAGGAGGAAGGGTTTTAGATTCCTGGACCACTGGGACCTTTTCTGGGGAAGATGGGACCTGTACAACCGGGACGGTTTACATCTGAACCAGAGTGGGACTAACATCCTTGGTACTGGGTTTGGGTTTGCTAGTGCTGTTGTGAGGAGTTTAACCTAATGGCAGGGGGAGGGGATGCAGACTGTTAGCAGAATAGGACAGTGTATCACAGAAAAACAATCCAGTCAGAGGGAATACAACAGTAGTAAGCTTCAGAAGAGTAAGACAAGGCTGAATGGCCTCTTCTTTAACACCAGAGTATTACAGGTAAAATGGATGAGTTGAGGTCGAGGGTTGACATGTGGAATTATGATCTGGTAGCCATCATGGAGACGTGGTTAAGGGATGGGCAGGATTGGCAGCTTAACATCGCGGGATATAGAGTCTTAAGGAGGGACAGGAGGGGAACAAAGAGGGGGGAGGTATTGTACTATTAGTTAAGGAGTCCATTACTGCAGTAAGGAGAGATGATATCTTGGGGGTGGTGTGGAACAAGGGCCAACCAAAGCAAATACATGAGCAAGAGCAGCATAGGGCGTCGTGAATAGTGTTCTTGCAGGGAACAGGTCAGTCCAAGGGAGAGCCATTGAGGAGTCTAGTAGCTGCCTAGAAGAAGCTGTTCCTATGTCTGGATGTGCGGGTCTTCAGACTTCTGTATCTTCTGCCTGATGGAAGGGTCTGGAAGAGGACAAAGCCTGGTTGGGAGGGGTCTTTGTCTGTCTTCCTGACGCAGCAAAAGATGTGGACAGAAACAATGGGAGGGTGGTAAGCTTGGATGATGCGTTAGGCTGAGTTCACCACACTCTGTAGTTTCTTGCGATCTTGGGCCAAGCAGTTGCAATTCCAAGCTGTGATGTAGCCAGATAGGATGCTCTCTATGGCACATCTGTAGAAGTTTGTGAGAGTCGATGCAGACATGCTGAATTACTTTAGCTTCCGTAAAAAGTAGAGACGTTGTTGGGCTTTCTTGGCTGTTGCATCAACGTGAGTGGACCAGGACAGACTGTGATGGTAACCCCCAGGAACTTAAAATTATCGACCATCTCTACTTTGAAGTCATTGATGTAGACAGGGGGGGGGGGGGTCGTGCTTAGCTTCCTGAAGTCGATGATCAGTTCTTTGGTCTTTTCGACATTAAGAGATTGTTTTCGGTACATCATGCAACCAAGTGATCTATCTCCCTTCTGTAGTCTGATTTATCGTTGTTTGAGATACGACCCACCAAAGTCGTATCATCCGCAAACTTATAGATCGAATTGGAGTTAAATCTTGCCATACAGACTGCTGCTTTAGGGACTGGAAGCCAGTGTCCAGTGGCATACCACACGGATCTGTGCTGGGTCCCCAATTAATCGTAATTTATATAAATGACTTAGATGACTGGGGGGGGGGGGGGGGTAAGGATCAGTAAGTTTGCGGGTGACACAAACATAGGCCGGGTGGTTAACAGTGAGGCTGAGTCTTGGGTTACAGGAAGATCTAGATCGGATGGTCAAATGGGCAGAAAAGTGGCAGATGGAATTTAATCCTGAACAGGGCGAGGTGTTACACTTTGGAAGGAGCAATTTAACAAGGAAATATTCAATGAATGGCACCACACTGAAAAGTCCTGAGGAACAAAGAGACCGTGGCATGTTTGTAAATAGATCTCTGAAGGCAGAAGGGCAGGTTAATAAAGTGGTGAAAAAGGCATACGGTACACTTGCCTTTATCAATTGTGGCATAGATTACAAAAGCAAGGAAGTAATGTTGGAGTTCTATCGAACATTGGTGAGGCCACGGTTTGAATACTGTATGCAGTTCTGGTCGCCACGTTATAGGAAGGATGTGATTGCACTGGAGCGGGTGCGGAGGCGTTTCATCAGGATGTTGCCTGGGATGGAACATTTTATTTCATTTTATTAAAATTTAGAATACACAATTTTTTTTCTTCCAATTAAGGGACAATTTAGAGTGGCCAATCTACCTACCCTGCACATGTTTGGGCTGTGGGCGTGAAACCCACAAAGGCACGGGGAGAATGTGCAAACAACCCACATACACTGTGGGGCTGGGATCGAACCCGGTTCCTCAGTATTGTAGGCAGCAGTACGAACCACTGCTCCACCGTGCCGCCCCCAGGGATGGAACATTTTAGTTATGAAGAGAGGTTGGATAGGCTTGTGGTGTTTTTGCTGGAACAAGAAGACGGAGGGGCGACCTGATCGAGGTGTACAAAATTATGAGGGGCATGGACAGTGTGGATAGGGAACAGCTGTTCCCTTTAATTGAAGAGTCAATTACGACGGGACACCAGTTCAAGGTGAGGGGCGGGAGGTTCAAGGAGGATTTGAGGAAAATCTTTTTTACCCACAGGGTGGTGACGATCTGGAACGCATTGCCTGGGAGGGTGGTAGAGGCGGGTTGCCTCACAGCCTTTAAAACATACCTGGATAAGCACGTGGCATGTCGAGGCTATGGGCAAGTGCTGGCAAATGGGTTTTTCATGTGGCGGTGCAGACTCAATGGGCCAAAGGGCCCTTTTTTGCACTGTAGTTTTCTGGATTCTGTGAAAACTGCTTCATATTTTCTACCTTTAATTGCTTTTGAAAGTTCCCTAAATTCAGGCCAAATCCAACTTTCAAGATAGAAAAGCTTCAGCTCTATATCTTAACATTTGCGAAATATTTCTCGAGTTATATATGTTTTATTTTTAGTATAAGTAAATGATGAAATCAGCAGAAAATTGTATTCAACTGTTCATATGCAGGGATAGGAATGTGACGACACCATAGTCAACTGGACAATTTATCTTGCGTGAACAAAAGAATATAATTTTACAATAATGGTGCACTCCTCATCTTTGTGTACAGCAGGTCAGGAAGAGTATTTTGCTTGGACAGGTGATTGATATACATTTGGAGTTTGTTTTTTCCTCCATCTATCTCCCTTCAAGTGCGTACTATTTTTTGGCTGAGATTTCAAACACTACTGTCCAGTGTTATCCCTTTTGAGGAACTGCTATTCACCATCTAAATAAATAACTTGCATTGAAGGAGTCCTTTTCACAACCTCTGAACATCCAAAGGAATTGTGGTATCCAATTGGTGCACAGGAAGACACAAAAACAAAAATTAAATGACCAGATTATCTGTTTAAGGTATTGGCTGCAGAATAAATGTTGGACAGGGCATTGGGTGAACTCCCCTCCTCCTCTTCAAATGATACTATGGGATCTGATCCATTTGCTTGGGCATAAAGGCTTGGTTCATCCCTCTGTACTGCATTGAAGTGCCAGCCTAGATTGTGTGTGCAAATCTCTGAAGGAAGCATTCTGGCTCAGAGGTGAATGTGCTACTACTGAGCCCAGCTGCCACCTCATATTATTTATTGGGATGTGGATGTTGTTGGCAGGGTCAGCAATGATTTTGCATCCCTATCTGCTCGATGAAATTGGTGTGAGTAGTTTTCCCATATGCCATTTTGCCACATCTAGTCAATTTACGTAACTACATGGGACTTCTGGTGACGGCGGGCGGGAGGCAGCCGCACATTGGAGGGCTCCCGTTCGGGAATGACATTTTCGGGGTTTAATGCCTGGTCCCAGGGACAACGGAGGCGGCAAAAGCAGGGAGAAGGCACAGTGAAGGGAAATGTTGAAAATAAGTTTAAAAACAGCCATGAAAAAAGCGGCTGAAAGTCCGTCGAGGAACGGAAAGGTCACCGCGGGGACTGCAAGAAAAGTGAAGGCGGGGACACCAGGAGAGGCCGCATTGCCCACGGCTGAAGAAATTACTAAGGTGATGGCCGTGGAATTCGAAAGGCAGTTCACAAAACACATGGAAGTGATGAGGAAGGAGATGGGGGTGGTATTGAAAGTGCTGGTGGAGGTGCGGAAGCAAGGTGAGGTGCTGAAGGAAGTGGAAGAGACATTATTGCAGCACAGTGATCATCTTACCTCAATGGGGAAGGAGATGCGGAAGGTGATAGAGATCAACAAGGGTCTGCGAGCCAAAATGGACGACTTGGAAAACAGATCCAGGCAACAGAATCTGAGGATTGTGGGTCTGCCTGAAGGAGTTGAAGGCCCGAGGCCGACTGAGTATTTTGCCACGATGTTGGCGAAGCTATTGGGGGAGGGGGGATGATCCCTCCCGATTATGAACCGGATCGGTACCAAAGGAGAGTGAGCCGCTAAGAGTAGTGACTATGTTTTCATAGGTACAGTGTGAAGGAGAAGGCCCTGTGCTGGGCAAAGCAGAAGCAGGTGGTACAGTGGGCTGGAGCTGGTATACGCATATATCAGGATTTTATGGTGGAGCTGGCGAGGAGGCAGGCTGCCTTCAGCGGGTGAAGAAGGCACTGTACATCAGTAAAGAGCAGTGCGGCATAGTATACCCAGCTAAGTTGAGGGTGACTGTGGCTGAATTAAGAAGTGGTCATGTACCGATACAGCCTCATGTAACTGTATTTTTTCACTGCGTGCTGGTGTATGTGCTAAATGAGCCAATGTTACATATATTTGGACAAGGGAAGAGATGGGACGTTCACTTGCAATGATGGTTCTTTGGGGCTTGGGTGTGTATGCGGGGTTTGTGTGCTGAAGGGGATTTCTTGGTTTTCCTGGGACCGGGCAAGGGGGAAAGAGACCAGGGCGGGGGCCTCCATGCTGGCCAGTTTAAGCCGGCCAGTGAACAGGAGTGAGGTGGGGGGAGGGGCTGCGGCCATCTGAGCCTGGCAGAACAGGTTCTGATGAGTCTAGCCGGGGTGGAAGGAACAGAGGTTAGGGGGAGGAGTTTTATAAGTGGAAGTGGCGGGGAGGGGGTTTTACAATTCATGGGTGTCATTTACGGTACTCTTTCGGGGATTGGATGGCATTGAATGTTAGGGGGGGTGGACTCTATAGGTCAATGGTGACCATAGGCGATTCCTGATTCCTTTTTCTTTTTTCTGTTTTTCCCACCGTGGGAGGGTTTATTTTATTTGATGCTTATATTGTCAGGTGGGCCGTTGTTTGGGGTGGTGGGAGGATGGGATTGTTGTTGTTGAGAAGGGGTTGACTTTGTATTTGTTACCGTTTACTGCTTGTTGGTGGGGTGTAAATTCTGAAGAAAATGTGGAAATGGAGAATAAAAATATTTTACAAAAAAACATTTACATAACTACATTTCCGAAGTAATAAACTGGCTAGGACTTCCTGAGGAAATGAAAGATGCTGCACCAATGGAAATCTTTCTTTTATAATTGGTATTTACAATTAACAATAGCTGTATCAATATCTCAATGTGCAAGTTTGCACATTGCAATGTAACTAAACCAAGTGTCAACAACACACAAAATCCAGATAAACCATTTATTTTGCTTTAAAGAATTTAGATTCTGATTATACCAATCTAATTTCATCAAAAGACATTCCAATAATTAATTAAATTAAACCAGATTACTTACTTAGTTCTTTCGGTCTCGTGCGGGACAATGGAAAATTAAACCAACAATAAAAACTTAGTAACAGTTACATGAGCACATAAAAATAAAAAGATAACTTGTACTGTCCAGGCTTATTGCAACACTTGCATCTCCTGCAGCACTCTTTTCCAGCTACTGTACCAAGATGATGGCATTTGACCATAGCTTTTGAAACCCATTTAAAAACAAGCATACATATACATCCTTGTAAATGATATTGTAACTCTAAACAGCATCTATCTGTCCTGATGTTACAGGAATGGTTATGCCATCCCATTCGTGGAACCTGTGGGCATGGTCCTCAGTCTGGATTCAAGAATATTCTAAGCAGCAGCTACGTAGATTTGTAAAGTACTGTACATATGAAGGAAAAATGAGTGACACGCTTTTTAAAATAATGAAATAAGGCTGTAATTTCCAATAAAGCAATGTATAAGTGTCCCCTTGTAAGGAGGTACAATAAAACAATTGAAAAATAAAGTCTAAGGTAAATAGAATAAAATGAAACAACTAAATCACAATATTATTGTGTGTCTATTAGGCACTTTGCTTCCCATGATGCCCAACAGTCACAGATGTACTTAATGGATGGTACTGAAATTATAATTGAATTGAAAAAGACCCAGGACTCTTAAAATGGACTTTTAACATGTCTAATCAAAACAAGGTAGCAATTAGCAAAACCAAATGCTGAATCAAATAACCAAAGCAACAAAATACATGTTAGTGGAATTCATGACAGAACATTTCTGATTATAGAACACCTTTAATACTGCATTCAGTTCTGGTCACCAAGAAACCTGGAAGACATTCAGGCACTTGAAGGACTGGAGAGAGCGCTGATCCCCAGTAACAAAAGTAAAATACTGCAGATGCCGCAAATCTGAAATAAAACCAAAAATGTTGAAAATACCCAGCAGATCTGGCAACATCTGTGGCGAGAAACAGAGTTAATGTTTTAATTTGAATATGACTCTTCTGCAGAACTCAGCTAATCTGGAGTGCAACTATTTGTAGTGTCACTTGGGAAAATATAGATTAGTTAAGGAAAGCTTTATGGATTTAATAGCTTTTATCTGACTTCCTCGAGTCTTCTGACGAGATAACAGAGAAAGTTGATCACAGAATACTATAGTGCAGAAGAAGCCCTTTGCCCATGGAATCTGCACGATGCATGAAAGGCCCTGACCTGCCCACCTAATCCCACTTTCCAGCTCTAGGCCCATTGCCTTGAATTTTATGGTGTGCCAAGTACTCATCCACGTAATTTTTAAAGGATATGAGGCATCACACCTCTACCACCCTCCCAGGCAGCGCATTCCAGTCCATCACCACTCTCTGGGTTAAAAAGGATTTTCCTCAAATCCCCCCTAAACCTCCCACCCCTCACTTTGAACTTGTGTCCCCTCGTAACTGACCCTTCAACTAAGGGGAACAGCTGCTCCCTATTCACCCTCTCCATGCCCCCTATAATCTTGTATACCTCAATCAAGTCACCCCTCAGTCTTCTCTGCTTTAGAGAAAACAATGCCAGCCTATCCAACCTCTCTACATAACTTAAATGTTCCATCCCAGGCAACATTCTGGTGAATCTTCTCTGCACCCCTTCCAGTGCAATCATATCCTTCCTATAATGTGGCGACCAGAATTGCACACAGTGCTCCAGCTGTGGCCTCACCAAAGTTCTATACAGCTTCATCATGACCTCCCTGCTTTTGGAATCTATGTCCCGATTGATAAAAGTGAGTGTCCCATATGCCTTTTTCACCACCCTATTAACCTGCCCTCTGTCTTCAAAGATCTATGGGGAAACACACCAAGTTCCCATTGTTCTTCAGAACTTTCCAGTGTCAGACCATTCACACCTTTCCCGGTTAAATTCCATCTGACACTTACCTGCCATTTGACCATTCTGTGTCTATCTTCCTGTAACCCAAGACACTCAATCTCACTGTTAACCACCCGGCCAATTTTTGTGTCATCCGCAAAGTTATTGATCCTACCCCCCACATAGTCACCTAATGTCATTTATATAAATGATAAACAATATGGGGGCCAGCACTGGTTCCTGTGGTACACCACTGGTCACTGGCTTCCAGCTACTAAAGCAGCTGTCTATCATCACTCTCTGTCTCCTACCGGTAAGCCAATTATGAATCCATCTTATCAAATCACCCTGTACCCCATGTGTATTTGCCTTCTTTCTTTTAAAATTTTTTTTTAGATTACCCAATTATTTTTTCCAATTAAGGGGCAATTTTAGCATGGCCAATCCACCTACTCTGCACATTTTTGGGTTGTGGGGGTGAAACCCACGCAGACACGGGGAGAATGTGCAAACTCCTCACAGACAGTGACCCAGAGCCGGGATCGAACCTGGGACCTCAGCGCCGTGAGGCGGTTGTGCTAACCACTAGGCCACCATGCTGCCCTTGTATTTGCCTTCTTAATAAGTCCCCCATGGGGACCTTGTCAAAGGTTTTGCTGAAATCCATGTAAACTACATCAACTGCACTACTCCCATCTACACACTTGGTTACATGATCAAAAACTTCAATCAAATTTGTTAGGCATGACCTCCCTCTGACAAAGCAATGCTGACTATCCCTGATTAAACTTTGCCTCTCCAAGTGGAGGTAGATTCTCTCCTTCAGAACCTTCTCCATTAGTTTCCCAACTACTGACGTGAAACTCACTGGTCTGTAGATCCGTGGCTTTTCTCTGCAACCTTTCTTGAATAGTGGGACCACATTGACTATTCTCCAGTCCTCTCCCTCATGCCAGAGAGGAATTAAAAATTTGGGTTAGAGCCCCTGCAATCTCCACCTTCGCCTCCCAAAGCAGCCTGGTACACAATTCATCCAGACCTTTAAGCCCGCCAAAACCTCATCACTCCCTATGACAATTTGCTCAAGAACCTCATAATCTCTCTCCCCAAATTCTATAACCACCTCCACATTCTCTTGGGTGAAGACAGATGTGAAATATTAATTCAATATCCTACCAATGTCCTCTGGCTCCACCCACAGATTTCCCCCTTGGTCCTTAATGGGCCCTACTCTTTCCCTGGTTATCCTCTTCCAATTGATATACTTATAGAATATTTTGGGATTTTCCCTACTTTTACCAGCCAGAGCTATCTCATATCCCCTCTTTCCTCTCCTAATTGATTTCTTAAGCTCCATCCTGCATTTTCTGTACTCCACTAATGCATCTGCCGACTTGTTCCCCTTATACTTGTTAAAAGCCTCTCTTTTCCTTCTCATTGTATCCTGAATGCCTCTGGTTATTCATCGTTCTCTGGGTTTGTTACACCTTCCTATCACACTAGAAGAAACATATTGGGCCTATATCCTCCCCATTTCATCTTTGAATGCCCCTCCCTCCACTGCTCTTCTGTAGATTTCCCCACAAGTAACTCTTTCCGGTCTACCATGGTCAGATCCAGCCTTATTTTGTTAAAATTTACTCTCCCCAATCCAAAACCTTTTTTTGCAACTTGTCTATTTATTTGGCTAAACAAATTTAAATTGTACCATGTTGTGGTCGCTTTCACCAAAATGCTCCCTCATCAACCACCTGCCCGGCTTCATTTCCCAGAATTACGTCCAGCACTGCACCATCCCTTGTTGGATCCTCTACATATAGAGCCAAAATGCTCCCTTGTACACATTTTAAAAAAAAAACTTTTATTGAAATTTTTACAAAATACAAATATAAACATCTTAACTCTATTAACAAACAACCGCAGTAACACCCCATGAACAATACCCCCCCCCCCCCAGCTTCAAGAGCAACTTCAAACAAAAGGAAAGAACAAAAACAAAAAACAAAACAAAAACAAAAGAGCACCCAGACAACGAAAGGGAAAGAGATAGCACCCTCCACAAACACATGTGCACAGTTCTCCCTTACCCCAATCCTTACCCCCCCCCCACCCCCCCCTCCTCCCGGATTGATGCTGCTGTCGGCCTATTTCCCTACCATTCCACCAGGAAGTCCAGAAAAGGCTGCCACCGCCTGAAAAACCCTTGTACTGATCCCCTCAGGGCAAATTTCACCCTCTCCAATTTAATGAACCCCGCCATATCAGAGATCCAGGCCTCCACGCTTGGGGGCCTCGCATCCTTCCATTGGAGCAAGATCCTCCGCCGGGCTACTAGGGACGCAAAGCCCAGAACACCGGCCTCTATCGCCTCCTGCACTCCCGGTTCCACTGCAACCCCAAAAATTGCGAGTCCCCAGCCTGGTTCGGCCCTGGATCCCACCACCCTCGACACCGTCCTTGCTACGCCCTTCCAAAACTCCCCCAACGCTGGGCACGCCCAAAACATATGGCCGTGGTTCGCTGGGCTCCCCGAGCACCTAGCACACCTGTCCTCTCCCCCGAAAAACCTGCTCATCCTCGACCCAGTCATGTGGGCCCTATGCAGCACCTTGAACTGTATGAGGCTAAGCCTCGCACAGGAAGAGGAGGAATTCACTCTCTCCAGGGCATCCGCCCACGTCCCCTCCTCAATCTCCTCACCCAGCTCCTCTTCCCATTTACCCTTCAGTTCCTCCACCGAGGCCTTGTCTACCTCCTGCATTACCCGGTATATGTCCGAAATCCTCCCTCCTCCGACCCACACCCCCGAGAGCACCCTGTCCCGTACCCCCCGTGGGGGCAACAAGGGGAACCCCTCCATCTGCCGCCTGGCAAACGCCCTAACCTGCATGTACCGAAACATGTTCCCCGGGGGGAGCCCAAACTTCCCCTCTAACTCCCCCAAACTCGCGAACCTCCCCTCCACAAACAGGTTCCTCAACCTCCTAACCCCTGCCCTGTGCCAGCCCAGAAATCCGCCATCAATGCTCCCTGGGACAAACCGATGGTTCCCCCGTATCGGGGCCTCCATCGAGCCCCCCATTTCTCCCCTGTGCCGTCTCCATTGCCCCCAGATTTTGAGGGTAGCCGCCACCACCGGGCTCGTGGTATACCTCGTTGGAGGGAGCGGTAACGGCGCCGTTATTAGCGCCTCCAAGCTTGTGCCCACACAAGACGCCGCCTCCATCCTCTTCCATGCTGCCCCTTCCTCATCCATTACCCACTTAAGCACCATCGCTGCATTGGCAGCCCAATAGTACCCACAGAGGTTGGGCAACGCCAGCCCCCCCCCTATCCCTGCCTCGTTCCAGGAACACTCTTCGAACCCTCGGAGTCCCATGCGCCCACACAAATCCCATGATACTCCTGTTGACCCTCCTAAAAAAGGCCTTCAGGATAAGGATGGGGAGGCACTGGAACAGGAACAAAAACCTCGGGAGCACCGTCATCTTAACGGACTGCACCCTCCCCGCCAGTGACAGCGGTAACATATCCCACCTCTTAAACTCCTCCTCCATCTGCTCCACCAACCTTGTGAGGTTGAGCTTGTGCAGGGCTCCCCAGCTCCCGCCACCTGGACCCCTAGGTACCTGAAGCTCTTCCCTGCCTGCTTCATGGGAGCCTACCAATCCCCTCCTCTTGATCCCCCGGATGCACCACAAACACCTCGCTCTTGCCCAGGTTCAACTTATACCCCGAGAAACCCCCGAATTCCCTAAGAATCCTCATCACCTCCGGCATCCCCCCCACCGGGTCCGCCACATACAGTAACAGGTCGTCCGCGTACAGCGACACTCGATGCTCCTCCCCACCCCGCACCAGGCCCCTCCAGTTCCCTGACTCCCTCAATGCCATGGCTAGGGGCTCAATCGCCAACGCGAAGAGCAAGGGGGACAGGGGGCACCCCTGTCTCGTCCCCCGGTACAGCCGAAAGTACTCCGACCTCCTCCTATTTGTGGCTACACTCGCCATCGGGGCCTCGTAGAGCAGCCTCACCCACCGGATAAACCCCTCCCCAAACCTCTCCAACACCTCCCACAAATACTCCCACTCAACCCTATCGAAGGCCTTCTCCGCATCTAATGCCACCACTATCTCCGCCTCCCCTTCCACAGCCGGCATCATAATGACGTTGAGGAGCCTTCGTACGTTTGTGTTCAGCTGCCTTCCCTTCGCAAACCCCGTCTGGTCCTCATGAATGACCCCAGGCACACAATCCTCTATTCTAGTGGCCAGGATCTTTGCCAGCAGCTTAGCATCGGCGTTCAGCAGTGAAATCGGCCTATATGATCCACACTGCAGAGGGTCCTTGTCCCGCTTCAGGATCAAGGAAATCAGCGCCCGTGACATAGTTGGGGGCAGAGCCACCCCCTCCTTTGCCTCGTTAAAGGTCCGGACCAACAGGGGGCCCAACAGGTCCAAATACTTTTTATAGAATTCCGCCGGAAACCTGTCCGGCCCCGGCGCCTGCCCCGACCACCTCCTCCAGCTCGATCGGCGCCCCTAGTCCCTCCACCTGCTCCTCTTCCACCCTCGGGAATCGCAGCTTGTCCAAGAAGCGCCCCATTCCACCCCCCTCCACCGGGGGTTCAGACCGGTACAGTTCCCCATAGAAGTCCCTGAAGACCCCATTGACATCTACCCCCCTCTGCACCACCTTCCCAGCTCTATCCATCACTCCCCCCATCTCCCTGGCCGCGTCTCGCTTCCGGAGCTGGTGCGCCAGCATCCCGCTCGCCTTCTCCCCGTATTCATACACCGCCCCCTGTGCTTTCCTCCACTGAGCTTCCGCCTTTCTGGTCGTCAGTAGGTCAAATCTGGCCTGAAGGCTACGCCTCTCCCCCAGCAATCCCTCCTCTGGGGCCTCCGCATATCTCCTATCCACCTGCACCATCTCCCCAATCAGTCTCTCCCTCTCCCTCTGCTCCCCCCTCTCCCTATGGGTTCGGATGGAGATCAATTCCCCCCTCATCACTGCCTTCAATGCCTCCCAGACCGTCCCCACTCGAACCTCCCCGTTATCATTGGCCTCGAGGTACCTCTCGATACACCCCCGAACCCTCCCGGCCACCTCCTCATCTGCCAACAGCCCCACCTCCATGCGCCAGAGCGGACGTTGGTCCCTCTCTTCCCCCAGCCAGAGGTCCATCCAGTGCGGGGCATGATCCGAAATGGCAATGGCGGAGTATTCCACATCCTCCACCCTCGACACCAGCCCCCTGCCCAGGACAAAAAAATCAATCCTCGAGTAGGCCTTATGTACATGGGAGAAAAACGAGTATTCCCTGGCCCTTGGCCTCGCAAACCTCCAGGGGTCCACCCCCCCATCTGGTCCATGAATCCCCTTAGCACCTTAGCCGCCGCCGACCTCCTACCCGTCCGGGACTTGGATCGATCCAATGGGGATCCAGCACTGTGTTAAAGTCCCCCCCCATGATCAGGCCCCCCGCCTCCAGGTCCGGAATGCGGCCCAACATACGCCGCATAAACCCCGCATCGTCCCAATTTGGGGCATAGACATTCACCAACACCACCCGCTCCCCCTGCAGCTTACCACTCACCATAACATACCTCCCGCCACTGTCAGCCACCACCTTCAACGCCTCAAACGACACCTTCTTCCCCACCAGGATCGCCACCCCCTTACTCTTCTCATCCAGCCCTGAGGGGAACACTTGGCCCACCCCCCCCTTCCTCAGCCGGACCTGGTCCACCACTCTCAGGTGTGTCTCCTGGAGCATGGCCACATCCGCCTTCAGTCCCTTCAGGTGCACAAATATTCGGGCCCGTTTGACCGGCCCATTCAGCCCCCTCACATTCCAAGTTATCAGCCGGATCCGAGGGCTCCCTGCTCCCTTCCCCTGCCGATTAGCCATACCCCATCCCTTGCCCACCCCGGCCAGCGTCCCACACTCTGCCAGTTTCCCACGGCGGCAACTCCCCCCTCCAGCACCCCCTGCGTCCTCCAGCTCCTTCCTGACCGTTTCAGCAGCAACCCGGTACCCCACCTCCCCCTCAGGCTAGGACCCCTCCTAGCCGCCCCCCCCCCCCCCCCCTACAGCACTCCCGTGAGCCAGCTAACTTCTGCTGACCCCGGCGACACCCGCCCTACTTTTGGCTCCTCCCCACGTGGGCCTGCCCCTCCTCCATTGTGCCCGTCAACGAGTCCACCCTCCCCCCGCTCCTGCGCAGGAAAGAAAACACGCCCCCACCCTCTCACAGCACGGGAACCCCGCAGAAAGCCGTGCTTTCGCCCTGCCAGGCCCCGCCTCCTCCAGGGCCACTCCCATTGTCAGTCCCCCCCACCAGCTCCCCGAACTCCCCGTTTATCCCTCTGCCCGAACCCGTCCACCCGACCCCTGCTTAAAAACCCATATAGAAAAAACCGTACGACATCACCCCCACCCACCCTAAGGCCACCCACATCTTACACTAAACCAAGCAAATACAAATACAGTATTATACAGCATCCCCCATCAGGGCGACCCTCAGTTTGAGTCCAGCTTCTCGGCTTGCACAAAGGCCCACGCCTCCTCGGGGACTCAAAATAATGGTGCCGATCCTTATAGGGACCCACAGATGCGCGGCTGCAACCTTCCAAACTTCACCTTCCGTCTGTGCAGCACCGCCTTCGTCCGGTTAAACCCGGCTCTCCGCATCGCCACCTCTGTACTCCAGTCCTGGAAGATCCGCACCTCTGTGTTCTCCCATTTGCTGCTTCGCTCCTTCTTGGCCCACGGAGCACACACTCACGATCCACGAACCGGTGGAACCTACACCAACACAGCCCGTGGTGGCTCGTTCGGCTTGGGCCTCCTAGCCAGAATTCTGTGGGCCCCCTCCAACTCCAGGGGCCCTGGAAGGACCCAGCCCCCATCAGCGAGTTTAGCATCATCACCACATAGGCCGCTAGGTCCGACCCCTCCAGCCCCTCCGTGAGGCCCAGGATCCACAAATTCTTCCTCCTCGACCGGTTGTCCAGCTCCTCGAACCGCTCCTGCCATCTTTTCTGGAGCGCCTCGTGCATCTCCACCTTCCCCGCCACGGCCACGACCTTGTCCTCCCTTTCGGAGGCCTACTGCTGCAGCTCCCGGATCGCAGCCCCCTGGGCTGTCTGGGTCTCCATCAGTTCCCTGTTGGTTACCTTCAGGGCCTCCAACAACTCCAACTTCAGCTCCTGGAAGCAGCTCAGCAGAATCGCCTGCTGCTCCTGGGCCCACTTCCTCAGCTCCTCGAGGCCTTCGCCGGCCGCCATTTTGTTTTTCTGCCCCCGATTTTTCCTAGGTGTTTTTGACGGTTTTCTCACTGCCCCACTCCTGGTCCGGACCATGGGACCGTTGGGGTCGACTCCTGGCCTCTTCCCCCGTTGGGATTCACCGCCTCAGTTCCGTTGGGGGCCCTGAAAAGAGCCCCAAAGTCCATTATTCGCGGGAGCCGCCGAATGTGCGGCTCAACTGCGCATCGCCGCCACCGGAAGTCCCCTTGTACATATTTTAAGAACTCGACTCCATCTAAGCCCTCAACATGATGGTTATCCAAATTAATTTTGGGAAAGTTGAAATCATCTAATATAATTACCCTCTTATTTTTACACCCCTCCACAAACTGTGCACATATTTGCTCCTCTTCTCCAGTAGTTGATGAGGGTAATGCTGTTGCTGTATATGGACATCCAAAAAGCATTTGATAAAGTGCCACATAACAGGCTTGTCAGCAAAGTTAAAGTTCATGGAATAAAAGGGACAGTAGCAAATGGACACAAAGTTGTCTGAGTGACAGGAAAAGAGGGTAGTGAATAGTTGTTTCTCAGACTGATTAAAGGTTTATAATGGGGCTCCCTGGTGGTGTTAGGACTTCAATTTTTCAACTCAATATATATCGACTTGGATGCACAGAGCACAATTTCAAAATTTGCAAATGGCACAAAACTTGAAAGTACTAGGAACGTTGTTGAACTTCAAAATAACATAGGTGAAATGTGAAGCGATTTATTTGGGTAAGAATGAGGAGAGCAATGTAAATAAATCTTGATTAATAAGGGGATCGGGGGTTACGGGGAGAAGATAGGAGAATGGTGATGAGAAACAGATCAGCCATGATTGAACGGTAGACCACACTCAATGGGCTGATTGGCCTAATTTTGCACTTATGGTTTTACAGGGCGCCAGAATGTGGCGACTAGGGGCTTTTCACAGTAACTTCATTGAAGCTTACTCGTGACAATAAGTGATTTATTTATTTTATTTCTTATTTCTAATTTAAAAGAGAATACAGGAGCAGTGAGACCTGGGTTATATATGCACAAATCATTGGAGGTGGCAGGGCAGGTTGAGAGAAATTATTAAAGCAAGTGGGATCCTATTGCTTTCTAAATACGGGCACAGGGTACCAAAGCAGTGAAGTTATGAGAAGTCTGTGTTAATAACACTGGTTCAGTCTCAACTGGAATATTGTGTCCATTACACGACATTTTAAAGAAGGATGTATAACCATTTGAAAGGGTGCAAACAATATCGTTCCAAGAATGAGGAACTTCAGTTATGTGGGTAAATTGGAGAACCTGGGACTGTTTCTCCTTGGAGACTTGGAGGTTGAGATTTAATCGAGATGTTCAAAATCATGGAGAGTCTGGACAGAGCACACAAGGAGAGACTATTCCCATTAGTTGAAGGATCAAGAAGAAGTGGATACCTGTTTAAGATTGACCAAGGAAGGAACAGGAATAGGAGGATTTTTTTTTGTGCAGCGAGTGATTAGGATCTGGAATGCACAAAGCAAATTCAATCATCGATTTCAAAAGATCATTACCTTAACAGAGAAGAATGCAGAAGCACAGGGACTGGGCAGGGGAATTGGAATAGGGTTGCTATTGTAGAACCGACAACAGCACGCCGAACAGTTTCCTTCGGTGCTATCGCCATTCAATGTTTCTCTGGCAGTTTCTCAATCTAGCCACGGCCACACTAAATTGATTATTCTAAAATGCGGTCGAGCAAGCTCCCACAGGGATCTCGCCATTCATTTCAATTGGAGTTGGCCAGTGTTTCGGCGGACAGTAGTCAGTAGTGATTCCTCTAGCAAAGCCGCCCCAGGCCAGCGACATTTACACCACCTTTGGCAAGATAGCGCAACCCGCGTTTGACGAACAGAGAGCCCTTTCCCTCACTCTGCAGAGACACTGGCTGAAAGAAAGTCCGCTTCGCCAATGAAAGATTTAGCCTAGTAAGAGGACGGTGCGAATCAGTGAGGAGTGAAAAGCACCACGTCAAACACACCAGCTGCTTCAATCCAGTGACCATCTCCGTCTGACACACTCGCAACAACCTCCCATCACTCGGGGCGGGGCGGGGCATGGCGGCGATCGTCGTGGTTACGTAGATTGCCGTGGCAATGACATGCGAACGCGCGCGCCGCCTATGGCGGGGAGGGGGCGGCCATCTTGGGCGGTGCGTCTGGTTGCCCGGCGCAGGAGAAGGAGCCGATTGTAGGCGGAAACACCCGAAGCCCTTCATCCGACTTGTCCAAATCAAAATGGCGCGGAGGTTCGAGCTGGTCGTTGTGGTGCGGATCGGTTAATTTGCATTCAGATTTTTTTTCTCTCCTACCCTCCCTTCCCCCTCCCTCAGCGCCTTTTCAAAACAACGAACGATCGCACAACAAACAATTGAAGTTAACAAGAAGCAGTAGGGCAGATAAATGGTTAAATTAGTGAAAGATGTGCGAAAACTGTGCAGAGCTGCTGGACGTGTTAAATGCAAGTAAGTGGTAAAATTATGTCCTTGTTGCTGCATGGGCCTGTAGGTATTTGCGTGGAAAATAATAATCTGCAGTAATGCATAGCCATTGGTTCCGGCCTGTGTGTCTTCAGCCTTCGTTCAGGCCTAGACACTGTCTTAAAAGTGCTCAGGTCATTCAAGGCATTTTGTATTTAAAATGTTTTGTTCGCTATTTGCCATCTACTTACATTAGACATTTAAGTTATGCAATATTTAATGTTTATTTCAAGTTTACGGCAACATTTTAAAATAAATTCAGTTTATGTGTGTCGTGCAGCTTTTGTGGCCTAATAAGTCAGGCTGACGAGAATGCACTGTTTTTTTTACAAAAATGATGGTTGCTATTCTGGTTGGTGGTTAAATATTGCTGGAGTTCCATAATGTATGTTTCGGCAATTTATTATTGATAGTATATAATATGAGATGCATGTGTTTCCCCGATTCCAGTAATTTGTAAGTAAACTGAATTGTGGGAAATAGGTACATTTTTAGCATGAAGTTGCTTTGATTTCACTTTGATTATGGATTAATAATTGCTGATTTGGGTTGTTTAACCAGTCATTTAAAATCAGATTGTTTTATTGATATCATAATTTTATGATTTTTTGCAGACTTAAAGTGAGGCTAATTAGTTGAAAATGTTGGCCTTCATAAGTAAACACATTGAATCTCTTTCAAATTTAGTATCATCCTTAGATGTTCGAAGATTGACAAGTACACTTTTGAAAAGTGGTGTGTAATATAGTGACTATTGAAAATATTTATTTGGTGCTAGTATATGCATCATTCATTTTAGTTATTACAAAATTGTGATATAAGTTTCGGTATTCTTGTAGGAATTGGAATCTTCATTAGCAGAAAGTTTGTCAGCATTCAATTATTATCATTCTTTTGGTTTTATGTGTACATTTTATGATTTAGACATGTACATAGATTTTCTTGAATAATATGGAATTCAAGGCATCTTAATTATTTGAAAACATATTGAAGTATACTTGTGTTGGAAATTATGAGGAGATATTATTCAAAATATTTGTCCTTGGGAAATTATGACAGATTTACTCAGCTAAGAATTGTTTTGGTTGGTGCATACAAGGATCACTTGGTTCAATTATCATTGTCTATCTCACTAGAATTAATTAACACTTGTGAAAAATGCTTTGGCAGTTGAAGTTCATAGTATTTAAGTATAGATTTAAGAGATGCTCTATTATTATTGACTGTATCTGAAACTCCAGCTACCTATTTTTTTCATAGTGTGTCTTTAATTCCCACTGAACAGACCAGGATAGTAAACCATTCCATGTGATGTATGGTAATATAATGATTTAATGGCTATATTCTCAAATTGTATTCCATTGTACTGCATAAGAAATTGGGCCTCTATTATATGTATGTGTTTCTACAACAATGCAGATAATGGAGAAATATAATTGAAAATTAATAATGAACAGGACTGCTGAAAGCAGACTGTCACCAATAGTTGAGGGCTCAAGGATGAGGTGTCATAGATGCAAGATTAAATCCAAGACTTGGGGCAGAGGAAACCTCCACATAATTGTGAGGCTGTGCAATTTGCTTCTAGGCTTGATGATTTGAAGCAGAAAATTTCAACGTCAAGACATGATTGGATGGATGAATGAGAAAAAAGGGCAGGTTAGGTTAATGCCACTAGAATGGTTTGCTCACTTTGGAAGGTACATGCCAACGTGGTCTGGTTGGGCCAAGTGGCCTATTTTCTGTTGTAATTTTGGTACACTAAAGCCATATGCAGTATTAAATTCATAAGCTGCCTTGCAACATACATGATAGCATTCATCATCATGGTTGACTACGACCATGCATGTGCACACTGCTGAAGAGATGCACAAGTGATGTCCATTATAACCTATTTTATCATTGACTGGTTCTATGCAGTATGAATTGGTCAAATGGTTGAATAAATTACTATAGCCAGTTCTTAGTGAGTTTAGCACGTACACAATGAAGAATTCCTTCAACTTTGTGAAATCTACATATGACTATACATGATCTACATATTGATAGCATTGCATTGTTTATGTGCTCTTCTAACATTCAAAACTTATTACAAACATGTCACTGAAGGATGCCATCGACATTTGTACCCTAAAATTTGTGTTTTAGAGCAGCACGGTAGCATTGTGGATAGCACAATGGCTTCACCGCTCCAGGGTCCCAGGTTCGATTCCGGCTTGGGTCACTGTCTGTGCGGAGTCTGCACATCCTCCCCGTGTGTGCGTGGGTTTCCTCCGGGTGCTCCGGTTTCCTCCCACAGTCCAAAGATGTGCAGGTTAGGTGGATTGGCCATGATAAATTGCCCTTAGTGTCCAAAATTGCCTGTAGTGTTGGGTGGGGTTACTGGGTTATTGGGATAGGGGGAGGTGTTGACCTTGGGTAGTGTGCTCTTTCCAAGAGCTGGTGCAGACTCGATGGGCCGAATGGCCTCCTTCTGCATGGTAAATTCTATGATATCTATGTCACAAGATCACAGCAACATAGATGCGCCGCTATTTTCTGAATCTGTGTTAATTGAAGTTAGCAACTCGTGCAGTCAAGTATGCTTTTGAGCACACCCTATAACCCCAATTATATGGTGTAGTCATGGGATGCTCTCCAGGTCCAATGCTTGGTAATATTTTTTGTTGATTTTCACAAGGAATGTGATATGATGGAATGAACTCTAATCTCCTATCCTACCCCATGCACATTTACAGTATGTAGATGATTCGTTCACAATCTTGAATCTAAGGTTGTGTGGAAGGATCTTTTACACACTTTTATACGTTCTATCCCTAGCTCCAATTCACTTTTGAGATGGAGCAGTCTAATGTGCTCCTTTCCTCGGTATGCTGATTGAGAAATCTTCTAATGGATTCTCCACTGCTATCTACCCTACCATAAGCCTACCTTTGCCAGTCAATATACACACTGGAAATTGTATAGCTCCATGCTTGAACTTATCAGCAAACTTGTAAATAGGGCCCTAGCAATTTGCTCACATTGCATGCTTGATGTGCAGATAGAACACATCACAGTGGCAATCCTGATCAGATCATTGTTGTGTATTGTGAAAACCCACAAATGGGATTGGCCAAGGACTACCCGCAAATTATCCCGGAAAGGCAAAATACCTTAAAACAAATTTAAACAGGTTAAGCTAGTCATTTCATGCTGCTACTGTGCAGTGGCTACACAGTGTAAAATACCACTTGAGCAGGATAATGCTTTCAGTCCAAAAAGTCATTCTGCCTCCATACTGTTGGGCAATAATGTATGAATTTTAGTGCTGGTGCGATACGGGTATGTAGGCCGTACATCCCAACGCTCGGCTGATTGAATTAAATAGCATGTTTCTTCAGTTTGCAATAGGCAGAGTACAGACTGTTCTCAACCAGACTGTTCTTGCAAAACCAAAATAAAGCTTCTACTGTTGGATGTGACTCTGTGATCAGGCAGCACCAGTTGAACAACCCTGACTGTGCTAATAGTTACATTAACAACCAATTTAAGATCAGTCAAGCTCATAATGTAGCTCATTTACACTTGCTAGCAGCGACATGGATTCATACATGGTTCCATTCTCGGCAAGCAACTGGAATATGGTCAAACCTTATGCCTTATTTGGATTTCATTGAGCTTGGGAAACTTAAAGTAGCCCGCTGCTTTCTCCTCAGCCAATTGAAATTGACTTGTAAACCAATCAACACCTGTAGTATTAATTGCTGTGATTGTTTGAAACCTGGTTTTCTTGTAATTGTCCTGATGAGTGCGAGACTTCAACAGCATGTCTCTCTTCGATTGTATTCCGGTATATTTATACAATTGTTAATCTAGAGCTGTTACCCTGCATGGATTTGGGATTTGTCTGAAATGCTACAGTGCCTTACTTGAAAAGGTTACAGCTGTTAGTTAAGGGAATGCAGAGAGATTGTACATAGCATGTTGAATTATTTGATAATTGCTACATTATATTCATTAGTGACTTGTGCACTGTGTCCAGCAGCTATCTTGCTTTTAATTACAACCGAAGTTTGATGTACAACCAAAGTTTGATGATTGTAATGGCAAAAGCAGTCATTTACTGTAGTAGTAGCTGGCTTTCTTTTGGGTTTAGCTGAGTCATCCTATTAGTGGTTGATACTGAATCTAGTTCTTTTGGGATTTGAAAAGCTAGGCCTCAATTTGGCTCTATTTATATTCATTTTTTTTTTCTCAACTGATGGCATTAGAGATTTCAGTGAGTAACAGTAACACACTTTTAAAATTGTTCTCTTCCATAAAAGTAATCATTTATGTTTGGAGGGGATTAACAATTGTGGGTTTATTTGTTTAGTCATAAAAATCATTGAAATCTCTTGTGAACACTTGCAGAATTTTCATAAGGGTGGAGTAGCATGTTAATTTCTTTCTCTTGGGGAGAATCTAGGTTACATTTTTCTTTGATTTATGCTTTCTTCCTTTTTGCCACTTGAGCTTCCCTCTTGAGATAGGATGCATGTTTCTCTAATTGGTGTCTGTTACTTTGCCTAGAGACACCCAGCCGCAGGTGTTGACAATCACAGGGAAATTATCAGTTCAGCCTAAGCTTTGATAATGGAAGCATTTCAATTTTCCTGAAATTCTGCCCAGCCAAGCATATGCATGCAGAAACATAGATTCTAGTTTTTAATACTATATATTTTGTAATATGCATGTTTAATAAACTTGATGCTAATCATTTTATAAGATGCAAGTTGCTCAGATGGGCTGGTTTTAAAGTAATTTTCTTTTTAACTTTGTCAAAGTGGAAGAAAGAAGGAAAAGCACGCAGTTTTCCAAATACTACACCTTGAATTCCAGTTCCCTAACAGCCGATAGGATGATCAACTGTTAGTTGGTACTTAGTGCAGATGTTGACGATAGGATGATCAACTGCTAGTTGGTACTTAGTGCAGATGTTGACTATAGGATGATCAACTGCTAGTTGGTACTTAGTGCAGATGTTGACTATAGGATGATCAACTGCTAGTTGGTACTTAGTGCAGATGTTGACTATCTTGGTTTGCTATGTAAACATTAGTGTCTTACAGTTTCTGAATCTACACTTAATGCAATTTGACTCCCAATTGTTTTTGTTTCAAGACCAGTTCAGACAGTACAGTATAAATTGCAATTAAATTCAAGATTCACTTAATATTTCAACATCTTGCACTTCGGCATATTGCTACCATTGTGTGTAAAATTGTTTTCCTGTTGAAAAGCTACAAAACGCAAATAGGGCATAGTTATTTGAGCTGTGGCAAAGCCTTGTTAAGAGTATATAATGTGAATGAGATGGGTATACTTCTGTAAGCAGATTCAGCTGAAGTTTGTAATATCGCACTAGTCTTCTGTAAATTAATGTATGTTGGTATGACAAAGTCAGCCCAGATTAAAAAGCAATTTGCTTGTTTGAAATAGGATTGAGGAGATGAAGGTGATATTTCTGCTAATGAGTTTGCGTAGTTTAGCAAAATTGTGCTGTGATCCTCCCAAGCTAAGAATGTCCAAACTTCTCTTATTATGAGTTGCATAAGTGTGTACTTTAGGGTCTTGAATACATGCGTAAAGTTTTCAAACATATGCATATATCAGTTGCTGTTGCAAACAAATCAGTGTTCTGATTTAGAATTTCTTCATTTAATGAAGAAATAGTGCTAAAACCAATCCTTTCCTGTCTTTTTCACAGTAACTTCATTGCAGAGTTAATGTAAGCCTACTTGTGACACTAATAAAGATTATTATCAATTAATTTAAATGGGACAGACTCATAAGTAAGGGGGGGAAAAAGCCCCAATAAGATTTTGTTTTCACGATTTCTAAGGGATCTGTTGTTGGGTCTCAAATTACTTGTAATTGTTGGCTTGGCTCAGTTGGTAGTAGGTTTTCTTGCGTGTAATGAGATAGTGGGTTGCAGCCCTGCTCATAGACTGAAATGTAGCATATTATAGTGAGAGTGCAGCTGTTTTGTTCTGTGGAGATGCCGCCTGTTTATGTGGATGTGAGATCCAATATTAATTGATGCTGGGAGAGAGCATGTATATTAAGGACATATGCTCTTTTCAACAAAGAAAAGCACAAAATGACAATCCAGCTACGTATATTTGTCGAAGTACAGAATGCACATTTTCATTAGTTTACTTTTTTTTGATTCTTGGCTGTGTGATTGCCTTTCTGTCTCAAAAGCACAAGTACTACCACTAATAATAATAACCTTTTATTGTCATAAGTACGCATACATTAACACTGCAATGAAGTTACTGTGAAAAGCCCCTAGTCGTCACATTCCAGCCCCTGTTCGGGTACACTGATGGAGAATTCAGAATGTCCAATTCACCTAACAGCATGTCTTTCGGGACTTGTGGGAGGAAACCGGAACATCTGGAGGAAACCCACGCAGACATGGGGATAACGCGCAAAGATCCAAGCCAGGAATCAAACCCGGAACTCTGGCGCTGTGAAGCAACCACTCAGTCAAATGCCAACTTAACTGTTTGATAGCACTCTTTCTGAGTCAAAGGAGCAAGAAATCTAGTCTGACACATCAAGGCATTTGAAGGTACTCCATTTTCAGAAAGTGTTCTCTTTTGGAAAAGGTGTTAAAAGTGAGGCCTTTTTGTTCAGATGGATATAAAGTAGGGGAGTTTTCTTCCTCTGGTCTTAGCCAACCATTATGTCTCGATCAATGCCAGTAAAACGTTAATTGACTACGAGGCCTTGCTATGGGTGGCACGGTGACACAGTGGTTAGCACTTGCTTCACAGCGCCAAGGTCCCAGGTCCGATTCCCGCTTGGGTCACTGTCTGTGCAGAGTCTGCACGTTCTCCCCGTGTCTGCATGGGTTTCCTCCGTGTGCTCCGGTTTCCTCCCACAAGTCCTTGCTTAGGTGAATTGGACATTCTGTATTCTCCCTCTGTGTACCCAAACAGGCGCTGGAATGTGGCGACGAGGGGATTTTCACCGTAACTTTATTGCAGTGTTAATGTAAGCCGAGTTGTGACAATAATAAAGATTATTGTGTTGTGGTTGTCTATGGTGGATTCTCCTATCCTTTGGATGGATGAATATTCAACAAGGTGACCAATTGTTCACCATCTAGGTTGGTGTCATCTCATGTGATGAACCAAATTTTGATTTGCAGATTTGATCATAAAAATTATATATGAAATGTTGAAGGAATGAGTGAAGGCACTGATTTTGCAGCTGTAGGGACTTGACTCCTCAAAGTTTGATTGCTTGATGACCAAAACTTTTACATTTGGATTTGTCCAGTTTTTTTTCTCTCTCCATGTAATGGGATTCAACTCTTGAATGGTTTTCATAATGTCTTTGTACATTAGTTTGAAGTGTCCTATGGGTTAACTGACTGTAGAATACTGCCTTTGGTATGCAGAATCCTCTTGAATCTGTGCTCTGATTAATCTCTCCCTAACGGGTATGCACCACCTTGCTAAGAACTTTTGTAGCCACCTAAGATGGACACTGGGCTAACAAAATGAAGAACTGCTAAGACTGCAGGGAAAAAGCAGTTTAGCCAGGACAAGCAGTCTGCAAAGACTAATTAGCATTCTGCACGTAGCAAAACTAGTTTATGGCCAGGTGGAAGATCTCAACTAAAGGTGTAAATAGCAAAACGCTTTGCATAGTAATGAGGCAATCCAGATCTGGGCACACACAATAGCAACATTTGGTTTTGAATAGATACTTTAAGTGGACGCCCAGACGAAACGGCACCAGAAGTATCCATCACAAAAGACCCTAGAGACCGCCCCACCCATCGAGAAGAGACCCTCAGATTGGGGGATTTGTGAGACATCGATTGGGAAATGATCCAATCGATGCATGGCAGGTAAAGCCCGCCCTGAAAAGGCACGGACATTGGGGACCCCTATAAAGATAGACCTCCGCACATGGTCCTGTCTGTTCTTGCTCCGGCTTGCTGTTCGTGCTCCGGCTTGCTGTTTCGACTTCGACTCCAGTCTCCAGATCCTGTCTTCCATCACCAGCCGTTGAGCACCAGCCATCGTTCAGTAAGTCCCAAAACGACGCTCGCTACGTGAACTTATACAGTATTCGACTAATAACGAACAGAAGGTGCAGCCAAGAAAGGAACAAAGGCCTTGTCCCCTGACCTTGCTGGTTCCCACTTAGATAAGTATTTAGTCGTTTAATAGTAGAAATAGGTATTAGTCTTTAGCGTGTGCATGCGTATTTATTATATTTGTATAATAAATATTGATCGTTGGAACTTACTAATCGGTGTATAGTTTTATTACTTTGAACCTGACCTTGAGATACTTGTGAGGTGTTTATATACGACACCTGGCGACTCCGAGCTGAAATTACACACACAGAGCTATAGCAGTGTTAAGCACACGGCCTTTAAACGGAGGCGTGTTAATACACTCCAATAAACGCGTATTACACTCAAGTAAAACGTGCAACACTTTGGTGTTTGGAATTTTGTCGTGACACTTGATATTGCAGTTGGATCTTGAGTAACAAAAGTGCAATGCCTGTAGTTACTTTCTGATTCCAGTAGTTTGTCCATGCGCATAGTCATTGAGAAAAGATTTGAGAAACATGATCTAGTATATTTTGATCTTTGTTTTGAAATAAACTCAACGCGCTTCCCAACTCTACGCTCTTCCCAAATCCTGTCATTCAGCCTACAATATGCTGAGCTTGCTTTGTCAGGTGTTGGCGATTTCATCATGTAACATGGTGTTGTTAGAGAGGATGTTCCCAATGTAGCAGAACTGAGTTGAGAAATGTATTGCTGATTGTGACAATGGAATCTTAGAGTTTGTAGCCAGGTCAGGTTGTTACATAATCTGTGTTTCTCAGACTTCTTGGAAGGCCGAAGCATTCTGAGGCTTGAGCAAAGTGGCCAACCAGGAGCTGGTGGAGTGTGTGTTTTGAGAGCACAGTCTTTAACAAATTAGTTTACTTGGTAGTTGCTCTGTGAACTTTGTCGGAGCATTGAACTGTTGCAGATTGAAGAAGTTGCCATCTCTCCTTAACTGAATGTGTACTCCTGTGTGGAGTTCTTTGAGTGCATAAGAGCATGGCCAAAATGTAGATGGCAAAAAGAACTGCAGCATTTTTGGTGCTGTTGGTGACGTGAAAGATGTCTGAGCCAGCATCCTCCTTCACACTGGCCATCACGATGTCATAAAATGAGTGGGTGACCCTGATCATCTTTTGAGCGCAGCCATAATTTGTACGCTACTGTAGTTGCAGTACAGCACTTGCTTCACAACACCAGGGACCTGTGTTCAATTCCTGGCTTAGATCACTGTGCGGAGGCTGCACGTTTTCCCCGTGTCTGCGTGGGTTTCCTTCGGGTGCTCCGGTCTCCTCCCACAAGTACCGAAAGATGTGCTTGTTAGGTGAATTGGACATTTGAATTCTCCCTCTGTGTACCCGAACAGGCGTGGTAGTGTGGCGGCTAGGGAATTTTCACAGAAACTTCATTGCAGTGTTAATATAAGCCTACTTGTGACACTAATAAAGATCATTAGTATACCTTCCATAGGCCTTCATTGTTTCGAAGGCCTTGGTCAGGTCAAAAGTCACTGTACAGATGCCCTGGTTTTGTTCAGGGTATTTTTCATGATTTGACATGCTGCAAAGATCATGTTGCTGTTCCGCAACTGTGATTCTGAGTACACCCAAGTCCGTGAGATGAAGGGGCAGCACGGTGGCGCAGTGGTAGCACTGCAGTCTCACGGCGCCGAGGTCCCAGGTTCGATCCCGGCTCTGGGTCACTGTCCGTGTGGAGTTTGCACATTCTCCCCGTGTTTGCGTGGGTTTCGCCCCCACAACCCAAAGATGTGCAAGGGGGCAGCACGGTAGCATGGTGGTTAGCATAAATGCTTCACAGCTCCAGGGTCCCAGGTTCGATTCCCGGCTGGGTCACTGTCTGTGTGGAGTCTGCACGCCCTCCCCGTGTGTGCGTGGGTTTCCTCCGGGTGCTCCGGTTTCCTCCCACAGTCCAAAGATGTGCGGGTTAGGTGGATTGGCCATGCTTAATTGCCCGTAGTGTCCTAAAAAGTAAGGTTAAGAGGGGGGGGGGGGGTTGTTGGGGTTACGGGTATAGGGTGGATACGTGGGTTTGAGTAGGGTGATCATTGCTCGGCACAACATCGAGGGCCGAAGGGCCTGTTCTGTGCTGTACTGTTCTATGTTCTATGTAGTTGGATTGAACACGCTAAATTGCCCCTTAATTGAAAAAAAAAATTGGGTGCTCTAAATTTAAAAAAAAAAAAAGTCCATGAAATGAGTGACAATCCTATTGAAAATAACCCTTGCTATTACCTTTTCTGCTTTGGGGAGAGGTGAAATAGCATGATTGTCACAGATGGATTTGTTTCCCTTCTGTTTATAAAAGTGAGTTATGGAAGCATCCTTGTCTTGGGGCACAAGGCCCTGGTTCCAGACTAAGCAGAAGAGGATTGTGAGTAACCATGTGTGCTCCTCTGCACTTAAATATATATTTTTTTAAATTTAGAGTACCCAATTCATTTTTTCCAATTAAGGGCAATTTAGCGTGGCCAGCCCACCTACCCTGCACATCTTTGGGTTGTGGGGATGAAACCCACGCAAACACTGGGAGAATGTGAAAACTCCACACAGACAGTGACCCAGAGCCGGGATCGAACCTGACCTCTGCAGTGCTAACCACTACGCCACCGTACTGCCCCTCTGTACTTAAATATTTGAGGTGAAATGCCATCAGCGCCTGGAGATTTACCCAGGGACACATAACCAGAAGTACAGGAAATAGTCAGCAGGTCAGGTAGAAACTCTGGAGACAAACAGTTAATGTTTCAGGTCCGTGATCTCTCATTAGAACATTAGTGTTCCAATACTTGACTTAGCCATAGTGCTTGAGGTCTTCAAAGACCTGATGTTCCTGACCAAGCTAATGATCTGACCAGCATTAAGCACCTACCAAGTTGTCAGAGTGCAAATCCTTGAAGCCTCTTTGGACAATATGTAGTCCAACATGTGGCAATGTTTAGAGCATACATATTGCTTTCAGTTTGCTTGTTGGAAGATTGTTAAGTCAAACTTGCTGTATCTGGAGAGAAAAAGCTGGATGTATTCTGTATTACAGTTTGTACCAACATGGGCACTGCAATCATTTTAAGGATAATTTTCTCCTGATGTGGTGGTGCTCTGATCCTGCTGAAATTGTTAGAGACTGCTTCTTGGACCTCTGCTATGTATGTCTCTGTTGGTGAATGACATACTGATTTCTAGCAAAATGTCATTGGGACGGCAAAGTAGCAAAGTGGTTAGCACGGTTGCTTCACAGCACCAGGGTCACCAGTTCGATTGCAGGCTTGGTCACTGTCTGTGTGGCGTCTGCACGTTCACTCCGTGGCTGCATGGGTTTCCTCCGGGTGCTCCGGTTTCCTCCCACAAGTCCCGAAAGACGTGCTGTTAGGTGAGTTGGCTTTTTTGCAGTAACTCCATTGCAATATTAATGGAAGCCTATTTACGACAATTTATTATTATTATATATTATAATTGGCTGGATACCCTTGAGAAGTGAGATGAGCATATTATTAGTTTGTATTGAATAGGAAAGCCCACACCTGAATATAGAGGTCCTTGATAGATCCAATAGAATTGCAGCTTGTGCCAAACCCTCAAGATGAGACTCCTGCAAACCTTATTTTTTACCTTGGAAGTAGCTACAGCTGTCTTCCCAGTGTTCTGGCTATGAGTTGTTCTATGCCAGTGGTTCACAATCTTTTTCAGTAAGAAGTCTTACAACACCAGGTTAAAGTCCAACAGGTTTGTTTCGAATCACTAGCTTTCGGAGTGCAGCTCCTTCATCAGATTCACCCGAGGAAGGAGCTGCACTCCAAAAGTTAGTGATTTGAAACAAACCTGTTGGCCTTTAACCTGGTGTTGTACGACTTTATTGTGCCCACCCCAGTCCAATGCCGGCATCTCCACATCAATCTTTTTAATATCATAGCACATCTTTATGATATAAAAAAAGTTGCGGCACGTCTCCTATTTTCTCCAACTGACCTGCCCTCTAGCAAAAGTCTCTCAAACTTCTTTTTAAAAACTCATCAATCCACCATTTAATGCAATTTCCATGAGTTTAAGAAGTTTACAAGTAAAGCCCAAGTACAATATTTTAATTGAAAATATATATAATATAAAAATGTTTCCCGTTATAACTTCTCAATGTGAAAATCATAAATGAAGGAAATACTGAGAGCAGCATCTTACTGACAATTTTGTGACACCTGAGCCTGACTCTGAGCAGAATTTCTTCTTCTGGACAGGGCAATTTGCAGGTCTTGCTCTATTGACAGGCACACCCTCCTTTTGTTTTGTTAATTTAAATTACCCAATTAATTTTTTCCAATTAAGGGACAATTTAGCGTGGCCAATCCACCTACCCTGCATATCTTTGGGTTGTGGAGGTGAAACCACGCAAACATGGGCAGCATGGTAGCATGGTGGTTAGCATCAATGCTTCACAGCTCCAGGGTCCCAGGTTTGATTCCCGGCTGGGGCACTGTCTGTGTGGAGTCTGCACGTTCTCCCCGTGTGTGCGTGGGTTTCCTCCGGGTGCTCCGGTTTCCTCCCACAGTCCAAAGATGTGCGGGTTAGGTGGATTGGCCAGGCTAAATTGCCCTTAGTGTCCTAAAAAATAATGTTAATGGGGATTGTTGGGTTACTGGTATAGGGTGGATGCGTGGGCTTGGGTAGGGTGATCGTTGCTCGGCACAACATTGAGGGCCGAAGGGCCTGTTCTGTGCTGTACTGTTCTAATTCTAACACAGGGAGAATGTGCAAACTCCACACAGACAGTGACCAGAGCCGGGATCGAACCTGGGACCTCTGTGCTGTTAGGCAACAATGCTAACCCACTGCTGCCCTCCTTTTGTTTTTTTTTTACATAAACCAGTGCTGAGAATGCCAACCTGCACGGGTGGATTGTGGAGAACTATAACCGGGATCTGAACTGGATGGATATTCTTGTCCTGCAAGCAACCAGAATGTGTCCAGAGGAATTTCTGCAAACTTCTCTTTCAATGTACCATTCGTCCTGAACTCTGCAAATTCTTCTTGTTAATGACTATTTATTTTGTTCAAAAGAAAGTGAACTAAATAGATTGCGTTCCCAAAAAGGTCTTCCATCTTGTGGAGGGGAAGTCGAATTCAAGCTTCTCTTGTAATGTTTTATGTTGTGTGGTGATGAGGGGGTGTACGGTTTTGCCAGCAAGATTTGCTAATGCCAACTTGAACCTCAATCAACCCTCTTGCCACTTTCTCCTGCCAAGGGCCAGTTTTGACCTGAAACCATATAAGTTTAATTGTGGCAGTAGGAAATGTTCTTGTTTCCCCCTGCATTTAACACCCAGCTCATCCAGATGGCTTCATATATCTTAAAGATATTCAAGCTTAGCACACCAAGAATCAACGCATATTAAATCTTCGTGTGGCAATCCAAGCAGAGCCAAGGAACTTTTTTTTTTAGCATATTATGAAGTTCATAAACACGAGAGAGGACCATTTCCTGAGAGTTTCTGTGTGCATGAGTAAAGCTTGATACTCCGCTCCCATCTCTTCCCATGAGTAAATGAGTGCGACTTCACACAATTCACAATTTTTACTGTTTGGTCTAACACTGAAGTTAACTCAGATGGCGTTGTTTTGGCAAAAAAGGCTTCACTGTGCAGGATACAGTGGCTGACTTGGATGTCTGGGTTCTGTTCTTTTACCATGCTCACAAACCTTTTGACTTCTGTCATGGAACCTGCTTGATCAGTGCACTTGGTCCCCCCAGATAAGCAGTTAACACATGAAAGATTTCTTCCACATTAATCATTAACATACCTGATCATGAACAGACACTAACATACCTGACATTGGTTAAGAGCTGGAAGTGCCCCACTAATATCTGTGGAGTCATCAATTTACAGGGCAAATTTTCCACTCATTTCTAATTTCCGTAGAAGTTACCTGTCCAATATTCTGTTTAATTACCGTCAGAAAGAGGAACTTTGGTTGTTTTTTGTGTTAAACAGTATTAGCTCCCAACATACTCTCAATACTTTTGCATGCTGACTAAATTAGCGTTTCGGCAATGGTGTGTGGCTTTTTTTCGATTTTCTGAGTTTGGCCACCAGGTAACCTGCACACAATCACACGTTGATTTTGCTTTTCGTTTTATATTCTCAGTTTCTTGGAAGTACTGTGTGTATATCCTTGCTGGAGAAGGAAACTTCAACATAACTTGGTCCTATTACAGCATTTGAGAGTTTCTCCCTGCAAATTAGCCATCCTGGGACAGGGCAAGAGGCATCACCAGTCCACGAAAACCCAAAGACCACTACTGTCTGTGTACGAACCTCACTTTTTTTTTTTCTCCTGAGGTTCCTTTTCAATGGCCACACCTGTGAATCGGAGTGGGATTCTTATCCATGACAAACTGTGGTCAAACACATCATTACCGTGAAGCATTAACTTTACAAACACACTTGGCCATCCCAAGCCAAAAACAACTCCTCCAAAGGTATATCCTTGCCTCAATGCCTTGCAGGATGGGGTAACTAACCTTCAGTTGCCTTTTCAGATTTTGGTGATTCTTTTGGGGTCTTTTTCAACTGCCAGCACTTTTCCCCAGTACACCTCACCAAAGGTCAGCTTCTCGCAGCCCTTTCTCTAATTGTCGCCTGTTTCTCCTTTTCTTGATTGGTTCCTATTTCTTACCTCTGACATCTTCCCTTTATTGGGAACTATTTTTACTTCTCCCTGTCTTCTCGCCAGTTTTTCCAATGACCAGGAGATGATTGGCCAATGACCACATCTTCCTTTCTTACTTGGCCTGGAGGGTATTGGCTGTGAGGAGAGATTGAGTAAACTTTGATCTCACTGGAATGACGAAGGTTGAGGGGTGACCTGATGATAGAGGTTTACAGAGTTCTGAGTAACATTGACAGAATGGATAGTCAGATGCTTTTTTCCCAGGGTGAAAAAGTCAACTACTAGGGGATATAATAGTTAGAAGTCTTACAATACAAGGTGAATGTCCAACATGTTTGTTTCGAATCACTAGCTTTCGGAGCACAGCTCCTTTCTCGGGTGAATGAATGGTGTGTCCCAGAAACATATTTATATACAAAGGTCAGTGATGCACCTCCGTGATACTTTGAATGTGAGTCTTTGCAGGTCCAGACGAGCAATTGGAGAGAGGGATAATCACAGGTTAAAGAGGTGTGAATTGTCTCGAGGCAGGACAGTTGGTAGGATTTCGCAAGCCCAGGCCAGATGGTGGGGGGGTGAATGTAATGTGACATGAATCTAAGGTCCTGGTTGAGGCCGTACTCATGTGTGTGGAACTTGGCTATAAGTTTCTGCTGGGCGATTCTGCGTTGTCGCGTGTCCTGAAGGCCGCCTTGGAGAACACTTACCCGAAGATCAGAGGCTGAATGCCCTTGACTGCTGAAGTGTTCCCCGACTGGAAGGGAGTCATCCTGCCTGGTGATTGTTGCGCGATGTCCGTTCATCCTTTGTCGTATGGTCTTGCCAGTTTACCGCGCTCTGGACATCCTTTCCTGCAGCGTAACCACGACACCACATAACCCTGCAATGGCAATCTCTGCTAGATCATCGACATGGGTACTACCATTACATACTAGAACACCACCCATCAGGTATGTGGTACGTACTCGTGCGACTCTGTCAAGGTTGTCTACCTCATACGCTCCCTCCAGTCGGATTCAAATACATGAATAGGATGGGAATTGAGGGATACGGACCCTGGACGTGAAGAAGGTTTTAGTTTAGACGGGTTTGAAGGACTGAAGGTTCCTGAGCTGTACTGTTCTTTGTGCTAGGTATGATTGCAACCATGGAGCGTTCGCCCTCCACCTCCTCCTCCACCACCCCCCAAAATTTCCTAGGGTACTGCCAGTCTTGGTTAGATGCTTCCTTGATGTCAAGAGAAATCGCTTTCCATCTTGCCTCTCGAGTTCTGTTTGGTTTGTCCACGTTTGGACTAAAGTTGTGATGAGGTACAGGGCTGTATAGACATGGCAGAACCCAAACTGAGCATTGTGAGCAGGTTGTTGGGTAAATGCATCTTGATGGCACTGTCAATATATTCTGTTACTTTACTGATTTAAGGATATACTAATGGGACAGTGTCATGACGCACGCTGATGTTATCTGTGAGGGATCCCAACTTGGAACTTGGAGGGGGTGTATAATTTTGATGTGAGGACCGGTTTGAGGGGGTGTATAGTTTTGATGTGAGGAGACAAGTGAAATCCCAGTGAGGGATTTCCAGTGATGGGGATGTGCTGAGAAGCCGCACATCAGGTGGCTCTCCTCTTATGAACCCAAGACAGGCGTTTCTACCCAAAATAGCCCATTTAAACAGGGGGAAAAATTATCCCCTCACCCTAGCTAATAAGACTATACGAAAGGATGCCGAGCAATAGTAACTCCAGAAGCCGTAAGGAGACGAGAAACAAGCGGCTGGGATGGCAGACGCATGAGACGACAAGGCACTGCCCACATCAGAACGAGAAGGGCTGGCGAGCCGCACAGTGAGTTCACCCTCAAGAGTGCGAAAGGAAGATGTTCCTCACCAGGGAACTCAGGGAACTAAGAGAACACAGGGAAGAGACCAAGACCGATATCCAAGTTGTGGTCAGGGTGGTGGTTGCGGAGGCCATGGAACAATGCAAGGTGACCCGAGAAAAGGTAGAGAGGCGACTGGAGGCCTAGACAGCCACCATAAAATAATTAGAAAAGGCATCAACAGACCAGTGCGACTGGACCGCCACCCTGGAGACAGAAATAGCAAGGTTGAGCGCAATGCAGGGGAGTCTGGAGGGGAAAATAAAGGACCAGGAGAACCGGCCACAGCACCAAAACGTGAATTGTGGGCCTGCCGGAAGGGATTGAAGGCAGAGACCCCCCACAGACTGTGTGGCCTAGATGTTGGGAAACCTGGTGGGAAGGGACAGCTTCCCCCCCCAACCCGCCAGAAATAGATCGAGCCCACCGGTCACTCTGGCCAAAACCCAAGGCTGAAAAGCAGCTCAAAACGTACCGGTACCAAGTCCGGTAAAGAATCATGCGCTGGGGCAGGCAGATAAGTGCAAATGGGAAGGACACCAGATGAGGATTTACCAAGAAATTGAGCGGACCTGGCCGACGCCTGGCAGAGTTCAACAGGGTGAAGCTGTACAAAAACCAAGTCAAAATTGGGATGCTACCTGGCTAAAGCCTGGGTCACATTCCAGGGCAGGGAACTTTTCATCACAGCCAGCCAATGTGGACACAGACAGATTTGTCCTAGAGAACAGGCTGGGAAAACAGCCGCAGAGACAGCTGCAAAGAGGATCACCTGAAAGGATTTAACCAACATGAGGGACACTTTGCGCGGGACTGTATTGCTTCGTTTTGAAGACAGAACAAAAATGTAAGAAGGAAGGGGCGAGGGCAGTGGAGCACAAGAGAGGGTGAGTAGGATAGCGGGGAAGGGGAGACACATAGCCGACCTAAGGAGCTGGTCCACCGCACTAGCGGGAAAGCTAGCACCAGGAGGTACAAGTAAATGGGGGCCGCGGTGCGTCTCCTGCAGGGGAGAGAGGGTCAGGCAATGGTTGGGGGAGGATACACAACACCATGAGGGGGACAGTCAGGGGAGTAAACGGGGATGGGGGCAGTAACAGGGAGGTGGAGGGGGGGGAAAGAACCATAGGGGAAACATAGGGACAAAAGGTAGTAAGGACATCAGGCTGGCTACAACAGGCCACATATGGTGACTAAGAACACAAAGGCACCCTCAGCAGCTACTTTGGAGGGCCCCTGAACAAAGGGAAACCCCGGAACACAGGGGGCTCGTTCTCATGGTGTACACGGTTTTTAAAAATTTTTAGAGTACCCAATTCATTTTTTTTCCAATTTAAGGGGCACTTTAGCGTGGCCAATCCACCCAGCCTGCACATATTGTGGGGCGAAACCCACGCAAACCGGGGAGAATGTGCAGACTCCACACGGACAGTGACCCAGAGCCAGGATCGAACCTGGGACCTCGGTGCCATGAGGCAGCAATGCTAACCCACTGCCATGGTGCTGCCCCATGACATGCACACAGTTGTTGGCCATGTTGGGTGGCCCCTGGACAAAGGCAAACCCCGGCGCACAGGGGCCCTGCCTCTTGGTGAGAACAGTAACCTAGTCATTTTGGATGGCCCCCTAACAAAGGGAAACCCCGGAGTGCATGGGTGCATCAGCAAGGTAATTATGGTTGATCTGGCGGCGGGGGTTGGACAAACTAACTCTCTTTCCCCCCCCCCCCCCCCCCCCCCCAAAAATTCAAGATAGTCACCTGGAACGTCAGGTCACTCGACAGCCAGTGAAAAGATCCAGTCTTCACCCACCTGAAAAGTATGAAAGCTGACATAGTCTTCCTCCAAGCGACACCTGAGGGAGAAGGGCTGCTACTGGTACGAACCCAAGGGGATGGCACATCATGGTCAGCGGTGTCCTCGATGGAGCACCAGTGGTCCTAGTCAACATCTTTGTGCCGAACTAGGACAACATGGAGTTTATAAAGAAGACCATGATGGAAATCCCCGACAGCAACATACAGGTCAAACTCCAAGCAGGGTGGACCTTCAACATGGCGCGAGAACCCAGCATATTTATGGAGCAGATGGGGGCAGTGGACCCATGGCCGTTCATCCACCCAGGGGAGAAGGAGTTGGACACGTCCTCCTGGTCGATAAGGCTTTCTGTGAGAAAATATCACAGGTCATAGACAAATATATTACTAATAATCAGAATGGTGAGATCTCGCTCTCCACTTTCTGGGAGGCGCTGAAGGCTGTGATCAGGGGAAAAATTATTGCTTACAAAACACGAAGAGACAAGAAAGCGAGGGTGGCTAGGTGACTGCTAATCAACTCTATACTGGAGGTAGGCCAGCAATACTCCGATGCCCCAACTATAGAGCTCCTGGCATAGAGGAAGAAGCTACAAATGGACATTGACCTGCTCTCCATGAGGGTAGAAGTGTGCCAACTCCACCAGGGACGGGGGACCCTGTATGAGCACTGAGACAAAGCCAGCCACCTGCTGGCTCACCAGCTGAGAAAGCAGGCAGCCACGAGGGAAATAGCCCAGGTCAGAAACAGCAGAGACAATCTAGTAGCGGAGAAGAGGCATTTGAGGCCTTCTAACGGGGGCTGTACACCTCCGAGCCCCTGCTGGGGACTTGGAGATTAAACAATTACTCGATGGGGTGGGTATGCCAGTTGTGGGGGAGGATAGGAAGTGGGGACTGGAAGCATCACTAGAACTGGGAGAAGTCATGGAGAGAATCAACTCCATGTAGGTGGGGGAAGGCCCCGGACTGGATGGTTTCCCGGCTGACCGCTACAAAACATTTGCGACTGCACTGACCCCGCAGCTGTGGGAGATGTTCGCTGGCGAGGGCATTTTGTCACCTGTGCCTCAATCTCGCTGATACCCAAAAAAGTCAAAGACCCAACAGAATGTGGGTCCTACAGACCCATTCCGCTGCTAAACGTAGACGTGAAAATACTGGCCGTGATCCTAGCCAAGCGACTGGAGAGCTGCGTACTAGAAGTGGTGGCAGAAGACAATGTGTATATATTTAAAAAAGATCCCCAACTGCCCGCGCCCTATTTCCTAACTACCTGTGTACTGAGTTCACTGCTCTTATTTAACACTGCCATGCCTCCTATTTTCTTCAAACCCCCCCCCTTTACTGCTGATCAATTTTCTTTGAAGAAGTCAATGAACGGTTGGCATCTTTGAATCATCGAACAGACAGTGCAGAAGGAGGCCATTTGGCCCATCGAGTCTGCACCGACCCACTTAAGCCCTCACTTCCACCCTGGGCGAACCCCTGAGTTGATCCTCTCAAGGCAAACTTGATTTTGTCCAGCCCTCCAGATCATCTGATATCCCAAATATTGCCAGTTCTGGACTCGGGGTTACCCTCCCTACCAGGACATCTGACATAACGTCTGCAAATCCCTGCCAGAATCCCCTCGACTTCAGACATGCCCAGAACATATGCACATGGTTAGCCCGACTACCCCCACACCGCCCATATCTATCCTCCACCTCCTCAAAGAACCTGCTCATCCGGGCTACTGTCATGTGAGCCCTGGGGATCACTTTGAACTGGATCAGGCTAAGTCTGGCACAGGACAGAAGATGAATTAACTCTCTTCAACGCTTTTTCCCACTTTTCCATTTCTAGCTCTCTTCCCAGCTCCTCTTCCCACTTCCGCTTCACCCCCCTGATCGGGGTCCCTTCCCACTCCATCAACTCCTTGTATATCTCCGAAGTCCTCCCTTCTCCAACTCCAGTTTTTGACATCACCTTATCCTATAGTCCCCTCAGGCGGAGGCGAGGGAAGCTTGGAACCTGCCTCCAAACAAAGTTCCGGACCTGAAGATATGGTAACCCATTCCCACCTGGCAGCTCAAACTCCTCTTGTGCCTCCAAGGTCGGAAAGCCCTCCTGGATAAATAAGTCCCCAAATCTCGATCCCTGGCTGCTGCCATCCAGCCTCCCCGGGATAAACTGGTGATTGTTACAGATCGGAGACCACACTGCCGCCCCCTCTAATCCCCTGTGCTGCCTTCATTGCTCCCTCACCCTTAGGGCTGCCACCACCACAGGGCTTGTAGAGTACTGAGCCGGCGAAAACGGCAAGTGTGCAGTTAGTAAAGCCTCCAAACTCGTGCCCCAGAATGCCGTTTCCACTCGCTCCCAGGCCGACCACTCTCCCACTTCCTGACCATCAATATGTTGGCTGCCAAGTAATAATTAATAATGTTCGGGAGGGCCAGGCCCCCCTCCACGTGACCCCGCTCCAGAAGTGCCCTCTTTACTCTTGGGGGTTTTCCCTGCCCATACAAAACCTGTATTCGCTGCATTTATTTTTCTAAAGAAAGCCTTTGGGACAAAAATCGGCATTGAAACAAGAAAAGCAGTCTTGGGAGTATTGTCATCTTCACCGTCTGGACCCTTCTCGCTAGCGTCAGCGGGAGCATGTCCCATCTGTGGAAATCCCTTTTCATTTGGTCGATCGCTTTGCCCAGATTTAACTTGTTGTGCTGCCCCCACACTTTAGCCACTCGAATCCCTAAATATCTGAAACTCACCGCCACCACTTTAAACGGTCACTCCCTCAGTCTCCTTTCCTGTCCCTGCGCCTGGATCACAAACCTCTCGCTCTTTCCCATATTCAACTTGTTGCCTGAAAATCGCCTAAATTCTCCCAGTACCTCCATGATTTTGGTCATTCCCCCCCACCGGGTCTGTAACATAAAGCAGCAAGTCATCCTCATAAAGAGAAACCCTGTGCTCTACGCCCCCTCCCACTCTCACTACTCCCCGCCATGCTTTTGATGCTCTAAGGGTCATTGCTAAAGGCTCTATGGCCAGGGCAAACAGTAATGGGGGGACAGTGGGCATCCCTGCCTTGTCCCTCTCCCGAGATTAAAATATTCTGACCGGGTTTGGTTGGTTCTCACATTTGCCACTGGGGCCTGATCAACAGTCGGACCCAGTCCACAAATCCCTGCCCGAACCCAAACCTGCCTACAATATCCCATAGGTACTTCCACTCCATCCGGTCGAAAGCCTTCTCCGCGTCCATGGCTACTACCACCTCAGCCTCGTGCCCCTCGGCTGGCATCATTATAACATTTGAGAAGCCGCCTAATATTAGACGTCAGATGCCTGCCCTTCATGGACCCTGCCTGATCCTCACCTATTACCCTTACTTAAGGTCCAAACTCAACAGCCCACCCCTCCCCCTTTACAACATCTCATCAATCCCATCACCTTCAAACAGAGCCCCAAACAATGGAAGTGTAAACCAAAAGAGTAAATGGAGAGACCGAAAACATTATGCATGTAAAAGCTCTAAGAGATGTCTTTCCCTCCTTGACTGTCTTAATTTGAAAACTCTTCTTCTCCCCCTCCATTCTTTTTTTTTTACTATTTTCCCTTTTTTACCTTTTTTTTGCAAACAAAAAGGAAGAAACTCATACACTGAAAGGTCAACAGCAAAAAACCGCACCGACCTCCTCAGAAGACAAACACGGGACACAACCGACAGATTACCCTTCGTCATCCAGCACTTTCCTGGAGCGGAGAAACTATGACATCTTCTTCGCAGCCTTCAACACATCATCGATGAAGGTGAACATCTTGCCAAGGTCATCCCCAGACCCCCACTACTTGCTTTCAAACAATCGCGCAACCTCAAACAAACCATTGTTTGCAGCAAACTACCCAGCCTTCAGAACAGCGACCACGACACCACGCAACCCTGCCATGGCAATCTCTGCAAGACGTGCCAGATCATCGACATGGATACCACCATTACACGTGAGAACACCACCCACCAGGTACGCGGTACATACTTGTGCGACTCGGCCAACGTCTACCTCATACGCTGCAGGAAAGGATGTCCCGAAGCGTGGTACATTGGCGAGACCATGCAGACGCTGCGACAACTAATGAATGGGCATCGCGCGACAATCACCAGGCAGGAATGTTCCCTTCCAGTCAGGGAACACTTCAGCAGTCAAGGGCATTCAGCCTCTGATCTCCCGGTAAGTATTCTCCAAGGCGGCCTTCAGGAAGTGCGACAACGCAGAATTGCTGAGCAGAAACCTATAGCCAAGTTCTGCACACATGCCTCAACCGGGACCTGGGATTCATGTTGCATTACATTCACCCCCCCACCATCTGGCCTGGGCTTGTGAAATCCTACCAACTGTCCTGGCTTGAGACAATTCACACCTCTTTAACCTTGGGTTACCCCTAATCTCTGGATCTGTAAATACTTGATTACCTGCAAATGCTCACATTCTAAGCATTGTCTGGCATCTTTGAATTTGTGTATATATATGTTTCTGGAACATACATACCTCTTCATTCACCTGAGGAAGGAGCAGTGCTCCGAAAGCTAGTGTTTGAAACAAACCTGTTGGACTTTAACCTGGTGTTGTAAGACTTCTTACTGTGAAAGGTCAAAGTTAGGTAACTCAAAAAACAAACCCCTCTTCTCTTCCTGATCATCGCAACTCATGTTACAGTGCAGCGCAGAACTTTTTGATGCAAGTCGCTACCGACCAGTTTTCTCTTTTCATTAAGTCCCTATGGGTCCCCCAGGTTGTTGTCTTTCATAAAGCCCGCCACTTCTTCCAGCGAGCCAAAATATTGTTCCCGTTCCTCGTAGGTTACCCAAAGATGGGCTGGGTAGAGAAGTCCAAATTTTATTTCCTTCGCATACAGCGCCGCTTTAACTTTATTGAAATTCACCCTCCTCTTAGCAAGTTTTGCTCCCAAGTCTTGGGAGACCCGGATCTCAGCTTCTTCCCATACGAACCAGTTTGTCTCCCAAGCCCATCTCATGATGCGTTCCTTGTCCAGGAATTGGTGTAGCCTCACCACCAACGCCCTCGGCGGCTCACGACCCTGGGGCTTGCGCATAAGTGCACTGTGAGCCCGGCCCACCTCCAACAGCCTGTTGAACGCCTCTGCCCCCATCATTTTCTCGAACATCTTCACAACATACGCACCGGCATCCGATCCTTCCTTTCCCTCCGGGATACCGACGATCCGAACATTCTGCCTGCGGGATCTGTCTCCAGGTCCTCCACCTTTTCCAGCAGCTGCTTTTGCCGATCGAGTAAACAGCCAATTTGCAGTGCCATCCCAGTGGATTGCTCTATTGGCTCCGTCGCCTGCTCCTGCTGCTTTTGGATCAACTGTCCCTGGGCCTTCACTGTCGCCTCCATCCGGTCAACAGCCTCCTCAGTCGAGGCAACCACCTTGGTCCTTCGCACATCCTTATGGTGCCGGGCGAACTTCTCATCCAGGTATGTAACCAACTGGTCCGTCGACCATTGATCTGACTGGGCCGGTTCTCGCTTCTCTGCCATTGCAGCCACCAACCTCAGATCCTCACTTCCAACCAACTTTTGATTCCTTCTTTTGCGATTATTTTTCGAGCATAATTCCATAGGATGGGGGTCGCCTTTTCCTCCTCTCACTTTTAACCACTTATGTTAGAAAAAGTTTTCGCGAACATCCAGCTTAAAAACCGTCAAAAAACCACGAGCAGGAGCTGCTAAATGTGCGACTGTTCACAGCATAGTCACCACTGGAAGTCCGACAGTTGGGGACTTCTACACACACAACAGACTGACAACACTAGAGAAACTGACAGGTTCCAACCGACCGGGGGAAACTTGTTACGTAAGGAAACAAAGACATACCCTCGACAACCGGATTACTGGGCACAACATTTTCGGAGAGGAAGCTGCAGAGGCCTGTTTGGGCGACTACTGGGAAAGGGCATGCTCACCACTGGACAAGACGAGGTAAAATGGGAGGGGGACCTAGGGTTTGAAATAGGGTGGGAACTTTGTAGCGAAGCACTGCACAGGGTCAGCTTGCGCAAGGCTAAGCCTAATTGAGCTAAAAGTGGTTCACAGGGCTCAATTAATCAGAACCCAAATGAGCAGGTTCTTGCCGGAGGTGGAGGACAAATATGAACGGTGCCAAGGAGGCCCGGTCAACCAGACCCACATGTTCTGGGCAGCCTTCTTTGAGGCGATGTCAAAGGTTGTGGGGATGAGGGTGGAGCAGTGCCCGAGAGTGGCAGTCTTCGGGGTATCCGAGCAGCCAGAACAATTTATGGGGAGGAGGGCTGATGCCCTCGCCTTTGCCCCGCTAATTGCCCACCGGAGAATCATGCTCGGATCAGCAGCACCACACTGAAGCAGCGGACTGGCTGTCGGACCTATCTGAATTGCCCCAAGTGGAGAAAATCAAATTGACCATCCGATGGGCGGAAGAGGGCTTGTTGCCAGTTTGCACCGGAGATGCCAATAATGTTGCCTTTTTTAATATTGAGTGATATTGCTTTTCAGAGTCGCCAGGTATCCGATGATACCACCATAAGGTTCAACCGGATATTGATCAAAGACCCAACATCCAATCAGTTAGTTCAAGTTCAATAATAGATTATTTACACACAAGATTAACTCACACATGCAACATAAAAACACTACAAGCTAAATTATACCTAATACTACAACAACCTGTACATAACTTCAGGCACCTGGCTTTGGCAGACAACAAGGCCTTTGTTTGGATCTAGAATGGCTGGGTCTGGAGAAGTAACTTCGGTTCTGCTGGGCTCGTCCATCTGGTAGCGATCGTTGATCTTGAACTTGCTTCTGGTCGTAATGCTGCCGTTGGCTTCAGGTATAGCCTTGGCCGAAGAGTGCCGGTGTGCCAGAGATCGAACACATGGCAGTGTCTCTCTTTATCCTTAGTTTTGAAAGAGTTTAGCGCTCTTTTGGGCGGTTCTTAACTTTGGACCCAATAATTCTGGAGGCTTCGATTACTGCCTTTGATTTGAGCCAATAAAGGGGTGGGTGCCTTGATGGCTGGGTGTGTGCTTGAGCGGTCATTGATTGTGGCTGTTTGGGCTTCCTGGGTGAAGGGAGTTGCGCCGATTATGTCTGGAATTGTATCTGATACCTGAATACCAGTCCTTTGTCCTGGGGAAATGGGCCATTAGAATGCAAATCGGCTAGGGGTTTTGATACTGTCTAGTTCTCTGTTAGCAAATATACATTTTGGCTCTGAGTTTGCCTGAACCCTGTATTGGCCATATTTCCCTTGAGTATTTGCATGTATCCATGTTTCCTTTGGAAGTGGTCATCCCAGATGGCTCCAGTCCGTCCTCTTGATCCTAAATGCGAAGCGTGGTGGATCACAATACTGATCCTTCATCTGTTCTTTGGTGTGCCAGGTACTCTTAGTCAAGGACAGGTTCTATGCTACTCTGTCCTATGTATTGGAGCATTTACCTAAGTTTTTATTTTCAATACATCACACATTTCTAAGGGGGCACTATAACATTTCATCATTCATGTAACTTCTTTACACAAGGGGAACCTCTAACTGTCCTTACCTAAACTACACTCATGCTGCTGGCAAATAACTAAAGGAACTTGTATTGCAGTACAAAAATTTTAAACAACAGCAGCATCACATTTCTACTTAACTCATTACATTTACAGAAAACGCAAACTTTATTAATCAGAAAAAGGGGTTCAAAATGTGTGGGGTTTGTTGAATTCCAAGAAAAGGGGCTCGGAGTGTATATATCGGGGAGCGGGAGGCTCTCCTTCGCCATTTTCGAAGTCTTAAATGTCTGAACGACTGCAGAATATTGCAATTACCAATAGGGCTTCTACCATGTATATGAGGGAATACCATTTTACGATATTTTTGCACCATGTTGGGGTCTCGGTGTTTATTTTCATGTGAGGTGTGGTGTCTGGGCCAGGGGTCTCGTATTGTATGGTCATGTTTGGGGCCAGTGGGTTACAGGGGCCTTCGACGCGTGCAACTGTAGTGATCCAACGATGATCATAATGGAAGTCATCAGTTCTGTCTTCATCTACTTGTTGTTTTGTTCCTTGTATCTCCGTATATTCCTGGGTGTGCAAGCATAATATCTGTTATTACCCTTGTTTAATATCTTGTTTGTCTGCCTGTTTCTCCTTAACTTCAGTTACCCACTTGAATTGTCACCATGTGTGACTCCCTCATTTTTAAAAAAATAACCATTTTAGAGATAAGACATCTGGAAAAAAAACCAACATTCTGTTAAAGTGCAAGGAATCGCTCAGCTTGTGGTCTATGTGTTGAGTGGGCGGACATTTTCTCCGTACAGCGTTGAGGTAGCAAATTTTGTTACAACCAAGTGTGTCAGACATGTAAATAGCAGTTGGGGTAGCAACCAAAGAGTCGCTGAAAGTAAAAAGCTGTGTGCAGAGGCTGTGGCAAAGAGCATTCTTTAAACCACACGCAAAAAAGAACAGATCAGGGGAAACAAAGACCTGCACAGACAGCAAAGAGTTTTCAAAAAACTTTTCCAAATCAGTGATGGGAACATTGGCTGCGTATGAGCCGTGGCAGGGCAAGAATGGGTGGAATCCCTGGGTAGGGCGGTGACCATTGCCGTTGCTCCACTACCCAAGCTTGGCTGACCGAATACATAGGGGGTCCTCGGGCAGGGCGGGGATTAGTGCTGTTACTCCACTGCCTGGGCGACCTTACACGAACGGAAAGAATATGTAACATATGGACTCCGACAATGTGCAGACGAGTAATCATGACTGCACCAAGAAATTTAGTGAACGGACGACATTAATTAAGCATCTGAGACCGGAAGAATAAAGAAATTCCAGAAATATAGGCGGGCAGGCTCCATCAGAAAATAGGACACCGTAAATCTCACTCGGTTCCTTTTTCTCATCATCTGGACACCTCGGGGTTCCATTTCAAAAAGCATCGCAAAAGAGTTATCATAACGGGAGTCAGACTCTGAGTCATCACCATCTCCCGGTTGCCAAACACGTGTCTAGTGTTTTCGTGACATGGCCGTCGTGGGATGCGAATCGTTGTTCTGTTTCAATCGACAAGAGTTATCGCGGTGCCAATGGGGAATTCTTTGGTCAGAAGGGGCGGTAGCTGCAAAGGTCTAATTTCTATTGTCAGGCGGTGGTGGTGGCTCTGGTTGTGGCAATGAAAGTGGGTATGAGGGGCTAAACATATATTGGTTGGGGTGACTGGGGCCTGGGTGGTTGTGCCATTGGTTGTTGATTTCAAATAAGTCTGGAGTGCTGTCGCATGTGTCCGAATCAAGTTCAAGGTGGAAAGTCGTTCCTGGGTGCGGAGACAAGGTCGGGTATGTGGACATGCTGTGCTGGCTGGGGGAGGGTCAAACTAGGTTGTCAGTGGGTGGAGTGTCGTCATCTGGTTGTCAGTGGGTGGGGCATAGCCGTCTGCTATTGCCAGGGAGACGTGGTGTGAGTGGCTGCACTGGGCTCCATAAACCTTAAGCTGGTTGATATGAAACCATCCTGACTTTCCATTAGGATCTGTTATTTTATATAGCGAGGGGCTTACTTTATCTGAAATCGAATAGGGTCCTGCAAATTTAGGGGAGAGGAATGAACTCTGGTTATATAGGGAAACCATCACTTGCTGACCGACTGTATACTCTACTGGGTGTACTGTTTTATCAAAGCAGGCCTTCCGCTGCTTTTTCCAAGCGCCTAGTCGGCCAGCTGCAGCATTAGACTGCTTTTTCATGGGTGAGGGCGGTGGACTGTGGGGCTGGCCAGATCAAGTCCTAATAAATATTCAGTTCCTTTCATGGGTTGTCCGGTCATATGGTGTGGGGGTGAAACCTATGGAATTTGATACCGTGTTCCTAATAAACGTAAGTGCAAATGGAAGAACTGTGTCCGATTCAATGCTGCGGGGGTGTCCCCAGCATGTAAATATTTGCTGTGTTAAAATCTTGGCGGTTGCCTTAGCCGTGTTTGGCCTGGAGGGAAATGCTTCCACCCATTTTTTTGAAGGTGTCGATCACGACCAACACATATTTAAAACCATTTCTGCAGGGGGGTGGGGGGACCAATGGGTGTCCATGGGCCATTAACAGGGCGGGTGTGTCTTAACTGACCTTTCCTGGAGTATCTACCGTACTTTCCGGACTATAAAGCGCACCTGACTATAAGCCGCACCCACTGATTTTGAAATTTTTTTTTATTTTGAACATAAATAAGCCGCACACGTATATAAGCCGCAGGTGCTTACCGGTACATTGAAACAAATGAGCTTTACACAGGCTTTAACGAAATACGGCTTGTAACAAAAATAAAAAATTAGCGGTAAAGAAAAGAAAGCGGGAAAAATCCATAAATAAGCCGCGTCGTTGTATAAGCCGCGAGGTTCGAAACGTGTGAAATAAGTCGCGGCTTATAGTCCGGAAAGTACGGTATGTGGATTATTTTGAGCGCAAATTAAACAATTTTCAATATAATGTGTGACGTGTGCTTTTAAATCGGGTCACCAGCACAAAGGTCTTAAGTGGGCAATGGTGGTTTCTATCCCATGATGTCCATGTCCGTCATGAAATTGACAAATAATCTGGTTCCTGTCCTGGGTGGGGACCACATAAATTCCATTCTTTAATACAATTCTGTCCTGTGGCCTTGCCATAAGTGACCGTGTCGTGATCCTGTCTTTGCTATGGCGTCTGCTTTTACGTTACCAGGTGGGAAGGAACGATGATGGCTTCAAACCTTTATTATGCCATATTTGTGGAATTCTGTCAAACTGTTACAGACATATAAACTGTCCGAATATATATCTGCGGGGGTCGGGAAAGAATCTGGGTGCTGCGCCATGTATGCGATGGCTGCTAACTCGGCTGCCAGCAATCCTAAATGTCCTGGTAATTTTAGTGAAATCTCCTCTAATGCGCGTCTTCCACATATATACCACATCATGTAATCCGTACATAAATTTTTAAAGATTTATCCATGGGCTGCGTTATCTGTGGTCTGATGCCTGCTTTTGTGGGTAGCGATTTGGGAATAAAGGTTCCAGTGTTGTGCCTGGCTGCGAGTATTTCACATTCGCGCACAGTGATCACGTGCCACGTGATAGTGAGATGAGGATTAGGGAGAGAGAGCAATTAAACACGTGGCTACAGGGATGGTGCAGGCGGGAGGGATTCAGATTTCTGGATAACTGGGGCTCTTTCTGGGGAAGGTGGGACCTCTATAGACAGGATGGTCTACATCTGAACCTGAGGGGCACCAATATCCTGGGGGGGAGATTTGTTAGTGCTCTTTGGGGGGGTTTAAACTAATTCAGCAGGGGCATGGGAACCTGGATTGTAGTTTTGGGGTACGGGAGATTGAGAGTATAGAGGTCAGGAGCACAGATTTGACTTCGCAGGAGGGTGCCAGTGTTCAGGTAGGTGGTTTGAAGTGTGTCTACTTCAATGCCAGGAGTATACGAAATAAGGTAGGGGAACTGGCAGCATGGGTGGGTACCTGGGACTTCGACGTTGTGGCCATTTCAGAGACATGGATAGAGCAGGGACAGGAATGGTTGTTGCAGGTTCCGGGGTTTAGGTGTTTTAGTAAGCACAGAGAAGGGGGCAAAAGAGGGGGAGGTGTGGCGCTGCTAGTCAAGGACAGTATTACGGTGGCGGAAAGGGTGCTAGATGGGGACTCTTCTTCTGAGGTAGTATGGGCTGAGGTTAGAAACAGGAAAGGAGAGGTCACCTTGTTGGGAGTTTTCTATAGGCCACCTAATAGTTCTAGGGATGTAGAGGAAAGGATGGCGAAGATGATTCTGGAAAAGAGCGAAAGTAACAGGGTAGTTGTTATGGGAGACTTTAACTTTCCAAATATTGACTGGAAAAGATATAGTTCGAGTACATTAGATGGGTCGTTCTTTGTACAATGTGTGCAGGAGGGTTTCCTGACACAATATATTGACAGGCCAACAAGAGGCGAGGCCACTTTGGTTTTGGGTAATGAACCAGGCCAGGTTCACCTGGAGGTAGGTGAGCACTTTGGAAACAGTGACCACAATTCGGTGACCTTTATGTTAGTGATGGAAAGGGATAAGTATACCCCGCAGGGCAAGAGTTATAGCTGGGGGAAGGGCAATTATGATGCCATTAGACATGACTTAGGATGTGTTGGTTGGAGAAGTAGGCTGCAAGGGTTGGGCACACTGGATATGTGGAGCTTGTTCAAGGAACAGCTATTACATGTTCTTGATAAGTACGTACCAGTCAGGCAGGGAGGAAGGGGTCGAGCGAGGGAACCGTGGTTTACCAAAGAAGTGGAATCTCTTGTTAAGAGGAAGAAGGAGGCCTATGTGAAGATGAGGCATGAAGTTTCAGTTGGGGCGCTTGATAGTTACAAGGAAGCGAGGAAGGATCTAAAGAGAGAGCTGAGACGAGCAAGGAGGGGACATGAGAAGTCTTTGGCAGGTAGGATCAAGGAAAACCCAAAAGCTTTCTATAGGTATGTCAGGAATAAAAGAATGACTAGGGTAAGAGTAGGGCCAGTCAAGGACAGTGGTGGGAAGTTGTGTGTGGAGGCTGAGGAGATAAGCGAGATACTAAATGAATACTTTTCGTCAGTATTCACTCAAGAAAAAGATAATATTGTGGAGGAGAATGCTGAGACCCAGGCTATTAGAATAGATGGCATTGAGGTGCGTAGGGAAGAAGTGTTGGCAATTCTGGACAAGGTGAAAATAGATAAGTCCCCGGGGCCGGATGGGATTTATCCTAGGATTCTCTGGGAAGCCAGGGAAGAGATTGCTGAGCCTTTGGCTTTGATTTTTAGGTCATCATTGGCTACAGGAATAGTGCCAGAGGATTGGAGGATAGCAAATGTGGTCCCTTTGTTCAAGAAGGGGAGTAGAGATAACCCCGGTAACTATAGGCCGGTGAGCCGAACGTCTGTGGTGGGTAAGGTCTTGGAGAGGATTATAAAAGATACGATTTATAATCATCTAGATAGGAATAATATGATTAGGGATAGTCAGCATGGTTTTGTGAAGGGTAGGTCATGCCTCACAAACCTTATCGAGTTCTTTGAGAAGGTGACTGAACAGGTAGACGAGGGTAGAGCAGTTGATGTGGTGTATATGGATTTCAGTAAAGCGTTTGATAAGGTTCCCCACGGTCGGCTATTGCAGAAAATACGGAGGCTGGGGATTGAGGGTGATTTAGAGATGTGGATCAGAAATTGGCTAGTTGAAAGAAGACAGAGAGTGGTAGTTGATGGGAAATGTTCAGAATGGAGTTCAGTTACGAGTGGCGTACCACAAGGATCTGTTCTGGGGCCGTTGCTGTTTGCCATTTTTATAAATGACCTAGAGGAGGGCGCAGAAGGATGGGTGAGTAAATTTGCAGACAACACTAAAGTCGGTGGAGTTGTAGACAGTGCGGAAGGATGTTGCAGGTTACAGAGGGACATAGATAAGCTGCAGAGCTGGGCTGAGAGGTGGCAAATGGAGTTTAATGTGGAGAAGTGTGAGGTGATTCACTTTGGAAAGAATAACAGGAATGAGGAATATTTGGCTAATGGTAAAATTCTTGGTAGTGTGGATGAGCAGAGGGATCTCGGTGTCCATGTACATAGATCCCTGAAAGTTGCCACCCAGGTTGATAGGGTTGTGAAGAAGGCCTATGGTGTGTTGGCCTTTATTGGTAGAGGGATTGAGTTCCGGAGCCATGAGGTCATGTTGCAGTTGTACAAAACTCTAGTACGGCCGCATTTGGAGTATTGCGTACAGTTCTGGTCGCCTCATTATAGGAAGGACGTGGACGCTTTGGAACGGGTGCAGAGGAGATTTACCAGGATGTTGCCTGGTATGGAGGGAAAATCTTATGAGGAAAGGCTGATGGACTTGAGGTTGTTTTCGTTAGAGAGAAGAAGGTTAAGAGGTGACTTAATAGAGGCATACAAAATGATCAGAGGGTTAGATAGGGTGAACAGCGAGAGCCTTCTCCCGCGGATGGGGGTGGCTAGCACGAGGGGACATAGCCTTAAATTGAGGGGTAATAGATATAGGACAGAGGTCAGAGGTGGGTTTTTTACGCAAAGAGTGGTGAGGCCGTGGAATGCCCTACCTGCAACAGTAGTGAACTCGCCAACATTGAAGGCATTTAAAAGTTTATTGGATAAGCATATGGATGATAAGGGCATAGTGTAGGTTAGATGGCCTTTAGTTTTTTTTTCCAATGTCGGTGCAACATCGAGGGCCGAAGGGCCTGTACTGCGCTGTATCGTTCTATAATATGGATTGATTCGATTGTTAAATTGCCCTTGCCCCATAATGTCACTGCACTCCGGTCATTTTTAAGACTGGTTAGTTACTGTAGGAACCAAAAAAGATGATTTCGACACCAAGGCACACATAGCACCATGCCACCCCAACAGGACCAAGTTGGAAGACCCAACAAGCAAAGAAGGCATGCCAGATAACTGGAAGGGGGGAGAGAGAAGTCAGGAGCAGGGGATCTAGCCAAAACTTGCTGAGAAATACAAATTGCATGTTGAACTCATGTTTCCGATAAAAAGATAAGCCCAATAAAAATATTAAAAAGAAATCCCAGTGGAATAAATAGCCCAGTTATTGTGTAACAATTGTTAAAGACTATTTATTAAAGTAAAGAAAGGACAATACACACGGACCTGACTTACTCTTCTCATGCAATTAAAATATATGAATTATTGGACTTCCGGGAGCGGCCATGTCCGAATAGGTCGCGCACACGGCAGCTCCTGCCAAGATCGGACATTTGGGCCCTTTAACGGAGCTGTAGCGGCCCTTCGGTGATTCCTGGTGTGGCAAGAGACGCTGGAGAGGTTCCCCTCACTGCTGCATGGAGGGGACCAAGAGTGGGGTCGTCAAGAGAGCGATTGCGGGGAAGTGAGCGGACCAAGCAACGTGGGTCCAGTGGTCGAGAGAGCAGCAGGAGTTCCTAAGGAGCTGCTTTGCTGAGCTGAAGACGGAGATGCAGGTCCCTATGAAGGCCTCTATGGAAAGGATAGTGGAGACTCAGAAGGTGCAAGAGAAGGAGATCAAAGAGGTGGAGAGAAAAGTAGTGCAGGAGAAGGCAATCAAAGAGGTGGAGAGAAAGGTATCTGACAACTAGGATGAGATCCTGCGCCTGGTGGTCAGGTGCATGAGGCCCTGCACGAGAGATGGCAGGAGAGACTGGATGACGTCGAATATAGGTCCAGGAGACAAAACCTGCGAATTCTGGGCCTCCCTGAAGATGCGGAGGGGGTGGACGCGGGTGCATTTGTGACTACAATGCTGGTGACACTGATGGGCGCGGGGGCCTTCCTGCAGCCCTTGGAACTGGACGAGGTGCACAGAGTCCTCCTGAGGAAACCTAGGGCGAACGAACCACCGAGGGAGATGGTGATAAGGTTCCACTGCTTCACAGACAGGGAGCGTGTCTTGCGTTGGGCAAAGAAGGAGCAGAGCAGTAAGTGGGATAACTGTGAGATTTGTACATAGCCAGTTCAGCTCCCAGGTCCTGATAAGAGGTGTGAGGGATTCAACTGGGCTAAGGCGGTCCTCCACAACAAAGGGATGAAGTTCGGGCTGCTGCATCCGGCGAGGCTTTGGGTAATGTATCGGGACAGGCATCACTACTTCGATACGGCAGACAAGGCGTGGACATTTATTAAGCGTGAAAAGCTGGACTCGAACTAATGGACAGCTGCATGTGGGTGAAACACCCTGGTGGGGATGTGTAACTGGGTGTTGGCCTAATGTAAGATTGGTAGTAGAATTTAAGTTGTTTGCTTTTCCTTTTTTTGGGTTTTTCTTTTTTCCAGGGGGCAGGGTAACGCCCGGGATGTGTTTCTTGTTTCACGGGAAGAATTTGGATGGCTCTCTCTCTCTCTGACCCTGTGGGAGACGGGAGGTTGGGGGCCCGAAGGAGGAAACAACAATGAGATTGGAGATAGAGGCGGGAGCGGCCGGGGTCAGCATGGATCACGGAAGCGGCCGGGGTCAGCATGGGTCAGCTGACTTACGGAAGCGTGAATGGGGGGGAAATTAGTGCTGAATGGGTGTTTGGGATTGGGGGGGGGGGTGCTGCTTTGCTGACTGAAGGGGAGCAAACTTTTGGGTACAGATGCAGAGTCGGGATGTGGAGCCTCTGGCGGGAGGGCTTGAGCGAGCCCCCCCCCCCCCCCCCCCCCAACAAAGGCTGATCACATGGAAAGTGAGGGGTCTGAACGGGCCGGTGAAGAGGGCCCGCATGTTCTCTCACTTAAAGGGATTAAAGGCAGACGTGGCCATGCTACAGGAGACTCATTTAAAACTCGCTGACCAAACGAGGTTGAGTAAGGGATGGGTGGGCCAGATGTTCCCTTCGGGGCAAGACTCAAAGATCAGGGGGGTGGCAATTCTGGTTAGCAAATGGGTGGCATTCGAGATAGGGAGTATTGTGGCGGTCAAGGGGGGCAGATACAAAATGGTGAGTGCCAAACTGCAGGGGGTCCGGGTGGTGTTGATGAATGTCTATGCCCCGAACTGGGACGACGTGGAATTCACGAGGCGCATGCTGGAGTCGGCCCTGAGGGAGTTCTTAGATCAGATGGGGGGCGTGGACCCATGAAGATTCGCGCGGCCAAGGGCGAAGGTGGTCTCTTTTTTTTTTTTTTCTCCCACATTCACAAAGTGTACTCTCGGATTGACTTTTTTGTGTTGAGCAGGGCATTAATTCCAAGGGTGGAGTGGTTTGAGTATTCGGCCATTACGGTCTCTGACCATGCCCCGCACTGGGTGGACTTGCGACTAGGGGCGGAGGGAGGGCAGCGCCCTCTCTGGAGACTGGACGTGGGACTGCTAGCGGATGAAGAGGTGTGCGGGCGGATAAGGAGGAGCATCCAAAATTATGTGACAACAAACGATACAGGGGAGGTAACAGCAACAACGGTCTGGGAGGCGATGAAGGCAGTTGTCAGAGGGGAGTTGATTTCTATTAGGTCCCATAGAGAGAAGAGGGAGAGGCTGGTGGGAGAGATACTCCGAGTAGACAGGCAGTATGTGGAGACCCCCGAGGCGGGGCTGCTAAAGGAGCGCCGGAGACTGCAGGCAGAGTTTGATCTGCTGACCACTGGGAAGGCGGAGGCACAGCTGAGGAAGGTGAAATGGGCAGTCTACGAGTATGGGGAGAAAGCAAGTAGGATGCTGGCGCACCAAATTCGCAGGAGAGAGGCAGCCAGGGAAATTGGGGGAGTTAGGGATAAGGTAGGTAACACTGTCTTGGGCCCAGAGAAGATCAACAAAGTCTTCAAGGAGTTTTATTGTAAACCATACGAGTCAGAGCCCCCGGTGGGAGTGGAAGGGATGAAGCAATTTATGGACCAATTGAGGTTCCTAAGGGTGGACAAGGACCTGGTGGAGGGGCCCGATTGAGTTGGAGGAGATGGTTAAGGGCCTAGAAAGTATGTAATCGGGCAAGGCCCTGGGACCGGACGGCTTCCCTGTAGAATTCTGCAAGAAATTCTCGGAGCTGCTGAGCCCACTCCTGCTAAGAACCTTTAACGAGGCTAAGGAGAGAGGAACCCTCCCCTCGACGGTGTCGCAGGCTTCTATCTCATTCATCCTGAAGCGGGATAAGGATCCGCTTCAATGTGGATCCTACAGGCCGATATCGCTCCTGAACGTGGATCCCAAACTGCTGGCTAAAATTCTGGCTACCAGAATAGAGGACTGTGTCCCCGGAGTGATTGATGAGGATCAGGCGGGTTTCGTCAAGGGCAGGCAATTGAACACAGATGTGAGGAGGCTCCTAAACATGATCGTAATGCCCTCAGAAGGAGGGGACGCAGAAGTAGAGGCTGCAATGGATGCAGAGAAAGCCTTTGACCGGGTTGAATGGGAGTACCTGTGCAAAGCGCTAGGTAGGTTTGGATTTGGTGAGCGATTCATAGGGTGGGTCAAGCTACTGTATCAGGGCCTCGTAGCAAGTGTATCCACGAACTGGCTGAGGTCGGATTATTTTAGGCTGCACCAAGGGACGAGGCAGGGGTGTCCCCTATCCCCGCTACTATTTGCCCTGGCAATTGAGCCATTGTCCATAGCGCTGAGGACTTCAAGGAACTGGTGCGGCGAGGGGGAGGAGCACCGGGTTTCACTTTATGCAGACGACCTGCTATTGTATATTTTGGACCCGCTAGTAGGGATGGGGGAGGTCATGCGGACCCACGAGAAGGGACGGGGGAGGTCATGCGGATCCTAAGAGACTTTGGGAGCTTCTCGGAGTACAAGTTGAACGTAGGTAAAAGTGAGCTGTTTGTAATCCACGCTAGGGGTCAGGAGGAGAGACTGGGAGAGCTCTCGCTCAAGATGGTGGAGAGGAGCTTTCGGTACCTAGGAATACAGGTGGCCAGGGACTGGGATGCCCTATACAGGCTCAATCTGTCGGCTTGTAAAGCAGATTGAGGAAGACTTTAAAAGGTGGGACGTGCTCCCGCTTTCCCTGGCGGGAAGGGTGCAGACCTTGAAAATTATGACGGTACTTCCCAGATTCCTGTTCGTTTTCCAGTGCCTTCCCATCTTCATCCCCAAATCCTTCTTCAAGCGGGTGAACAGGATTATCACGAGATTTCTGTGGGCCAACAAGCCCCCACGAGAGGGGGGGGGGGGAAGAGGAGAGAAGAGAGAGAGAGAGAGGAGGTAATGGCGCTTCCGAACTTCTGTACCTACTACTGGGCAGCTAATGTAGTCATGATTAGGAAGTGGATAATGGAGGTGGGGGCGGCTGGAGGCGGCATCATGCAAAGGCACCAGCCTAGGGGCACTAGTAATGGCACCGCTGTCGTTCTCGCTGGCATGATACACCAAAAGCCCGGTGGTGACGGCAGCACTGAGGGTCTGGGGTCAGTGGAGAAGGCACAGGAAAGAGGAAGGGGCCTCAGTTTGGACCCCGATACCGAATAGTCATAGATTTGTTACGGGCAAGATACCGGGGAGGGGGGGGGGGGGGTCAGAATAGTCATAGATTTGTTACGGGCAAGATACATGGACGGGGGGGTTTCAAACCTGGCACAGGGCAGGCATTAAAAGGATGGGGGACCTGTTTGTAGATGGGACTTTCCCGAGCTTGAAGGCACTGGAGGATAAATTCAGCCAGCCCCCTGGAAACGCCTTCAGATACCTCCAAGTCCGCGACTTTCTCAAAAAACTGGTGGGGACATTTCCATTGCTACCCCCTCGTAGGATTCAGGACAAGGTGGTGTCTGGCATCTGGCTAAGAAGCGGGGAAGTGGTCGGACATCTACCAAGAACTGCAGGAGGCGGAGGAAGCTCCAGTGGAAGAACTGAAGAGCAAGTGGGAGGAGGAGCTGGGTGAGGAGCTAGATGAGGGCCTGATGCCCTAGGCAGGGTAAATTCCTCCTCGTCATGTGCCAGGCTCAGCTTAATTCAGTTTAAGGTGGTACATCGGGCACACATGATGACGGCGAGAATGAGTAAGTTCTTTGGAGTGGAGGACAGCTGTGCGAGATGGTCCTTGCTGGGGTTCTCCCGGCGGTGACAACCGTTCCTTGACTTTCTAGCAGAGCGTTAAAATGTCAGCAGCAGCAGCAATCTGGGGCGGAGGCGGGGGTGGGCTTAGGTGGAGAACTGTTTATTTAATGTATATTTTTTTTTGTATAATGATAACAGCCACCTAGTTTTGTTAAATATTTTCCTTTTATTTTTCTGTTATTGGTTATGTAAAAATTCTGTTTGAAAAAAGCTTTAATAAAAACAAATTAAAAAAAAAATGAATTATTAAACGCACTTTCTGTAGAACATACACCTTGTTACAAAATATATCTACGATACCTGAACTCCAGACTACCCCAGTTCTCCAAACAGCATCCAAATTGAATAACCAGCTATAATTAACATACAATACAGGAATGATACTCCAATCTGGGAACCGTCTTTTTCCTGGTCCAGCAAAGAGATTTTAAAACTGCTGTTACATTGGCAATTTCTACTGCCTTCACTCTGAGAGGCTTGGGGGCTGCAAACTTAACCTTCAGGCTTGGGGGCTGGAAACTGGCCTGTCTGTTTTTTGAGACTGCTAGATGGTAACTGCCTCCCTTCCTTCTCCAGGTCTGGTTAAGAATACCTTTTGTTCACCAGGGTCAAACCAGGGTGGGGACTCGCGATTTTTGGAGTTGCGGTAGAGCCGGGAGTGCAGGAGGCGAAAGAGGCCGGTGTCCTGGCCTTTGCGTCCCTAGTAGCCGTCGAAGGATTCTGTTACAATAGAAGGATGCGAGGCCCCCAAGCGTGGAGACCTGGATCAGTGACATGGCGGGATTTATAAAATTGGAAAAGGTCAAATTGCCCTGAGAGGATCAATACAAGGGTTCTATAAACGATGGCAGCCTTTTCTGGACTTCCTGGCTCAGAGATAGGTAACTGGGTCAATAGCAGCAGCAACCCGGGGGGGGGGGGGGGGGGGGGGGGGGGGTTGCAGTGCATTATTGTAGTGTTTATCTGTAACTTTATAGTGTGTTAATTTGCGTTGTTGTTAAAATACTGGGTGTTCATAGGGATGGGGCGAATGTATATGATTGTTAATATTATTGTTATTTTCGGTATTTTTACTAAGGTGCGTCAATGTTGTATAAATCAAAATTTCTCAATAAAATTATTAAAAAAAAAAAAAATACCGTTTTGTTCTTTGACCTGTGTATTTGGCTGTCTGCCCCCATCAACTTCCTTGACTGTACATTAACATGTGTGAATTCAGGGCAGCACGGTGGCCTAGTGGTTAGCACAGCTGCCTCACGGCGCTGAGGTCCCAGGTTCGATCCCGGCTCTGGGTCACTGTTCGTGTGGAGTTTGCACATTCTCCCCGTGTCTCCGTGGGTTTCGCCCCCACAACCCAAAAATGTGCAGAGTAGGTGGATTGGCCAAGCTAAATTGCCCATTTATGGGAAAAAATTATTGGGTATTCTAAATTTAAAAAAAAAACATGTGTGAATTTCATGGACTATCCCAATTGTTTATAATCTGTTTCTCCTCCGTAATCTATTCACATTTGATTATTATCTAAACTGCGATTCTAAACTCATTACCGGGAGAGACGCATGCCAATTGAGGCTCTTTTGAGTACTCTCCACTGTTGTCTTCGGCAGATTGTCTTTTTGTGGACAGTTCACCTGAGCATTTTACACGCTGTCAGGTCGATACCAATGTTGTAGCTGTACTGGATCAGATTGACCAATGTTCAGGAGCACAAGTCTTCAGCAATACAACCTGGATGTTGCCAGGGCCTTTGATCCAATACTTTCAGCTGTTTCTTAATACCACTTGGAGAAAATTGGATTGGTTGATGACTGAGATCTGTGATATTGTGGACCGAAGGGGGAGGCTAGATGAATCACCCATTCAATCCTTTTGTTGACTTCAACTGTCTTTTCCACTGATGTGTTGAACTCTGCCACCATTGAGGATGGTAAGAAGTCTTACAACACCAGGTTAAAGTCCAACAGGTTTGTTTCAAACACGAACTTTCGGAGCACTGCTCCTTCCTCGGGTGAATGGAGAGGTATGTTCCAGAAACATTTATATAGACAAAGTCAGAGATGCCAGACAATGCTTGGAATGCGAGCATTAGCAGGTAATCAAATCATTACAGATCCAGAGATAGGGGGTAATCCCAGGTTAAAGAGGTGCAAATTGTCTCAAGCCAGGATAGTTGGTAGGATTTTGCAAGTACAGGCCAGATGGTGGGGGGTGAATGTAATGCGACATGAATCCAAGATCCAGGTTGAGGCTGCACTCCACATCATCATTGAGGATGAGAATGTTCATTGAGCCTCTTTCAGTTAATTATTTAACTGTCCATCATTCACACCTGGGTGTGGCAGAACTGTAGACAAGCAATCTGATCCCTTGCCTGTGGGATTGTTTAGCTCTGCTTTATCATATTGTTTCTGCTATTGAAATGAAAATCACTTATTGTCACAAGTAGGCTTCAAATGAAGTTACTGTGAAAAGCCCCTAGTCGCCACATTCCGACGCCTGTTTGGGGAGACTGGTACGGGAATTGAACCATGCTGCTGGCCTGCCTCGGTCTGCTTTAAAAGACAGCTCTTTAGCCCTGTGCTAAACCAGCCCCTATGTATGTAGTCCTGACTTGCAGCTTCACCAGCTAGGCACCTCCCTTTTAGGTATGCCTATTGCAACTCCTGGCATGCTTTCCTCATTTGAACCAGGGTTTGTCCACTGGCGTGATAGTAACAGTAGAGCGAAGGATATGCCGAGCCACAAGATTGAAAATCCAGGTTGAATACAAGTCCGCTGTTGGTAGCCGATGGCACTGATGGCGGGGAACCGAGGGAAGTAGATCCTTGGAAAATAGGCAACAGGTTTAGATAAAGGATCTGGATCGGCGCAGGCTGGGAGGGCTGAAGGGCCTGTTCCTGTGCTGTAATTTTCTTTGTTCTTTGTTCTTTTGTTCTTAAGTATGCCCAATTTTGATCTACTTTATTTATTCTGAATCTGTGGTTGCTCGGCTCCTTGGTGATGGATATGAAGTGCGTGTCGCCACCGCCAGAGTGCACATTCCGTGCCTTTGCTAGCCTACCAATTGGTGTCGTACATTAAGGAGCATTGATTCATCAGTACAGGTAGTGATGGATGGTAATCAATGGGAGCTTTGATGGTGATGCTGTTCTTGGACTAGTAATCCAGAGGCCTTAACTAATGGTTCGGAAACAGTTCAACACGCACCACAGCAGCTGGGAAATATAATTTAATTTAATTTAATCTGGAATAAAAATAACTTATGCTCAGTAATAATGGCAATTAAACAACCAGATTGTTCTGGTTCACTAATATTCTTTAGGAGAGTAAAGGTGCCGTCCCTTAACGAGTCTGGCCACCACTCCAGATCCATAGCGTGTGGTTGACTCTTTAAATGCCCTTTGTAGTGGTCCATCAAGCCAATCAAACAACAATAAAACCAGATGGCACCTGGCATTTACCGTGATATGACAAAGACACATTCTGCCCAGTCAATCCTGCAAGTCCTCCTCACTAACTTCTATAAGACCATGCAGGACAAGAAGTAGGCCTTTTAGCCATCGGGTTTGCTCTGCCATTCCGATGGAAGAAGTTGCATAATCAAAGACCCCTCCCACCTGGCTTACTCACTCTTCCAACTTCTTCCATCAGGCAGGAGATACAGAAGTCTGAGAACTCGCACGAACAAACTCAAAACAGCTTCTTCCCTGCTACTACACCCTGTATGCTACATCCGATGCCGGTGCTTATGTAGTTATATTGTATACCTTGTGTTGCCCTATTATGTATTTTCTATTATGTATTTTCTTTTAATCCCTTTTCTTCCCATGTACTTAATGATCTGTTGAGCTGCTTGCAGAAAAATACTTTTCACTGTACCTCGGTACGCGTGACAATAAACAAATCCAATCCAAGTTGGAAGAGTGAGTAGGCCGGGTGGGAGGGGTCTTTGATTATGCTGCCCGCTTTCCCTCCGGCAGCGGGAGGTGTAGATGGAGTCCATGGATGGGAGGCAGGTTTGTGTGATGGACTGGGCGGTGTTCACGACTCTCTGAAGTTTCTTGCGGTCCTGAGCCGAGCAGTTGCCATACCAGGCTGTGATGCAGCCAGATAGGATGCTTTTTATAGTGCATCTGTAACGTTGGTAAGAGTTAATGTGGACATGCTGAATTTCCTTGGTTTTCTGAGGAAGTATAGGTGCTGTTGTGCTTTCTTGGTGGTATCGTCGATGTGGGTGGACCAGGATAGATTTTTGGAGGTGTGCACCCCAAGGAATTTGAAACTGCTAACCATCTCCACCTCGGTCCCATTGATGCTGACGGGTGTGTACAGTACTTTGCTTCCTGAAGTCAATGACCAGCTCTTTAGTTATGCTGGCATTGAGGGAGAGATTGTTATCGCTGCACCACTCCACTAGGTTCTCTATCTTCCTACTGTATTCTGACTCGTTATTTGAGATCCGGCCCACTATGGTCATATCGTCAGCAAACTTATAGTTTGGAAGCTTTGGAGTTGGAACCAAATTTGCCACGCAGTCGTGTGTGTACAGCGAGTAGAGTAGGGGACTAAGTATGCAGCCTTGCAGAGCCCCGGTATTGAGGACTATTGTGGAGGAGGTGTTGTTTATTCTTACTGATTGTGGTCTGTTGGTCAGAAAATCGAGAATCCAGTTGCAGAGTGGGGAGCCAAGTCCTAGGTTTTGGAGCTTTGATCTGAGCTTGGCTGGGATTATGGTGTTAAAAGCGGAGCAATAGTCAATAAATAGGAGTCTGATGTAGGAGTCCTTCTTGTTGAGATGCTCTAGGGATGAGTGTAGGGCCAGGGAAATGGCGTCTGCTGTGGACCAGTTGCGACGGTATGCGAATTGCAGTGGATCAAGGTGTTCTGGGAGTATGGAGGTGATGCGCTTCATGATCAACCTCTCGAAGCACTTAATTACGACTGAAGTCTGGGCCACCGGACGGTAGTCATTGAGGCATGTTGCCTGGTTCTTCTTTGGCACTGGTATGATGGTGGTCTTCTTGAAGCAGATGGGGACCTCGGAGTGGAGTAGGGATAGGTTAAAGATGTCCGCAAACACCTCTGCCAGCTGGTCCACGCAGGCTCTGAGTGCACGACCAGGGATCCCGTCCAGGCCCGTCGCCTTCCGAGGGTTCACTTTCAGGAAGGCCGATCTGACTTCGGAAGCTGTGGTGGTGAGTATGAGTGAGTTATGGGCTGCTGGGGCACTCGACAGCGGATTGTTGGTTACCTGCTCGAACCGAGCATAGAATGCATTGAGTTCATTGGGGAGGGGTGCGCTGCTGCCGGAGATGCTGCTCAGCTTGCTTTGGAGCCCGTTATGTTGTTTAGTCTTTGCCAAACCGCCGAGAGTCTGTGACTCTAGCTTGGTTTGATAGTCTCTCTTGGCATCTCGGATGGCTTTACGGAGGGGTATTTGGATTCTTGTATAGGTCAGGGTTGTCTGACTTGAACGCCTCAGATCTGTTCTTCAGTAGGGAGTCAATCTCGCGATTGAGCCATGGTTTCCGGTTGGGGAACGTACGTACTGCTTTCTTTCAGTCGTCCATACGTTTGCTGATGAAGTCTGACGGTGGTGGCATACTCATTTAAGTTGGTGCTGAGTTCTTTAAATATGGACCAGTCCACTGTCTCTAAGCAGTCACGTAAGAGCTCTTCTGTTTCCTCGGACCAGCACTGCATGACCTCCTTAGATGGTTTCTCCCGCTTGAGTTTCTGCTCGTATACTGGGAGAAGGAGCACCATCTTGTGGTCTGATTTCCCAAAGTGAGGTCGGGGATGGAACGGTAGGCGCCCTTGATTTTTGAGTAGCAGTGGTCAAGAGTGTTGTCGCCCCTGGTGGGACAGGAGATGTGCTGGTGGAATTTTGGCAGTACACTCTTGAGGTTGGCCTTGTTGAAGTCTCCGGGTGTTCTGTTTTGTAGTTGTTTATAACTGTGTACACTTCGTCCAGCGCCTTCCTCACTTCTGCCTGAGGTGGGATGTAGACCGCTGTGATAATGGCTGAAGTGAACTTGCGTGGACGATAGTATGGGCAGCACTTCAGGGTCAGGTATTCCAGGTCCGGGGAGCAGTGGGCTGCCATGTCCAAGCACCAGGAGGAGTTGATGAGGAGGCACACCCCTCCACCCTTTGCTTTGCCTGATGACACAGTGCGGTCTGCCCGGTGATCTCCGCCATTTCGGGGGTCCTGGGTCGTGGGCAGGGGCTTCCTGAGGCAGGTTGGGCTGAGTCACATGGTCTGTTCCCTCCATGGGCGCTCCTGGGGTCGGGTCTTGAAGTATGCACGGTCAGGCCTCCACGTGTATTTTTCTTTCTTCCATCTCCAGGTAGGTCGGGTTGCTGGGTGGACCTCTCTGGGTCGGGTTGGGCCGGGTCTCATCGTCGCGGGTTGGGTCGGGAGCTCCAGGGATTGGGCCGGGCGATCCGGAGGCTACGTCGGTTGTTAGGCCGGGTTGGGAGCTCGAAGGTCTGGGTCGGCTCCAAATCGAGGTCGGGGCTTCACTTCCGGTTTGGGCCCAATCCATTTCCAGGTCGTGGAGGTCAGGTTGGGTCAAAAGGTCTCCACAGGCCTTGGAGGATGTTCAAGCCTGTAAGAAAAGATAAAAGAGAGAGGTTAGTAATAATGTTAGTCTTCAAATTAACTTATATTTGTTCTAATCATTTAAAATTTAAGTTAAAAAGCGGATCTGTTGGGGAGAGCTCACAGAGAGTCGCCTCGCTGTGGCGCCATCTTCTGTACATGAAGATTAAAGTCAACCATGATCAAAAATCAAATGTGCAATGTCCAACATCAGCGATGCGATAAATGATCAGAAAATTTGCTTTCCTAATGTTGGTCAGGTTACTGCAAGCACTTCCTTGCTCCTGTTCAAAAAATCCTTTGCAATGTCTTGTTCCCACCTGACACTTTTGTAGGTTTGTGTCATTTTATGGGTACGTTCTGTGGGTGTATCATTCCATTTGGGGGGGGGGGAAAGAGAGAGAGAGAGAGAGAGAATGTCGGTTAGCTCAGTTGACTGCACGGCTAGTTCATGACGCATTGTGACACCAACAATGCAAGTTCAATTCCCATATCGGCTGAGGCTATTCATGAAGGCTACAGCCTGAGGTGTGGTGACCCTTTGTTTAAATCACCATTATCAGCTCTCAAAGGGGAGAGCAGCTTATTGTACTCTGGGACTGTGGTAACATTTACATAGATTATAACTGAAATCTAAAATAGCAATTTGTCTTTTTCTAGACTAATTCAAAATTAAATTTGATGGCTCTTTGCAAAAAAAAAGGTTATGGCAAATCTTGGTTTTAAATTAATTCCAATTGTTTTACCTGGATAAAGTACTATGTCTTTGTTATCTTTTGTCTTTTCGTGGAAGTGGGTGATGCTACGAAGGCTGCATTCATTACCCAGCAGGACAGCGTGTAGACAAGAGATAGGAGGGGCCAATGATAGATCCGTGGGTATACCAGAGATAACAGTGTGGGAAAATATACCATTGTAAATTATTCTTAACCCAAGAACGGAACCAGGTTGAGTGCAGTCCCACCTAGTTGGATGGTAATGGAGAGCCTGAGGCTGATGAAGGGGGAAGGAATCTTCTTGAATCACTGCAACCTTTCTGAAATCAATAATTGGAACATCCTGTAACAATGGACAAAGTGTATTTTTTCAGATTATCTAGAATACAATTTGTGTTTACATATTAAAAACTTAAAACCTCAAGGTGCTGCACAGTGGTTATTGATCAAGGACCAGATACTGATGTATAGTTTAGGAAAAGTGACTAAAAGCATTATCAGGTAGATGGGTTTTTTAACAGATGGAGAAAGAATTTGCATTTATTTTGGGGGACGTTATGACAAGACACTAAGTGCTTGAAGAACTCATGAATTACTCTTTCCACTTTGAAATGAAATCACCGGCTAAGCAGAAAATAAGATGAATGACCAGTTAATTCCATCATTTTTTTTGGTGTTGGTAATTTAGGGACGATTGCTGATTAAGATATTGGGGTAAGTCCACCATCTATTTAAATGTTGTCTTTGGCTCTTTTACATCCATCTGAACAGTGAGGCAAGACTACTGACCCCGGCCCCCCCTCTTTTTTTTTGTGCTCACTACAATGAACAATTTTCTTCGCGTTCTTAAGGCCTCTGTGAAACTGCTTCAGTGCAAACTTTTGGACCTTGGTGTTTGACTTTTTTAGTTGAAAAATCAATTTTTTTTAGTAAATTAGTAGAGTTTGTGTATATACAGCCATTATTATAAAACTTGCTTTAACAGCTTGGTGTTTTCTCCTCTGGTATTCTTGTCATGACTCCTCAAATGATCAACCCTTGACCCCTTTGTCCTTGCCTCCCATTTCTCTCCAAAGTCCTCGAACTTTGTTGTCATCTCCCAAATCCTTTCATGTCTTTCTGGGAAATTGCTCGTGAATCTCTCCAATCAGATGTTCACCCCAGCCAGTGCACCAAAATAATTCTCATTCACAAACGACATTCTATATGACTGATAAAAAATATACTATGACCCCATGATCTTCTCAGACTAGTCTTTGAGGCGATTGATCATTCCCAATGGTTCTCCATTACCATCCAGCTGGGTGGGACTGCACTCAACCCTAAACTCAACCTGATTCCATTCTTGGGTTAAGAATAACTTAAAAAGGGCAGCACGGTGGCCTACTGGTTAGCACAGCTGCCTCACGGTGCTGAGGTCCCAGATTCAATCCCGGCTCTGGGTCACTGTCCGTGTGGAGTTTGCACATTCTCCCCGTGTCTCCGTGGGTTTCTCCCCCACAACCCAAAAATGTGCAGAGTAGGTGAATTGGCCACACTAAAATTGCCCCTTGGAAAAATAATTGGGTAATCTAAATTTTAAAATTAAGGGGAAAAAAAGGAATGACTTAAAATGGCTTATTTTCCCATCCCCACACTATTTCCCCTGGTACACCCAAGGATCTGTCATTGACCCCTCTTATTTCTCATCTACGTGCTGCCCTTGGTGACACCATACAGCATTAATTTTCACTTGTATTCTGACGACAAAACCTCACCACTCTTGACCCTCCACAATTGTTAAACTGCTTGTCCTGAGCAGCAATTTCTTTTCAAGTACAATATGAATTGTTGTCATCTATGGTAGAACCCTTCAATTGACCCCCTAAGTCACCTAGTCATGCCGAGGTGCTAGGTGGCATCATCAGTCTCCAACTCTGGAGGATTCGCCTCCGAGCAACCAGCGAGGCGAATGCCAGGGCATCCGCCCCATACCCATCCGCAACTCTGGCAGGTTTAATACCCTAAATATAGCCACCGAAGGATGAGTTCCAGCTTAATATTGAGGATTTCCAATATAGTGCTGAAAAAAGAGACCCAGAAACCCACAAGCCTGGGACATGTGGTTCGCAGGCCCTCTTGAACAGCACTCACACCTATCCTCAACGCCTTCAAAGAAACAACTCATTCTGGCCTTGACGCCCTAAGCGTTACCTTGAAGGGGAGCCAGAAGGGGGAACAGATAAGAGAACAAAAATGGGGGGGAGGGAAAGAGAAGCACAGGGGCAGACAATCCTGGTATCAACCACAGCATGGCGAGAAAACGCGAGGAAAAACGGGAAGGGGAATCAAGCAATGGCCCAGTGAGATGATCGGTAAAAAGGAAAGAATAGAAGAGAGGGGAGAAAAGACCACTCCAGTCAGAGTATATTTCCTGGAGCCTGTGTGTTTTGCTTTGCAAGGTATATACCTGTATTCATAACTTGTACAAAACTGTATTTTAAAACATCTACTAAAAAGAAAAGGGAGCCCGGGTTCGAATCCCGTCCCTGGGTTACTGTCCTTGTGGAGTTTGCACGTTCTCCCCGTGTCTGCGGGGTTTCGCCCCCACAACCCAAAAAAGATGTGCGGGATAGGTGGACTGGCCATGCTAAATTGCCCCTTAATTGGAAAAAATAATTGGGTGCTCTAAATTTTAAAGAAAAGGGAGGGCATCGGGGGGCTGGGTGGGTGGAGGGAGGTTAGGGAGCGGGGAGGGAGGATAGGAAAGATTGTACACTGCACCAGATGGCAACAGACTGTAAAATAGAAAAACGTAAGCAGAAGCCTTTTTGTACTGTACAATCAATGAAAACGAACAGCAATGTATATAATTTTGAAAATGCCAATAAAAAGATTTTTAAAAACTGTGACTATGAAGATCAAAGCATTTTTGAAACTAATTTACGGGATGTTGGTGTCACTTGAAAAGCCAACATTTATTGCCCATCATAATTCCCCTTGAGAAGGTGATAGTGAGCAGCCTTTTTGAACTGTTGCAGTCCTTGTAGCACATCCACAATGCTGTTTGGGTCAAACTCCTTGAATTCCATACCAATGCTGATGATGGAGCAATTTATTTTCCTCCAAGTCACTGGCAGGTGACTTTGGGTTCTTGCAGATGGCGGTGTTCCCACACTATGCTTGTTCTTCTAGGCAGTAGAAGTCATGGGTTTGGGAGGTGCTCTTTAAGAAGCTTGAGATGCTGCAGTGCATCCTGTAGATGGCCTATGCAGCAGCCATGGTGCACTGGTTGTGGTGGACGGAATGAATATTTGAGGTGGTAAATCTGATGGCAATCAGATGGGTTGCTTTGGATTGTGTTGAGCATCTTGATGCACTCATCCAGTAAAGTGGAGAGAACAATCCAATGCATGCCTGACTCGTGTTTCTAGAGGCTTTGGAAGTCAGAAAGTGAGTTACTCACTGCAGAATGATCTACTCTTGTAGCTACAGAATTTATGTAGCTGACCACTTTAGATTAAGGTTAATTGTGACCTTCACTCTTTGCGATCATGTGGAGTGAGTCAAATTGGTGAAACATGGAGGTCTCGGGAGGAGACCAAGATGGATCATGCACTTGGCATTTCTGGCTGAAGATTGTAGCAGATGCTTCAGCCTTTCCTCCGCAATCGCCGGGCTCTGCCTTAATTGAAGATTAAGATATTCAAGGCGTCTCCTACCACTGAATATTTAATTTTCCACCACCATCCAATGATTAAAATGTTGTTGAATGTCAAAGGGAGGCACCTAGACTTTTCTTTTTGGAGATAGGCATTGCCTGCCACTTGTGTGATATGAATGTTACTTTGCCACTCAGCAGCCCAAGCCTGAAAGTTATTGTATTGGTCTCTCTACATTTGGGCACAGTCTGCTTCAAGAGTTGCAGTTGAGACTGACCAGTGAGCATCTCAACTTTCTGAGGAAGCTGAAGATAGTTGAACCTAGGACACTGCAGTGATGACCTGGGGTTGAAGTGATTAGCCTCAAACAACCACAGTTATTTTTTCTTTTTTTTTTGTGCTAGGTATGAGTCCAACCTATTATGGGCCAGGGTTTAGAGAACACCATGGAGTTCACCGTACCCACAACTTTTAGTAGATTTTGGTTATGGGGAGCACAGGGGCCCACTTTACAGGTGTGATGCAGCAGAGATTTAAAGTATCTTTAAACAAAACAATGTTTATTCTATGAATCCAGTTAACATTTTATAAACACACGGAAACATTTTATCAGCTACCAACATTGACCCCCCCCCCCAAGATTACTCTATAGGTAACCCTTACTAACTTTCCTAAAAACATCCATAAGTCAAAGACCCTTTTTAACAAAGACAGTAGGTTTGCATTTCTTACAGAAACAGGTATTGCTTGGAAATCATCAAGTGATCAGGAGACATTCTTTAGCATGCAGAGAGAGAGATCAAAATACACCTCATTGGTTTGAATGCAGCTCTCCAACTGAAAACAAAACAAAAACTCAGAGCCAAAACAGCTTCCAGCTCAAACGAAAGTAAAAAGCAGAGCCAGAGCCCAGCTCCATCCACACACTGACATCACTGCAGGCCACTTGAGAAGACAAACATTTCTTAAAGTGACATTCCCATGACAAACAGTGGAGAATTTCTCCCCTCTGATTCCAGTGATTGCAGTTCTACTAGGGGCTGTTTGGTGCCACATTTTATGAAATGCTGCCTTCATGTCAAGGCAGTCCATTTTCCCTTGTTTCAGATTTGAAAATGGGGCTGTTCTTGAAGTTTCCTGTTGTTTAATTTTCCATTATTGCTCAGCACTGCAGGCTTTGGTATGATCTGTTGGTGTAGTATACTTAGCTGTTGGATTGGCAGTAGGACAACCAGAATGCTACCATGCTATCTTGGAACAGGAGATTACAAAAATGGGCTGAGGGAGGGGGAAGCATGATGTAGTTATTGTGATAAGATGATGGATAACATCCTGTGTAATCAAAATTCAGAGTCCCTGGATAATTTCTATATTGTTACCCCAAGCCATGTACAAATTGATACAGGAATAAGCAGATTTGGGAGATGAACATGTGGATGGGATAAGAAGGAAATGTTGGCAGAAACTCCACCTGAACTTGACCAGACTCTTAGCAGACAGGATAAATAGGGTGGTGATGAGAATTTTAAACTTGCTTTGGGGGAGAAGTGTTGATGGGTGAGGGCTCAGGTTGGGAGCGGTGTCGATGAGGTGAGGGCTCAAGTTGGAAAAAATAAAACCCATAATAGTTTAAAAACAAACAAAAGGGAGAAGAGTAGATTTTCAGTCAGAAATTGTGCAATAGGCATCACAAACAAAGGAAAAGCTAAAAGATTTGCAGTGACTAAACCAGTAGAGAGGTGAGATGTGAGTAAAATATGAGTAGAAGGACAGATTATGTTTGGCCCAGTAAGCAGTTTTTATACAAATGTTCGGGGCATAAGAAACAAATGACATGAATTACGGCTGCAGGTTCAACTTGGAGGTATGACACGGTAGTCATTGCTGAGACGCGTGGTTGTAAGGTGTTCAAGACTGGGAATTAAATAGACCAGCTCTTAGATCTACAAGAAGATCAGGGAAATGGTCGCCTTTGTGTTTAAGGGTGAAATCACTTCCGTGATAAGTGAGGATATTCAAGAGCTAATATTGGTATATTAAGAAAGGGAGCAAGATTTCGAGATACATTAGAAATTTTGTTTTGACCTCCTAGTAGCAACTATGAAATAGTAAAATGTATAAATGCAGAGATTAGACACCATGTAGCAAAAAAAGATTTAATGGGGATTTTAACTTTCAACATAGATTGGCATAAATTAACACGTCAGAAAGGTAGCGAATTTCTTGTGTCGTTTTCTGCAACAGTATGTCATAGATCCAGCAAGGACGTGCCATATTCAATTTTATTAGTGAGCCAGTTTTAGCCTAACCATGCGTGCACGTTATCTAATGATAATGTGATGGAATTTGATGTAGTGTTTGAAAGGGAGGAATCATGAAACTTAAGATTCTAGAATTGGATACGACTGACTGATGGGATAAGACTGAGATTATTCCCTGGAAACCTGGGCAATCTGTTAATGGCTGAAAAAGACTAGATCAGTGAGAGGTGTTTTTATCAAGATTTGTGATACAGAACCAGTTTCATGCCTTGAGGGGCAGAGCTTCACTTGTCCCCCATCCTCCAAAAATCTTTGTGATTAAATAGTTAAAATACAGCATTAAAACTTGAAGGAAAAGCCAACAAAGATGTAAAAATATCACAAACCCTAGTGAATTGGAGAGATGCAAAGTGTTATTTTTTTTTTTTTAAACTCACTTGGGAACATTAGAGGCACTTTGACAATATCACCATTATCATTTTGCAATGAAAATAAGGAAATGGTGGACAAGTGGAATTATTTTTGCATCAACTTTTTTTTTACAGTAGAGTAAAGCATGCCAGAAATTCCAAGGAAACTATCAAATTAAGTTAGAGATGGGAACTCCACAAAATTAACAAGCAAAATAACCGTCCTGAAGAAGTTAATAGCATTAAGGAATGGTAAATCCCCAGGACCAGATAGTTTTTCCTCCCAGGGTTTTAAAGGAAGATTCCTCCGGGTGCTCCGGTTTCCTCCCACAGTCCAAAGATGTGCGGGTTAGGTGGATTGGCCATGCTAAATTGCCCGTAGTGTCCTAAAATGTAAGGTTAAGGGGGGGTTGTTGGGTTACGGGTATAGGGTGGATACGTGGGTTTGAGTGGGGCGATCATTGCTCGGCACAACATCGAGGGCCGGAGGGCTGTTCTGTGCTGTACTGTTCTAAATTGATGCTTAACTGTTATCTTCTATGGTGTTCTCGACTCTAAAATGTCCTCATTAGATTGGAAAATTGTCGTGAATTATTTTGCTATATAAGCAACCTGAGAGGGGGCACCTAGGAATGATAAGTCAGTTAGCCTGATATGTATTGGTGGGGAAATTACTAGAATCTATAATTATGGCTGGGGTGATAAACACCTAGAATTTGCAGCTGATCAGAGTGAGTCAGCATGGATTTATAAAGTTAGGTCATGCATGATAAGCCAGAATGGTTTATTGTTTTGAAAGAGATGGCTGAAGTAGGGGGAAATGTCTGTCTATGGCTGTTATTTGTATGGACTTCCAAATGGTATTTGTTCAAGTCCCTCATAAGAGACTATTGGTTAAAATTGTTGTCCGTGGAATTGAAGAAAAGTTATTGACCTGGTTAGGAATATTGGCATGAAACGGAGAGTAGGAGCAGGATGCGATTAGTAGTATCCCTCGTAGATCAATGATGGGACTTCAAATATTCCCTGCATTTATTAAAAGCTAAGTTGATAGGATAGAAAGCCACACACCCACAATAATGGGTGTCATTGTAAATAGTGTAGATGGAAGCATAACACTGCAAAGTAATATTAATTATGTAATTGGTGTCCGTGTAGGCAAATGTAAGGTCATCCACTTTGGACCTGAAAAAAAACTGCATTAGAATACTTTCTAATTGGGGGAAAATCTGGAAACTGGAGCTCCAAAGGTCATTAAAATGTCATGAAGAAAATGAAAGATAGAAATGGCAAGATTAGGCAACCATGGATGACAGGGGAATTGTGAGACTAGTCAAAAAGAAAAAGGAAGAATGCATAAGATCTAGGCAACTAAAAACAGTTAAAGCTTTTGAAGAATAGAGGGAAAGTGGGAACAAACTCAAAACGGGGAGTTAGGGGGAGGGCTAAAAGAGACCATGAAATGCCATTGGCAAGCAGGGTCAAGAAAAATCCCAAGGCCTTTTATACATAAGGAGCAAGAGGGTAGCTAGGGAAAGAGTAGGCCCACTCAAGGACAAAGGAGGGAAGTTATGCATAAGAGTCAGAGGAAGTGGGTGAGATCCTTAATGAGTACGTTGCATTGGTATTCACCAAGGAGAGGGACATGACAGATGTTGAGGTTGGGGATGGGCGTGTGACTACTCTAGTAAATGTCAACATTATGAAGGAGGAAGTGTTGGATATCGTAAAATGCATTAAGGTAGACAAGTCCCCTGGGCCAGATGGGATATATCCTAGGTTACTGTGGGTGGCAAGAAATAAAATAGCTGGGACCTTAACAGATTTCTGTGCATTTCTTTGACCGCAGGTGAGGTTCCAGAGGACTGGAGAATAGCCAATGTTGTCCCTTTGTGTAAGAAGGGAAGCAGGCGTAATCCAGGTAATTATAGGCCGATGATTATAGTCAGTGGTGGGGAAGCTCTTGGAAAAGATACTGAGGGACAGCATTTATTCACATTTGGAAGTGAATGGACTTGTTACTGATAGGCAACATGGTTTAGTGCGGGGAAGGTCATGTCTTAACAACTTTGATGGAGTTTTTTGAAGAGGTGACAAAATTAATTGACGAGGGAAAGGCTGCGGAGATCGTCTGCATCGACTTTAGTGAGACGTTTGACAAGGTCCCTCATGACAGACTGGTAAAAAGGGAAAGTCGCATGGGATTTGGGATGTGCTAGCAAGATGGATAAAGAGTTGGCTTGACAACAGGAGGCAGAGTAACAGTGGAAGAGTTTTTCAGAATGGATATCTGTAATTAGTGGTGTCCCACAGGGATCAGTGCTCGGACTACTCTAGATTGTAATAATATATAAATGATCTGGAGGAAAATGTAGACAGTCCTGATTAGCAAATTTGCAGATGACACTAAAATAGGGTGCAGTTGCAGGTAGTGAAGGGGACTGTCAGAGACTATAGCAGAATATAGATAGATTGGAGAGTTGGGAAAGAATGGTAGATGGAGTTCAATCCGGTCAAATACGGGGTGATGCATTTTGGAAGATCTAATTCAGGTGTGAATTATACAGTAAATGGCAGGAGCATTTCCTTCCCTGAAGGACATTTGTGAACCAGTTGTGTTTTTATGAGAATTGAAGAGAAAGACCGCTTTAGCAGAATTTGAACACAAGACCAGTTAGTCTAGTATTGGGATTCCCAAACTGGGTTTCACGGAAACCCTGCAGGAGTTTTAGATTTTGAAAATAGCTTTCCTTGCAACTTGCCTCATCAAAAGGTGGTTGTTTCACTTTGTTAGCTACTGATAGGCTGACTAGTGCGCCTATTAGCAGTCAATGAATGAAGAAACCAACCTCTGATTGGACAAGCTGGAAATACATCAATTTAGACTGAGGTAAGTGAGATTTCAGAGCAGCAGACTTAGGAGCATTGATACAGAGATTTCTGGGCAATTTGGTCCATAGTTCCATGAAAATGGCAATGCAGATGGATAAGGTGGTCAAAAAGGCATATGGCATGTTTGTCTTCTTCGACCAGGGCATTTTGCAGTTGTATAAAACTTTAGTTAGGCCACATTTGGAATATTGCATGCAGTTCTGGTTGCCATATTACCCAAAGACGTGGATGCTTTGGAGAGCGTGTAAACAAGAAAGGATTTATAGACCTTGGAGAGACAAGAGTTCAGAGTAAATTTACCAGAATCTTACTTGGAATTGAGAGTTAAATTATGAGGCGAACGTGCACAAATTAGAAATGTATACCGTAGAATTTAGAAGATTGGGAGGTGATTTTATCAAAGTTTTCGAGATATAAAGGGAATTAGATAGAGAAACTATTTTCCTTGGATGATGAGTCTATGGCGCATAGTGTAAAAATTGGAGAATTGAAAGTGCTGGATTAATTCAGCAGGTCTGGCATCATCTGTGAGAGAAACGCAGCTTAACGTTTTCAGTCCATTGACCCTACTTCAGACTTCACCTGCACCCACCTCCACCTCTTGGCCCCTGCTGCTCTGAAATCTCACTTACCTGAGTTTAAATTGATGTATTTCCAGCTTGTAGGGCAATGGAGGTAGGGCAGTGGATGTTGTCGATATGGACTTCAGTAAGGCCTTTGACAAAGTCCCTCATGGCAGACTGGTACAAAAGGTGAAGTCACACGGGTTCAGGAGTGAGCTGGCATGATGGATATGTTTTGTTATGCTCTTGACGTAGCAAAAACGGCTTCCTTGATGTGCACTCTGACAAAGGAAGGTTCAGACTTGGAGATAGCTTTAACACATTTATTAAACTGTTAACAATTCTCCTACTTGGATTTGACTCTCCTGTTAATCCTGCTATAGCTACACAGACTGACGAACCAATCTGCTACAACCCGTGTGTGTGTGTGTGTGTGTGTGTGTGTGTGTGTGTGTGTGTGTGTGTGTGTGTGTGTGTGTGACGTGTATTTACGTGTATTTACATTAACCCCTTGTGTATGTACAGTGATGCATGTCACCACAGGATACAGCACTGGCTAGGTCATAGCAGGCAGCGAGTAGCAATGGAAGGGTGCTTTTCTGATTGGAGGGCTGTGACTAGTGGTGTTCCGCAGGGAGGTTATGCGTTTTGGAAGGTCTAATGCAGGTAGGAAATATACAGTGAATGGTAGAACCCTCGAGTATTGACAGTCAGAGATCTAGATGTACAGGCCCACAGGTCACTGAAAGGGGCAACACAGGTGGAGAAGGTAGTTAAGAAGGCATACGGCATGCTTGCCTTCATTGGCCAGAGCATTGAGTATAAGAATTGGCAAGTCATGTTGCAGCTGTATAGAACCTTACTTGGGTCACACGTGGAGTATCGTGTTCCATTCTGGTCGCCACACTACCAGAAGGATGTGGAGGCTTTAGAGAGGGTGCAGAAGAGATTTGCCAGGATGTTGCCTGGTATGGAGGGCATTAGCTATGAGAAGTGGTTGAATAAACTTGGTTTGTTCTCACTGGAACGACGGTGGTTGAGGGGCGACCCGATAGAGGTCTACAAAATTATGAGGGTCATAGACATGAGCATGAGCGGCTTTTCCCCAGGGTAGAGGGTCAATTACTCAGGGTCATAGGTTTAAGGTGCGAGGGGCAAGGTTTAGAGGAGATGTGCGAGGCGCGAGGGGCAAGGTTTAGAGGAGATGTAGGAGGCAAGTTTTTTTTTTTACACAGAGGGTAGTGGGTGCCTGGAACTCGCTGCCGGAGGAGGTGGTGGAAGCAGGGACGATAGTGACATTTAAGGGGCACCTTGACAAATACATGAATAGGATGGGAATAGAAGGATACGGACCCCGGAAGTGCAGAAGATTTTAGTTTAGATGGGCAACATGGTCGGCACGGGCTTGGAAGGCCGAAGGGCCTGTTCCTGTGCTGCACTTTTCTTTGACTAGTCAGCCTATCAGTAGCCAACAAAGTGAAACAACCACCTTTTGATTAGGTAAGTTGCAAGGAAAGCTATTTTAAAATCTAAAACTCCTGCAGGGTTCCGTGAAACCCAGTTTGGGAATCCCAATACGAGACTAACTGGTCTTGTCTTCAAATTCTGCTATGAAAAATTGAGATTAAATTCATTAAATCTTGGTGATTTATCTGATACCAGATAAGATGGGCATGAATGCTGTCTTTCGCTTAAATTCTCTTAAAAACACAACTGGTTCACAAATGTCCTTCAGTGACTCTGTCACCACTACCCATCTAGCCTACATCTGTCTCTAATTTCACTCTACGTGGTTGAACCTTGATGTTCTTGGTATCGAAGGGGGAACAGTAAATGCAGCTGTGCCCATGTAATTGAGCAAATGGTTTTTAAAAGTCGAGTACATTTTACCTTGGTCTGTCAGTGGGCCTCCTGTAGTTGCCCATGAAAGGACTTTAAAAGTTATAATGTTCCTGCCTAACAGGGAATGAGGAAGACTCACTGACTGGTAAAGGTAATCTTCAAAAATAATTATCGTTCCTGATTCATGGTGAAAGAGGAGAGAGGCAAACTGCTGGCTGAAAAATAAGATATTAGACGGTTCGTGTTGCTTTCCTGTCTCTCATGTTTACAATACCTCTCATTTAAGTGCTCTTGGTACAAACAGTATCTTTCCCTCAATATTGCTATGCCTGGTTATTCCAGCACTCCCAAACTGTAGCCCTCTACCTGTACTGTAGTCCCAAAACTCCCACATCACACTGCCAAATCTCACACATTACCTGCTTTCTGCCTAAATTCAGAATCACAATGGCCTGGATTTTGCAGTAGTGTTGGTGATCAATGTCAGCATTCGCTACCTTATTCCTCTAAAAATGGCAGCAACCTCTGGAGTTAATTCATGCGCAGTTAAAGGTAGAAATCTAGAAGTTGCTGTCCTCACTTCCCCAGAGGATGTACTGGTCAAGAACCTCCAGACGGCAATCCATTAGAAATCACTGGAATGATGAGATGTTGTCCAGTTGCGCTATGTAAGCCCATGAAGAAGTTGAACTATGTAAATGAGGTGTAACTGGATTTTTAATAGTGTCCCAAGTTCAAAATTACTGCTGATCAGCTTGGTCCTAAAAAGCTAATTTTGTCAATTTTTTTCCTTTTGATTCACATTTTACTTTAATTTTAGATTTGATACTTCAACTTCTACTGTTAGCCCATTTTGTTTCACATCCCAATCATTTTAATTTTGTTCTCAGTAAAATTTTAATTAAAAATTACATTGTCTCCTTTCTAGCTTGCTGTCTGAGATGTTTGTGTAATTAATTGCTTATTTATTGTCAGTTGTCTGGAGATCCCCTGGACTTTGGTGCCAGATTCAACCTGACATTAAGAAAGGGGAAATCCACATCAGAACGTTGGCAGCTTTCTTTGAGGTCAGTGGTAAGTGCTGTCACTCTGCCACTAACTCAAATCTGGATAAGTGGGAGGTCAAGCATTTTGTCGGAAAAATGGGAAGACAACTTATTATTTAAATGGGGAGAGACGCTGGTGGTCAGCACCTCTGCCTCACGCCGCAGAGGACCCGGGTTCAAACTGGCCCTGTGTCACTGTCCGTGTGGAGTTGGTACATTCCCCCCCCCCCCCCCCCCCCCCCCCCACACACACACACAACCCAATCCAGAGTAGGTGAATTGGCCATGCTATATTATTCCTTAATTGGAAAAAGAGAATTGGGTCCTCTGAATTCATTTTTAAAAAAATGAAAAAATAGGGAGAGACTTGTGGGGTGCTTCATTGCAGAGGGACCTGGCAATCATCATTCATGCGTCACCGAAAACTAGCATGCAGGTACAGCAGATAATAAAGCAAATGGAATGTTGGAATTTATAGGTAAGGAAGTGTTGTTGCAGCTATACAAGGCATTGGTGAGACCACACCTGGAGTTTTGTGCACAGTTTTGGTCCCCTTATTTGAGGAAAGATATAATGGCATTGGAGGCAGTTCAGAGGAGGTTCACTAGGTTGATTGCAGAGATGAGGGGGTTGTTGTATGAAGAGAGATTGAACAGTTTAGGCCTATACTCTCTAGAGTTTGAAGAATAGGGGAGATCAAATTGAGGTACACAAGATGATAAAAGATATAGATAATATAGATGTGCAGTGGATGCTTCCTCTTGTGGGGCAGTCCAGAACGAGAGGTCATAGTCTTCGGATAAGGGGTAGCAAATTTAAAAGAGTTGAGGAGAAACTGCTTCTCCAAAAGGGTTGTGAATCTGTGGAATTCTCTACCCCAGAGTGCGGTGGATGATGGGACAGTGAGCAAATTTAAGGAGGAGTTAGAGAGATTTTAATTGGCAATGGGTTGAAGGCATATGGAGAAGTGGGAGGACAGTGGAGGTAAAGCCAGGGTGAGAACAGCCATGCTTGAATGGTGGAGCAGACTTAATTGGCCAAATTCCCTAACTCTGCTCCTATATCTTATGAACTTCTGCCATCCATGTTTTTAATACCACCATCATAAAATCCAAAGTTGCCAACTTTCCCACCCCCTCCATTATTCACACACAGACCATCGCACACTCCAACATGACCTTTATATTAACTTTCAGAAAATAAATATTCTACTTGAACACTGTCCACAGCTTTATCCTAATAACATAGTTACTGTTGCAGGTCATTTGAAAAAACCTTCCTGAGTATACTTGCACAAATAAAACATTCAACAAATATTTAACTTACCTACAACATTGTAAATGTAGTTACTTTCTATCTATATAATCTTTCTGTCATATGTTTGTGACACATTTTGTACATTATAACTCCCGTTTTATGACGGAAGCCTTGTATGTAAACTATTACACTAATTTAGCCTTTTTACCACTGGCAGTGTCATAATATTTGTTTTGAATCTCTTGTTTCTCTCCCTTTTACTGCTAAGAAACACCAATCTTGTGTAGCATTACTCTTTGGAGCTTATGCTATTAAGTATGTCATAATATACACCAGTATATCATGGTGCAGACACACACTGATGGACACACACAGGGACCAATCAACATGTACAAACACCGCAGCCAATCACCAGTTAGAATACACACACTATAAAGGCAGAGGGCACCACGGTTCCCGCTCATTCTGGGTGCTGCCTCTGAGTGTAACAAGAACTCATCCAGCCCAGCACAGACTTGCAACACGTGCTGAGAGAATCAACTGGTTCGGACAAGGCTTAGGTCTCTAGTTTAAGTTAGCATCATTTAGACCCACAGTCATCGTGTGTTAGTTAGAAAAAGTTAATAAAATTGAGTTGAACCTTCATCAGTGTTGGAAGTGTCTGTTCATCTCTCAAGTCTACACTGGCCAACACTTCAAAGTATTAAACCATTTATCTTTCAAACGTATTGGGTTTGTGCTTTTCTAAACTCCCACAGTCTTGTTATTCCCCCCAAATCCCAGGAACCATGTAACTCCAATTAAGGCAGACAGTCTTTCCAGTCGAGTAAACCTCCAGGACACCCCACGGTACTATCAAAGTTCAAGTTGCGATCATGCACTTCCTGTCCGTCACGCTTTGTGTTGCACTTAGATTTCTTGTTGCTGATAACTAGTTCAAAGGAAAAAGAGTGAACCAAACAGAAATAGTTATTTTCAATTTAAACAAGATATTGAATCTGGAATATCCTAAGTTTGCTGATTGACCTGAACAATTGTGATTAAATAAAAGAGAAAGGACGCGACCATTTTTTTGACCCGCAGCCTGATTATAAATGAAACTCTCCCAATAAAAGTAATTATAAATATTAGTCTAGGTTCACTGTAACAAAGCAATCTTTGGTTCATTAGATACTATATCATCCAGCTTGTACTGTGAGCAACAGTACACGAGATCCACTGGTGTATGTATCCTGTACCTGGTTCATGGCGAAATGCCACATTCCAGACATTAGACTTCATTTCATATATGCAGTTTTCGTTTGGAGAATGGATGCCATTTCTTTTGTGAAAGGTTTTTCTAACTTAGAGCCAGATTTTATTGAGGCATTTATCATTTTAACAATTTTAAACATCAAATTTCAACAGAAACACCATAATATAACCAACATACCCCTTGGGCACAAACCCTAGCCAACATGGCTAACAAACAGTGCCACCTTCCCCAACCACTCTTCCATTGGTTCTATCCTTGTCTCTCCCATGGGCGCCCCCCCCCCCAATAGAACAGCACAGAACATGCCCTTCAGCCCTCGATGTTGTGCCGAGCAATGATCACCCTACTCAAACCCACGTATCCACCCTATACCCGTAACCCAACAACCCCTCCCCCCCCCCCCTAACCGTACTTTTTTAGGACATTACGGGCAATTTAGCATGGCCAATCCACCTAACCCGCACATCTTTGGACTGTGGGAGGAAACCGGAGCACCCGGAGGAAACCCCACGCACACACGGGGAGGTCGTGCAGACTCCGCACAGACAGTGACCCAGCCGGGAACTGAACCTGGGACCCTGGAGCTGTGAAGCATTTATGCTAACCACCATGCTACCGTGCTGCCCTTTCAAAGAAGTTGATGAACGGCTGCCACCTCCGAGCAAACCCCTGCTTTGAACTCCTCAAGACAAAGTAATTTTTTTTAGGGTCTATGAATCCCGGCCATGTCGCTAACCCACACCTCTGACTTTGGGGGCTCCGAGTCCCTCCGCCCTAGTAAGATCCGTCTCTGGGCCACCAGGGAGACAAAGGCCAGGACATGGGCCTCTCTTGCTCCCGGGTCTTCCGATAACTCAAAAATCGCCATCTCTGGACTCGGAACCACCCTCACTTGTAAGACCTCTGACATGACGTCAGCAAACCCCTGCCAGAAACCCCTCAGCCGGGCAGCACGCTGGCACGGTGGTTAGCATTGCTGCCTACGACGCTGAGGACCCGGGTCCGAATCCCGGCCCTGGGTCACTGTCTGTGTGGAATTTGCACATTCTCCCCGTGTTTGCGTGGGTTTCACTCCCACAACCCAAAAGATGTGCAGGATAGGTGGATTGGCCATGCTAAATTGCCCCTTAATTGGAAAAAATTGGGCACTCTAAATTTAAAAAAAAAGAACCCCCTCAACCTCGGACATGCCCAAAACATATGGACATGGTTCGCAGGACCCCCCGCACAGTGCCCACACCTATCCTTCACCTCCTCAAAGAACCTGCTCATCTGAGCCCCAGTCATGTATGCCCTATGGACCACCTTAACTTATCAGTCTGAGCCTGGTGCACGACAAGGATACATTAACTCTTCTTGGGGCGTCCTCCCATAACCCGGCCTCCAACTCCCCACCCAGCTCTTCTTCCCACTTTCTCTTCACCTCCCCTATCGGGGCTCCCTCCCACTCCACCAGCTTTTTGTAGATCTCTGAGACCTGCCACTCTCCTACTCCTACTATCCTACCACCTTACCCTCTAGCCCCTGGGGTGGCAGGTACGGGATGGTCGAAACCTGCCTGCACACAAAATCCCTCACCTGCAGATACCGGAACCGTTTCCCCCTGGCAACTCAAACTCTTCCTTCAGCTCTTCCAGGCTCGGGAAACCCTCACAGATAAAGAGATCCCCAAATCTCTCGATCCATGCCCGTGCCCGCATCCACCTCTGAACTCTCCAAAACCCCCCCCCCCCCCCCCACCTACCCCCCCCCCCCCAAAACGCGGAGTGAACCGGTGGTTACCAGACATCGGCACCCACATCGATGCCCCCTCTAACCCCATGTGCTGCCTCCACTGTTACCACACCCTCATGGCTGCCACTGCTACCGGGCTTGTGGACCCTGCTTTCAGTGCCTCCCAGACTGTACCTGCTGAAACCTCCCCTGTGCCATTAATCTCAACATGTCCCCGGATGGCCTGCCTCACCAGCTCACACACCTCTTCCTCTGCTAACAGTCCCACATTCAGCCTCCATTCTGAGCGCTGCTCCCCACTCCCCCCGCCCACTCACTCTTAAATCCACCCATTGTGGGGCATGGTCCGACACCACAATTGCCGAATACTTGACATCCACCACCCCTGCCAACAACGTCTTATCCACACAAAAAATCTATTCGGAGTACACCCTGTGTACATGGGGAGTAAAATGAAAATTCTTTCGCCCTCAGCCTCCCAAATCTCCAGGGATCCACCCCACCATGTGCTCCATGAGCCCCCGAAGCTCCTGAGAGTCCAGGTCCGGAATCATCCCTCGCACCCGCCTCATAAATTCCACGTTATCCCAGTTCGAGGCATAGATGTTGATTAACACCGCTGGAATCCCTTCCTTATGGTTCCTGCTTACCATAACATACCTCCCCTCAGAGTCCGCCACTATATTTTCCACCTCGAACGCCACCCGCTTATTACCCCGCCACCCCTTGTTTTAGAATCCAGCCCTGAATTAAATATTTGCCCGGTGAAGCCGCACCACTATCGCCCTTGACAGCTAGCCCTCCTGGGGTTTCCCCATTAGCTCCAACGGCCGTGCAAACGCACCCTCTCCTAGCAGCTCCAGCATCCTCCTCACGTACACATCAGCATTGGCTCCCTCACTCCCTTCCGGCAGGCCAACGATCCTTATATTCTGTCTGCCTAACCGGTTCGCTAGGTTCTCGACCTTCTCCTGAAGCCCACCTGCTGATCGCGTATCAGCCCCACCTCCGCTGCCATCATGGCAAACTGTTCCTCCTGTTTCCCCACCACCTTCTCCATCTTCTGGATCGCTTGATCCTGAACCGGCAGCTTAGTTTCCACGCGGTGGGCCACCGCCTTAATCGAATCTACAACCCGGGCCAGGTCCTCCAGACTCTCGTTCTGTTGCTGGGTGAACTTCTCGTTCAAGGAGCTCACCAGCTGGTCCGTCGACCACTGAGCTGGCAGGGTTGCACCCTGCCCCTCCGCCATCGCCACATGCGTCTCGACTCCAAGTGACTGATTCCCTCTTTTTCGACTGCTTCTGTCCCTCCGCTTCATGCACCAGAGGGTAAATATTTTCCTCTCACTCTCCTACACCTATATTCCGCCTCACATCCACCTGTTAGTTGGGGGAAAAGGTCTGTAAAATACCACCATGAGCGGGAGCCACCAAATGTGCGCACATGCACTCCATGGTCGCCACTGTAAGTCCAGAATTAGACACAGTTATTCAGCTGGGGATGAACTTGTGTTTTATATAGTTTTAGCAAAACTTACTGACATTTGTATCCTTGTTATAAAGCCCAGAATTCAGTATGTTTTATCTACTGTTTTTGTTAACATGTCCTAACAACCTGCTGCTTAAACCTACCCAGGTCTCTTTGTTCTTGCACTCTTCTTTAAACTGCATCATTTAGCTTGTATTCTCTCCTCAGTCGTCCGACCAAAATATATGACCGTAGACTTATTGTGTTAAATTTCACCTGTAATGTATTTGTCTATTCCACTAGACTGCCTGCCCTTTCAAAACCTATTGACATGATCTTCACTGTTGCTGCATAGGTACTTCTTCACATTTTGTGTCATCTTCAGAATTAAAATAAATTATACCCTGTATCCTGAAGCCCCTACAAGTCATTAGTGTATGATACAGATGTATCAAATACAACAATGGTTCCAGTTTCTGAATGTGATGGAACATCACCTTTCAGCTCCTTTGTGATGAATGTAGAAATTTTTAATATATATATTGTATTTTGTGTCTGCTGCAGTAATATAATTAAAAGAATTAGGGTTAAATTATCCAGATTATTTGTCTGCTAAAACTGTGATTAAGGGGTTAACAACTAAGCAGGCTATGATGTCATTCATGGGAGGAGTTTGGTCTTTTTTTTTAGTCTTGTTTTCAGCCCTGCCCTGTGCCTGTTGTTTACAGTTTAATTTTTAGAGTTCTGTTCAGTTCTGGTTTCTGAGGGAAGGAGGTGTGTTTCACAGACTGACTAGAAGGTTAGATGGGATTACTCGTTCCAAGGGCTGGTGCAGACTCGATGGGTTGAATGGCCTCCTAGAACATAGAACATAGAACATAGAACGATACAGCGCAGTACAGGCCCTTCGGCCCTCGATGTTGCACCGACATGGAAAAAAAATCTAAAGGCCATCTAACCTACACTATGCCCTTATCATCCATATGCTTATCCAATAAATTTTTAAATGCCCTCAATGTTGGCGAGTTCACTACTGTTGCAGGTAGGGCATTCCACGGCCTCACCACTCTTTGCGTAAAAAACCCACCTCTGACCTCTGTCCTATATCTATTACCCCTCAATTTAAGGCTATGTCCCCTCGTGCTAGCCACCTCCATCCGCGGGAGAAGGCTCTCGCTGTCCACCCTATCTAACCCTCTGATCATTTTGTATGCCTCTATTAAGTCACCTCTTAACCTTCTTCTCTCTAACGAAAACAACCTCAAGTCCATCAGCCTTTCCTCATAAGATTTTCCCTCCATACCAGGCAACATCCTGGTAAATCTCCTCTGCACCCGTTCCAAAGCGTCCACGTCCTTCCTATAATGAGGCGACCAGAACTGTACGCAATACTCCAAATGCGGCCGTACTAGAGTTTTGTACAACTGCAACATGACCTCATGGCTCCGGAACTCAATCCCTCTACCAATAAAGGCTAACACACCATAGGCCTTCTTCACAACCCTATCAACCTGGGTGGCAACTTTCAGGGATCTATGTACATGGACACCGAGATCCCTCTGCTCATCCACACTGCCAAGAATTTTACCATTAGCCAAATATTCCACATTTCTGTTATTCTTTCCAAAGTGAATCACCTCACACTTCTCCACATTAAACTCCATTTGCCACCTCTCAGCCCAGCTCTGCAGCTTATCTATGTCCCTCTGTAACCTGCAACATCCTTCCGCACTGTCTACAACTCCACCGACTTTAGTGTCGTCTGCAAATTTACTCACCCATCCTTCTGCGCCCTCCTCTAGGTCATTTATAAAAATGACAAACAGCAACGGCCCCAGAACAGATCCTTGTGGTACGCCACTCGTAACTGAACTCCATTCTGAACATTTCCCATCAACTACCACTCTCTGTCTTCTTTCAACTAGCCAATTTCTGATCCACATCTCTAAATCACCCTCAATCCCCAGCCTTCGTATTTTTTGCAATAGCCGACCGTGGGGAACCTTATCAAACGCTTTACTGTAATCCATATACACCACATCAACTGCTCTACCCTCGTCTACCTGTTCAGTCACCTTCTCAAAGAACTCGATAAGGTTTGTGAGGCATGACCTACCCTTCACAAAACCATGCTGACTGTCCCTAATCATATTATTCCTATCTAGATGATTATAAATCGTATCTTTTATAATCCTCTCCAAGACTTTTACCCACCACAGACGTTAGGCTCACCGGCCTATAGTTACCGGGGTTATCTCTACTCCCCTTCTTGAACAAAGGGACCACATTTGCTATCCTCCAGTCCTCTGGCACTATTCCTGTAGCCAATGATGACCTAAAAATCAAAGCCAAAGGCTCAGCAATCTCTTCCCTGGCTTCCCAGAGAATCCTAGGATAAATCCCATCCGGCCCCGGGGACTTATCTATTTTCACCTTGTCCAGAATTGCCAACACTTCTTCCCTACGCACCTCAATGCCATCTATTCTAATAGCCTGGGTCTCAGCATTCTCCTTCACAATATTATCTTTTTCTTGAGTGAATACTGACGAAAAGTATTCATTTAGTATCTCGCTTATCTCCTCAGCCTCCACACACAACTTCCCACCACTGTCCTTGACTGGCCCTACTCTTACCCTAGTCATTCTTTTATTCCTGACATACCTATAGAAAGCTTTTGGGTTTTCCTTGATCCTACCTGCCAAAGACTTCTCATGTCCCCTCCTTGCTCGTCTCAGCTCTCTCTTTAGATCCTTCCTCGCTTCCTTGTAACTATCAAGCGCCCCAACTGAAACTTCACGCCTCATCTTCACATAGGCCTCCTTCTTCCTCTTAACAAGAGATTCCACTTCTTTGGTAAACCACGGTTCCCTCGCTCGACCCCTTCCTCCCTGCCTGACTGGTACGTACTTATCAAGAACATGCAATAGCTGTTCCTTGAACAAGCTCCACATATCCAGTGTGCCCAACCCTTGCAGCCTACTTCTCCAACCAACACATCCTAAGTCATGTCTAATGGCATCATAATTGCCCTTCCCCCAGCTATAACTCTTGCCCTGCGGGGTATACTTATCCCTTTCCATCACTAACGTAAAGGTCACCGAATTGTGGTCACTGTTTCCAAAGTGCTCACCTACCTCCAGATCTAACACCTGGCCTGGTTCATTACCCAAAACCAAATCCAATGTGGCCTCGCCTCTTGTTGGCCTGTCAACATATTGTGTCAGGAAACCCTCCTGCACACATTGTACAAAGAATGACCCATCTAATGTACTCGAACTATATCTTTTCCAGTCAATATTTGGAGAGTTAAAGTCTCCCATAACAACTACCCTGTTACTTTCGCTCTTTCCAGAATCATCTTCGCCATCCTTTCCTCTACATCCCTAGAACTATTAGGTGGCCTATAGAAAACTCCCAACAGGGTGACCTCTCCTTTCCTGTTTCTAACCTCAGCCCATACTACCTCGGAAGAAGAGTCCCCATCTAGCATCCTTTCCGCCACCGTAATACTGTCCTTGACTAGCAGCGCCACACCTCCCCCTCTTTTGCCCCCTTCTCTGAGCTTACTAAAACACCTAAACCCCGGAACCTGCAACAACCATTCCTGTCCCTGCTCTATCCATGTCTCTGAAATGGCCACAACATCGAAGTCCCAGGTACCAACCCATGCTGCCAGTTCCCCAACCTTATTTCGTATACTCCTGGCATTGAAGTAGACACACTTCAAACCACCTACCTGAACACTGGCACCCTCCTGCGAAGTCAAATCTGTGCTCCTGACCTCTATACTCTCAATCTCCCGTACCCCAAAACTACAATCCAGGTTCCCATGCCCCTGCTGAATTAGTTTAAACCCCCCCCAAAGAGCACTAACAAATCTCCCCCCCAGGATATTGGTGCCCCTCAGGTTCAGATGTAGACCATCCTGTCTATAGAGGTCCCACCTTCCCCAGAAAGAGCCCCAGTTATCCAGAAATCTGAATCCCTCCCGCCTGCACCATCCCTGTAGCCACGTGTTTAATTGCTCTCTCTCCCTATTCCTCATCTCACTATCACGTGGCACGGGCAACAACCCAGAGATAACAACTCTGTTTGTTCTCGCTCTGAGCTTCCATCCTAGCTCCCTAAAGGCCTGCCTGACATCCTTGTCCCCTTTCCTACCTATGTCGTTAGTGCCAATGTGGACTACGACTTGGGGCTGCTCCCCCTCCCCCTTAAGGACCCGGAAAACATGATCCGAGACATCACGTACCCTTGCACCTGGGAGGCAACATACCAAACGTGAGTCTCTCTCGCTCCCACAAAATCTCCTATCTGTGCCCCTGACTATTGAGTCCCCAATTACTAATGTTCTACTCCTTTCCCCCCTTCCCTTCTGAGCAACAGGGACAGACTCCGTGCCAGAGGCCCGTACCCCATGGCTTACCCCTGGTAAGTCCCCCCCCCCACAAGTATCCAAAACGGTCTACTTGTTACTCAGGGGAACGACCGCAGGGGGTCCCTGCACTGACTGCTTCTTCCCATTCCCTCTTACAGTTACCCACCTATCTCCAGTCTTTGGTGTAACTACTTCCCTGAAGCTCCTATCTATGACCCCCTCTGCCTCCCGAATGATCCGAAGTTCATCCAGCTCAAGCTCCAGGTCCCTAATACGGTTTTTGAGGAGCTGGAGTTGGGTGCACTTCCCACAGATGAAATCAGCTGGGACACTGACGGCGTCCCTCACCTCAAACATTCTGCAGGAGGAGCATTGTACTGCCTTCCCTGACATCACCTCTAGATTTAAAAAAAACAAGAAAAAGAAAAAGAAAGAAGAGCTTACCTGATATTACCTCAAACCCTGCTCCCGCTGAAAGGTAAGCAAATTTAAAGGCACTCACTCACCTTCACGACAGGCCCCTGCTCCCGCTTCCCAACCACCGTGGGGTGGGGGGGGTTGGTTAGAGGAGGAGGTAGGGTGGGAAACACTCACGAAGTGTTTCGAGTTTAACTGTCACTTGCCAACAGCCTCTCCACAAACCACCTTCAACTTAGGCTGACCGCACTGCACGCAAATTCCCCCAGAACAGCTGATCAGTAGCTCTGCTCTGCTGCCCTCTGCTGGATGATTGCCTTCACTCAAACGCCTCGGGTCTACTTCGCAGATTCACCTTCAACTTAGGCTGACCGCACTGCACGTATGCAAATTCCCCCAGAACAGCTGATCAGTAGCTCTGCTCTGCTGCCCTCTGCTGGATGATTGCCTTCACTCAAACTCCTCGGGTCTACTTCGCAGATTCACCTTCAACTTAGGCTGACCGCACTGCACGTATGCAAATTCCCCCAGAACAGCTGATCAGTAGCTCTGCTCTGCTGCCCTCTGCTGGATCCTGCACTGTAAATTCTATGATCCTATGATTTCTGAAAGCTTCTCTTCTAAAACTATTGTGAATAAATCTAAAGTCTCTGAGCGTGAACTGTATTAATAAATGGCATTTGATCTGTCTGTGTGGATTTTGCTTAATTGAAAGTTTAGATTGTAGATGGGAAAGTAAGCTCCCAGACGTTTATTTTTTTCCAAGAACTGTTTAACTAGTTATTGAAAAGCTGCTTTTTCTTGGATGTTAATGGGGTAATTCTGTGGTTCATAATAAAGTTTGGTTTATCTTTGAGAGAGAAACAAAGTGTTAACGTTTGAGTCCATTTAACCCTACAGAATTAATGGAGGGTAGAAATATAATGAATTATATGGTTGGAGATAGGGTGGGGGTGGGGCAGAATACAATTTTAGGAATAGGTCTGATTGCTTGGGAAGGTGCGACAGGGGTTGAAGGGTTGGGATATGGAAGAGTGGACCAGAGTGTCACAGAGGGTGTGGTCCCAGTGTGATGCTGACAGTTGGCAGGGGCCACGGTGGAAGGTGTTTAGGTGGTGGCATTATGTTGTGGAGATGACAGAGATTGGTCCTTTGATATCGGAGGCTGGTGGGAGAAAAGAGAGGACACAAGAACTGTGTTATGGCTCTGGGAGGGAGGGAAAGGATTGAGGGCCAAGGTGTGGGAGACGGATTGGACGTGGTTGAGTGCCCTGTCAAATACAGTTTGGGGACCTCGGTTGAGGAAAAAGGCAGACATTCCAAAGGTCTGTTTTCGAAGGGTGGCACCATTGGATAGATGCAGCGAAGGGGAGTCCTTGCAGGGAGCGGTGTGTGAGGAGCTGTATTTGAGGCAGCTGTGGAAGTTGGTGGGTTTGCAATGAACATCGGAGGTCAGTCCATTGTTTAAAATTGAGACAAAGAGGTCAAGGAAGGGAAATAGTTGGAGATTGACATGTGAAGGTTAGAGGGGTGGAAATTGGAAGCAAAATCAATAAATCTTACCAGGTCCAGACTAGAGCATGAGCGGCATATAATCATCGATATAAAAGGAGAATGTGGTGGGAGAGGGCCGGAGTAAGACATGAATGTTTGTTAGTCCATGCTTATTGGAAGCAACTGTTCATGTTCTCCCATTGTTGTTTCTTAAAGCTTCTACACCATTGATGCAAAGTGACTAGCCCTCTAATGGCCAGGTTTATCCTTCTCCAATAGGTTAAATGGCCTTCTCCTATACCTCTGTAAATCAACAGATATTTTGTGATCTATTAATAGCAATTAATTCCCATTCATAGAAATTATAGAAATTTACAGCCTTGTTCATTGTGTGTCTTCGGGCCGACAAGCTATCCGCCCAATCCCACGTAACCAGATCTTGGTCCATAGCCTTTCAGGTTATGGCACTTTCTTTTTTTTAAATATAATTTTTATTGGAATTTTTTACAGAAAATATAAAACATAACGACAAAACATGAAATGCAACAAAATAACCCATATAACTGTAACACCCCCAGACCATATGTATCCCATCCCCCCACCCCCCCAACCCCAATGAACAACAAATAACTTAAAATAAAGTAAAATTAAATAAACAAACATAGTCGTTATGGCACTTCAGTGCCAGTCTTTACATGTTATGAGGATTCTACCTTTTTCAGGCAGAGCATTTCTGAGCATAACTACCTTCCAGTGAAAATTCTTACCCCTTTAAACCTTCCTTATTATGCTTTCTGGTTATGGGCCTCTCAAAGAAGGGGAATAGGGGCTCCCTAGCCACTCTGTCTAGACACATGATAATGTTATACACTTCAATTAGTTTTCCACTTGGCCTTCCTCTGAACCAAAGAAAATCAGGTAATGTTTTATTGTACAGTGATAAGAACTGCATCCAGGGTTAACCGGTGATTTATAGAATTCTATGAATAACCTTTCTGCTCTTGTAGGGTACATTGACTCAAAACCAGCAACTTAGGACCGAGAACCTGTGGACATGCAACTCCAGATCCCTTTGTCCTCTATCCTTTTCAGGATCCTACCATTTATTCCCATGCCTAGTTAGCCTTCCCATAATGGCATACCTCCTATCTGGATTGAACTCCATTGTCACTGTTCTGCTCACCTGGTAAATTAATAATAATAATCTTTATTGTCACACGTCAGCTTACATTAACAGTGCAATGAAGTGTACTGTGAAAAACCCCTAGTCGTCTCATTCCGATGCCAGTTCGGGTACACAGAGGGAGAATTCAGAATGTTCCAAATTACCTAACAAGCAGTATTTTGGGACTTGTGGGAGAAACCCGGAGGAAACCCACGCAGACACCTGGAAAGCGTGCAGACCACCGCACAGACAGTGACCCAAGCGGGGAATGGAACCCAGGACCCACTGGTACCTTCCTGCATTCTTGGATACCTTCCTTCATTGTCAAACAGGCAGCCATTTCTTGATCATACTCCCCTTGCAAAAAGTCAAATAATATATGTATCCCACAAAATCAGGACCAAGACTCTACATCTTGCTCATCAATCTTAGCAGTACTTGAATATATATGGGTGGCATGGTAGCACAGGGGGTTAGCATGTTGCTTCACAGTGCCAGGGACCCGGGTTCGCTTCCCGGCTTAGGTCACTATCTGTGCGGAGTCCTGCATGTTCTCCCCGTGACTACGTGGGTTTCCTCCAGGTGCTTGGTTTCCTCCCAAAGTCCCGGAATACGTGCTTGTTAAGTAATTGGATATTCTGAATTCTCCATCTGTGTACCCGAACAGGCTCCGAAAATGTGACGACTATGGCTTTTCACAGTAACTTCATTGCAATGTTAATGTTATTAGCCTACTTGTGACAAATAAAGATATTATTCTTATTAATTTGTCAGGTGAACAGAACAGTGACAAATGGAGTTTAATCCAAAAATGTTGACATTAGTACTGCAATAATAGACAAAGCCTCAATGTTAAATTCCTTCATGAGAGAATCGTGTGAAAATGAGGAACTTGCCACCTAAGAGGTGGTTGAACAGAGAAAGATTTATGTATTTATAGGGAGGTATGAGGGGAAAGGGAAGAGCAATACAGAAGCAGAGTTGGACATTTATCATGGAGGAGCTTGTACTGGGGGATAAATGAGAACTGGTCAGTTTGGCCAAACGCCCTGCCCATTGTTGTGCTCTGAATAAGATTGATTTTTTTTTGTGTTCTCCCTACAGTATCTGAAACAGAAAGTAATGAAGGGCTGCAGCTTAAAAAGGAACATGCTCTCAAGATATTCAATTACATCAACTCTTGGACGCAAAGGTATGTTTACTTTTTATAATGTCTGCGTGAATGACCTTGTTGCAGTGAGACTATGTTTTTCTGTTCTTTCTTGAGACGTACGGAGATGAGCGTGAGGTAATGATAGAAGGCAAGAAAAAGGAGCAGGAATACATCATGGCGGTCATCTGAGCCAGCTCTGCCATTCGTTACAATCAGCTTATCCTCGTTCTCCATATCCTGTGATTTCCTGAGAGACCAAAAATCTGTCTATTTTAAACCTTAACCTTGAGCATCTATGACCCCCTTGAGGTAGAAATTCCAAAGATTCTCAGCTGCTTTGGTGAAGACATTTCTCCTCATCTCGGTCTTAAATCATCGTTCCCTACTGTTTACCCCTGTCAAAGCCCGTCAGAATCTTTTATAGTTCAATGAGATCATCACTTGTTTGTCTAACTTCTAGAGAGTAGAGGCATTATTTCTTAGTCTCCTCATCATAGGACAACTCTCAATCTAGTGAACCTCCACTGTACTGCCTCCAATACAAACATCATTTTCTTAGATAGGGAGATCAAACTACAAATACTATTGCAGATTTGGTCTCACCAAAAACCTGAGCAGAAATTAGGCAACAAAGGTCCAGCTCGGGCTTACTAAGAAAATTTAAGGATAGTATTATCATAAAAGAAGAGGCTTGTAATGTTGCAAGTAGAAGTAGTAAACCCTTTAAAAATCACACGGGGGCCATCAAATATGGATAAAAAGGGAGCAGTAGAATATATGAGAATAAATAGCCAAGGATATAAAACAGATTGTAAGATCTTTTTCAAGTAAAGGAAGGTAGCTGAAGTAAAAGCCAATTACTGCAGATGCTGGAATCTGAAAGAAAAACAATACTGGACATCGCAGCCAGCAGGTCTGATCGCATCTGTGCTTTTGACAGTCATCCAGACTCAAACGTTAGCTCCCTTCTCTCTCCCCACAGATGCTGTCAACATGCTGCGATTGTCCAGTATTTTCTATTTTGTTGCAGCTGAAGTAAGATGTTGGCTCCTTAAGAGGTAGATACAGGAAAAAAAAATTAATGGAGAATGAAAGATTTGCTATTCATTCCTTTGTAATAAGCCAACATGCCATTGCTTCCTTATGTGCCTGTTGTATTGCGCACTATCTTTCTATGCTTTTAAGAATACATCTAGGTTCTCTGAACAGCAACATTTACAGGTTTTGTATCTTTCATGTTCTGCTTTTTGTATTTTTGTTAATGAAGTGAATGATCTTGCACTTCCCCATATCATACTCCACATACTCCATCTGCCGCCTGGTTCCCCATTCACTGTATATATATCTCCTCACAGCCTTGATATGTCCTCTTCAAAGCTTACCTTGCCACCTCGGTTTGTATTGTTAGAAAACTTAGCTACCGTACTCTGTCTTTTCATCTAAGTCATTAATATAGATTGTAAATGATTGACGTCCACTAGTCATAGCCTGCCAACTTTAAAGGTGTCCTGTTTAGTCCTACTCTTTACTTGCTGTTGGGTTGACATATCCTCCATCCATACTAATGTTTAGCTTCAACTCCATTAGCCCTTATCTTGTGTATAAATGTTTTTATTGCACCATATCCTTATGTAATATCTACCAAGTTTCTCTTCCATAAACCATGTTGATGTCTGATCAGGCAATGATTTACTCAGTGCCTCATTGAGACTTCCTACATAATAAATTTCAGCATCTACCGGCTAACTGGCTTTCCTGAAAAGCAGCGTTGCATATGAAATCTTCAAATCCAAAGGACTGTTCTAGAATTTAGGGAATTTCAGAAATGATGACCTGCTACTTCTATTAGAATCCTAGGCTGTCAGCCATCAGGTCCTGGGGATATGTTATATATTGTACCCATAAGTTCTCCAATACTTTATTTCTGCTAATATTAATTATTTTAAGTTTTCCCCCTCATTAGCCCCCTGGTTACTTTCTGTTCTTGGTATTTATTTGTGGTCCGCTATGATGAAGATAGACACAAAATATTAATTAATTTCTCCGCCATTTCCTCATTTAGCATGAAAACTTTTGCTTGCCTCTGCCTCTAAGAACCAACAGTTACTTCAGCTATCTCCTTTACTTGAAAAAAACTCTTATAATCTGTATTTATCTTCCTGGCTAGTTTACTCTCATATATCCTACATGTTTCCTTTTAAAAATAGTTTTTAATTCTCCTTTTTCAACATTTTCTCACCAAATTTACACCCAAATCAGTAACGAATGTAATGTCAATCTCCATATCAATACAACGATCCCATCCTCCCACCAAACCCCCAAACATTAGCCCGCATGTTAACATAAACAAATGACAGAGGAATTGGGAATCGCCCATAGTCCACCATTAACACACACAGTCCCCCACCCCCCCTCCCCCAACCCCCCTAATGTTCGATGTGATCCAATTCTCAAAGTGCATATAAATAACGCCCATGAATTATAGAGCCCCCACCCATTCTTCCCCTCAGTTCAAATTTGACCTTTTCCAAACATCAAGAATTCCAGCAGGTCCCCCCGCCATGCCAGGGCACAGGGTGGAGAGGTTGATCTCCACCCTAACAGGATTCGCCTTTGGGCGATCAACGAGGCAAAGGCTAAAACATCTGTCGCCGCACCCGTTTCCAGCCCTGCTGGTCCGAACACCCCGAATATGGCCTCCCGGGGGCCCGGGTCCAGTTTCACGTGCACCACTTTAGAGATTACCCTAAACACCCCCTTCCAGTAATCCTCCAGCTTTGGACATGGCCAAAACATATGAACGTGGTTTGTGCCCCCCCCCCCCCCAACACACACACACACACCGTCTCTCACACACACACACCGTCTCTCTCACACACACACACACACACACCGTCTCACACACACACACACACACCGTCTCACTCACACACACACACACACACACCGTCTCACACACACACACACATCTTCTACTCCCTCAAAGAGCCGGCTTATCCTCGCCCTTGTGTGGTGTGCTCTGTACACCACCTTCAGCTGCATCAGCCCCAACTTCGCACACATCAGGTGGAGGCGTTTACCACCTGTTTCCTTTTATCTGTTATTTGAAGGCCTATGCTGATTTCTAAAACTTACTATATCTGGTTGCAACATTATAAAGCCTCTTCATTTTTGATAACACTATCCTTACTTTCCTCAGTAAACCATAGATAGATCTTGTCTAGTTTCTGCACTTTATGGCATGTATTTTTGTTGAACAGTTGAATTGTTTCTTTAAATGTTTCCCACTGTTAATATACTGCCATACTTTTTAGTTGATTTACCTAGCTTCATCACCTCTGCCTTATGTAATTGGCTTAAGTTTGAGATCCTTGTTTGGAACTGGATTATGTTGCTTTCAAACTTAATTGGTATTCAATTGTATTCTGGATCACTTTTTCTCCAGCAGATCGATTATGATGTGATGCACAATATTAATTCTAAAATAGCTTTATCGTCATCTGGTCCCACAACATAATTGTTCCAGGAAACTGACATAAAAGCATTCCACAAACACATCTTCTCGACCAGCTTTGCCAATTTGATTGAACCAGTCAATGTGAAGATTAAAGCTCCCCACAATTTGTATTTTCCTTTTTTCCCGTTTAAAAAAAATTTAAGTACCCAATTTTCTTTTCCAATTTAATGTAGCCAATCGACCTATCCTGCACATCTTTGGGTTGTGGGGGGTGAGACTCACGGAGACACTTGGAGATTCCACCCCCCCACAATTATTAAGTTGCCTTTGTTTAAGCTCCATATATTTCTTCCTTCATGATCTGTCCAACTAATTTTGAGGGACCTATAAACTACAACCGTCCAGTGTTTTCAGACTCCTATTATTCCTAATCTCTATGCAACCTAATTCTTCTACTACCTAATTTTAACTTTCTCACGATTAGCCTAGTGACATCCTTTCTTATCATGGCAATTCTTCCTCCTATTCCATTCTCTTTTTGAAATGTCACGTACCCTGGAATATTATTCCCCAATCATAGTTATCTTATAACCATGTCTCTGTAATAATGTATTAGATCTAAACCATTTATCTTTACAATAACTCAAAAGTGTAATTGGTAAAGTCCTTAGTAGAAAACTAAAATAAAAGTTTTAACACATAATTTGGCTTTCCTGAATTTCAGTTTTAATAGCCAAGGCAGACATCTTTTATAATATTGGTACTTTATCATGAAATGACTGGTGTGTTGAACATCCCATTTAAAAATGCATTAAAAGTTCTTTGGGCAACGGTTAAGATCTTCCTGAAATATATAAAGAAAGTCCCATAGGTGGGTGATGTGATTGGGGTTTCCAGTATTAGATTTTTAGGTAGTGTTAGCAAAACTGAACTGTGGTAACATCCAAGTGGCTAGTCCAGTAGCTGCTATTTTATACAGTACTTTGAATTTGTATGCGTTATAAACTTGGCCACCGGGTGTCCGCTGTGGGCAACCTGCGGTTTTGATTCTCCACTGGTGGGTCAGTCATGTTTGGTAAAGGTATGAAGGAAATCACATGAATCACACTGAAATTTGCAATAGCAACCCCCTCTCATCTGTCATATCTTTATATTTGAAAATCTTTTATTGGCTTTTCTCATATTTATAAACAGTTGTTACTTGTATACATTACATTTTTCTTGCCCGCGCTAATTTGCGTTGGTTTACAGAGAGGTTTGTTATGTCCTTCATTTGACTAACTGTATGTACATTTTGCTGCCCTCTCGATCAGTCTATGATATCCCCCCCCCCCCCCCCCCCCCCCCCAAATTGGTTTCAGCATCCTTCCTCTTCTCTTGCGGTTTTCCCATTTTTCTCTCTCTCTCAGTGCAAAAGCAAGGGCGTTGGCCCCCTTCCCCATGTGTAGCTCTGGCTGCTCCAATACCCTGAGGATTGCCACTATTGGGCATGGCTTCACCCTCACCTCCACAACATTGGACATTGCCTCGGAGAAGGCTGTCTAGAACCAGCAAGCTTTGGGGCAAGCCCAAAACATGTGGGTGTGGTTGGCCGGCCCCTCTGGCACCGTTCACGTTTGTCCTCCACCTCCGGGAAGAACCTGCTCATTTAGGTTCTGGTCAGGTGCGCTCTGTGCACCACTTTGAGCTGCATTAGGCTTAGCCTTGCGCAGGAGGAGGTGGAGCTTGCCCTGCTCAGTGCTTCGCTCGAGAGTCCCCATCCTACCTCTATCTCCAGTTCATCCTCCCATTTTCGTCTGGCCCCGTCCAGGTGATGTTCGGGCTTTGTGCCTATCAGGTCCTCTAGTCGTGTGCTTTCTGGAGCCCCGGGGTGCGCTACTGTGTCTCTGCGGAGGAAGTGTTTTATTTGGAGGTGTCTCAATTCCTGTCCTCTTGCTAGTTTCCACTTCCTTGTCCGTATCGTCCAGTGTCGCCAGTCTGTGCCCGACGAAGAAGTCCCCGACCGTCAGTGTGGCCCCCGTCTCACCTCCATCTTTTGAAGGTGGTATCTAGTACGGCTGGGGCGAATCTGTGATTGCCGCAGATGGGGGGCCATAATGGACATTTTGGTTATCCCGAAGTGCTGTCTCAACTGGGTCCACGTTCTCAGTGTGGCCGCTACCACTGGGTTCGTTGTGTACCTTGCTGAGGAGGATGGCAGTGCTGCTGTGGCCAGTGCCCAGAGGGTTGTTCCTTTTACAGGATGCCTCCTCCATTTGTACCCAATCTGTGTCAGGTTCTTGTACCCAACCCCTCACTTTTTCTGCCATCGCTGCCCAGTGGTAGTATTGTAGGTTCGGTAGAGCCAGGCGCCCTCTGACTTTCCCTCTTTGCAGTGTCAGTTTGGGAATTCTCGTATTCTTACCCCGCACACAAACGGCATGATTAGACTGTCTATGTTTTGGAAAAAGGTCTTGGGGATGAAGATTGGGATGGATCTAAACAGGAAGAGTAACCTTGGCAGTACGTTCATTTTGATCATCGGCACTCTCCCCGCCAGAGAGAGTGGGAGTGACCCCCCCCCCCCCCCCCCCCCTGTCTTAAGAACATAGGAACTAGGAGCAGGAGTAGGCCATCTGGCCCCTCGAGCCTGCTCCGCCATTCAATGAGATCATGGCTGATCTTTTGTGGACTCAGCTCCACTTTCCGGCTCGAACACCACCACTGGTAGTTACAGTCTGTCTAGGAACTGTTTCATTCCCGCACCCCCATCGGGGGGCTCGGAGATGTGCGGTCTCGAATGCCCGATTGACCTCCTTTGGTTCTGTTACCAGTCTGCCGTTGGTATCCTTAACCTGAGCTGTTTTCCTCATGGCTGCCTGCTTTCTCAGCTGGTGAGCCAATAGGCGACCAGCCGTCTCTCTCTCTCTTCGTAGAAGGTCCCCCGTATCTGGCACATTGCTTTCCTAGTGGATAGCAGGTTAAAGTCCATTTGCAGTTTTTTCCTCTCCGCCAGCAGCTCTACGGCCGGGGTCTCGGAGTACTTTCTATCGACTTCCAGAATGGAGTCCACTAGCTGTTGCCTGGCCACCCTTTCTTCCCTATCTCTACTTGTCTGTAGGCTATGATCTCTCCACTGATCACGGCCTTCAGTGCCTTCCCAAACGTGGAGGGTGAGACCTCCCCGTTTTGGTTGTTACTAACGTAATCGGCAATGGCCTGCGATATATTTTGTCAAAAAGCCTTGTCAGCCAGGAGGTCCGTGCCCAGCCTCCATGTGGGGCGCTGGCCCCGGCCTGTCTCCAACATCACATCCATCCATCCGTCATATCGAAACATGCAGAGGTTTACCTATGAGTGAAGTCATTGAGAGAATTTTGGACTCGAGTTAGATTCTCAAAAATCATGCCCTCGTTCCGTGCATGAACACTGTGTGTGTGTGTGTGTCTGGCAAATTTGAAGTTTGCAATGGCAGGGAGTGCTTCAGATGAGCATTTGATACATTGCTAATTGGTGCATGAATTTTGTATTGTCATTTTTGTCTTGTATTTAAGAAATGTGACTTCTCCACAATTATCACTTTTGGTGCATTAATTTTGCAATAAGAATGCATGACTTGAAAATAAGCTTTTGTAACCTGTTATTTATTTTCTTAAGTATATTGGTATTCTTGCTGCTCCCCCCGCAGTCTAGTCTGATGTCCAAGCTCCATTGAATGCCCTTGTCATATGATGTGGTTACGTCCTACCTTCAGATTTGATTTGGGATTTTTCTTACTATTACTATGCTAAAAGTAAAATTGATGTTCAGGCTTTGCAAAAATAGATGACTACAGCATGTTCTAGAGATTCTAAAAAATCTTTGCAAACTTCTTTTAACACTCATATTCACTCCGTCATGATTTGTTAAGGATATTTCGTCTCAACCCTCACTCCCATCTGAAAGTAATAGATGTCTTCACCACCCTCTGTTCAAATCCAGGGACTGGTTTAGCACAGTGGACTAAATAGCTGGCTTGTAATGCAGAACAAGTCTAGCAGCGCGGGTTCAATTCCCGTACCAGCCTTTCACAGTAACTTAATTGAAGCCTACTTGTGACAATAAGCGATTGTTGTTATTATTATTTTTTATTATTATACAGAATTAACATTCGGATTGCTTCTATTTTGCCCAATTTTTATGTTTGCTGTAAAAGTATTGATACTATGTTTCCTTCTTCTAGGCAATGTCTTTGTTGCTTCAAAGAGTACAAGCACCTGGAAATCTTCAATCAGGTGGTTTATGCCCTTATCAATATGGTGACTGCACAAGTCCAGGCTCTCCAGGACCAGTTATGTAAAATTTGCACTAGTAGTGATTCATCGTGGCAGGATCTGAATCAAAAAATCCATGAACAGGCTAATCAGGAAGGCGAGTGTAATAAAGTTGAAGATATTGATCGGAAATCAAAGGATTTTGTGGAGAAAAAAGCAGATAATAGAACATATGGGAGGACTGAGGAGATTTCTGCACGGAGCACTGATCCATTTAGCACATGGAGTACAGAGGAGAAAGAAAAGTTGCTGTTATGTGTGGCAAAGATTTTTCAGATTCAGTTTCCTTTATATACGGCCTACAAACATAACACTCATGCCACGATAGAGGTATAATGTATTTCTTTGCAGTATGAGTTGATGCATGTGATCCAGTAATTTTAGTCTTTGCAAAGTTTCCATTGTTTCAAGGGTAAAGAAAATCCCGTAACTTTGTGCATTTTTATAATTTAAGTTTTAATGTACCCAAGATTGGTTTGGTGTGGGAAAAATCTACTTTATAGTTAAAATACTAGGTATATAACTTAAAATGTCAGGAAAGAAAAGAAAGTCAGGAAAACTGTTTCAGACAATTCAGAAAGTAGTTTTGGCCTTTTTATAATGTGCGATGTTTCTATGCTAACTTTGTGTTGTTATGGGGTTGTGGAACATTTTTGAAGAGTGTAATGGCAAAGTGACCAAGAACTCGAAGATAAAACAAATTACTGCGGATAATGGAATCTGAAACAAAAACAGAAAATACTGGACAATCTCAGCTGGTCAGACAGCATCTGTGGAGAGAAAAGGGGCTAACGTTTTGAGTCCGGATGGCTTTGACAAAGAATCATCCAGACTCGAAACTTTAGCTCCCTTTTCTCTCCACAGATGCTGTCAGACCAGCTGAGATTATACAGTATTTTCTGTTTTTGACGAAAAACTCTGTTTGTGGTCACCTTGTACTCAAATGAAAGGAAAAAAAGTAATTTCAGATGATTGTTGGTTAAAGTGCAGGTTAAAGCACTGGGAGAGGAATTTTAGTTAACATATGAACGAATTGGTGTGCCAATATATTCCTATGTAGTTTCCCTATGTAGTTTCAGCAAGCATTTAAGGCATTAAAGTCCAGTAACCAAGGCTACTAATGAATTATCCACAGGTGTTAGTGGCTGACCTCCGTGAGTGGTAAATCTTCCACATATGGATTATATATGAAGAATTATTTATTGTTTAGAATTTGATTTGTTTCTGTCTCATCCAAAACTCCCCCAATTCCCATCCAAAACTCTGCTGTCTGAGTGCCAACCCATGTTCACCATCACCTCTATGCTCCCTGATCTACATTGATTCCTTCCTCGCTGGCAACGTCTCTTTTAAGATTCTCATACTTGTTTCCAGTCCTTCCCTGGCTTCACCCCTCCCTATTCCTGTAATCTGAGAACTCTGTGTTCCACTCATTCTGGTCTCTTGTATCTCCAGTTTTCATTGCTGCGCTATTGTTAGATGCGCCTTTAGCTACCTAGGCTCCCAGTTATGCAATTCCGACTACTACGTTTTTCTCCTTCAAGATACTGGGTCTGATTCTCCCGTTTGCACACTAAGTGGTCCTGCCAGTGGGAAAACAGGAGTGCTTCCCACTCGTACTGGCAGCACCTCCCAGGTGGGATTCATCCACCTTTTGTTATTTAAAAATATGCACATCGTGAAACACGCCAGTCATCTCACCTTCATTGATGCGCCCAGCATTCATAGACAGCCTCCCCCCTCCCCACCCCTGCTGACAAGGGGAGCACCCTCCAAACCCTGAACAAAGGAGCACCCCCTCCTCCTCCCCACCCCCACTAAAATAACATGATGGGGACGTGGAGAATCAAGTGTCCAGGCTACTTCAAAGTTTTCATTGAACACAGACAAGAATGAAGGTTTTGATCAAAGAGCTGCCTGAAATCACCATGCCAAGAGTGATCTTCAGGTTTCCCAGGGCTATAATGGGCAGACCAGCCATGAGACCCTTATCCCAGGGGAGAGTCCCAAGGTCAAGCCTTTGCCCCAAACTGTCTACCCAGCACGCAGGAGCCTTGGGGACCTGCTCTCTGCAGCCTGGCATTGGTAGAAGGGCACATGGGCACTGGACATTCTTGACCATCCCACTTGGGGTCCAACACGCCAGATCCACGCTTGCCAGAACTGCACCAAAGCCCACCCGTGTAATTCCTGCTGCCGGATTGGAGGAATGGGGTTGTGGGAGCATCGCAGAAGGGCTTTGTTTCGAGCTTCAAGCACGCTAATGACATGTAAAAAAGGGGTTTTGCATTGGGTTCCCGCTTGTTCTGAGTGGGAAATCTGTTATGGCCGGTGAGGTGGGACCGGAGACTTGCGGCGAGTTTGACGCCTGATTTTTGGCTGATACGCTATTCTCCACCTGATCGCGAATCCTGTGGTTTTTTTTTAAAAGCAGACATACCCAGCACTGCTTTAAACTTGCATCTGACTAAACTTTCGAACCAGATCAACAATCGACAATTGTTTCATGGTTATCATTAGACCTTTAATTCCAGATTTTTATTGAATTCAATGCCCACCATCTGCCCTGGTGGGTTTCGAACCCAGGTCCCCAGAGCATTTCCCTGAGACTCTGGATTATTAGTCCAGCAACAATACCACTAATCCACTGCCTTCCCGCTTAATAACCTGTCGCCTGTCCTAATGTCCCCTTTTGTGGCTCTGTGTCAAAGTTTGTTAATTTTCCATTGAGACATCTTGTGATGTTTTTACTATGTTAAGACACTATATAAATGTAGATTGTTTTGGTTGAAGGTAAATAATGCCCAGGATTCAGGAAGAACTCTTTTTTTTTCATTTATGCAATACGACCTCTTTACCTCCACCTGTGCCGACAGCCTGGGCCTTCACATAACAGCTTAGTCCTGGAATAGGTCATGTGCTCTGTTGCTGCAGTTGGGCTTGTACCCATTACCAACTGACCTGGGTGTAAATGTTTCCATTGAAGCAATGCTGATACTGTTGAAATTAAATGTTTTTTTAATAGTCAGAAACCTTGTTTTTTAGCCCATTAATATGGGTTAGGTCAGTTTTGTAATTTTTCTACTGTCGCCTGATAGAATGTGTTGTATTTGAAAGACATTTTGCAGAATGTTTGTTTTTATTTAAATTGTACGAACTTTTCTTTAAACTAGGACATTTCAGCTCATGAAAGCAACTTATTAGGGGCGTTTTGTGATATGAATGTAAGTAACAGATTTTTGAATAATTTGACATTTCTGGTTTTAGAATTTTAAAAGGACAAGTAAATATTCATTTTGGAAGGAAAATTGTTTAGGACTAAAATTCTTACAAAGTTTGACATGAGCCCAAATACAAAAGCTCCATGCATGTATACATGATTGGAATTTTAGCTTTTCCAAATGCCATGATTCATTCTGTTTAATAGACAGAGAAAATAATTTGGAGAGATTAGTTTGTCAGAAATAAAGTCTGAGCTGTAGTAGAGCTTTTTTCACGAAAACTAAGCTGGTGCAACATGTAGAATCCTCGTATATCCAAACAACTCACAAATTATTTTCCTGGATGTATAAGGGGCTAAGCTTGTTGATTATAAGTATCACTGTGCCGAGTCTGCATGTTCTCCCTGTGTCTGTGTGGGTTTCCTTCGGGTGCTCTGGTTTCCCCCCCACAGTCCAAAGACGTGCAGGTTAGGTGGATTGGCCATGATAAATTGCCCTTAGTGACCAAAAAAGGTTAGGAGGGGTGATTGGGTTACGGCGATAGGGTGGAAGTGAGGGCTTAAGTGGGTCGGTGCAGACTTGATGGGCCGAATGGTCTCCTTCTGCACTGTACGTTCTACGTTCTTATTGTGCTAGTAGGGATCAATAACTATTTCTTGGCAAATTTAGTATGCCAGAAGTTGTCTGTTAAAACTGCAGTTTTTGAAACAAATACAATTAAGAAATCCCATTTGCTTGTTAAATATAAATGCAGAATGTAAGATGAAAATATCCTAGAAACAGTAATCTTTGCAGGAGTAAAAGCTGGTTAGTTGGCCCATTATTGGCACCACCATTTTGATTCCAATGCCGTGCTCTTTCCTTAAAATTCTTTATACTTTTAGTCTCAAGTAATGATCTAAATCTCGTTTAAGAACCTGAAATTATTCTGCATCTGTGATCTTGCTTCACACGAACTCAACCCTTGTGGGAATAAGTGTTTTTATGGAAGTATCATTCCCAGTGTTTGCTTTCAGTTTACTTATTTTAAACACATTAATCAAATCACCCCTTCTGAACCCTCTGGTATGTAACTCTGGTATGTTCCAGTGTCTTATCACAGCCAGGTTCCTACATCTTGCCATCAGCCTGGTGAATTATTGCTGGACTTTCCCAAGGGGCCAGCTAATACTTATTTTGGGCATTCATGACAATCCATAATTCCACTGTATCTGTACAGTTATGCTTTCTTTTATGTTCTCTACCACTCAAGTTGAATCAGATGTTGCATTTAGCATAAAAAGCAAAGAACTGTAGTTGCTGGATGTCTGAAATAAAAAGGAAAAATGCTGAAAGCAACCAGTGTGTCAGGCAGCAATTGTGATGAGAATGGAGAAGTTGACATTTTCAGATGGACATTTTGTCCAACCTGATTTTCAGGAGAAGTTGATAATTTGGAAACAAAACCAAAACCGACTATTTGCATGCATAGACTTATTCGGATCTAATTGCAGTGTTTGCATCTGTACTGAAATTGCAGAGAAAATATTGTAAAGATGCAAATTCTGTGTTGATGAATATAGTTTTATTGCACTTAAACCTGTGGAATATATATATGAGTTTTAACTTTCTACTTGGCTTTAGAGAGGCTAAATGAAAAGTGTCAAGAAATGGTCCCTACCAAGTCCCTATTTTTTAATCCTACTGCTAGCCTGACTTTTACTTTTTTTAAAAAGCACCATTTCTAATGGGGGAGGTGAGGAGAGAAAGGAAAGAAATTGCAATTTTGTTTTTAATACCTTGTGAAATATTTTGTTTCATGATTCCTTTGTAGTAACCAGTCATAACCATTTGCATTTCTTTTGTCATCTGTTTAGGATGTGGAAGTACCTTTGCACTTGCTTCGTTATGTCTGCCTCTTTTGTGGGAAAAATGGGCTATCACTTATGAAAGATTGTTTTGAATATGGAATGCCTGAAACCCTTCCATTTCCAATAGCACATGCTTTTATTACAATAGTATCGAATGTAAGTAGTGAATTTTCTTTTTAACTTTAATTGTATTAAATGCTCAGCTAGCTAGCTGATAATATATACAATTTTACTCTTCACTGTAGAGCCATAAGCAAGTAGCTGGGGCGATGTAAAAGAACAATGGTATTTTGGGAAGTACAAGAGTAAAGAATCAATTATGAATTTGTATGAAGTATTGGGTAGGTCACAAGTTTAAAAGTCTAGTTAAGGGGAGATTCAATATATTGATACTCAAACCACTGGAGCACCCATGTTAAGCAGAGATTTAATTGATTTAAAAAAATGATGAGTTTGATAGTCTTCTCCTATTCACTTTCATTTATCTGTTTAGAGAAACGGTGATGACATTTCATTAAATATCTCTAAAAGGAGTGAATTTAGGAGAGAGAGTACCTTTTTAAGAACTGGGTGGTTATCAAATAGCTGTCGTGGATGTACCTTTAAGAAATGGGTGTTATCAAATAGCTGCAGTGATGTCAGTGTGGGTGGAGCTGGGTTGGCTGTCTCACTTTAGTTATGGAGCAGGCAGCTACAGTGTTTCTTTAGTTTTGCTTTGAGAGCTAGATAGCTACAGGCAAAGCAAACAGCTGTATAATGATCTCTCTCTACAAGCTACAGACTGTCTTTAGCTCATTTGAGGCTTTCAAAGTAATACCTGTTTCTGTAGAGAATTTAAACCTGCTGTCTTTCTGTAAAACATGGATGTTATTAGGAAAGTTATGAAGGGTTACTTATAGAACATTGCATCTGTGGGGATTATTGGTGTTGATAGTTGTTAAGATGTTTACTGTGTGTTTATAAAGTGTTAACTGGATTCATAAATAAACATGGTTTTGTTTTAAAAGTACTTTAGATCTCTGTTGCATCACACCTGTAAAGTAGGCCCTTGTGCTCCCCATAACCACAATCTATTAAAAGTTGTGGGCCAGGTGAACTCGATGATACACTTTGGGGTTCTCTAAACCATGGCCTGTAACAAGATGACTTTACATAGAGTTGATGAAGCTTGAGTTGCTTTGCCACAGCAACAGCAGCAACTCTTATTTCTATAGCATCTGTACAAAGTAGTGTGTCTAGGATGTTTGCAAATGAGTGTTATTAGACAAAACTTGACGTGGATCCACATTAGGAGATATCCGAGCTGAAGAGGTAGGTCCTACGGGTTGTCTTAAACAAAGAAAAAGAATTAGCAAGGTAGAGAGGATTAGGTGAGAAGGAGGAGGAAGGCTGACCAAGACTGTATTGGAATATTCTACCTAGGGGTAACAAAGACACGGATGGGGGTTTCCACAGGAGATCAGCTGAGATGTGTGTGAAATTGGGTGATATTACAGAATATTGGTGATGGCATGAATATGTGGTTTAAAGCTCACCAGAGTCTGATATGAAGCCAATGTTGTGAACATTTCTGGTTCAGCTTCAAACGGTGACCAGGGAGAGGAATGTAGTTTGTGGCAAGGATCGTAGACAATGGTGTGGTCTTCCCAGGACTTCATTGGAGGATATTGGACAAGCAGTATGACAATTCTGAAACAGTGGAGCGGTTGCAGGAGTTGGACGTGCCAGCATGCATATGGAAACTTCAGAAGTTTTCACATAACGTTGCTGAGGGATGGCATGTAAATGGGAAATTAGGGGTCCAGGAATGGATCCTTGGAGATCACCAGAGGTGTCATTTGCAGGCGCAAGAAGAGAAGCTGTTGCAGGCGATTCTCTGGCTATGAATGGATAGATGCGAATGCTGCCAGATGAATGAAATCCTGTCCAGCTGGACAATATTGGAGAGGCGTTGGACAAAGATAATGCGGTCAATTTTGTCAGAGCTTTAGACACGTTGAAAAGGGTGGGGCAGATACATGGAAATTATTATTTATTTATTTTTTTTGGCAAAAATGTGCAAACATCCACGTACTTTCAATACTTCCATCGTAACATGTTGCACAAGCCCGCTCCCCTCCCACCGGTACTACCCGCCATATTTTCCCTCCTACTCTACTCTTACCCCCCCTCCCCCCCACCCCCCTGCTGACGCTCACTCTCCCGCAAAGAAGTCAATAAATGGTTGCCACCTCCGGGCGAACCCCTGCACAGATCCCTTCAAGGCGAACTTAATTTTTTCCATCCCCAGGAAACTCGACATGTCCGCAAGCCACCACTCAGTCTTCGGGGGCTTTGAGTCCCTCCACGCCAATAATATTCGTCGCCGGGCTATCAGGGAAGCAAAGGCCAAAACATCGGCCTCTTTCTCCCTCTGGACGCCCGGGTCTTCCGAAACCCCAAAAATTGCCACCCTGGACTCATCACCACCCTTGTTTTTAGCACCTGGGACATGACCCCCGCAAATCCCTCCCAGTACCCCCTCAGCTTAGGGCATGCCCAAAACATGTGAACATGGTTCGCTGGTCCTCCCGCGCACCTAGCGCATTTGTCCACTATCCCGAAAAATTTGCTTATCCGAGCCACTGTCATATGGGCCCGGTGAACGACCTTAAATTGGATCAGCCCGAGCCTAGCACATGTCGCGGTCGAATTTACCCTACTCAGGGCCTCTGCCCACAGCCCATCCTCCATTTCCCCGCCTAGCTCCTCCTCCCATTAAAGTTTCAGTTCCTCTGTCTGGGACCCTCCCTCCCTCATGAGCACCTTATATATACCCGAGACTCTGCCCTCCCCTTCTTCCCTCCTAGAGACTATTCTGTCGAGGATCCCCATTGGCGGGAGGCGTGGGAAAGATGGGACCTGTCTACGAACAAAGTCCCGCAACTGTAGGTATCTAAAATCATTTCCCCTTACCAACCCAAATTTCTCCTCCAAGCTCCTCAAACTCGCGAAGCTCCCTTCCAGGAACATATCACCCACCCTTCCCGCCCCTGCTCGCCGCCATACTCGGAACCCCCCATCCATACTGCCGGGGGCAAACCGATGGTTGTCGCAGATTGGCGCCCAGACAGACGCCCCCATCTCCCCCACATGCCTCCTCCACTGGCCCCATATCCGCAGGGTCGCCACCACTACCGGGCTGGTGGTGTACTTGGCCGGCGGCAGCGGTAGAGGAGCCGTGACCAGGGCTTCCAAGCTGGAGCCCCTGCACGAAGCCGCCTCCACCCGCTCCCAAATAGACCCCGTACCCACCATCCACTTCCTTATCATAGCGATGTTGGCCGCCCAGTAATAATTGATCAGACTCGGCAAAGCCAGCCCTCCCTCGCTGCGGTTCCTCTCCAACATCGCCTTCTTCACCCGCGGGGATTTTCCCGCCCAGACAAAGCTCATGATCAGCCCGTTAACTCTTTTGAAGAAGGACTGTGGGATAAAGATCGGGAGGCACTGAAAAATAAACAGAAATCGAGGGAGGATTGTCATCTTTACAGTCTGCACCCTCCCTGCCAGCGACAGCGGGAGTGCATCCCATCTCCGAAACTCTCCCTTCATTTGCTCCACCACCCTGGCCAAATTTAACTTATGCAGCCTGCCCCAGTCTCGTGCCACCTGGATTCCCAAATACCGGAAATTTTCCTCAGCCAGCCTAAACGGTAGCCCTCTCAATCTGTTCTCCTGGCCCCTTGCCTGGACCACAAACATTTCACTCTTGACCGTATTTAATTTCTATCCTGAGAACTGGCCGAACTTCCTCAGCATTCCCAGTATAGTTCCCATCCCGGCCACTGGGTCCGACACGTACAGGAGCAGGTCGTCTGCATAAAGAGAAACCCTGTGTTCAACCCCGCCCCTCACCATCCCCTTCCAACCCTCTGCGGCTCTCAGCGCAATCGCCAGCGGCTCTATGGCCAGCGCAAACAGCAGCGGGGAGAAGGGCAGCCCTGTCTGGTCCCTCGGTACAACCTAAAGTACTCCGACACTTCTCTGTTGGTCCTGACGCTGGCCATCGGGGCCTGATATAATAATTTGATCCAATCCCTCCCCGAACCCAAACCGTCCGAGCACCTCCCATAGATAGTCCCACTCCACCCGGTCAAAAGCCTTCTCGGCGTCCATTGCCACCACTACCTCCACCTCCCTACCCGCCGGGGGCATCATTATCACATTGAGTAATCTCCTCAGATTGGCCGCCAGCTGCCTACCTTTCACGAACCCCATTTGATCCTCCCCAATCACCTCCGGTACACAGTCCTCCATTCTACCCGCCAGTACCTTTGACAGGAGCTTGGCATCTACATTAATCAGGGAGATTGGTCTGTAGGACCCGTACGCCTCCGGGTCTTTACCCCGCTTCAATATCAGAGATATGGTGGCTTGTGACATTGTCGGCGGCAGGGTCCCTCTGTCCCTTGCCTCATTGAAAACCCTCGCCAAGACCGGGCCCACCAGCTCAGAGAACTTCCTATAAAACTCTACTGGGTATCCATCCGGCCCCGGGGACTTCCCCGACTGCATAGCCTTAAGGCCCCCCAATATCTCCTCTACTCTAATCGGGGCCCCCAGCTCTTCCACTCGCCCCCACCAACTGTTGGGAATGTTAACCCGTCCAGAAACCTTTTCATCCCCTCCGGTTCTTCCGGCGGCTCCGAAGTATACAGCTTACGATAGAAGTCCCGGAATACCCTATTCAATTCTGCCGGGTCCTCCACTTTGCGCCCCCCCCCTCGTCCCTCACTCTACCTATTTCCCTGGCCGCCTCCCTCCTCCTGAGTTGCTGCGCTAACAGTCTGCTAGCCTTTTCCCCATGCTCGTACACCACTCCCCTCGCCTTCCTAAGCTGTTCCACGGCCCTGCTCGTGGATAGTGCCCCCAGTTCCGCCTGTAGCCTCTGCCTCTCCCTGAGTAAAACCTCCCCCGGGGACTCTGCGTGCTCTTCATCTATCCGACCCATTTCCCTGACCAATCTGTCCATCTCTGCCCGGTCTGCCTTGGCTCTGTGGACCCCAATTGAAATCAGCTCCCCCCGCACTACTGCCTTTAGCGCCTCCCACTGGGTCGCCGCTGAGACCTCCCCCATGTCATTCACCTGCAGGTAATTTTTTATACATTTCCGAAGCCTCTCGCAGATCCCCTCCTCCGACAGCAGTCCCACATCTACCCTCCATTGCGGGCGTTGATAGCTCGCTCCCCCGAACTGCAGGTCCACCCAATGCGGGGCATGGTCTGAAATGGTAATTGCTGAGTATTCCGTGTTCTATACCTCCCCCATACAGTCCCTGCTTAGTACAAAGAAATCTATCCTGGAATATACTTTATGGACGTGCGAGTAAAACGAGTAGCCCCTTCCTGTTGGCTGTCTATCTCTCCAGGGGTCCACTGCCCCCATTTGCTCCATAAACCCTTTCAGCTCCCTTGCCATTGCTGAGAGTCTACCCGTTCTGGGACACGACCGATCCAAAGTCGGGTCAAGGACCATGTTAAAGTCCCCTCCCATTATTAGCCTGCGAGAATCCAGGTCCGGGATCTTCCCCAGCACTCTTTTAATGAAGTCCACGTCATCCCAGTTCGGGGCATATATATTCACCAGCACCACTCTTCTCCCCTCCAGTCTGCCCCGTACCATCAGGTGTCTGCCCCCCCTGTCTGCGGATATGCCCTCTGCCTCAAATTGCACGCGCTTGTTAATCATGATTGCCACCCCTCTGGACTTCGAGTCCAAGTCCGAGTGGAAGACCTGGCTAATCCAGCCCTTCCTTAGCCTGGTCTGGTCCGACACTTTCAGATGTGTCTCCTGCAACATAATTACGTCCGCCCTCGGGGCCCGCAAGTGCGTGAACACCCGCGCCCTCTTAACCGGCCCATTCAGTCCCTTGACGTTCCAGGTGATCAGCCTGGTCGGGGGGCACATCCCACCCCCCCCACCCCGCCGGTCAGCCATAGCCTTTCTCGTGCCGGCCCCTGGCCCGTGCGTCGCGCCATTCCTGGCCCGCCCTTTGGCTGCCTCCACCCTCGACCTCCTTTCCAGTGCCTATTTCAAGTCCCTCTCCCGTCAGCAGAACAACCCCCCCCCCCCCCCTCCCCTAACCCCATCCCCCGATACCCCCACCCCTGCCATCTACTGGCTGTAACTTCCCCCCCATCTGACTCCCTTGACTAGCCAATCTGCGTGCCCGGTGACTCAACACTCCGGCGCCTTCCTGTCTCATTCCCATTGTTTCCCCGTCCTCCTCCCCACTCCCCGGCGCCCCATCCCCCTCTCCCACCCACTGGGGCAAGCCGGCTCCAGTGTCTTCCGCGAGCTGCACAAAAAGCACAAACCAGCCCAAACAGGAAAAAAAAAACACAGAAAAAAAGAGAAAAAGCACATAAATATATACCCAAATCCCCCCCCCCCCTCCTAAGAAACAAGAGAGACCACAAAAAAAACAAAAACAAAGGGGGGGGGGGGAACCCTCCCTTAACCCCCCCTTAACCCCCCAAACCAATGTCCATGAACAAAGGAAAGAGTCAAATGTTCCGCTTGGCCCCTTTGGCCCAGCAAACCGTTGAGCAGCAATCCAGGCAAATTCGGCGTTCCTTCCCACAGAAATCCTCGGGCCCTAATTCGCGTCCTTGGGGCCTCCTTTTGGGACCAGCCCCAGGTCCCTCACATTGCTTCTTCGGGCTTGGAGAAGTAGTGGTGTTGACCCTGGTGCGTGACCCATAGCCGAGCTGGGAACAGCAGACCAAACTTCACGTGCTTCTTGAACAGCACCTCCTTGACATTCTTAAAGGCTGCTCGCCGCCGAGCCACCTCCTGGCTTAGGTCCTGATAAATGCGGAGAACACTGTTGTTCCACGTGCTGCTCCTGGCGCTCTTTGCCCACTGCAGCACCCACTCCTTGTCCACGAACCTGTGGAACCTAATCACCATTGGGCGGGGGGGTCCGCCCGGCCGCCCCTGCCTTGCCTGCACTGTGTGCCCCCTCCAGCTCCGGCGGTCGCGGAAAGGCTTCGGCCCCCATCAGCTGCTTCAGCAGGTCTGCTACAAACGCTGCAGCATCAGCTCCCTCAGCCCCCTCCAGGAGGCCGACCATCCTCTGATTGTTCCTGCGGACTCTATTCTCCAGCTCCTCCACTCTGTCCAGCAGTCTTCTCTGCCGCTCTTTCAGGCCGTCCACTTCTAGCGCTGCAACCGTTTGCGCATCCGCCTGCTCCTCCACCGCCTCTCCCAGCTCCTTAACTTTAACATCCTGGGCATCCAGCCTCTGGTTCAGCTGATCCACCACTTTCTGGATTGGGTCCAAGCTGTCCCCCTTCAGCGCTTCAAAACTGGACTTCATTACCTGGAGCATGTTATCCAGCGCCTGCTGGATTGCTGAGTCCGGGGTCCGTGTGTCCGCCATCTTAGGTCCCAGGTAATTTTCTTCAGGTCCTTGTCTCTGTCCCTTTTTCTCCTCCTTCTTCTGCCCTCTGGACTCCCGCTGTTCAATGTGCCGCAGCCCGCTCCTCAGTACCTTCGCTGCCGCCTTCCTTCGCCCAGCTCCTTAAATTTTACCTTCTGGGCATCTGAAGTGGGTCCAAGCTGTCCCTCTTCAGCAACTCCAAACTTTTTTTTCTTGTCCTGGAGGAAGGAAGGTCCGTGGGTCTGCCATCTTACCCTTCAGGTCAGTTTCCTCCTTGCCTCCGTCTCTCTCTCTCTCTCTCTCTCTCTCTCTTTCTTCCTCTACCTGCTGGCCTCCCACGATTCCATCCGCTGCAGCCCGCTCTCCTCTTCTTTCACGGCAGCCTTTTTGCCGCCCCCGTGGTCCCGCTATCGCGGGGAATCAGCTGCTAAGCCCCGCCGCAGTGAGAGCCCACCGAATGTGCGGCTCACTCGGGCATCGCCGCCACCGGACCATGGAAATTATTTTTGACAGTAAGAACAAATTGGGGAGGCGGCATGGTGGTGCAGTGGTTAGCACGGCTGCCTCACGATGCCAAGGACCCGGATTCGATCCCGGCCGCCGTCACTGTCTGTGTGGAGTTTGCACATTCTCCCCGTGTCTGCATGGGTCTCACCCCCACAACCCAAAAATGTGCAGGTTAGGTGGATTGGCCACGCTAAATTGTCCTTTAATTGGAAAACAAAATAATAATTGGGTACTCTAAATTTTTTTTAAAAAAAAGAACAATTTGGATACGTAAGAACACAAGAAATAGGAGCAGGAGTAAACCATTTGGCCAATTGAGCCTGTTCTGCCATCCAATAAGATCATAGTTGATTGACCATAGCCTTTAACTCCACCGTCAGCCTGTTTCCCATAACATAGAACAGTACAGCACAGAACAGGCCCTTCGGCCCTCGATGTTGTGCCGAGCAATGATCACCCTACTTAAACCCACGTAACCCGTATACCCGTAACCCAACAATCCCCCCATTAACCTTACACTACGGGCAATTTAGCATGGCCAATCCACCTAACCCGCACATCTTTGGACTGTGGGAGGAAACCGGAGCACCCGGAGGAAACCCACGCACAAACGGGGAGGACGTGCAGACTCCACACAGACAGTGACCCAGCCGGGAATCGAACCTGGGACCACTGGAGCTGTGAAGCATTGATGCTAACCACCATGCTACCGTGAGGCCCCATCAAATAACCTTTGATTCTTGTAGATTAAAAATTTGCCTACCACAGCCGTGAATATATTAAGTGACCCACAGTGACTGTGGTAACAGTAAAAACTTCAGGGAAGATGAGCATGGATTTGAGAGGTGATAATACGTTCAAGGATTTTGGAGAGGAAGGGGAAGTTAGAGATGTGGCAGTCGTTTGTAAGGTGTTAAAGTTTTGAGGAGCGGTGTGATGGCTGTAGATTTAAAAGAGGGGACACAAGTGCTTGTGGAGAGGAGTGGTATTGAGTACAATGGGAGCTAGGAAGGGAAGTTGGGTGGTCAACAGTTTTAATGGGAGTAGCTTCATGAGAAAAAATGGTAAGTGTAGTAGACAGCATGAGCTCAGAGGACAAGAGATGGGTGAGAAACTGGTGCGAGATGCAAGCTCGGTTAGAGGAGGAAGGAGTCTTGGAGAAAGTTTGGCTTTATGGGCTGGGAGAGGGAAGGGAAACATATTCAAGTTGATCAGATGGTCTTAATCTCAGTGACAAGAAGTCCATGAGTTCTTTACATTTATGGGAGGTGGGGCTAGGTGAGACGAGGGAGAGGGGTTTAAGCGAATGTTTTGCAGCGGAGAAAGTAAACTGAGGGTGATTTTTGCAATCAAGGGTAATCTCAGTAGTGAGCAGTTTAAACAGTTGAGAGCAGAACCCACTGGTGCTATATGTAGCCAATTCAGATCTGGTAGTGAATGGCTAACTGGTTGTCTGCTAGATCTGTTCAAGTCTGCATCCCTTGCACTTGAGAGCAGAGTTGAGACAGTACCAGAGAGCAGGCAAAGTGAGAGAGATTATTGGTCTATGCAAAGATTAAGGTGAGAGTATGGTTCAGCAGATCAATAGCTGCAGAAATGTCATTATGAATGGAGGGTCGAAGACTAAACAGTTGAGATTTTGAACGTTCAGTTGTAAGTGAATTGGGGAGAGTTTTTCATTTAATTTTTCAGAATTAGGAGGGCAAAGTGGATAAGCATGGAAAGTGATGCAAGGAAGTGATCTGATTTGTATGATTGACATGATGGGAAGGACACGGGGAGTCGTGAATATAGGTTTGTCAGTTAATGGATGAAGAGATTAAGGGAGGATGGGAAAGTGGGATGTCAGGAGAAAGAGCATAATGAATTGAGGTAGAATTTGAAATTGCCGAGAATGGAAAGTCACTTGATGTGGAGGCTCGCATCCTTACACTGGAGAAGAATCCTCCGCCAGGCTACCAGGGATGCAAAGGCCAGAATACCGGCCTCTTTCGCCTCCTGCACTCCTGGCTCCACTGCAACCCCAAATATTGCGAACCCCAGCCTGGTTTGACCCTGGATCCTGCCACCCTCGACACTGTCTTCGCTGCCCTTCCAAAATTCCTCCAGCGCTGGGCAAGCCCAGAACATATGGGTATGATTTGCTGGACTCCCTGAGCACCTAACACACCTGTCCTTACACCCAAAAAACCGACTCATCCTTGTCCCGGTCATGTGTGCCCTGTGCAGCACCTTAAACTGTATGAGGCTGAGCCTTGTGCACGAAGAGGAAGAGTTCACCCTCCTGAGGGCATCTGCCCACGTCCCCTCCTCGATCTCCTCCCCCACTGCTCCCACTTACCTTTCAGCTCCTACACCGAGACCACCTCCTCCTCCTCCTGCATCACCTGGTATGTTGCCGAAATCTTCCCCTCTCTAATCCACATCCCCGAGAGCACCCTGTCCTGTACCATGCGTGGCGGCAGCAGCGGGAATTCCACTACTTGCCGCCTGGCAAACGCCCTTACCTGTAGATACCTAAAGGGGTTTCCCGGGGGGAGCCAGTACTTCTCCTCCAGCTCACCCAGGCTCGCGAACTTCCCATCCATAAACAGGTCCCCCAACCTTCTTATCCCTGCCTTATGCCACCCTGCAAACCCTCCATCCATTCTTCCCGGGACAAACCGGTGGTTCCCCCGTATCAGGGTCCACACCGAGTCCCCACTTCCCCCCTGTGCTGCCTCCATTGCCCCCAAAGTTTGAGGGTAGCCGCCACCACCGGGCTCGTGGTATACCGCGGCACCGTTGCCAGCGCCTCTAGACTCTTACCCCACAAGACGCCATCTCCAGCCTCTTCCATGCCGCCCCCTCCCCCTCCATCACCCACCTGTGCACCATCACCGCCTTAGCGGCTCAGTAGTACCCACAGGTTGGGCAGCGCCAGCCTCCCCCATCCCTACTCTGCTCCAGGAACACCCTTCTCACTCTGAGTCCCTCGCGCCCACACAAACCTCATTATGCTTCTGCTGACCCGACTAAAGAAGGCCTTTGGGACAAGAATGGGGAGGCACTGGAACAGGAACAAAAGACTTGGGAGCACCGTCATCTTGACTGACTGCACCCTACCCGCCAAGGACAGCGGCAACGCATCCCACCTCTTAAACTTCTGCTCCATCAGCCTCGTGAAATTAAGTCTATGCAGGGCCCCCCAGCTCCTGGCCACCTGGACCCCCAGGTATCTGAAGCTCTTCTCCGCCCTTTTTAGTGGGAGCTCGCCAATCCCCCTCCCCTGGTCCCCTGGGTGAACCACGAACAGCTCGCTCTTCCCCATGTTGAACTTGTACCCTGAAAAATCCCCAAACTCCCCGAGGATCCTCATTACCTCCGGCATCCCCCCCACCGGGTCCGCCACATATAGCAGCAAGTCGTCCGCATAGAGCGACACCCTGTGCTCCTCCCCACCCCGCACCAGCTCCCTCCATTTCCTCGACTCCCTCAGTGCCATAGCCAGGGGTTCAATCGCCAGTGCAAAGAGCAGGGGGGACAAGGAACACCCCTGCCTCGTCCCTCGATACAACCGAAAGTACTCAGACTTCCTCTTGTTTGTGGCCACATTCTCCATCGGGGCCTCGTACAGCAGCCTAACCCACCTGACAAACCCCTCCCCAAACCGAACCTTCCACAAGTACTCCCACTCTACCCTATCGAAGGCCTTCTCAGCGTCCATCTCAGCCACTATCTCAGCCTCCCCCTCCCTCGCCGGCATCATAACGTTCAGGAGCCTCCACACATTCGCGTTCAACTGCCTCCCCTTCACGAACCCCGTCTGGTTCTCGTGGATGACCTGCGGCACACACTCCTCAATTCTCGTGTCTAAGACCTTCGCCATAACCTTGGCATCTACATTTAACAACAAAATCGGCCTGTAAGACCCACATTGCAGGGGATCCTTGTTCCGCTTCAAGATCAAGGAGATCAGTCTCCGGGACATCGTCGGGGGCAAACCCACCCCCTCCCTTGCCTCATTGAAGGTCCTAACCAGCAACGGGCCCAACAGGTCCACATACTTTTTGTAAAACTCGACCGGGAAACCGTCCGGCCCCGGTGCCTTCCCCGCCTGGATGCTCCCTATCCCTTTGACCAGCTCCTCCAGCACAATCGTGGCCCCTAATCCCACCACCAGTCCGTCCTCCACCTTCGGGAACCTCAGTTGGTCCAGAAAGCGGCCCATCCCTCCCTCCTCCACCAGGGGCTCGGACTGATACAGCTCCTCATAAAAGTCCCTAAAGACCCAATTGATGCCAACCCCACTCCGCACCACACTCCCTCCCCTATCCTTAACTCCCCCGATCTCCCTAGCTGCGTGCCGTTTCCGAAGCTGATGCGCGAGCATCAGGCTTGCCTTTTCCCCGTGGTCATAAACCGCCCCCTGGGCCTTCCTTCACTGCGCCTCCGCCTTCCTGGTGGTCAACAAGTGAAATTCGGCCTGGAAGCTGCGCCTCTCCCTCAACAGTCCCTCCTCTGGCACCTCTGCGTACCTCCTGTCTACCCGTACCATTTCCCCCACCAGCCTCTCCCTCTCCCTCTGTTCTCTCTTCTCCCTGTGGGCCCTAATGGAGATCAGATCTCCCCTAACCTCCGCCGTCAGCGCCTTCCAGACCATCCCCACTCGGACCTCCCCGTTATCGTTGTCCTCCAGGTATCGCTCTATGCTTCCCTGGACCCGCTCGCTCACCTCCTCGTCCGCCAACAGCCCCACCTCCAAGCGCCACAGCGGGTACTGGTCCCTCTCCTCCCCCAGCCCTAAGTCTAACCAATGCGGGACGTGATCCGAAATGGCTATGGCTGAGTACCCGGTATCCTCTACTCTCGTAATCAGCGCCCTGCTCATGACAAAGAAGTCAAACCGGGAATAGACCTTATGAACGTGCGAGAAGAATAAAAATTCCCTTGCCCCCGGCCTTGCAAATCTCCAAGGGTCCACCCCTCCCATCTGGTCCATGAACCCCCTCAGCACCTTAGCCGCCGCCGGCCTCCTACCTGTCCTAGACCTGGAGCGATCCAGTGCCGGATCTAACGCCGTGTTATAATCCCCCCCCACTTCCAAGTCCGGGATCCGACCCAACATCCGCAGCATAAAACCCGCATCGTCCCAGTTCGGGGCGTACACGTTGACCAGCACCACCCTCTCTCCTTGCAGCTTACCACTCACCATTACGTAGCTACCGCCATTGTCTGCCACAATGTTCGACGCCTCGAACGACACCCTCTTTCCCACCAGGGTTGCCAGCCCCCGATTTTTGGCATCCAGCCCCGAATGAAACACATGGCCTGCCCACCCCTTCCTCAATCTTACCTGGTCCGCCACCTTCAGGTGTGTCTCCTGTAGCATTACCACAACCGCCTTCAGCCCCTTCAGGTGCACGAACACCCGGGCCCGTTTAATCGGCCCATTCAGTTCCCTTACGTTCCAGGTTATCAGCCGGATCAGGGGGCTGCCCGCCCCCTCCCCCGTCGACTAGCCATAACCCCTCCTCGGCCAGCCACGCGCCCACTCCCGGCCCGTTCCCCACGGCGGCAGACCCCCGTCCCGACCTCCCTCTACTCGCTCCATCTCCCCCTTGATCGTACCAGCAGCAACCCGGTTCTCTCTAAACCCCATCCCCCAGCTAGGACCCCTCCTAGCTGCGTTGCTCCCCCCATTGCACTCCCGCAAGTCTGCTGACCCCAGCCACTCCCGTCTCTCCTTCGACTCCTCCCATTGTGGGACTTCCCCTCCCCCACCAGTACCCACTAGTAGGCTCTCCGCCTCCCCCATCCATCCCAAGCGCGGGAAAAAGCCCGCGCTTTCCACCTGCCCGGCCCCGCCTCCTCTGGTGCAGCTACTTTTACAGGCCCAGTCCCCTCACCCCCGGCTTGGGCCTCGCCCACCCCCGCGGGGCCCCACCCCCCTACCGGCCATCCATCCTCCCTTCCGCTTACTTGCCCCCCCCTCCAAGAGCCCACCCGACAGACCCAACCAAAATAGTGCCCAGCCCTCCCTAACCACCCACACCGAACCCAAAAATGAACAAGAACAGAGAACCCCCCCGCCCTCAAAATGTAACACAACCACAGCGATCCCCAATCATCCCCACACACGACCGCTCGTCCCGACTCTTCAGTTTGTGTCCAGCTTCTCTGCCTGAACAAAGGCCCACGCCTCCTCCTCCTCTGGTGTCGGTCCTTGTAGGTGACCCACAGACGCACCGGCTGCAGCATGCCAAACTTCACGCCCTTGCTGTGCAACACCGCTTTCGCCCGTTGTACCCGGCTCGCTTCTTCGCCACCTCCGCGCTCCAGTCCTGATAAATGCGAACCTCCACGTTCTCCCACCTGCTGCTCCTCTCTTTCTTGGCCCATCTGAGCACACACTCCCGGTCGGCGAATCGATGAAACTGCACCAGCACCGCCCGCGGCGGCTCGTTAGCCTTGGGCCTCCTCGCCAGCATTCTATGGGGCCCCTCCCAGCTCCAGGGCCCTTGGAAGGACCTCGCTCACATCAGCGAGTTTAACGTGACCACATAGGCCCCCACGTCCGACCCCTCCAGTCCCTCCGGGAGGCCCAGGATCCGCAAATTCTTGCCCCGCGATCGATTCTCCATCTCCTCGAACCGTTCCTGCCATTTCTTGTGGAGCGCCTCGTGCGCCTCCACCTTTACCGCTAGGCCCAAGATCTCGTCCTCGTTATCAGATCTTTTGCCGGACCTCGTGGATCGCCACCGCCTGGGTCTCCAGTAGCTTGTCAATAGAAGCCTTCATCGGCTCCAGCAGGTCCGCTTTAAGCTCCCTAAAGCAGCGCTGGATAACAGCAGCTGCTGCTCCTCCGCCCACTGCATCCACGCTGCCTGGTCTCTGCCCGCCGCCATCTTGCTTTTCTTCCCTCGCACTTTCTTTGGCTTCACCACCACTTTCTTAGTCGCCCCACTCCTGGTCCAAGCCATACAATGTCAGGGGAATGTTGCAGTCTCCTTCCCACACCGGGAAATATCAAAAAAATGCCGTTGGGGACCCTGAAAAGAGCCCAAAAGTCCGTTCCTAGCAGGAGCTGCCGAACGTGCAACGTAGCTCTGCATAGTCGCAACCGGAAGTCAAGGAACAACTTTTTTATGCAACAAGTGGTAATGTCCTGGAACACACTGCCTACACAGGTGTTGGAAGAAGAGACAATTAATAAATTGAAACAAAAATTGGATGGGCACTTGAGGGGGATAAACTTTCAGGGCTACGGGGATAAAGTAGGGGAGTGGGCCTCGCTGGATTGTTCTACAGAGAGTTGGCATGGACTTGATGAGCTGACTACATTAGTTCACTCATTCTTTAGAATAGTGTTTTTCAAACTTTCTTCTGACAATCCACTTTTGCCAAGTACCTGGTCCTCACGACCTGCACCATGTTCACTTACTACTTACTACTTGTAGTTTTTACATTTAAAATTCATATAATTGATTCCTCACTTATGATGGTAAATTGCTTTCAGTTCTGCATACATAATGCCAAAATGTTGCATAGCAACAAAATAATCCCACCTTGTACATTGCAAATTTCACTTATCAACCAACAGTTTTATGTCCATGATGCTGAAATCACTGGTCTTGTCCAATCAGACGTTTCCAACTCTAAACTGGGATTTAACTATGGGCTCCAAAGTACCAAATTGGGCTGCTTAAGCGATCTGAGGACCATCCCATCTACCTGAACACATTCGCTGATCTGGTAGCGCTGTAACAACATAGATACGTGAATTCAACTTCAAAGAAATACGATAAATTTCTTATTCCTCTTGATACATTCAGAATAAATGTCTGAAATCAGACAATGCACTCATTAACAGTGTATCAGCCATCCACGTTTTTTAAATGTCATCTCATTTTGAAATTGATTCAGCAGCAAAATATTTCAATGCACATGGGGGGAAAATAATGAGTTGGATTGTGAGATAATGACTATGCTTGTCAAACTCTGAAGCCATAGCTTGCCTTCATAGAATAGAATTGAATCGCGACAGTATAGAAGAAAGCCATTCGGCCCAAAGGAGCATCCCACCCAGACCCATGCCACACCCTATCCCCATAATCCAGTGACCCCACCTAACCTTTTGGCCACTAAGGGGCAATTTAGCATGGCCAATCCACCTAAATTTGAGACTTGGCAGAGTCCACTGACCAGGCCAGCTGTAGTTAAGCTGCTATGGTCGTAATCTAAACCGGATTCACCGTACATTTAAAAATACACCTCTCTCCCAATTCTTACCTCTTCCTTTCATAAAGTGCACGGAACTTATAAGGCAGTACTAAGCTTTTCCTCCATAGCAAAAGACTTCACATTGGCTAAGACATTGTCTGAGAGATCCTCATTTATAATACTGCCTTCTACAAAATGTGGAGATGCCGGCGTTGGACTGGGGTGAGCACAGTAAGAAGTCTTACAACACCAGGTTAAAATCCAACAGGTTTGATTCAAACACGAGCTTTCGGAGCGCAGCTCCTTCCTCACCTGAGGAAGGAGCTGCGCTCCGAAAGCTCGTGTTTGAATCAAACCTGTTGGACTTTAACCTGGTGTTGTAAGACTTCTTACTGTTCTACAAAATGGCCACTAGAAACCGAACAGAACCAGACCTATAACGCTACACCAGTGTTGATCCCACAGCCATTCCAAATGTTAGTGAAACATTGTATTTGTCATCTATGTTGTTACAGCGCTACCAGAAACATTGTATGGGGTAGCATGGTGGTTAGCATAAATGCTTCACAGCTCCAGGGTCCCAGGTTCGATTCCCGGCTGGGTCACTGTCTGTGTGGAGTCTGCACGTCCTCCCCCTGTGTGCGTGGGTTTCCTCCGGGTGCTCCGATTTCCTCCCACAGTCCAAAGATGTGCGGGTTAGGTGGATTGGCCATACTAAATTGCACGTAGTGTCCTAATAAAAGTAAGGTTACGGGGGTGGGGGGGTTGTTGGGTTACAGGTATAGGGTGGATACGTGGGTTTGAGTAGGGTGATCATGGCTCGGCACAACATTGAGGGCCGAAGGGCCTGTTCTGTGCTGTACTGTTCTATGTCTATTAGCTAGGTATTACATTTAACCTTATGAATATGCACTTTTTTGAACAGGATCAGTTTAGGGCAGCAAAACTTGAGAGAAAATGGGGAAAAAAAATCTATTGGGATCATTTTTGGTGACCCATTTTTCAACACCAGTGACCCACCCGTGGGTCTCTACTCCGCTTTGAAAAACACTGCTTTAGAATCCTAAGTAATTTATTGTCCTGTTGTCTTCACTCTCATCCTGTGAAGGATTATATTTTAGAAACTTGGGGGTTGAGGGAGGAAAGAATCATCTTGTAAAATCTGTAGATAAACATTCATTTTGAAAATCTGTATTTTGGTCATAACTCAATCAGGCATGCAGTATCAAGTCGATCTAAATCACAGCATCCTGATCTATATCACACTTTTTTAAACCTTTCCTGAATCTATAGCTTGGACTTTGCAGTGGTAATGCCAGCGAAAATGTAATTGTTCATGATTATGTGACCAAAATTGACAACAATTTCGGGAGTATGCATATGTGAAGAATAACTCACAAATCCAGAGGTTTTAACCAGTGATTCTATGCTTCTGTAGAGGGTGCATTATTGTAGTTCCCGAGTGCAATCCTGAAGCAATGAATGAATTGATGAAAACTTCGACCTTTTACACTAATCTCTCCTTTCCAAATCCTTGAAACTGTTGCAAAATGTAAAATATGGTGTAACTGGGATTTTACAGTGTACTGAGTTCACAGTTGCTGTTTAAACACCCTCAATGGCCCTGAAATGCTCATTTTAATTTTTTGGAATATCAAATTTCTCCACTACGATAAAAATCCAGGTTTAAATTTTTTTTAAAAGTATGTTTATAATATTTCTGATTCTATCCAAATATACTCGTAATTTATTTTGCTGTCTAAAATGTTAAATTGAAAGTGAAAGGATTTGGTGTTTTTTAAATTCCTAGTTTGCTGTCTGAGAATTCTTCAGTCTGATCAATTACTTACCATGCTTGCTACCATCACTACTCCTGTTTGCCTGGAAATCCAGTGAACTTGATGGTGCACACTGCGGCCACTTTGCAGTGCTGATGGTGGGACTGAATATTTAAGATTATGATTAGGTTTTGTTCAAACAGTATTTCGTCCTGGGTTGGTGAATTAAGGTGTTGGAGCTGCACTCATCCAGGCAAGTGGAAAGTGCTCCATTACACTCCTGACTTGTGCCGAAGAGTTAGTGGAAAGGCTTTGGGGGAGTCAGGTGAGGAGTCTCTCTAGGCAGAATATCCACTTCTGACCTCTTCTAGCCAAATAACTTGTGGTGGGTCACTTTGGTTTCTGGTCAATGGTCACCGGGCAGGAGGATGCTGGCGAGGGAATTTGACATTGATAATGCTGTCAAAGGTGATGGGGAGATGGTTGGATTCTCTCGTGTTGGAGATGATCATTCTCTGACACTCGTCTGGTGCACATGTTATTTGCCACTCATCGGCTCATGTTTTAATGTTGTCTGGCCATGTGTCCTGATGTGTGCATGCATCCGTGTACAGGGGTGCTCTCTCTCTCTCTCTCTCTCTCTCTCCGTATTTGTGTATGCCAACTCGCTCTGTCTCAAACCACTCCCTCATTATTTTAACCATGACTGCTTAGTGATAGACAAAATCAATAAAAATCAGTGGGGTAAAAACAAATCCCTGGCTGGAATGATAACTCAATGGAAGACTATTGTGGCAACTGGAGGCCAACAATCTCAGTTCCAGGACACACTGCAGTAGTTGCTCAGGACTGATGGTGGGAGTGAATATTTAAGATTATGATTAGACCCAATTACCGTCACCTACTGTATCAATAATCTTCTTTCCATTACAAAGTCAGAAATGGGGATTTTTGCTGAAGATTTTCAGAGTGTTCAGATCTATTCACAAATGTTATATAATGATTCAGTCCACGTACGCATTCAGCAAGAGGGAGTGATTTGAGACAGTGAGTTGGCATACACAAATACGGAGGGGGAGAGAGAGCACCCCTGTACACTGATGTGTGCACACATAAGGACGCATGAGCAGATACTGGGACAGACAAACAGATACGCAAAGACTGGATTTTCAGGGACATGTGGATCGAGACTGGCTCCGAGACAGAGGCAGTCATTGAAACACCAGATCGCGGGACAGAAGGAACGTGAGAGGAATTGCTTTCAGTTAATGGTTCTTTCTTTGTAGGAGAAAAAGGAGATGGAGTCATTTCATTTTTTTCCAGGTTTTTTTCCTCTCCTCTCTTCCTTATCATTGTAAAGATTTTAAAATCAAAATTGTGATGGGTTTTTACTATCTGGCAGATGTCTGTCTGTCCAGGTGTAACCAATTTGTGTGGCTTTAAAAAATAAAATAAAAAAAATTGATTTGTCTTTTTGTTACAACACTCTGGGCTAATGCATGGTCAATTCCAGCCCCACTTGTCTTGGGAGTGAATTAAACTATAATTCTTAGAAAAATACCCAAAGTCTTTGACCATTGGCTGCCCAACAATCACAGTAACCAGGTTTATAAGTTTAAAAACTGTTTGTTTATAACCAGAACTGCAATGAAATATGCAGAAACTACATCAAGTCAACTATTATCTAATTCCTAATTCCCCACTTTAACTTGCCCCCACAGTTCGAGGTTTTAGCATAGATTCATTCAGGTCTCTGTAGTTTCATAATTACAGCACTCGCAGCCTTTCTGGAGATAGCGAGAGAGCAACCTATGGGGCGAGATTCTCCGCAAATGCGGAGAATCGTAAAGGCCGCCGTGGGACAGGCCGTGACCCACGCCAGCCTTCACGCTCACTTCCAGGGGCCGATCCCCCCCCCCGGGGCGGGCTAGGAGCACGGCCCCGTGCGACACAACGGCACGGCCTTGACGACGGTCGTCAAGGCCGCAGGCCAAGCGTCACGCCGGCTGACGCGGCCGATGACGTCAGCCGCGCATGCGCAGGTTGGACAACGCCAACCCGCGCATGCGCAGTTGCCGTCTTTTCCCTCCGCCGCCCCGCAAGACGTGGCGGCTTGATCTTGCGGGGCGGTGGAGGGAAAAGAGTGCGTCCGTTACGGACGCACGGCCCGCGATCGGTGCCCACCGATCGCGGGCCTATGCCCCCCTTGGCACGCCGTGGTACTGCCATGTCAATCGGGGCCCCTAGATGCCCCAAAACAGGCATCTGGCACCCATTGCATGACAGCAGCGAGCAGGTGTGTTTGCTGCCGTGTTGAAATGGGCGTGAAGGCTCGGCCCATTGGCCTCGGAGAATCGCCGCTCGCCGTAAAAAACGGCGAGCGGCGATTGGTGGCGTGGGGCGGGCGAGAATAGCGGGAGGGTGTGAAAAATGTCAGGAGGCCCTCCCGCTATTCTCCCACCCGGCGTGGGGGGGGGCGGAGAATTGCGCCCATGGTCTTTGTTTGCAGCCCGTAATGGTTTTCCTGTAGATTAATTCAGGTTCTCTGCAGGTTCCGAAATGCATCAACTCTCCCTTTTTGGAGAGAGAGAAGCAGGCCTTCCCCAAGTGTCCAGGAATCAAACTAAGCTCCTTGAGTCTCTGAAATTCATTCCACTCGGGCAGGATCCAGTCACCACTTGTTACACGGCAGAATACAGCCCTTTGACTGGCTACAAATGAATTGGCCCAATCAAATTAAGAGCTGCCTCTCTCGCTCTCTCGCTCTCTCGCTCTCTCGCTCTCTCGCTCTCTCGCTCTCTCTCTCTGGTGCCAAAAGGTCTGAAGTACCTGAGTGTTCTCTCCTCTAAGGTCTGAATTCCTCCGGGGTCAAAAATGATAACAGCAAAATAAAAGAAAGGGGTAATAAGGGAATAAACAGGAAGGACCCTTACACTTAACGAACAATGTTACAAGGCTATGGCCCTTTATTCTTGTAAATACGAATTTTCACATTTCAACTGACTGGTAATTTTGCAATTGGAAATGAAATAGAGCAAACTCCTTTAAAAACGCAAGGCCACCTGCAAAGATGAAGGTGAAAAACCAAATCTTGGGAGTGTGAAGAGAGGGACATTTGCAAGAGTTCAGAGACTCATCGAAATGCATTACCGTCTAAGAAAGAAACATTAAAATATAAAGTAGAAGCAATGGCTGCCACAGACAGATCTACCCAAAATGGGTGAAGTATAACAGGCCAGCAGCTTGCAGCCACTGCAGATAGATTGCAAGTGTCAAGAAAGTTTTCAACTGATGTCAAGAAAGTTTCCAGCTTAAGAAACAGGCTGAAAAGCAGTGTTGTCGCCCTCTTTCTCTTTTTGAAGAAAGTGTGTCACCTTGTTCAAGAAGTTGACTATCAGAAACCGACCAGCAAACCATGATTTCATAATAATTGGAATATCTTCTACATCCAAGAAACCAGCTAACCTAAATTTGCTGCAACATTTAAAATTTACACCTCGAGGAAAATTAAAGGACACTTAACTGTATATTGTTTTAACTTTTTATTGCACTCTAACGTACCTTATTTCTAATACTTGTTTGTGTGTGGTGTCAACTTTTTTTTTCTTGGGTTTAGTGATTAATACATTTTCTCTTTAACTCAAGAAAACCTTGTTTAATTGGCTCCTTATTGCACACTGCATAAATAGTTAAATGTGTTTTGATTTGGAAAAGTAATATCCTTGTGAAAAATATTCTTAAACCTTTGTTGTGACCAACTGAGGTTGACCAGAGGGGAGCCAGTTCACTCTTTCTCACTTGTACTTGAATACCCTGCAGTTAAATGTTAGTCACTCGGTGTAGCTGGGTATGAACTGGTTTCAAAGCACCATAATACATTAGTATAAAAGCAAAATGCTGCGGATGCTGGATATCTGGAAACCCCCCCAGAAAATGTGAAAAAACTCAGGTCAGGCAGCATCTGTGGAGAGAGAAATAGAGTTAACGTTTCATGTCAGTGCGACTTTTCAGAGCAGCTCTGAAGAAGAGACATACAGACTTGAAACGTTAATTCTTGTTTCTCTCTCCACAGATGCTACCAGACCTGCTGAGGCTTCCCAGCATTTTATGTTTTTATTAAAATACATTGTTTGTTTTGTCCAGACGGGTGTAAATATAGAGCCAGAAATGGCAAAAAATAACGGCAATGGGTGTCTCATCTGTTAACCTACGTACCTGGTGTCAGTTCTAAGTCTTTTACACTCTGAGCATCCACAACTGCTAGAGTGCTAGCAAAATATTTCGAGCAAGTCCGATGAAAATCCAACTTCTCGGGTTCAGTCATCTGATATAACCTGAAATTCGGATGATTAGTGTACAGCTGGTAAGGAAACAATTGTACAAAATTAAAGTGTGAGTGCTTCCAGAAAATGTCATTCATTTTTTAAAATATTTTTATTACAGTTTTTCCATTTTTACAAAACAAGCCCTCAAAACGGTACAATACAGCATAAATACATTACAGTAGAGTGTACATAAATATAGAAAAAAAACAGGAGCACACCAACACAGTTGGTTTGGCTTAATCATTAAACTTAGGGACTCTTAGGGAAACTTAGGGTTTATACAAGGAAAACCAGTGGACGGATCAAGCTAGTGAATGGAAGAGAGGAGGATACAGCCATAAAAACATGGTAAAACGATGCACAACTTCATGTGTAACGATTGCTTAAAGAGCCAAAGAAAATCTAGGATACGATTTCCATGTCCCGTGCACAAAAACATACCTCCCCTATTCCAATTGTACCAGAGGCACCAGTGACACATAAAGCATTTTTTTGGAGATGAGACCCGCCTGTACCTTTGCAGAAGCCAGTTAATGATTCTTTAACCCCAAAACAAAGAAAAGGAAATACAAAAAAGTTTCACTGAGACATTAGTTCAAGTGGGTATTTTGTGTTTAACCACCGGATGAAACAAATTCCCAAAATCCAGTACAATACGGTGATTATTATTCCATATATACATACAGCAAATATTCATACAATTGGCATAGATTACCAATCGTTGTAGGTGGTGTCTCCTTTCATATGAAGAATGAAAGGATAAAAGTTACCAAAAGGAATAGGGGCTCTCAAGATAACATGATGCCAGGATAAAGCCATGAGAACATGGCACTATGGTGCATGCCCTCCTCCACAGGGCAACAAAGAGAAAGCTATACAAATGAGATCCCCGAGGGGTAAAAAAATTGAAACCTAACTGAGGCTCCCAAGACCCCCAAGTAATGAAAGGTAACCCCAGGAAAGGGAAACAACAGAATACCCTCACTTGTACAAGACTTGGCTGGGCAGTGTGCACTCTCTTATAAAGGAGCCAGTAACTCCAGGATACTTGCACCATGCCAAGTCTCGCTACACAACATACCTCAATCCTCTCCAGTCAAGTCAGAGGCACTGTTCAGGCCCTGCAAACACTGGAAAACTTAAACCATTATCCACCGAGGAAACCCCATCGACAAGGAGAAGAATAATCGTGAAGACCCCCATCAACAGGGTGTTTCGAGAAGGGATACAATTCTTCTCCCCCTGAAAAGATAAGGGAAACCCTCTAGAATTAAATATAACAAATTCGAGCCTGCATCAACACCTCTCCTATCCAAATAAAGAAAGGGAACCTCAGAAGGGAAGAAACACCAGGATTAGCCAACAGCTGTCAGGCAAGGTCTAGCAACATACAGTTGCAAAAAGGATACCAGGAGCAGAACAGCATAACCTCAAGAAACAGGATTCTGCCTCCCTGGAGCATGAGACAGTCTGGCAGTCCCTATGTAAGATCACTGAGAAGAGGACGTCCTACTCCATTCAGCCTAATCTCCAACCGAAGAAAGACTCTTAACAATGCTCATGCACTCAGATGTGCACTCAGGCCTGGCAGCCAACAGGATACTACCTCATCGGGAGCCAAATCTCAAGAAGGAGAGCAGTCCAGAAGCCCCCAAAAGGGAACATCTCCATAAGACCATAAGACATAGGAGTGGAAGTAAGGCCATTCGGCCCATCGAGTCCACTCCGCCATTCAATCATGGCTGATGGGCATTTCAACTCCACCTCCCAGCATTCTCCCCATAGCCCTTAATTCCTCGCGACATCAAGAATTTATCTATCTCTGCCTTGAAGCCATTTAGCGTCCCGGCCTCCACTGCACTCTGCGGCAATGAATTCCACAGGCCCACCACTCTCTGGCTGAAGAAATGTCTCCGCATTTCTGTTTTGAATTTACCCCCTCTAATTCTAAGGCTGTGCCCACGGGTCCTCGACTCCTCGCCTAACGGAAACAGTTTCTTTGCGTCCATCCTTTCTAAGCCATGTATTATCTTGTAAGTTTCTATCTCGGGAGAGGGCGACCTCCTCTACCACCCAGTATACCCTCCCCACCTGATCCAGATAAACACAGTTACTACTGGTCTAACCTACTTAATCGAGCTAAACTAGGATCAATGACACTCTGGAATAGAGGCCAACAGGCCAAGGATACTCACATCACTCTTGGATATTAAACAAAGCAATCTCTAGGCACCCCAGAAGTGTCACTTAGGCCCCGCCATCAACATAATTCCACCTATTTCCCCTTGAGAAACTCTAACAATAGGATGATAAGCCCATCGTGCATTCCATGAGCCGAATAATTGAGTGACCAGTGTCATTACAAAAAAGGAAGTCTGACACATGATCTGCCTGTACCTTCATAGGAGACAAGCAGGAATTCCTTAATCCCAAAAGTACAAAATAATAACACGACGTAAGTGGTTTTCCTCCCCCATCATGAAGACTTAGAAGGCCATACCAACCATCTCTATACCAAACCATCTACCCACCGCCTTGCTGTGACGCCATTCATCTATAAATAAAGTGAAGGGTACGAAAGCAAAATTCCTCCGTGTAAAAACAAGGATTACAGCTGCATAACCCTCATGTCATACACCGAGAAATTCATGCAGAGTTGGTTGTAACAAATCACAAACGCCTGCTGTGCTCAAATATTATACAGCCTTGTTAGGATAAAAGGCAATAACACAAAATCATGTATAAGCACAAGGGAACAAAGCTCAGAATTAGTGATGAACTGCTGGATAATGTAACCATCCACTGAGCTTGGAAAGGCCAAAGCCATGATAGGATTGTCTAGCATCCATCCAGCGTTTTACTGAAGCTGTAGCATCTCCCCCAGTTCATTGTCCTGAAGTCCCAGTAGAGAGAAACCTAGGCCACGGAAGTTGGCGTAGATCTGTCGAGTATGGCTGCCTACAACCCTTCACGACGAACATAGAGCACAAGACAACATAAGGCCAGTGGTTGGAGTCCTCTACCTACTCCAGTCCTTGAAGACCAGATACAATGTGTTCCATCACACAGTCTTCAAATTGAGGTTGTGAAAGCATGACAGCCAGTTCTCAAAGGAAACCCCATATCCCCTCGGGGGGTCGGACACTCCGATGCCCCATCTCCCCGAATAAACCAGGATGTTCAACATACCATGCAGCAGCAGGGTGAGCCCCCGCCAAGGAATCTACCCTATCGACTGACCGGATTCTCGTCTCTGCTTCATGCTTTCTCTTTAACATATCTTGCATTCATCAGTATGAGTACCAATAACCTGTGTCAGGGAGCCAAGACCATCGTCCACAACTCCACTCATGATGGCAGCCAACGGCATTGCTGAAACATAGGCCTGCCCACCAGCGAAACCGCAGCTGCGGACTGGGCCCCTCCCTGGAGTTCTCCAACTGCCTCAAGCAAACAACGGTTTTCTTGACTTAACTCGGCTCCCCTTCGCCAAAATCTTCCAGGAACATAGCACAAATTGTACACACCAGGGTCAGATAATTATGGGCCGTGCATCAGAATGGATAAAAGGATTGAAAAAATGAATTGCGCCAGAGCTCGCAAAAACGCAGCTTCTCCTGCGCTTAAAACACGTGCCCCTCCCCCATTTAATTAATTTTAAGGAGAGTTTGACATTAGTTACATCTCCACCAGATTCGCACTTCTATCATCTGGCAATGCGTCTGTGTTTTACACCAGAGTTTGCTACATTGCCAAAGCACCTTCCAAAACATTTAAAAAAAAATTTTTTTTTTTTTGATTTAAAGTACCCAATGCTTTTTTGCCCCCTAATTAAGGGGCAAAGTAGCGTGGCTAATCAACCTACTCTGCACATCTTTGGGTTTTGGGGGTGAGACCGATGCAGATATGGGGATGATGTGTAAACTCCACATGGACAGTGATTCGGGGCTGGGATCAAACCCGGGTCCAGAGCTAACCTCTACGACACCGTGCCACCTGTATGAGTGTTAAACTTCAAAAAGGAATGTCCTTGAAATCTGGAGGTTTACACGGCAGAAGATCCTGCTGTTTGGAAATATTGTAGGTTTAGATGTATTTGTGGAGGGGTGCTTTAGTTTAAGGGGTTTGCGAATTTATAGTGTTTAATCTCCTGAGCAGGTTCTGTGCCAGCTAATAGCTTTTTAAAAAAAAGTGAAAATCGGCATAACTCCTTGCCATCATCCCAAATTTTAAAATTATAGGTTCCTATTGTTTTATAGAGCTGCTTGGCAGGATTATAGTCATGCGCTCCTCCAGAGCTTGTTGAGACACACTAACTTCTTGTTTGCAGCACAAGTGCCAGAAGTTATAGTGCCTTTGTGGCCCTCAACAATGGCGAATGTCTCGACCCTTGTGTCACATCATAATGGAGGAACTGTCTACCTGGCAAAACTCACCTCATACAGGTGGAATGTTCAAGAAGGCAACCCAACACAACCACCGTTAATAACTAGCGATGGACAATAAATGGTGTATTTTACCAGTGATGTCCAAATCCAGAGAATGAACAGAAAATATGAAATCACAGTGACTCAATAAGCTTTTCCATTTGGAAGACTCATTTTTTTATTTGTATATAATTTAAACTACAATTAAAATGCAAGAAATTGGGGATATATGCAAGTGGCTGGGGAGCACGGAGGTGAGCAAGTGGTGAAGTTCAAGGAAAAATGGGAAGCGGAGTTGGGAATGGAGATCAATTGGGGAGTATGGAGTGAGGCACTGCGAAGGGTCAATGGGACCTCCACTTGTGCAAGGATGAGCCTGATGCAGTTTAAGGTGGTGCACAGGGCGCATATGACTCTGGCGAGATTGAGTGGGTTCTTTCAAGGGTAACAGATGAGTGTGAGAGGTGTGGGCGGGGGCCAGTGAATCATGCGCACATGTTTTGGGGTTGTGAAAAATTGGGAGTGTTCGCGGTCTTAAGCCAAGATAGTAGAGGAGGAGGTATACCTGGACCCTTTGGTGGTGATCTTTGGGGTTTCAAAGGAGCCGGAGTTCATGGAGAGGAGGAAGGCCGATGTCGTGGCCTTCACCTCTGATTGCACGGCAACGAATTTTGCTGGAGTGGTGGTCGGCATCGCCACCGGGGGTAGCAGCATGGTTAGGTGACCTGTACAACTTCCTGCGGTTAGAGAAGATAAAGTATGAGTTAAGGGGCTGAGCGGGGGAGTTTGAGAAAAGGTGGGGGATGTTTGTGACCGTGTTTGAGGAGCTGTTCGTCGTCGGGGTGGGTGGGTGATGGGGAGAGGGAGGGGGTTAAAAAGGAAAAAAATCTGTAGAAACTGTATAGTTGATTGTCGGGAAGTATGTTTCCCAGGATGTTAACTTGCTGTAACCTGCTTTGATGCAAGTTTGTAATAAAATGCATTTTAAAAAAAAATTGCAAGACCGATTACCTCGTAACCCCATTCCCTAAGTGTTAGATGTCATAATGGGGCTAATTGTTAACTTATTAATAATGTGAATTGGTTTTGTAACCATTTCAAATGCAGCTTTCCTGCCCTTGTTGACTATATTGTGGTTAAATTTCCATGTCACTGGAGCTTTGAATTGATGGTCTTAATTTTGTAGCAAAATGAGATCTTCTGAAGTAAACCCAGGCTAAGTTAATACCAAAAAGATAGGCTGCAAGTCTGCATTTGCAAATGAGCACAATATTGAATTTTGAAAGACAGCACCACAGATTAAACTCTGTAAAGCAATGCTATGATTATGATATCCGAAAAGGTGCGATAAAAGTCCACAGTTACTTAGCAAATGCTAGAAGACTGATTAAGAGAAACCAAGCACTAATTACTGTATAGCATGAAACAACGAGGAGTCAGGCACCATGCCATGGGGCTTGTCAGGACTAGGAATTACCTACCCCAGATCGTCTATGAGAAGGGGCAATCTTTCCAGAGGAAGCTACACTGATGCATTTGGCCACCGTTGAGAAATGTTAAAAGAGGACCTTAAGCCACATTCTAACTCTTACAGGGCTTTGTTGGTGGCCAATGATGGTTGCTGCACCCCTCATTTTATGCTTGATGGTTATTTCAGTTGAGCACTAGTGGCATATGCAACATTGTCCAAAGGCACTGAAAGTCTTAAATCCGCAGGTCACATCATGTTCCACAAGGCTTCTGACTTCATTACCTGTGATATGCCCCAAGGCTGAAACCGTTGGCATTCCACAGGATTGTTGGATTCCCCACAGAGTAGCGAACTGTTGATGGAGCTCTGTGTCTGAAGCACCATTGCACACATCAACAAGAAAGAATAGTATTTCTTAAGTGAGATGAACCTTTGTGATGCCTAACTGGATGACAAATATCAGTGCAGCTCACTAGGGAAATGAATGATATCTTTGGCTTCGGTATGCAAACTTAGATGATTCCTTCACCAGTGTGTGGCAAATATCCTAATGGATCTTGGGTGGTGAGACCTAGCCTTTGACTCCCTACTGGTGGACCATCAATGTAGCACAGGAAAGGTATAACTGCATACAGTAAATAGTGGAGAGCATGATAGTGGCAGTGAAATCAGGCTTCCAGTGCCTGACCAGATTGTGGGTGACCAGTACTCACCGAACAATTTGGTGAGGATTATGGTTGCATGCTGTGCAAAGCATAACTTCTCCCTGCCGAAAGAACTGCCCCCCAAGCAGCAGGAGGTTATGCTTATGGGAATTGCTAAAGTGGAGGCTCACAGACCAGATGTTCCTGGAGCCATGGGTTGTGCTGCCCTCGTGGCTTTAGAGGTTACTGTAGCACCCTTGTTACATGCATCTCTTAATTTCTTGTTCAGTACCATCCCCTACTACTTTGGTTTGGAGGTCTATAGACAACTCCCACTATTGTTTTACGCCCCTCGTTGCTTCCTAGTTCCACCAAATTTGATTTGACACCTTGATTTTCTGAGCCAATATCCTTTCTCACTATTGCACTGACTTTATCCTTTACTAACCACCTCCTTTTCCTTTCTGCCTGTCCTTCCTAAAAATCAAATACCCTTGGATAGTCAGTTCCCAGCCCATGTCTTGCGGCAAAGTCTCTGGAATTGTAATCATTTTCAGTTAGTTAATCTATATAATTACGAAGGCTCCGTGTATTCAGATGCAATGCCTTTTGACTTATCATTTTAACATTTTTATACTATGGCCCTATTGCTATTAGCCCTCGTTTCCTCTGTCTTTCATCTCTTTATAATAGTCTTAATTGAATCAGATGTGTCTTCACTTGTGCTAATCAGGTCAGACTTTTCTTGGTCAGCTCCTGATGCCATGCAATTTCCATCACTCATTTCTAGCAACCTACACAAAGTATTACTGAGATTAAATGGGAAAGACCAAGTCTGAACTAACAGCTGACAGTTTGTTGCCTTTCTGCAGCAAATTCTGGTCTAAGATTTCTTACACTTTCAAAAGTCCTAAACTGGACTTATATTATTTGATGCTGAAAGTGACCGTTAACGCTTTTAATATGGCAGAGCACCGATGTCTTTGTAAAATAATATTGTACTTTTGGGGAAGGATTTATTACTGAATTCTAACAGTATGTTTTGTTTATGTTACAGATCAGGATATGGTTACACATCCCTGCTGTTATGCAGCATGTTATACCCTTTAGAACTTATGTAATAAGGTGAGTGATCAGATTAATTACACTTAGGATAGATAGCTTGATATTCATAATTGACCGTTGAACATTTCATTAAAATTACAATCACAAAATTTTGTATTTATTTGGAAAAATATCACTGTTTATATTCAAAAACTAATCCTATTTTGCATTTCCTTTACATGTTCAAATCCAGGTATTTGTGTAAACTTTCAGACCAGGAATTACGGCAAAGTGCTGCACGCAATATGGCAGATTTGATGTGGAGTACGGTTAAGGAACCCTTGGACACGGCACTGTGTTTTGACAAAGAAAGCTTGGATCTTGCATTCAAATACTTCATGTCACCTACTCTAACTATGAGGTTGGCTGGACTGAGTCAGATTACAGTAAGTTGTCAGTGTGTAAATATCAATTAGCTAACTGAAAATTAATTTTGCATCATCTTCGTGAAACTTTATTGCACTTTCTCCAATGCTTCCGTATCCTTTTTATAGTATAGTGACCAGAACTTTGCTCAGTACTTGGGGTATGGTCTAACTAAAGTTCTATATAGGTTTAGCATAGTTTATCTGCTTTTCAACTCCATCCCTCTAGAAATTAACGCCCATTGTTTTTTTTGTTGTTGTTCCTTTATTGTTCTGTATTGCTACTTTTAAATTAAAAAAACATGAACTTTATTACAAAAGTATATTTAATAAAAACAATTACAACACATAAACTGGGAAATCGCTTGCCTGCCTTTTGGCTAAGTGCTTTCCAGACTTTAAATTTATATTTACTTACAAGTAAAAAATTTAGATGTTGGTAGATTTGAGTAACTCCAAGTCAGCATGGAATTCCTATTCTATTTGGAAGCATTAAAGCTAACTAATACCTTTGACAAACCAGAAGAGTAGATTGATTCAGTTGGAATACAAGTACCTTCTTAAAACAAGAATATAAGCAGGAGCTTGTATTCTCTTTTTGCTTTACTTTCAATATCTTCTGTACTTTTATGAAATTTTTTTAGTGGCGCTGAGACAGGAATTGGAAATTCCTCCCTAATCAATCCTAAATTGAGACTTCTTTTGTTTATGTTCAATAACATTTCACAGCACTGTTGTCATGTCATAGTTAGAAAACAGTAACAGGTTTATTTGGAATCACGAGCTTTTGGAGCGCAGCTCCTTCATCAGGAGTGAAGAGGTAAGTTACATAAACACAGCATTAATAGACAACGGCAATAATGCATGATACTTTGAATCTGAGTCTTTACAGGTCCAGACGGTGCAACTGGCGAGAGGAATAATCACAGGTTAAAGAGATGTGAATTGTCTCAAGCCAGGACAGTTGGTAGGATTTTGAAAGCCCAGGCCAGATGGTGGGGGCTGAATGTAGTGAGACATGAATCCAAGATCCCAGTTGAGGCCGTACTCATGCGTGCGGAACTTGGCTATCAGTTTCTGCTTGGTGATTCTGCATTGTAGTGCATCCTGAAGGCTGCCTTGGAGAATGCTTACCCAAAGATCAGAGGCTGAATGCCCTTGACTGCTGAAATGTTCTCCGACTGGAAGGGAACATTCCTCTCTGGTGATTGTCGTGCGATGTCCATTCATCCGTTGTCACGGCGTCTGCATGGCCTCGGGACATCCTTTCCTGCAGCGTATGTGGTATGCACCATTGGCCGAGTCTCACGAGTATGTATTGCGTACCTGGTGGGTGGCGTTCTCATGTGTAATGGTGGTATCCATGTTGATGATCCGGCACATCTTGCAGAAGTTGCCATGGCAAGGTTCTGTGGTGTCATGGTCGCTGTTCTCCTGGGTAGTTTGCTGCAAACAGTAGTCTGTTTGAGGATGCGCGGTTGTTTGAAGGCAAGTGTGGGGATGGCCTTGGTGAGATGTTCGTTTTCATCGATGACATGTTGAAGGCTCCAAAGAAGATGTCGTAGTTTCTCTGCTCTGCTGGGGAAGTACTGGATGATGAAGCATACTCGTGTCGGTTGTTTTCCGTCTTTAACTTCTGAGGACATCTGTGGGGTTTGTTGCTGTGGTGCGTTGGAACTGTCAATCGATGAGTCGAGCGCCATATCTTTCAGCGTCTGTAGATGCCTAATACTTTCCTCCTTGTCTGAGCAGATACTGTGTATGCGGAGGGCTTCTCCATAGGGGACGGCTTCTTTCTGTGTTTAGGGTGGAAGCTGGAGAAGTGGAGCATCTTGAGGTTATCAATGGGCTTGCGGTAAAGCGAAGTGCTAAGTTAACCGTCTAAAGATGTGTGGGTTAGGTGGATTGGCCATGCAAAAACCTGCCCTTCGTGTCCAAATAAAGGTTAAATGGGGGTTACTGGTTTACGGGGACAGGGTGGAGACGTGGACTTGAGTAGGGTGCTATTTGTAAGAGCTGGTGCAGACTTGATGCGCTGTAAATTCTATGATGGAGATGCGTGTGCCCAAGAATGCAACCGATTCTGGAGAGTAGTCCATGGTGAGTCTGATGGCGGTATGGAACTTATTGATGTCATTGTGTAGTCGTTTCAGTGATTCTTTGCCATGGGTCCAAAGGAAAATAATGTCATCGATGTACCTGGTGTATAGAACATAGAACATACAGCGCAGTACAGGCCCTTCAGCCCACGATGTTGTGCCGACCATTTATCATAATCTAAGATCAACCTAACCTACACCCCTTCAATTTAATGCTATCCATGTGCCTGTCCAAGAGTCGCTTAAATGTACCTAATGACTCTGACTCCACCACCTCTGCTGGCAGTGCATTCCACACACCCACCAGTCTCTGTGTAAAGAACGTACCTCTGACATCTCCCCTATACCTCTGACATCACCTTAAAATTATGTCCCATCGTGACAGCCATTTCCACCCTGGGGAAAAGTCTCTGGCTATTCACTCTATACATGCATCACATCACGTTGTACACCTCTATCAAGTCACCTCTCTGCCTTCTTCGCTCCAGTGAGAAAAGCCCTCGCTCCCTCAACCTTTCTTCATAAGATATGCCCTCCAGACCAGGCAGCATCTTGGTAAATTTCCTCTGTACCCTCTCCAAAGCATTCACATCCTTCCTATAATGAGGCGACCAGAACTGGACACACTATTCCAATTATCGTCTAACTAGGGTTTTATAAAGCTGCAGCAAAACCTCGCAGCTCTTAAACTCAATCCCCCTGTTAACGAGAGCCAATACACCATACACCTTCTTAACAACCCTATCATCCTAGGTGGCAATTTTGAGGGATCTATGTACGTGGACCCCAAGATCCCTCTGTTCCTCCACACTTCCAAGAATCCTGCCTTTAACCCTGTATTCGGCATTCAAATTCGATCTTCCAAAATGAATTGCTTCATATTTATCAAGGTTGAACTCCATCTGCCACTTCTCAGCCCAGCTCTGCATCCTGTCAATCTCCTGTTGTAACCTGCAACAACCCTCAACACTATCTACAACTCCCTCAACCTTCGTGTCATCGGCAAACGTACTAACCTACCCTTCCACTTCCTCATCCAAGTCATTTATAAAAACTACAAAGAGCAGAATTCCCAGAAAAGACCCTACCACATGCTGTCTTTTTTTGGCCAGCCAATTCTGTATCAAGACAGCCAGATTTCCCTGTATCCCATGCCCCCTAAATTTCTGAATGAGCCTACCATGGGGAACCTTATCAAATGCCTTACTGAAATCCATATACACCACATCCACTGCCCGATCTTCATCAATGTGTCTCGTCACATCCTCAAAGAATTCAATGGGGCTTGTGAGGCATGACCTGTCCCTCACAAAGCCATGCTGACTATCTTTAATCAAACTATATTTTTCTAAATAATCATAAATCCTAACTCTCAGAATCCTTTACAATATTTTGCTCACCACAGACGTAAGACTGATGGGTCTGTAATTCCCAGGGATTTCCCTATTCCCTTTCTTGGACGGGGAACAGCATTTGCCTCCCTCCAATCATCCGTTACCACTTCAGTGGCGAGTGAGGACGCAACGATCATCACCAACGGCACAGCAATCTCCTCCCTCGCTTCCCATAGTAACCTTGGGTATATCCCGTCAGGCCCAGGGGACTTGTCTATCCTGATGCTTTTCAAAATTTCCAGCACATCCTGCTTCTGAATATCAACCTGTTCGAGTCTATTAACCTGTTCTCATGAGCAACAAGGTCCCCCTCTCTAGCGAATAGCGTCGGTTGAAGGTCCTGTGCCGTGAAGAGATCTTGTTTGAACTTGTGCATGAAGATGTTGGAGTATTGAGGTGTGAATTTGGTCCCAATGGCTGTTCCGTGTGTCTGGATGAAGAACTTGTTGACAAAGGTGAAGACGTTGTGATCCAGGATGAAACGGATGAGTTGTAGAATTGCATCTGGAGATTGACAGTTGTCAGTGTTGAGCACTGAGGCTGTTGCAGCAATGTCATCGTCATGGGGGATGTTGGTGTAGAGTGCCGAGATGTCCATTGTGATGAGGAATGTTACTGGTTCAACTGGTCCATTGGTGCTGAGTTTCTGTAAGAAGTCCTTAGTGTCGCGACAAAGCTGGGGGTTCCTTGTACGATGGGTTTCAAGATGCCCTCGATGTAGCCAGAGAGGTTCTCATACAGGGTCCCATTGCCTGACACGATAGGATGGCCTGGTATGTTGGCCTTGTGTATTTTCGGGAGGCAGTGGAGATCTCCAACGTGGAGAGTACGTGGGATGAGAGCACCTAGGGTGCACTGAAGGTCTGGATCAAAGGTCTTGATCAGTATGGTGAGTTGGCGAGTGTCTTCTTTGGTCGGATCTGTAGGTAACTGTCTAGTGTTCCTGGTTATGGAGTTGTCGGTACACTTTTTTGCAGTAGTCCCTTCTGTTCAGTATGACAGTGGCCCCTCCTTTGTCTGCTGGTTTGATGACAACGTTGCAGTTGGTCTTGAGAGCGTGGATGGTGTGCATTGTGATGGGTGACTTGCGGGGCTGTCTTGTGAATGTGACTGATGAATTTGGCAATGACGCGACTCCTGTAGGCTCGAGCATACATGTTGAGTCTAGGGCAGTGGCCTTCCGGAGGCGTCCAATTCGACTCTTTTCAGTTGCTGCATTGCAGATCTCTGTCTGCTGTTCCGGTTGATATCTCATTGGGTAGGCCTCTTGGGTTCTGTGGAAGTACTCCCGCAGCCTTATTCACCTGATGAATTCCTCTGTGACTGCCGCGAGACTGATGCGTTCATTTTGGTGGTGATGCAGAAATAAAGCCCTCTGTTGAGGACTTCGATTTTGTCTGGTTGAAGGGTGTAGACTGACAAGTTGACAATGGAACGAAAGAGAAAATGCTGGGAAATTTTCACAAAGAGCCATTGGACTCGAAACCTTAGCTCTTTTCTCTCCCTACAGATGCTGCCAGACCTGCTAGGATTTTCCAGCATTTTCTCTTTCATTTCAGATTCCAGCATCCACAGTAATTTGCTTTTACCAAGTTGACAATGGATTTCCCTGTATTGCTTTCTACTGTGGTACTGGGGGAGGCTTGGTTGCTGCTGGCAGTGGTGCCGACTTTCTCAAGCTTCCTGTTCCTGGGGTGCATTTAGGTGGTGTAGTACTATTGTCTCTCCTGCTAGACGGTGTCCCGCAGCTGGTCAGCTGCGTCCTGTGCGCAAGTTGAGAATATGGACTCTATCTTAGTTTCCAGGTTGCGGCATCTGCTGTGGGTTGGTGTAAGAGGTGGTTGAGCAGTGTGAGAGAGAGGTGCGACGGCAGGGGTAGTCTGTATTGTGGGTCGACTTGAGTAGGTTTGTGATCTGTCAAGACTTAATTACCTGTAAAGACTCGCATTCAAAGTATCAACTTGTATTGTTGGCTTTGTCTATATATTCTGTGTTTGTGTAGCATACCCCTTCACTCACCTGATGCTCTGAAAGCTCGTGATTCCAAATAAACCTGTTGGACTGTTACCTGGTGTTAGACTTCTTACTGTGCCCACCCCAGTCCAATGCCGCCATCTCCACATCATACTCAGAAAATACATTTACAGTCTATGATAATTTATGCATACTGGGGAAGGATCTACTGTGATATTACTTTTAGAAATACGTTGCTTTCTAGTCATGTTGCCCATTAAACCCCTTACCTTATACTCTTTGCCTTTTGCTCAGCTGCACTCATCAATAACTTTGCCTGTTCAATAAACTTATGTAAAGTGACTATAAAATACTCGAATCAAATCAATTTCCAATTTTTTTTCACCAACAGAATCAACTTCACACATTCAATGATGTTTGTAATAATGAATCTTTGGTGTCAGACACTGAAACGTAAGTAATGATGTTTTTAACTGATGATGCTTTGAACTTTTATTAGAGAGATGACTACGGTCAAATGCATATGTGGGGTAAAAGAATTACACAGGAAGAGGAGGAATTCACTCTCTCCAGGGCATCCGCCCACGTCCCCCCCTCAATCTCCTCACCCAGCTTCTCTTCCCGTTTACCCTTCAGTTCCTCCACCGAGGCCTCGTCTACCTCCTGCATTACCCGGTATATGTCCGAAATCCTCCCTCCTCCGACCCACACCCCCGAGAGCACCCTGTCCCGTACCCCCCGTGGGGGCAACAAAGGGAACCCCTCCATCTGCCGCTTGGCAAACGCCCTAACCTGCATGTACCGAAACATGTTCCCGGGGGGAGCCCAAACTTCCCCTCTAACTCCCCAAAATTCGCGAACCTCCCCTCCACAAACGTCTCTGAACCTTCTGAAAGAAAATCAACAAAGAGTCATTGGGTCGGTGGGAAAATAGGAGGAGACATTTTGTGTAAACTTCTTTTTTTTCTTCTGTCACATAGGTCAATTGCAAAAGAACTAGCAGACTGGCTAATTCATAATAGTGTTGTTGAACATATATTTGGACCAAATTTGCACATTGAGGTGAGGTTTGTGTGGAACAGTTTTTCTTCCACTCCACCCAACACCCACCCCCCGCAAAAAAAACAAGCGTGCAAAATTTGCCTTTCCCTTTCTAAATCTTGCATTGTTGTTTTGCAGATCATCAAACAGTGCCAAGTCATCCTGAACTTTCTGGCTGCAGAAGGAAGACTTAGCACACAGCATATAGACTGTATTTGGGCAGCAGCACAGGTAGCGATAATCTAAATTTGTAATTTTGCTGACTTTTGTTGCTTAAACATAGGGTTCCTATTCCTCCAGCTCACACACGTACCTGCACCAGTCTGGACCCTTCTACACTACATTTTTCCAGATCCGTTTTTAGTTTTTTGTGACCAGTTAAAGGACTTGTTTGACAGTAAACACAAATCTGTATTTTATATTTCCGTATTACGGTTTGGCAGTTTAAGTCATGTACACTTTGGGTTAAAACTATATTTATATTTTTTCCATTATCTTTTCAATTCTATCTTCTTTGGGTAATACTTTCATGCCACTCTCAAGTTTACTTTGGTTTTGTTCTAATCAGTGTTTCATCTGGCTGATTTCTCGGTTACTTTTAAGATTTGGATCTAACTCCATCAATATTTTCCTGTGACTATTTGTTGTGTGATTAATGTAAGAATTTCAGATATACTGTATTACAGGAATTGGTGCAGTAAGGGTTACAAGCCTATGTTAGTGTGTGTATGACTGCTGCAGTAGAGGTGCAATTAAGGCATTGTGAAAGCTTGGGCTAATGGAGTTTTGTTTCGATTAAGTAGGTTCCCTGTGGAGTTGATTAGATACATTGTGTTCTAGCTTGGTAAGATGATGTAATTAAAGGAGGAGCTGGAGTACAATGAATTTTGCAGAGAAGTGGTTTAGTTTTTGTTCTGGAGACGGAAGTCAAATTAGAAAGACAGTTCCTGAAGACTTCAGCTAGAGATCCTAGATTGTTTGGATAAGATCAGGTCTCTTTCTTTAAAGCAGTGTCAAAAGATTGAGCTTTCTCAAAGTAGAGTATCCAGGTATCTCTGTAGAGAAAGTATTCCTGAGTGCCAACTGTGTTCGATAAGTGGATTGAGAGCTGAGATGAGGTTTTGTTGTTTAAGTGGGAATAACAGCTGAGGGTTATTGTCATTATTAATTAGCATTGTTTAAGCAGTAATTATCAGCTATTTTTCTTGTGTGATGTTAAAGATATTTTAATACTGTGTTAGTAATAAAGTTTGTTACAATGTACCATATCCCTATTTTGTGTGAAATCACTCCTGCAGTGAGATATCCTTTCCTCACAGTGGAATAAAATAAAATATTGGGGTTCCTGTCCAGTGTCCTAGCCACTGTTGGGTCTGGTCCGGGATCATAATAGTGGTATACGTTGGGTTTTTTCTAATATTGCACCAGTTCCAGAGGTGCAATGTTTGTCTCAAATTTAGAAAAATGACTCAGTGCTACCATCTGATTGAAGAGCTTTCTTTAGTGGTAATTGGAAATTATCCTTTTTATTTGCATTTTTTAAAAAATGACTGAAATTTTCTGAAGGAAATGAACTCCAGTAATGTTTAATTACATAGTCATCTGTGATGTTTCCATTCGCTGATTCTTCTTATTTTAGATATATACAATTGTACTTATTGACGCACTTTTTTGTTCTTCTCTCTCTCTCTCCCTCCCCCCCCCAAACACAGTTGAAACACTGTAGTCGGTACATCCATGATTTGTTCCCTTCCCTTATTAAGCACCTGGACCCTGTACCACTTCGTCACCTTCTTAATCTAGTATCTGCTCTTCATCCAAGTGTGCACACAGAACAGGTAAGATACCTTCATGAACTTGCCCGGCATTTCTGTAACAGACGTGAATCTTTCATTCTTTATATATTGCTCACTCTTGCTCTCACTCTGGACCACAAAGATGAACAGAAAACATTTTTACGATACGATAAAGAGCAATGAAGTTCTCCTGGTGGCTTGAGCAATATTTATCCTTCAACCAGCAGTGCCAGATGATGATTATTTGGTCATTCATCCTATTGCGGGACCTTACTGTGCATACAATGGGCAGAATGTGGAGCATGGTACAATAAGGAGTAGTTGTGGCAAATAATATAAATATATTTAAGGGCACGCTGGAGCGCACATGGGGGAGAAAGGAATATAAGGTTGTGGTGATAGGATTAGATGAAGAGTGGTGGGAAAGACTCATGGGCATAAATGCTTTCCCAAACTCGGGCGAAATGCTGTCTAGTTGATTTAAGTATGTTGATTTTTTCCACGTGCAAATTGGTGCCTCTCACCATAAGTGTTTGGTGCCTTGGACATGGGTGTGGAAGGTGGTACGGGAAGGCCAGCAAGTGGTTGAATAGTTCATGAAAAGAATGGCCACTTCAGAAAACAGAAGGGAAGGGAGAAAGTGCTTGGTGACTGGATTATTGAGCTGATCAAAATGACAGAAGATAATCTGGGAGTATGAAAGGTGAGGACAAGAGGGAATTCCATTATAGTTGTGAAGCGGGGTGTGGGGCACCGGAAAAGTGTATGAACAGAAGCATGGGAAATAGGATAGACCAGCTGAATGTCTTGTCTACTACTGCAAAAAGTAATATTTGTGAAAAAGGAAGACATCTCAGAAACTCTACTATGGAAGGTGGTGCCATCAAAGCAAATGCGGTGGAGGAATGAGAAGAAAGAAATCAAGCCTTTTCAGGAAACGGGATGGAAGAAATATAGATGGCTGAGAGAGTTAATGGACTTGTGATAGAAAAAAGACTACTTGCCATATCTTGAAACTAATCAACTTAAGGAAAAGAATTTGGTACCTCATGGAATTGGATTTATATTTGTCGGCTCTTACATGGTTCAGGCTTGATGTTGCTTTGTCTTCGGGCTGTGGATTATTAATCTGGAAGATGACTGTCGGAGCAAAGGAGTGGCAGTGATTCTAACAGCTGGGTGGTCCGCTACTTACATCTGTGGGAGGGTTGACAGCTGTGGTGCCAAGCAGCAAAAATGTACGTGACATTCTTCTACAGTGCTTGTTGTCCTCTGGGGATGTGGAATCTCTCATTTTGCATTGTGCTGCTGTTCAGGTTTAATATTGCTGGAAGAACTCGTGAGGTGTTGCTACTTTTGATGTTTTGTATCAAACTTGTGAATTAAAATCTCTGATCATTTTGCTCTCCTGGCTTTCCGATGCTTGTACTTTTTCATGAAGATCGTTTGCAGTTTATAGCCTAAGTTTAATGGTCTAGTAGTTTTTATTCCTTTGCTATCTGAAGACTAAGAGGACATGTGATGGCTCCTGTGACTTCATTATCACACAGATTTTGTGCAATTCCTGGACAATGCTACTTTGCGATAAGCACATTAAATAGTCATATTTCAAACCATAAGGCATAATGACTTTCTTACGGATGCATTTTCTGGGAAGCTAAAAAGATATTCTGAGCCATTTACTTTCTAGTTAGCCTAACAATAATTAACCAGGTTACAAAATCTGACTAACGTTATGACTATCCATTTAGACAATTGCACTCGGTGAGTATTCCAAACTACTATTGAAAACCAAGTGTGGTGCTGCATGATGCACATGAAAAACCAGCAATTTGTTTGTTCACTTCGCTGCTGCACTATCATCAAGAACCCATTGCAAAAACTCTGGCCTATATGTGCTCTGCGACAGCAAGTTGACTGAGATACTTTGCGCATTCTCAACCACGTTACACAGGAGTGCTTACCATGGATCACTGTATAAGATCAACTGTGTAAGATATATTGTATCCAAAAACTGTGATTTTACAAATGCTTGGCATATAAGTCAACCATCCTTTCCAGCTATGCCATGCTATACTCACATTAGTAGTCGACCTTTTTTTTCCGTTTGGTCAGGAGTTGATGCGCAATTGTGGTTTCTTGGACTGCTTTATTTGGTTTCTCTATTATCTGCAGTTAACACTGAAGTAAATGAGTAAACATATTCACTCAATACCTCATTTCGGCTTTGTTCACAGACCCTGTACTTGGCATCAATGCTTATTAAAGCCCTCTGGAATAACGCACTTGCTGCTAAGGCTCAACTATCCAAGCAAAGCTCCTTTGCTTCTCTCCTTAATACAAATCTCCCAATGGGAAATAAAAAAGGTAAGTGCATTGCTTGGAAAATGGATACATTCAATTATTTAAAGTAAGTATTTATATGTATAAAATGCCAGATGTTCCAAGTCTGCATTCATATAGAAGCGCTTAAATTAGTAAGAAAATGATAAAAAGGCTGTACAACATCGAAATACTAGCAGAAGACCGTTTTACCTTTTGAGCCTGTTCAGTTCAGTATGATCATGGGTGATATTTTGCCTCAACTCCACTATCCTGCCCACTCCCCTTATCTCTTGATTCCCTCAGGAATCAAAATTTGTTAATCTCAGCCTTGAATATACCCAACGATCCACAACCCTTTCAGTCGAGAATTTCAAAGATGAGTGAAGAAATGTCTCCTCATTTTATTCCTAAATAGTTGATCCCTTATCCTGAGACTGTCACCACCCAGGGTATCATCTCTGTATCTACCCTGTCAAGACCCTTCAGAATCTTCTATGTTTCAATGAGATCACCTCTCTTCCATTTTCCAGAGAGTACATACTCAATTTATTCCACCTCTCATCATAGGAAAATGCACTCATCCCAGACGTCAATCTGATGAACCTACCAGACTCCTTCTTTAGAAGTGGAGACTAGAATTGTGCAGTATTCCAGGTGTGATCTCACAAAAACCCTATATAGTTGCAGCAAGCCCCCCTTATTCTTGTAATTTAATCTCCTTGCAATAAAGGTGAATAGCTTTCCTGACTGCTTGCTATTCCTGCATGCTAACTTTGTGTTCCTTGCATAAGTAGAGCAAAGTCTTTCTGAACAAACAGAAGCTTCATTCCTTTTAAAAAGAGAAATTCTGATCTTACTACAAAGTGAATTGCTTCACACTTCCCTACATTATACACTCCATACTGTTGCCCATTCATGTATTTCTTTTCAGTCCTTTGTGTCCTCCCCAGTTTACATTTCCACCGAGCTTTGTATCATAAATAACTTTGGATACATTACTCTCAGCTGCTGCGTCTTAAGACCTCAATGTCAATTATGTATAGCTGAGGTCCCAGCACTGATCCCTGTGGCACTCCACCAATCAGAGCCTTCCAACTTAAAAATGCCTTGCTTAGCTCTACTTTCTGCTTCCTGTCTGTTATCCAGTCCTCTATACATGCTAATATATTACCCCCTACTCCAAGAACTCTTGTCTATTAACCGTTTGTATGGAACCTTATTGAATTTTAAAAAAAAATCCAAATAAACTACATCTGCAGGCTCCCCTTTTTGAGTGCACCCAAGTCTTTTTCAACATCAGCAGTTAGAAGTTCCCTACCTAATAAAATATATTCTTTTCTGTTACTGCCGAAATGAATAACCCTTCAATTCTCGCCATTATACTCTCCTTTACCTACCATATTAGTTAAGATTCCCAAAAATGCTAATACACTTTGAGCCCTTTATCCGTGTCTATTTTTCTGAGATGCCTACTAAGATTCGAGTAGAAGCTGGGAGCATTAAAGTAATTTAAAAAGACTCCGAATGGCATAACATACTTTTTAGCAAATGAAAACTGCCAACATAGTACATACGAACACACTAATTAGGAGTAGGCCACTTGGCGGATCTTATTAAAATCTCGATTTTACATTCCCCTGGAAACCTTTCAGTCTTCTGCTTATCAAGAACCTATCTACTTCCGCCTTAAAAATATTCAAATGCTTCCATCGCCTTTTGAGGAAGAGAGTTCCAAAGACTCATTACCATCTGAGAGAAAACAGTTCTGGTTGACTCCAGAACTTGCTGTTCTAAAAAACCATCCCGCAAATGTTCTGTGAATTCTGTAGATTAAAATCCCCCATGATTTTTGCTGTGCGTTTCTTCTTTTATACCTTGTCCTTCCATGTGGTTACTGTTAGGTGGCCTGTACACCAATCCCACAAGCGACTCTTGCTGTTTTCATTTCTCATGTCTACCCCAAACTGCTCCTACATCTTGGTTTCCTGTAACTAAATCATCCCCTTCTATTGTGCTGATACCATCATTAATTAACAGAGCCAACCCTCCACCTTTTCCTAACTTTCTTTCCTTCCTAAATGTCATGAACTCCTCAATATTTGGATACCCCTCAATATTCAGGTCCCAATCTGTGTCATCCTGCAGCCATATCCCCATAATGGCAATTTTTATGTGCACTATCAGTTCATCGGTTCTGTTTCAAATACTACATGCATTCAGATACTGAGCCTTTAATTTTGTCCTTTATATTTTTGTAACCTCTTACTTTATATGCTAATTACTCTTAGATTTGTATTCTCTGTCTCTTCCTGTCACGATATATTTATCATTTCCCAAATTAATACTGTTCTCTTTTGCTTTCTCTCTACTCTGATTTACCATATCTTCTCAAATTTGACTGCTTGCCCCCATTATTTAGTTTAAAACCCTCTCTACTTCCCTAGTTATGTAGCTTGCTAGAACACTGATTCCAGCACAGTTCAGTTATAGACCATTCCAATGTCCCACTTTCACCAGTACTGGTGCCTCATGAACCAGAACAGTCTTCTCCCACATCAGTCTTGGAACTGTGCATTCATCTCTTTTATTTGCCACCATCCCTTAAATTTTACGTACGCCAATTTGCATGTGAATCAGCTAACAATCCAGTGATTATGACCTTTGAGGTTTTGCTTTTTAATTTAGTGCCTAGTTCCTCATACTCTCTGTGCAAAACGTCTTTCCTAGTCTTTCCCATGTCGTTGGTATCGAGTAAAAATTAAGTGAAGTCGCCATAGTCCCAGATGTCATAGGCTGCTTTCCCCTTTGAGGGGGAGAGCTGACCGTTGGTGATTTAACCTGAGGATCACCACACCTTGGGCGAGGGGCAAGGTTGAGAAGGCTGGGCCATTAATAACCTCAATTGGTACGGAAATTGAACCCGTTCTGTTAGGCTCGCTCTGCAACACAAACCTGCTGTCCCAGCCAATTGAGCTGGTTGGTATCTACATGGACTACGACTATTGGATTGATCCTCCCCCTCCCACTGCATGTTCCTCTCCAGCCTGAACAGATATCTTGAACCTTGGCACTGGACAGGCAACACAGCTGTCTGGACTCACGCACTTGGCTACAGAGAATAGTATCTGTTCCTCTGACTATGCTATCTCTTACCACTACCACATTCTTCTTCACTCCTATACACTTGAATGGCATCCTTCATCATGGTGTCATAGATAGTCTGCTATTCCACCCTGCAGTCCTTCTCATCCACACAGGTAGCAAGCACCTCGTACCTGTTGGACCAAGTTAGGGTCTGAAGCTCCTCCATCACTAAGTACTGGTTCCCCTTACCTGGCTGATCCAAGTCGCATCCTTCTGTGCCTGACCAGTGACCGACTTTTAAGGTTCTGCCTAACCTAAGGGGAGTGACTCCCTCATGGTACCAAGTGTCCAGGTACCTCTCCCCCCTACCTGACAGCCCATAATGTCCGCAACACTGACCCTAGCTCAACAACTTGGAGCCGAAGTTACCTCAGCTGCAGAGACTTAAAGGCGGATACAATTGCAGCGCATTCCACAGATTCTCACATGCAGCGGTCATGGCACACCACAAGCCCTGCCATTTCTGTCCAACCTTATTTAAACTAGTTAAGTAATTAATAATTTACATAGGTAAAGTAAAGTTACATTTGCCTAGCTTGGAGACCAGGAAAGAAACTCACCAACCACTGGAGGCTGCAAAAATGTAGAATAAGGAGCACTTATTTCCTCCTTTGCACTGAATTTCCCATCTGAACTGAATTCCCTACTCTTAAACTTTCAATTGCCTGTTCCTGTTAATATGCTGACAATGTATCTGATTTAAACAATACGTTATTGGAACCATCCTGTATTTTTTTATTTGTGGGAGCAGCTCATTACCCTGCACAAACACCTTGTGAATTATACACACTAGACTTCAAATCTGTTTTTGCACACAGGTGGAAGTAAGAAGCAAACTTTTATGTCAATCAACTCCCTAAATTTTCGACAAGTTAGTTTCCTTTTGTTGTACAAGAACATTATGATTGTAATGTTGATGAAAGTCAAGTATTTATTGTAGGATTTGTCAACCTCCCTTTTAAAAACTGTAATCGTCACACCTTGCCAAAAAAAACCTTCTGTTGAGATATTCACTCTAAAATACTTCCCTCTTTTTAAAAAGAAAACAATAATTGGATGAGCCAACAAATTTGACGAAAGCCCTTTGTTTTCTGAACATTACTTGTTCTGATACCTTCGAGAAAGGAAGTGACAGGTTAGACTGAATCTAGTCCGATTCCTTGTTGGAAATAATGACCCCTCGTTTCATCAAACAAATTGACATGTTCTTGCTATACCTAGAAGACCACACAAACCTGGATGGCATCAAAATCTGCAGCAAATTAGTTGAATTTTAAAAAAATAAACCCTGTGATAAACTATTGTCGTCTTGGGATTTTTCTCAGTATGGGCCATATTATTTATTTTATGAATATGGGCATTGCTGGCTATTGCCCGTCCCTAATTGTCCGTCAGAAGGTGATGGCGAGCTGCCTTCTTGAACCACTGCAATCCCTGAGGTGTAGGTACACCCACTGTGCTGTTAATGAAGGAATTCCAGAATTTTGACCTAGGGCATGGCAATATATTTCCAAGTCAGGATGGCAAGTGACTTGGAGGAGAACATCCAGGTGGTGGTGTTCCCATGTGTCTGCTGCTCTTTTCCTTCTAGATAGTAGTGTTTGTGGGTTTGAAAGGTTTTGCCTAAGGAACGTTGGTGATTTCCTGCAGTGCACTTTGTCGATAATACACACGACGGCCACTGTTTGTCGGTGTGGAGGGATTGAATGTTTGTGAAAGGGGTATCAATGAAGTGGGTTGCTTTGTCCTGGATGGTGTTGAGCTTCTTGTGTTGTTGGAGCTGCATTAATCCAGGCAAGTAGAGAGTATCAAGGGGTGTTGTTAGATCCTCTCTTGTAGCAGATGGTCATTGCCTGGCACTTGTGTAACATGAATGTTACCTGCTACCTGTCAGCCCAAGTCTGGATATTGTCCAGGTCTTGCTGCATTTGAACATGAAATGCTTCAGTATCTGAGGAGTGGCGAATGGTGCTGAACATTGTGCAGTCATCTGTGAACATCCCCACATCTGACCTTATGTTGGGATAAGTTAATTGATGAAGCAACTTAAGATGATTGGGCCTAGGACACTGCCCTGAGGAACTCCAGCAGTGATGTCCTGGAGCTGAGATGATTGACCTCCCAACCACCCACAACCATTTTACTTTTGTGCTCGATATGACTCCAACCAGCAGAGAGTTTTCCCCCTGATTGCCATTGACTCCAGTTTTGCTCTGACTCCTTGATGCCATGCTCTGTCAAATGCTGCCTTGATGTCAAGGGCCGTCACTCTCACCTCACTTCCGGCATGTATCAAATTGTTCAATTGTTCCTTTGTACACATTTAAGAAAAAGTTCATAGGTAATTTTTGCGTAGACATTTATTGATTTCCAGTTCATTTCCTTTGAGCCAAACAAACTGGGTATCAGCCCAGAAATGTCCATGCTGATGCTTTTCACAGTTACTGATAAATAAGTGTGGTGCAACCAATGAGTTTGAAAGAAATCATTGACACTGACTCTTGTCTTTGGTAAGCATTGCAACATTATTCAAGTAATTGTTAACTGCCTTTCATTAAAATTAAATTATACAAATTTAACTTAGGATCCCCTGCAGCTAGTCCACAGAGCAGTGACAACAGTGATACTCATCATAGTGGAGGCAGTGATATTGAAATGGATGAGCAAATGATCAACAGGGCAAAGCGTGCACAACAACGATTGTCAGATACGGAGGTAAGAAATTAAGGTGCAAGTAAATTAATTGGAAAAGACAAAGTTAGTCTTAAGTTTTAGTTGATCATGCTTTGCTTGGTGAGGCACAGATTAGACAATTATGTAGTATTTTGGCTCTCTGCTCAGTGGTATCCATTGGTTAAGTAGATGGCAATTTGAAATGACAGGTGTTGACCATTGAATAATGGAAAATCAATAATATTCTTGAATTTAAGTCATCTTAAAAGTTCAACTGGAGTATTGTTAATGAATAGAATTAATACATTCAACAATGACTGGTGTTTTTCTTCCTAGGAGTCTATGCAAGGAAGTTCTGATGAGACTGCTAATAGTGGTGAAGATGCCAGTAGTGGGCCTGGCAGTAGCAGTGGACACAGTGATGGCTCAAGTAATGAAGTAAATTCAAGTCATGCCAGCCAGTCAGCTGGAAGTCCAGGGAGTGAAGTGCACTCGGAAGACATGGCAGATAGTGAAGCTCTAAAAGAAGAGGAAGATGATGAAGAGGAAGAGGGAGAACATAGCCCCCAGAACGAGGGCAGGAATCCTGAATTACGAACTCTGAGTGCAGAATCACAGTCAGGACTTTGTATGACAGAATCACCAGGTGGAGTAGAACATGACCGACCTAATAGTGGATCAGGCAGGGACATTTCATATAGCACTGATGCAGTTCCATCAGGGGAAAATCGAATCCGACTGCTTGATACTTGCTCACATCCTGAAGACTCTGAACATGACATGTCAGGGGAGATAAATACTGCACACATATCACAAGGTTCTCAGGACTCGTGTATCGCACAAACAGGAGATTTTTTAGGAGAGGCAATTGGGAATGAAATATTTAACTGCAGACGTTTCATTGGTCAGCAACATCAACATCATCATCATCATGATGGGTGAGTTTAGTTTGCTTTATTTTTGTTTCAAACTTAAATGGTTGATGCTAAATTTAAGGATGATGGTGCAGGGGCGGCACGGTAGCAGTGGTTGGTATTATTGCTTCACAGCGATACAGGGTCCTGGGTTCGATTCTTGGCTTGGTTCACTGCCCGTGTGGAGTCTGCACGTTCTCCCCGTGTCTCCGTGGGTTTCCTCCATGTGCTCCGGTTTCCTCCCACAGTATAAAGATGTGCAGGTTAGGTGGATTGGCCATGTTAAATTGCCCTCAGTGTCCAAAAAGGTTACGAGGAGTTATTGGGTTACGGGGATAGGGTGGAAGTGAGGGCTTGATGTGGGTCAGTGCACGATGGGCTGAATGGCCTCCTTCTGCACTGTATGTTCTATATTCTATGTTCTAAGCTGACCACTCCTCGATTTTAAAAAGTCATGCCCTCTTCAAAATTGGGCATCCGAAACCCAGTCTTGTTGAGGTAACCCATTTGCAACATGATTGGAGACCAGTGGGCCTTTTTACCGGGTTGCGGGGATAGGGTGGGGATGTAGGCTTAAGTAGGATGTTCTTTCCAAGGGCCAGTGCAGACTCGATGGGCCTAATGGCCTCCTTCTGCACTAAATTCTATGAGGTTCTGATTTAAAATTGATGAAACACGGAACCTCTATGTTTCTATCAAACATAACGATTATTCTATTCTGGGGGTGCACAAATTAGAATTTTGTGAGGTGACCAATTTTTGGCTGGAGGCTTTGAACTGCATAATTTGGTTATAACTAATTTACAATCATTTGAAACATTTTTTAAAGAGTACCCAATTTTTTTTCCAATTAAGGGACAATTTAGTGTGGCCAATCCACATACCTTGTACATCTTTTTGGGTTGTGGAGGTGAGACCCACGCAGAAACGGCAAGAATGTGCAAACTCCACATGGGCAGTGACCCGGGACCGGAATTGAAACCGGGTCCTCAACAGCGTGAGACAGCAGTGCTAACTACAGTGCTGCCGTCCAATTTACCATAATGAGCAAATTGTAAAATACTTTGTTGAATTTTAAATGAATTTGTATTTACTATATACCCTTTAAATGCATGTTCCTTGTGCAGACACTGCCGTGCCCATCAATGCACACTACCTAACAACCTAAGCATTTGCTGTACATTACCTTTTTAATACAAGTGTTTTGCGACTGGTAAATAAGCTATGCTTGCACACTCTGGTGTTGTGACCATCAGAATGTCCTAAGGGAAGGAAAATTAGTGTGAGCAAGGGAAGGTGGGAGGGAGTGTGGATTAGAGGAGGGGAGGGAGGAGGTGTGGGTGCAAATGGGGGGAAATGGGGGAGGGGGATGTGTGTATGGGGGACATGGAGGAGGGGGGTGTGTATGGGGGACATGGAGGAGGGGGGGTGTATGGGGGAGATGGAGGAGGGGGGTTTTTTATATGGGGAGATGGAAGAGGGGGGTGTGTATGGGGGTTGTGTATGGGGGCGTTGGGGTGTGTATGGGGTAGATGGGGAGGGGGTGTGTAGGTGTGTATGGGGGAGGGGTGTGTGTATGGAGGAGTTGGGGTGTATATGGGGAAGATGGGGGAGGGGAGTGTGTGTATGGGGGAGATGGGGAGGGGGCGTGTGTGTTTGGGGGAGGGGGTGTCTGTGTGTTTGGGGGAGGGGGGTCTGTGTTTGGGGAGGGGGGTCTGTGTGTTTGGGGGAGGGGGTCTGTGTTTGGGGGAGGGGGATCTGTGTGTTTGGGGAGGGGGTCTGTGAGATTGGGGGCGGAGGGGGGTGTATGGGGGAGGGTGTGTGTGTATGGGGGAGGGGGGGGGTGTATGGGGGAGGGGAGGAGGAATGTTGGGACGTGGGGGAGCTTGGCGGGTGGGTGGGGGAGGAGGTTCTGGGGGTAAGTGATGGCAGGGAGGGAAAGGAAGTTGGGAGTGAGCGACGGGGAGAACGATAGAGGTTGGGAGAGGAAGGGGAAGGTGGAAGTGAGGATATGCATGTGTGCCTGAATAACAAAAGATGTAACATCACTCCCCCATTAAAAATGACAAAAGGAAGATAAGTATTTGCTGAATAATTATAAAAAATGTGTGCATCTCAGAGATAGAAAATATTTTTCTAAATGTGTTTCTGTATGTTTGTAACTATTGTGCAAAAATAATCAACTTTTTGTGCTTTAACTCTTCAACATAATCAGTATGTTTCTCAGGCGTTCGTCTTGGGAGCTCTAAAGGATATCATGGCTGAGTTGGGAGGACGAGTGAGTCAGGGGGAAGCGTTTAGCAAGAGGGGCTACTCTGTGTGTTGGGGGGAGGTGGGTTTTTAAGAGAGGGATGTGTGTGGTGGTGGAGATGAGCTGATTAGTTAGTATGTGGGGATGGGGAAGGTTTTATTTTACTGAATCTATCACTGTAGATAGACTATGGCAGCTTGGCTGAAGCCCACATGAACACAAAAAATGATATTTTTAGAAGATTAAAAACAGATTTTCAAATTCGAATATTATTGGAAAAAAGAAACATGCTGTTGAAACCTCTTGTTTTTGTATTCATGAGGACAGATACAAGAATGCCTTATTTCGGGGGGGGGGGGGGGGGGGGGGGAGTTGGAGGACGATTATCTGAGAAAAGGATGTTGATTAATCGGCAAGTTGACTCTGGTCGAAATGTTACGAAGGAACTATTGTCTCCAATGCTTTCGTTTAATTCGAAAAATGTGCAGTGCCTGGCAAAAAAAATCACAACAAGGTTGCTTTGTTCATTCCAGTCCTTTTAATAACGTAGACAGCCTAATGACAAATGCTAAACAATCCTGTTTCTCTTCTGGCTCCATAGTTTTATTGACTTTATTCAGGGCTGAGTTAGATTGATTCTTGAAAAGGAAGATCAGTGGAGTTGAGACTGCAGCCAGATCATACATGATTTTATTGACTGGCAGAGCAGGCTCAAAGAGTCGAGCGGCCTACTCTTGCTCCAAAGCCCTATACTCCTATAATGCTTTAGCTGTTTCTGCTAATATTGTAGTACAAGTTATTATTCCTTCATTAGACTTCTATTTTGAAGCCGACTCCTGTGCTGTCTCTTTCAGCTAAAAAGCAGGGAGGCATTCAAGTTGTGGACTTTTGAACAGTTGTAATCACCAATGTGATATTTTCCCATAGAAGAAGATTGATTTTGCCTCTTCCAGACTAAGATGTGTATCCTACTATTTCAGAGTGCTGAAGTCTAGCAATATGTGCAAAGAGAGCTGCAATTCATTTACTAGGCATTGGTCATGTTAATTTGATTTTAAATGAGGGCTATGAGAGCCATTCTGCAAGAGACCAACTCAGAAAATAGTACCACAAGCTAATATTGTTGATATACAATAGATGGATGGAGTAGTGAAAATTGAAATAGGAGCAAATACAGGAGAAAGTAAAAATCAAAAGTTTAGAAAGATAGCCAGATTTAAAAATTAATTTAGGGCAGCACGGTAGCACAAGTGGATAGCACTGTGGCTTCACAGTGCCAGGGTCCCAGGTTTGATTCTTCGCTAGGTCACTGTCTGTGCGGAGTCTGCACGTTCTCCCCGTGGCTGCATGGGCTTCCTCCGGGTGCTCCGGTTTCGTCCCACAGTCCAAAGACATGCAGGGTAGGTGGATTGGCCATGCTAAGTTGCCCTTAGTGTCCAAAAAAGGTTAGGAGAGGTTATTGGGTCACCGGGATGGGGTGGAAGTGAGGGCTTAGGTGGGTCGGTGCAGACTCGATGGGTCAAATGGCCTCCTTCTGCACTGTATGTTCTATGTAACTAGCATAAAAATTGGAGCTTGTGAGTTAAGGATTGCAGGCCTAGTGAAGATGACTAAACAAAATAAAATTCATATCAGGAACCAGAAATCAAAAGATCTGGAAGATAAAAGGCAAACTATGAAACATGTAATTATTATAAACATTGTATTTTGTGATGCTCATTTAAAATTTAGCACAAATGCAGGGCATAATTAAATAATGCAAAATAGCATTTCAAATAAATGGATAGCCAGGAAAATCCTCAAAATCTTGTATTCATCTCATTTTATTAGCCAAATAAAATATCTGTAAATCAATATAACAAATGGAATTATGAGAAATGTGACATCTAATTAACCTAAAAATGAAGAGAATTTGTTTTTCTGAGGAGTTTGAATATACATAATTAGAATGCAAGGTTAATGAGATTCTTCTTGAAGTCATAAGAAATTATGAATCTGGTTTCTTGAATTAGACTCTTCTTCCTTGCCGATTTTATCCTTTTCCTTTCCTTTCCTCTCTGTTCCTTTTGTACAGATTTGTTGAAGTACCTCCCCAACTGTTGTTTATTAACATGTCAGGCTTGATTGCATGGGGAAAGGGCATCACAGTTTAATTCTGGGCTTTTAACTGCCATTCACGCTTCCAGTTCATAGCAATTAGTTTTCTTTCTTCACAAGTGAGGTTTTTGAGGTCATGTGTTACCATTCAGATGACCACCTCGGGTAAGATCATCTGGGGCAGCAGGGTAGCACAGTGGCTAGCACAGTTGCTTCACAGCTCCAGGGTCCCAGGTTCTATTCCCAGCTTGGTCACTGTCTGTGCGGAGTCTGCACGCTCTCCCCGCGTCTGCATGGGTTTCCTCCGGGTGCTCCGGTTTCCTCCCACAGTCCAAAGATGTGCAGGTTAGGTGGATTGGCCATGATAAATTGCCCTTAAGTGTCCTAAAAGGTGAGGTGGGGTTACTGGGTTATGGGGATAGGGTGGTGGCGTGGCTTAAGTAGGGTGCTCTTTCCAAGAGCCGGTGCAAACGAATAGCCTCCTTCGGCACTTTAAATTCTATGATTCTATGAACCAAGCATCAAAGCTAGAACTCTTGGTCTCTGTGGCTCACTTACCAAATGGAAAAAACTCACTATGTATATAAAACCTGAGAAGCTATCAGCATCTTGTTTTTTAAATTGAGAATTCAGTGCCACTTACTGCCAGCCAATCAGCACCCTCTTATGCAGTATAAATTGAGGCAACCTTTGATATTTGGCTTTCTTGCATCTGTTGCAAGACACACGAGTGCAAGACACAGGTTTCAAATGCATGTTTCTCTTATTTCAGCAATACTCAGTTCTGTACTACCAAGCAACCATTTTTATAGAATCATAGAATCTCTACAGTGCAAAAGGAGACCATTCAGCCCATCAAGCCTGCACCGACCCTCTGGAAGAGCAGTCTACATAGGCCTAATCCCCTGCCCTACCTCCGTAACCCCACCTCACCTTGGGTCACTAGGGGCAATTTATCATGGCCAATCTACCTACCCTGCACATTTTTGTATTGTGGGAGGAAACTGGAGCACGCAGAGGAAACCCAATCAGACACTGGGACAATGTGCAAACCCACACAGTCGCCCAAAGTCAGAATCAAACCTGGGTATCTGGCGATGTGAGGCTGTGTCACCATGCCGGCAAACATGGAATGGCCAAGTACAGTATCTACTCTGTCTATGGCAAACAGACAAAAGGACATGCTGTTTGATACAATCCGTCAGTCATTGAGATGTACAGCCTACCTATGTGATATTGCACTGGCATTGAAATTCATACACCACATTACTCATTTATGTCGCATGCAGAAAGTCATTTTAGCATGACGGTAGTATTCTGCTCGCGATATCACTCGTGTTGTTCCTGCACAGCAGCAGCGTGAAATGCTAGCTTCACCTGCTGCTCAAATCACTGCAATCACTGCTCACTGTGTATCAAACTCATGAATAGGCCGAAGGCTGCTACTATCCGACCTGAGAAGTGCCCAGTCTATCTCAAGTTACCCTGGCAAATAAGGTGTCTCAGAAATTTGAGGAACCAGTGAAACCAGAAGATCCATGCTGCTACTATATTTATTTGATGTATTATTTTATGTTAATCTGTAATATATAAAACTTAAATAGCGTACTGAATATTCTCATTATATTTTATTTCTGGGGTCACACTAATTTTCACTTTTTTCCAATATATTTATTCACGGGATGTGGTCATCGCTTGCAAGGCCAGCCTTAGTTGCCCATCATTAATTGCCTTGAGAAGGGGTGATGAATTAAAATGGGATCACATTGAAAAATAGTTTATGAAGCAATGCTGCAATCCATCGCTTCGCTTTGCATGTACATAATCTAGCAAGGCTAATTAGTTTTAGTATGGACTTCATCCTACGTATTAACTGCATTAAATGCTGAGGTCACTTTGGTGATTTTATACTAATGCATTGGTCCACAGTCTTGATGGAATAGAAGGTAAACAAAGGGAAAACTAATATTTCTACCCACTTGGGGCGAGGGAGTCTATCATGCCATAGACCAGTTTCTATGAGAATAGTATTAATCCCGAGAACAGTGTTTTTCCGATTGTTGAATGCTGCTTTATGCATTTGAAATTACACTTGCATTGTGTGTGAATATTGACTGACCTGTTCCGTGGAAGTTAACTTCTGTGCAGATAGGATTCCACAAGTAAACTTTATTTGTCTTACAGACACTTGGGTGATGATATGATGAGTGCAGATGACGTCAGTTGTAGCAGTTCTCAGGTCAGTGCGAAGTCTGAAAAGAATATGGCAGACTTTGATGGGGAGGAGTCTGGTTGCGAGGAAGAATTGGTCCAGATCAATTCTCATGCAGAACTTACATCTCACCTTCAGCAACACCTACCCAATCTTGCCTCTATCTACCATGAACACCTTAGTCAAGGTAAGGAAAATGTGTACACATTTTCAGAATAAGTGGAAAAATTAAAAAACGGCATGTTGTCTACCGCTATTGCTTGAGACTTGTGACTGCATTGAATAATAATCCAAACTAACTTTGATTATTTTAAATTTTGATTTAGAAGCCAATGATACTAAGCTTATTCGGAAAGCTTGCATGGTGGGAGTTTACTGTCGGTGACAATGCAGTATGGTTGTTTATTCCCCCAAGTACCATGGAGTAATACTGGCTCCATGTTTTGCTGTCGACAGCAACAACTTTTATTTATATAGGAGCTTAAACTGTTGCTGGAAGGGATGGAGATGTGTCTAGGGAATAGAGCTTGTATTGAGGATAGAGGCCAATGGCTTTGGTCTTCCGAATGTTTTAATTGGAAGAAAGTCCTGCTCATCAGCACTGGATGTCAGGCAAACAATCTAATAATGTAAAGACACTGCAGAGATGTGGTGGTGAGTTACGATGGGTATCATCAGTGAATGTGTGAAAATAAATGCTTTGTTTTTAGGTAGTGTTGCTGCGAGTCTGCATGTAAATGAAGCAAAGGAAAGGGAAGCAGGAAGAGAAACCATTGCTGGTTATTCTGTGGTTGCGGCTAGATGAAAAGAATGTAACCAGGCGAGTTCAGTTTGACCCATCTGATGGTAGTGGAGAGGTATAGGAGAGGTGTGATAAAGGCTGCAGTCAAGTTGACAAGGGCGTGGAGAGAGTAGTTTACCATTAACAATATTCGTTAACATTGGGATGTAGAATTTGCCAGAAAGGAGATACAGAACTTCTCGGAGGAGCCGGCCTCCCCATTGCTGCAGGAGATGCTGACGACAGGGGGACTGGAGAAGGGGGTAGTGTCAGCGGTCTATGGAGCTATTTTGGAAGAGGAGAAGGCACCACTAAAAGGGATCAAAGCAAAGTGGGATGAAGAGTTGGGAGAGGATATGGAGGAGGGGTTCTGGTGTGAGGTGCTCCGGAGAGTAAATGCCTCCACCTCATGCGCGAGGTTGGGGCTGATACAGCTGAAGGTGGTATACAGAGCACACCACACGAGGGCGAGGATGAGCCGATTTTTTGAAGGAGTAGAAGATGTGTGTGAACGTTGCGGGGGGACCCTGCTAATCACGTTCATATGTTTTGGTCCTGTCCAAAGATAGAGGATTACTGGAAGGAGGTTTTTAGGGTAATTTCTAAAGTGGTGCACGTGAAACTGGACCCGGGCCCCCGGGAGGCCATATTCGGGGTGTCGGACCAGCCAGGGTTGGAAACGGGTGCGGAGGCAGATGTTTTAGCCTTTGCCTCGTTGATCGCCCGAAGGCGGATCTTGATAGGTTGGAGGGCAGCCTCTCCACCCTGTGCCCTGGCGTGGCGGGGGGACCTGCTGGAATTCTTGATTCTTGAGAAGGTTAAGTTTGAACTGAGCGGAAAGACAGAAGGGTTCTACAATTCATGGACATTATTCATTATGCACTTTCAAGAAGTGGATAACATCGAACATTAGTTGGGGGTGGATGGGTGGGAGGGGGGGCGATGGGTGTTAATGGGGGCTATGGGTGATTCCTGATTCCTTTTTGTCAGTTGTTTATGTAAACATATGGGCGAATGTTTTGGGTTTGGTGGGAGGATGGAATCGTTGTTATTGATATGGGGATTGACATATTTGTTACTGATTATTGTTTATTGTTGGTGGGTGTAAATTTGGGAGAAAATGCAAAAAAGGAGGAGAATAAAGAAATAATTTAAAAAAGCAATATCTGAGATACCAAAACAAAACATTGGGATGTAGAAGAGAAATTGGCTGGTCAGCAGTTTAGTGGGAATATGAGCGCGGGAGTAGAAGGTGGACCTTGTGGATAAAATTAATTTCCAGAAGGGAAGATGGGAGAGAAACTAGAGCAAGATGCAAGATTAAGGGATGGGTGGGAGAGTTTTAGGAGAAGGAAGGGAGCAAAGGGATAAAAACAGGATTGTGAATTGAACCAAAAGTTTACTTTCAGGGTTTCAGCAAGTGCTTTTTTTTTGAGCAAATCTTACCACCCTGTCACATACTTCTTAAGCAGTGGTTCTTATATAGCAGTCTCGAGTGATGGTTTTCAGTGTGGGCAGAAGAATTTAACAGGCTTGTAAGAGCAGCCTTTTGGGAGAAGGCCAGAAATGGCAGCTTTGTTTAAAAACCTCATCTTCGCGGATCAAGAGTGCCTGATAATTGTGGGAAATAAGCTTTATTTGAGATTCATAGTCAAGAAAGGGCATTCCCATATACTGGCCATGGCTCAATTTGGGTTGTTTCCCAATTTTAAATGGCCTGCAGGGTGGTACCTAATTAGACAACAATTACTTTGGAGAGAAAAAACCTCTGGCAGAAACTGTTGACCTTCCTGTATCGTTGTGAGAATAAAACAGTCAGACAATTGTGTCATATGACTTCCTTGGTGGGAGTGTAGTGAAATAGAGCCTGCAGTACCAAAGCAGCAGTTCCTAATCACAGAAAAATCAGCATGAGTGGGAGCTTTGCATTAGTGCATTGAATCCATTGAATTCTTGTTGAGAAAATTGGGAAGCATTGTTTATTTTATTGTCATGACCCCACTAGTGGAATTCAAGCATGTGTTAGTGACTCTGTCATTTTAAAATAAATAAAAGTACATTCAATGTAAATGAGCAGCTGCTTGGGACAAAGATACACAGGCAAATTTTGAAGGTCAGGGCAGGATGGCCATGTGATTTGTCAAATAATTATTTAGCACTATGGTCAGTTACTGGTAGATCACTGCTGTAATGTTTAGAAAGGCATTTGATGAGACCTCTAACTGCGCTCATGCTTAAGTAAGGAGTATGATTTATTTTATTATTTATACAATGTTTCCTTTTTGGTACTTGGAGAGCAAGCGAATCATTCTGGCCACAGCCCTTGGATGGATAATGTAATATTTCTGTGTGTGTATGTGTGATTTGGCCCATAAAATCTACAGTGACCTTCTGAAAGAGCATCATTCCAGGTCCACTCCCCTGCCCTATCCCTGTAACCCCATAACCTCACCTAACCTTTGGACAATACCGAACGGCCAGTCCGTCTAACCTGCACATTTTTGGACTGTGGGAGGAAACCGGAACACCTGGAGGAAACCCGCGCAAGCATGGGGAGAAAGTTCAAATTCCGCAGAGACAGTCACCCAAGGTTGGAATTGAGACTGGGTCCCTGGCGCTGTGAGGCCATGTGTGCCACCATGCCGCACCCAACCACTGTGCCACCGTGTTGTATCTTGCCTAACCTAAGTTGGAAGATCAGGCGAGACAGGCTGGAAAAATAAAAATAATGTAAGCAACTGGGCACGGAGTGACAATCCAACATGGATTGCCACTTTGGAAGTTCAGGCCCATAATTTATTTCTTCTGTGGCAAAAAATCTTCCGTTTAAGAGGATATAAGGATGGGAACCTTTCAGTAGATGAGGAAGGTAACTTAAGGAACAGGTTAAATATGTGATGGTTCGATTTTTGAAAACTCCCCATTGGGGGTTAAGATCATTACAAATGTATGGAGAATTTGGGATGGAGAATGAAAATTGTTGCACCTTAAATGAATAATGTATTTTGTTTGAATATTGTACCTTCTTTTCTCAGCTCCTAGTGTTCATAAGCATCAATACAACTCCAATGCAGTCACAGACATCAATTTAGACAATGTTTGCAAGAAGGGTAATACTCTTCTTTGGGACTTGGTGCAGGATGAAGATGCGGTATGTTCATCTTCATAACAACAATTTAGAACTGTTTGAATGCAGTGCAGTTGGTTACTCTTTGTTTGTTTGTATAGGTTCATCTCTCAGAGGGATTGATAAATGAAGCTGAGAAGTTGCTCTGCTCCCTTGTGTGCTGGTTTACTGACCGGCAGATTAGAATGCGATTCATTGAAGGTTGTTTAGAAAATCTAGCAAATGACAGGTAAGGAATAAAATTGATATATTCTTTCCTAGTGCTCGGTGAAGTTGATTTATTTATATCTCTAACTATGCAGTAAATGCTTGAGTCTTAGAACATAGAACATAGAACAGTACAGCACAGAACAGGCCCTTCGGCCCTCAATGTTGTGCCGAGCAATGATCACCCTACTCAAACCCACGCATCCACCCTATACCCGTAACCCAACAACTCCCCCCCTTAACCTTACTATTAGGACACTACGGGCAATTTAGCATGGCCAATCCACCTAACCTGCACATCTTTGGACTGTGGGAGGAAACCGGAGCACCCGGAGGAAACCCACGCACACACGGGGAGGACGTGCAGACTCCGCACAGACAGTGACCCAGCCGGGAATCGAACCTGAGACCCTGGAGCTGTGAAGCATTTATGCTAACCACCATGCTACCGCGCTGTAATTTTCATTCTAATTGTAAAAGTAAAGTCGCCATAGTTCCAGATGACCATAGGCTGCTTTCCCTCCCATTTGAGGGAGAGAGCTGATTGGTGGTGATTTAAAGTGGAGACATAGTAAAACTGGGTAATCAACTATTCATCTGTTACAATTTTTGAATGCAAATTTAAAAATGAAAGCTTCTGAAACTATTCTTACAAAATTATTTATTACAGGACAAAGAAAGCTTACTCAAATGAATTTTATCATTCAAAATTAAATGATTGTTCAGTACTAATAGTGCCGGATTCATTTGCTTTATTCAGGTCAGTGGTGGTTTCACTTCGTCTTCTGCCAAAACTGTTTGGCACTTTTCAACAATTTGGAAGCAGTTATGACACGCATTGGATAACTATGTAAGTAACCCAAGATTGTAATTTTTTTCAATTTAAATGCTGTGCCATTTACTTAAATAAACTTAATATGAAATATGACAATTTTTCATTTTCATTACACCTTATTACACTTCCCAAGTATAGCAAAACTTCATGTATTCAGAAGCTGAGCAATAGTTTTTCAATGTAGACAAAGAAAAATGCAACAGCAACAAAACTAGCATTTAATTAATTTTTACTGAAGTTAGTTAAGAAATGTAATGAAATGAAAATCGCTTATTGCCACAAGTAGGCTTCAAATGAAGTTACTGTGAAAAGCTTCTAGTCGCCACATTCCGGCGCCTGTTCGGGGAGGCTGGTACGGGAAAGGATGGGATGTTGGTTGGAATAAACAGTACCCTTAACCTTTCGAACCGCCAAAATATGACTTTTAATGACGGATCCGAAGGCTACATTTCCAAAAATACAGTATTCCTTCAGTTATGGTACTGATGTGGTTCTGGACATGAAGGTGTAACTTTCTTGACTCATCTAATTGTTGCCAGAGAGCTGATTTCTGGTGATTTAACCTAAGGGTCACCACGCCTCCGGCAAGGGGCAAGGTTGAGAAGTTGGGGCCTTCATGAATAACCTCAGCCGGTACGGGAATTGAACCCGCGCAGTTAGTATTGCTTTGCATCACGAGCCAGCTGTCCAGCCAATTGAGCTCCGAAAATGTTATTGAATGAGGCATTTTCTTAATCTGAGCAGTGTTCCCTTTAAGGTCTGCAGCAACCTGAAAGCTCCTGCACAGTACATGTACAAGTTGGCCCCTTTAAGTTAACATGCCTGCGCTGTCACGGAAAGGAATATAAAAGGACTGTGCATTTAAACAAATTGCCGTATATTCCAAAACAAAAATTAGTGGATATGTTGATTTAAAGTGCCCATCTATATAATTAAGTCTCAGGACGGCACGGTGGCACCATGGTTAGCACCGCTGCCGTACAGTGCCAGGGACCCGTGTTCGATTCCAGCCTTGGGTAACTGTCTGTGTGGATGGAGTCTGCATGTTCACCCTGTTTCTGTGTGGGTTTTCTCCGGGTGCTCCAGTTTCCTCCCACAGTCCAAAGATGTACAAGTTAGGTGGATTCACCAAGCTAAATTGCCCCTTAGTGGCCAAAGATATGTAGGTTAGGTGGATTGCCCATGAGCAATGTTTGTGTTCTGGGGATAGGGCAGGGTGCTCCTTCGAAGGGCCAAATGGCCTCCTTTTGTAGGTATACTTTTCAAGTTTGTTTGTTGTCATAAAAATTCTGAACAGTGATGAAATTGCGTTTGTCAGGTGGGATGGATGTGTGTGCGCTGCGGCCAGAAGAGGATGTTTGAGATGCTTTGCTGCTGACTTTGTACATAGCAGCTATAGCCGAGCATTGTGACCGAAATAAATGATCAAGTATAGATATTGATCATTGTAGTCATGCTTGGAGAGATCGATTTTTTTGGGCACTAGTACGTCATGAACAGCATTACTAAGAATACTTTATCTCGGATGAGAAGAAATGTATTTTAGAAATGTGTGGACTATGGGTGTACAATACCATGAAAGATCTACTTGTGAATTAATGATTGTTTAAATTATATACAGGTGGGCAGAAAAGGAACTAAACATGATGAAACTTTTCTTTGACAATTTGATACACTACATTCAAGCAGTTAGAGAGGGAGTGCATAAACATCTGTTGTAAGTATATCTAACTGACACTTGACAAACATTTTAAATTTTAATGTGGATTTAAGCATCTGATTAATTTATTCTGTGTTAGAAACACAAAGTGAAATTGTAGACTGTGGATATATCCAAAATCTTATAAGTAATGCTGTAAATTGTGCATTTCATTTTCTTCCGAGACCAACTTTGCATATTGGTTTTGTGAACTTTGAATTTGAAAGTTCCAGTCATGAAATGCAAGCAAGATAAATTTGGAACATAAGATTAAATTAAGTATAGGATATATCAAAATGGTTCTGAGTTAGATGCTATAGGGATATTGGGAGAGAATGGAAATAAGGGGCGGAGTTCTCCGACCCCCCGCAGGGTCGGGGAATCGCCCGTGGCCTTCGTAAATCCCGCCGTGGCCGGAATTCTCCGCTGGTCGGCGGGCCCCCCCCCGCGGCGATTCTCCGGCCTGCAATGGGCCGAAGTCCTGCCGCTGTTGGGCCTCTCCTGCCGACGTGGTTTAAACCACCTCTGGTGCCGGCGGGAGCAGGCGGCGGGAACGGGCCCCGGGGTCCTTGGGGGGGGGGGGGGGGGCACGGTGACCTGGCCCGCGATCGGGGCCCACCGATCGGCGGGCGGCCTGTGCCGTGGAAGCACTCTTTTTCTTCCGCCGCCGCTCCGGCCTCCACCATGGCAGAGGCGGAAGAGACCCCCTCCACCGCGCATGCGCCGGTGGTGACGTCAGCGGCCGCTGACGCTCCGGCGCATGCACGGACTCACGCCGACCGGCGAAGGCCTTTCGGCCAGCCCCGACGCCGGTCGGCGGGGCACCAAAGGCCGTTGGCGCCAGTTGGCGGAGCGGGAGCCACTCCGGCACGGGCCTAGCACCTAAAGGTGCAGAGAATTCGCCGGGACCCCCCCTCCACGCCAGGTAGGGGAGAATTCCGGCCAAGGTTTCTTAATGTTCAGACTATTCCATCTTTATGTTGACTGAAATTTTAGACATAATTTTATTTGGCCACTGTGGATAAATTAATTGGAGGAAATTAAGAGAATTGTACTCGACAGGAAATATTTAATAATGGCCCCAAATTTCTTTTTGAAATGCTGTCGGGGAATAATAATGAGGGAATCAAATGAAGGACATGTATTGAGGTGGAATCTGTTTCTCTTGGAATTTTGCTTCATTTGTGGTTGATTTCTGGCTGTGGAAGGGGAGTCTTCCCATCCCATCAGTAGCAGAGCACGTTTAAAAATTCCATCAAAATATTCTAATTTTATGACGAGCAGTGACCATCTCTGCCAAATTTACAACGCGTGGTCATGGTCCTTTTATCTAAAGGCTATCGAGCCTCTCTTCTATTCATCTTTGAAATTAAATGAATGATACTCCATGGATATGAGAGTGTAATCTTTCTTGGCTTTGGAGTGATACTATTGTTAACTGAAATCCATACACTGCAGCCTGAGAAAGGGCACTGCACTGATTCCAAGATGCATCAGTAGATAATGGAATCCTTTCTTTCTTAGTCCAAAACAAAATCTTTCTGTTTTTTCAAAATTGTGAAGAAAAGTTAAAGAACACATTTCAAACATTTATAGATAAAGTCTATATTGAGATTGTGTAAATAAGACCTGTGTTTGAATAATTAGATATGTAATCTAGAATCTAGTTCACCCTACTGCTCACCTACTTTTCTTGAATTTGAATTATGTATACAGAAAATTCAAAAGAAATTGTGGGGTGCAGGCAGTGTCTTTCCTCACCCACATCTGATATTAAATTCTGATGGTACCTCTTTAATAAGAACTAGAAAGCAAGTCTTCAATTCCAATTTATTGTGTTCTACAATCACTTCTCCTTCAACTTCACAGTGCCACCTGTATCCCCTTTATGTGCAGTCTATCGAACAACAAGTGTGGTCTATTAAACAATTAACGCTCCAATTCTAACTTTTGCGGAACATTAACTCTTTCCAAACATCTGAGAGCTTTAAATTCCAAAATGTTACATTTTTAAAGCAATCAGAACCTAATTATTGTTGCGAATATCGCTTGAGCTATGCTTGTTTGAAAATGCAAATTACTGACACCTTTTAGATGGGTCGAGGCATATAGTCTTCCAGGAACCAGTCACAAACATTGCATTTAACGTTTATGAGGAGTTCTCAGAAAGTTACAAACAAGTGCTGTGAGATCAGAAATACTAATTTCCTGCCCCCTGTGTCACCCATCCCCCTTTCCCTCCTGGTAACCATTATAAATAAATGAGCCAAACCTCATGCAGCGTTGCCTTCCTCTCCCCTCCCCAATTCTCTCAAACTCCAGATTTTAAAGACTGACTTTCCAACCAGATGAAAGCCCCTGAATAGGTGTTTGTCAGTCTGCTCGAAAACGTCACAAGAAGCTGGTGTTTTCTTTAATTATGCATTGTTCATCCCTGGAGCTTGATATTGTCTGAATAAGTAACACCTAAAATCTTTTTTCTTGTTGAAACTTCTAAGTGTCTATATGTAATGCTAATAGAATGAGTTCATGCTTTCATCCCCGCATTCTATATGGTTTTGGATATGGTTTATGGTTTAAAAAAAAAAGGAGGATATGGTTTAAAAATAATCAGTTTTTCTTACTAATTTCCCAAAATTAACTCTACACCTGATTTTAATATAGGTACAGCCATGGTGCAGAGGTGCAGGTTCGTCTGCAGTTTCTGACATGTGTTTTTTCAACTCTAGGATCTCCAGACCATTTTAGTAAGTTTTTTTTTTGCTGCTTTAATAATTGCAATGCTTCTTTAAGAAAAGTTATTTTTGACTTACTGGCAACATATATGGTGTAACACTGAGCCAGCCTGACCGGAAGACCCTGGAATGTATCACTGAGTAAACCCATCTCAGCCAAGATAATGGGAGCATGAGGTGGAACAATGGTGTTGTGATAAAGAAGTCATGTCAGATAAACAATGGGAACTTATGATCGTTAAGGCGTAAATTTATAACGAATTACAAGAGTCTGGGTTTATGCCAGCATTGCAGTGAAGTTTATAAGCAAACAGGAAGTGCCAGATTACAGATTTCTACATAACAGGTATAATACGGGGCAGCATGGTGGCACAATGGTTAGCACTGCTGCCTCACTGTGCCGAGGACTCGGGTTCGATCCTGGCTTGGGATCACTGACCCGGTGGAGTTTGCACATTCTCCCCATGTTTGCGGAAGTCTTACCCCCACACCCCATAGATGTGCAGGGTAGGTGGATTGGTAACGCTAAATTGCCCCTTAATTGGAAAAAGTAATTGGGTACTTTAAATTAAAACGTTAAAAAAAAAGATACCCGAGTTGTCATCGCCTAACAGTTTTTGCTGCTTAACATTTTGCAGAGTTGGAGTATGTCATAGCAGATTCCTTGAACTGGCCGAGGAGCCCAACTATTTTGACTAACATAAATAACCCAAGTACTGGCTGAGATCTCACTGCTAGAATAGACTTAGAAGCAATCCTGATAGCTATTGATTGATGAAATTGCCCAATAATGCAAATTATTGAGAATAAGTTGCTCTTGAGGTGTAATAGCTTGAGGTCATACATTTATATTATAGGATTTCCTATGCTATCCTTTCATAACTTATGCGAGTTACATGATTGTGAGGAAGAAATGACCATGGTTCTGTTAATTCCACATTGGTTGAGCAAAGCTTGGTTCTTGGATTTGTTAGAAATGAGACTCTGATTCAGAACTGGTGACAGAATCTGTTCTTCAGGATTAAAGGGCCAATATGAACCAAAACATTAAAGAGTTTGCAGTTTTGATGTTTTTTATGCATTGCTGTAATTAATTACTTAAAATCTCACACCAGGTGCTGTTGCAGTCTATTGTCCACCTCCAACAAGAAATGCACGTCCTAAAAATTTAATTGTGACCATATTCATGAAAGATGCAGAGTTCAGCAATTAAGTGACGAGCAGAATGCATTGCATTTAAATCTCATTTAATCCTAACACGATGGAGATATTTAAACTCCTGCCTTTGCCAGCATTCTTGAGTCAACCTCTTGTAGGGTGGGTGAACCCATGTTGTAAATTTGGTCTCCGATCACATAGAAAATTTGATTCCAGGTTGTGCCTCATTTGTCTTACAAAGTCAAACTGACAGATTTTTATCTACTGTAAACAGTTAATTCCAAAAATAAACTAGTTTCCCACAAAACTGTGCTGCTGGACATTCATCTGGATCTAGTAATTGCATTTTTTTTGAGGAACGCTGTCACAGCACTAATCCAGCAGGAGCTCGGCACTAATTTGCTTGCGTCTTCAGAGAGTACAGTATAGGAGTAACTGATGTGGGGAATAAAAATTATGCAGTTATGCAACTCTCTACTGCAACACAATTTGTGGGTTAAGTTGCAGGCTTGATGTTACCAGTGGGTGTAAAAGTTGTAACATTTCATACTCCCAGCACTTCTAAGTATATAAAAAAGTGTAAATAGATTATTAAGCAAATTGGCCACCCATAATCTTTTGTATAATTTCAGAGTGCTATTTCCTTGTTGCTTTTTAAAGCAGGATGTATATATTTTTGTTTATCAACAGATGCATTGAATGTTAAGCCCTCCAAAGGACTGATTATTGCTATTATATTATGCTCATTTTGGATTGTGGTGCACTACTTTGCACTAGTTAATTATCTGATTGAACAAACCTATGTTCAACTTGCACTTACCTTGAAAGTTTGGATTCAAGATATGTATCCCAAGCATTTTCTATTCCCGAGATCCCCAGCTGTAACATCTCTATATTTCACCTTAGGGCTGAGCCTTGACCAGGTCGATATCCTGTGGCATTGCCTTGTGGAGGACCCTGAATGTTACGATGATGCATTGCACTGGTTCCTAAATCAGGTTCGCAGTAAAGACCAGCATGCTATGGGCATGGAAACATACAAGCATCTTTTTTTGGAAAAGGTTAGTGAAAGTTTGCAGTTTACATTCCTAGATTTTTCTGTCATGGTTTTTAATTTTGCCTCCGAACACCAGTGGTGTAAACTTTACTGGCTCAAAGTTCCACCATTATACAATTTGGAAGATAGACTAGTTTTGCTATTGGGAATGCAGTTAATAAATTGTGTTAGCTCAATTAAGAGTTTAATAAATAAATTTGAAAATTTTTCATTTGTAAATCAAAACAACACACAAGGTGACTGCAAGCTTTTTTTCATGCATATAAATGTGTGAATATAATGGATGCAATGTCACTTAAGAGTAAATAACTCGACTTCCGGTGGCGGCGATGACGTAGGAAGCCACACATTTGGGAGCTCCCGTTTTAAACGGACTTTTGGCTCTTTTTAGAGCCCAAAACGGAAATTTTTCGACGTCTCCCGGTGGGAGAAGGTGTGCTGATCGACTTCCCCTGCAGTCCATGACTCGAACTCGGAGTGGAAAGGGGGAAAAAACAGCAGCAGCTCCCCAGAAAAAACGGGGGAAGGAATCCAAGATGGCGGCCGGTGGAGCTCCAGAGGAGTGGAAGCAGTGGGCCCAGGAGCAGCAAGCTGCTCTCCTGTGCTGTTTTACAGACTTCAAGGCTGAGGTACTGAGCTCTCTGCAGGAAACGAACAGAAGGCTGTCGGAGATTCAGACGACCCAGGGTGCTGCCATCAAGGAGTTGCAGACGCAGGCCACCGAACGAGAGGAGGAGGCCGGGATCCTCGTGAGTAAGGTGGAGGGACACGAGGCACTCCACAAGAAGTGGCAGGAACGCTTCGAGGACCTTGATCACCGCATGAGGTGGAAAAACCTGCGGATTTTGGGCCTTGCGGAGGGGCTGGAGGGGTCGGACCTGACAACCTACATGGCTACAATGCTGAACTTGCTAGTGGGGGCCAGGTCTTTCCATCTGCCCTTGGATCTGGAGGGAGCACACAGAGTACTGGCCAGGAGGCCTAAGGAGAATGAACCCCCGCATGCGGTGCTGGTGAGGTTCCACCGGTTCAGTGATCGGGAGTGTGTGCTGCGCTGGGCCAAGAAGGTGAAGAGCAGTAATTGGGAGAATGGGGTAGTACGGATCTACCAGGATTGGAGTGTGGAGGTGGCTAAGCGGCGGTCCGGATTTAATCGGACGAAAGAGGTGCTTTACAGGAAAAAGATAAAGTTTGGAATGTTGCAGCCCGCGCGCCTGTGGGTAACTTATTCGGACCGGCATTATTATTTCGATTCCCCGGAGGAGGCGTGAGCCTTCGTGCGGACGGAGAAACTGGACTTGAACTAGGGGTTGGGGGTTGCGGGGTCGGTTGTGATGCTTTATTGCTGGTTTCTGCTGTTGCTGTGTTCTTTTTTTTGTTGTTTTTTTGTACTTTTGCAATTTTGATATGGTTATTTATGGGGGTGTTGTTCAGTTATGTTTTTTTGCTGTGGGGCATTGTTTGAGTTTTGTATCTTGCGGGGAGGGTTGGGGGGGTTTGTTGTATTCTATGTCGGGTTGAGGGTATGGAGTGGGGCTGGAATTTGGGAGCTGCGTCAGAAGGGTGTGGTGGGGAAGTGCGAAAGCGCGGGCTTTCCTCTGATTTCCCGCGCTGGGGGGCGGAGACGATGACGGGGGGAGGCGGGGCCTTAACTCGTTCTTCCCTGCGCTGGAGGGGGGATAGATTGGGGGATGATCCCACTTTGGGAGGGGTCGGGTTATTGGCGGGAGTTTCCGGGGTCAGCAGAAGTTAGCTGACCCACGGAAGTACAATGGAGGACGGTTCGCGGCTAGGAGGGTTCCTAGCCTGGGGGGGGGAAGGGAGGGGGGGGAAAGGGGAATACCGGGTTGCTGCTGGTAGGGTCAGGAAGGAGCTGGTGGGCGCCGGGGGGGACAGAGGTGAGGTGTGGTCGCTGTGGGGACTGGGTCGGGCAGGGGGTGCTGGCCTGGGGCGGCAGTCGACGGGCTATGGCTAGTCGACGGGGGAGGGGGGGCGGGACGCCAGGACCCCCTCTGATTCGGTTGGTCACCTGGAATGTGAGAGGATTGAATGGGCCGGTGAAGCGGTCGAGGGTACTTGCATATCTAAAGGGGCTGAAGGCAGATGTGGCAATGCTTCAAGAGACCCACCTGAAGGTGGCGGACGTGGTCCGCCTGAGGAAGGGATGGGTGGGGCAGGTTTTCCACTCTGGGTTGGATGCGAAGAACCGGGGAGTGGCGATTCTGGTGGGGAAAAATGTGTTGTTTGAGGCATCGGAGGTGGTGGCGGATAAGGGGGGTAGGTATGTTATGGTTAGGGGCAGGCTACAAGGAGAGAAGGTGGTACTTGCTAGTGTGTATGCCCCAAATTGGGACGATGCGGGCTTTATGAGGCGTATGTTGGGACGGGTCCCGGATCTGGAGGCGGGAGGTCTGATCATGGGGGGGGGGGACTTGATTACGGTGTTGGATCCTTCACTGGATCGGTCCAGCTCTAGGACGGGTAGGAGGCCTGCGGCGGCCAAGGTACTGAGAGGGTTTATGGACCAGATGGGTGGGGTGGATCCATGGAGGTTTGTGAGGCCGAGGGCACGCGAGTACTCTTTCTTCTCCCACGTACATAGGGTCTACTCTCGGATAGACTTCTTCGTGGTGAGTAGGGGACTGATTCCGAGAGTGGAGGAGGCGAGTATTCGGCCATTGCAATCTCCGACCACGCTCCGCATTGGATAGAGTTGGAGATGGGGGAGGTGCGGGACCAGCGCCCGTTGTGGCGGTTGGATGTGGGGTTGTTGGCGGAGGAGGAGGTGTGTAGGAGGGTCCGGGCAAGTATTGAGGGGTACCTCGAGGTGAATGATACGGGGGAGGTTCAGGTGGGGATGGTCTGGGAAGCCCTGAAGGCAGTGATATGTGGGGAGCTGATATCCATCCGGGCACACAGGGAGAGGAGTGAGAGGGATAGACTGGTGGGAAAGATGCTGGAGGTAGACAGGAGGTATGCAGAGGCACCAGAGGAGGGACTGTTGGGGGAGAGGCGCAGCCTGCAGGCTAAATTTGATTTGCTGACCACTAGAAAGGCGGAGGCACAGTGGAGGAAGGCACAAGGGGCAGTGTACGAACATGGTGAAAAGGCGAGTAGGATGCTGGCTCATCAGCTCCGCAAGCGGGATGCGGCTAAGGAAATTGCTGGAGTGAGAGACAAGAGTGGGAATGTGGTGCGGAAGGGGGTAGAGGTGAATGAGGTCTTCAAGGACTTATACGGGGAACTGTACCGGTCAGAGCCAACGGAGGAGAGGAGGGGAATGGAGAGGTTCCTCGACGGGCTTTCTTTCCCGAAGGTGCAGGAGGAGCAGGTGGAGGGGTTGGGTGTGCCGATTGAGCTGGAGGAGCTAGTTAAGGGGATCGGGCAGATGCAGTCAGGGAAGGCACCGGGGCCGGATGGGTTCCCGGTGGAATTTTATAAAAAGTTTGTGGACCTAGTGGGCCCCTTGCTGGTGCGGACACTCAATGAAGCGTGGGAAGGGGGGACTTTGCCCCCGAGATGTCGCGGGCGCTGATCTCGTTAATTTTAAAGAGAGACAAGGACCCCCAGCAGTGTGGTTTATACAGGCCCATATCTCTCCTCAACGTAGATGCCAAGGTGCTGGCAAAAATCCTGGTCACCAGGATAGAGGACTGTGTGCCAGGGGTTGTGCACGAGGACCAGACAGGTTTTGTGAAGGGAAGACAGCTGAACACGAATGTGCGGAGATTGTTGAATGTCATCATGATGCCGGCGATTGAGGGGGAGGCAGAGATAGTGGTGGCGCTGGATGCGGAGAAGGCCTTCGATAGAGTGGAGTGGGGGTACCTATGGGAGGTGTTGGGGAGGTTTGGATTTGGTGAAGGGTTCATTAAGTGGGTAAGGCTGCTATATGAGGCCCCGATGGCGTGCGTGGCCACGAATGGGAGGAGGTCGGAGTACTTCCGGCTTTACCGAGGGACCAGGCACGGTTGCCCCCTGTCCCCCTTGTTGTTTGCACTGGCAATCGAGCCGCTGGCGATGGCGTTGAGGGATTCAGAGAGGTGGAGAGGTTTGGTGCGAGGTGGGGAGGAACATAGGGTGTCGTTGTATGCCGATGACCTGTTACTTTATGTGGCGGACCTGGTGGGAGGGATGCCGGGGGTGATGGAGTTGCTAGCTGAGTTTGGGACCTTTTCAGGTTATAAATTAAATTTAGGCAAGAGTGAGGTGTTTGTGGTGCACCCTGGAGACCAGGAGGAAGGAATTGGTAGGCTCCCGCTTAGGCGGGCAGGGGAGAGCTTTAGGTACCTGGGGGTGCAGTTGGCCAGGGACTGGGGGACTCTTCACAAACATAATTTCACCAGACTTGTAGATCAGATGGAGGAAGAGTTCAAGAGGTGGGACATGCTGCCATTGTCGTTGGCGGGGAGGGTGCAGTCCGTCAAAATGACGGTGCTTCCGAGGTTCTTGTTCCTCTTTCAGTGTCTGCCCATCTTTATCCCCAGGGCCTTCTTTAGGAGAGTGACTAGCAGTATTTTGAGCTTTGTGTGGACACATGGGACTCAGAGAGTGAAGAGGGTGTTCCTGGAGCGAGGGCGGGATGGAGGCGGACTGGCGCTGCCCAACCTTCTGGGGTACTATTGGGCGGCCAATGTGTCAATGGTGCGTAAATGGGTGATGGAGGGGGGAGGGGCGGCATGGAAAAGAATGGAGATGGCGTCATGTAGTGGTACGAGCCTGGGTGCCATGGTAACGGCGCCGTTGCCACTCTCCCCTAAGAGGTTTACCACGAGCCCGGTGGTGACGGCGACCCTAAGAATCTGGGGAGAGTGGAGACGGCATCGGGGGGAAACAGGGGGCTCGATGGAGGCTCCACTGGGTGGCAATCATCGGTTCATCCCGGGGAACAAGAATGGGGGAATTTAGGGTGTGGCAAAGGGCGGGCATCAGTAAATTGAGGGACCTGCTTATTGGCGGGAGGTTTGTGGGCCTGGGGGAACTGGAAGATAAATTTGGGCTTCCCCAAGGGAACATGTTCAGATACCTGCAGGTAAAGGCGTTTGCTAGGCGACAGGTAGAGGGATTCCCTTTGCTGCCCTCGCGGGGGACGATGGACAGAGTGCTTTCGGGGGTGTGGGTCGGAGAGGGGAAGGTGTCTGATATCTATAAGGTAATGCAGGAGGTGGAGGAGTCGTCAGTGGAGGAGCTGAAGGCTAAATGGGAGGAGGAACTCGGGGAGCAGATAGAGGACGGGACTTGAGCGGATCCCTTGGAGAGAGTCAACGCTTCCTCCTCATGTGCGAGGCTTAGTCTCATCCAATTTAAGGTGTTGCACCGGGCCCACATGTCCGGGACTAGGATGAGTAGGTTCTTTGGGGGTGAGGACAGGTGCACCAGATGTTCGGGGAGTCCAGCGAACCACGCCCATATGTTCTGGGCATGCCCAGCACTGAGAGAATTCTGGAAGGGGGTGGCGGGGACGGTGTCGAGGGTGGTTGGATCCAGGGTCAAACCAGGGTGGGGACTCGCGATTTTTGGAGTTGCGGTAGAGCCGGGAGTGCAGGAGGCGAAAGAGGCCGGTGTCCTGGCCTTTGCGTCCCTAGTAGCCCGACGTAGGATCTTGCTACAGTGGAAGGATGCGAGGCCCCCAAATGTGGAGACCTGGATCAGTGACATGGCGGGATTTATAAAATTGGAAAGGGTCAAATTTGCCCTGAGAGGATCAATACAAGGGTTCTATAAACGATGGCAGCCTTTTCTGGACTTCCTGCCACAAAGATAGGTATCTTGGTCAATAGCAGCAGCAACCGGGGGGGGGGGGGGGGGGGGGTGTTCCTTATTGTAGTTTCTATTCTGTAACTTTATATTGTGTTAATTTGCGTTGTTGTTAAAATGCTGTGTGGCTCATGGAGGTGGGGCGAATGTTTATGATTGTTAATATTATTGTTATTTTTGGTATTTTACTTTGGTGCGTTACTGTTGTATAAATTCAAAATTTTTCAATAAAAATTATTTCAAAAAAAGAGTAAATAACTCGACAATGTGCTATGTATTATGTAACACATTTTTGCCTCATCCCATTCTAAATTTGAATAGACCCTAGTTTCAATTGTTGTCTTATTTTGTCTAATTGTGCATTATATTCTTCAGATGCCGCAATTAAAACCAGAAACTATCAGCATGACTGGTTTAAATCTATTCCAGCATTTATGTAATTTGGCCCGGCTTGCAACCAGTGCTTATGATGGTGGTTCCAGCTCTGAGGTGAGAAAAAAAATAAAAATTACAGTGGGGAGACTTATGTAGAAAATTGTTTGAATAGCCACTTCACTTCCCACAATCATCTTTCAGAGCCCTTTAGTGTGATTGCCTCAAATTGTGTACCACCTATAAATACTACCCTGGAAATTGCGATAGAACAGCTCCAGCTGGAAGCTGTGGGAAATGTCGGCTTTCGATGTTTTTGGTTGTCTGAGTTACTCTCAGTTTTCACTGCAGTACCAATTTAGTTTCTGGTATGTGTGCTCACCATTGGAAAGTTTGACTATAAGAAGCACGGTTGATTTTTAGCAGCTTCATTGGAATTTTCAACCTTTTCTGGTAGATTTGCTTCTTAACAATTTGTCAGTGGGGAACTGTTTTGCAAGATCAAAAAATTCTGCAGCAAAAACAAAGCAAGTTTTCACTTCAACCAATGTAGTACATGTTCTTAAAAAAAATCATCAAGTATCTGCAGACTTGGTAAAATACATACTAATTGACAGTAATGATTTTTTTAAACCAACATCAATTGGAGTTCCTGGTTCTAAATGAGAATACAGCCACTTGAGAGAGAGCTGAATGTGATTTATTTAAAGGCTAAGGTGAGCAATTCCCAGTAGTGTTATTGTATTAGATCCAAGAAATCTAGTCACAAGGATATATTAATGTGATAGTTTCTTTCATTCCACATTTAATTACAATTGCTGGAACAAGTTCCAAGATTTTTGCAATTCTTGGGCACCTAGTCCGCAAAATAATATGTTGTCTCAGGGCCCAGAAAATAGGTATCATCAGGTACCATGGTGGGAATCACATCAGTTATACCATTGACCTGATCTTCATGTATGATGGATGCTTTTGCCAACAGAAGTCACTGGAAAGAAACAAGAAAAAGGGGATCCTAGTCAAGTTTTCCCCTTATCATTCCTTTCTCGCTCTCGGATACAAAATTAATTGTAGTCCTCAAACTGCTGCTCTGACCAAAATTAACAACCCAGCACTGTAAGTTAAAGATAAAATCATCTTCTTCATAATGTGGGTGGTGCTCAACCTGCTAGGTAGGAAATCTAGTTTTTCTATTTTCTATTAAATCTTACAAGGAACAACAATGAAAATTACAGCACAGGAACAGGCCCTTCGGCCCTCCCAGCCTGCACCGATCCAGATCCTTTATCTAAACCTGTCGCCTATTTTCCAAGGATCTACTTCCCTCTGTTTCCCCCCCCCCCCCCCGTTCATATATCTGTCTAGATGAATCTTAAATGATGCTATCGTGCCTGCCTCTACCACCTCCACTGGCAAAGTGTTCCAGGCACCCACCACCCTCTGCGTAAAAAAACTTTGCACACACATCTCCCTTAAACTTTCCCCCTCTCACATTGAAATCGTGACCCCTTGTAATTGACACCCCCACTCTTGGAAAAAACTTGTTGCTATCCACCCTGTCCATACCACTCATAATTTTGTGGACCTCAATCAGGTCCCCCCTCAACCTCCGTCTTTCCAGCGAAAACAATCCTAATCTACTCAACTTTTCCTCATAGCTAGCACCCTCCATACCAGGCAACATCCTGGTGAACCTCCTCTGCACCCTCTCTAAAGCATCCACATCCTTTAAGTAATGTGGCCACCAGAACTGCACGCAGTATTCCAAATGTGGCCTAACCAAAGTCCTATACAACTGTAACATGACCTGCCGACTCTTGTACTCAATACCCCGTCCGATGAAGGCAAGCATGCTGTATGCCTTCTTGACCACTCTATCGACCTGCGTTGCCACCTTCAGGGTACAATGAACCTGAACTCCCAGATCTCTCTGTACATCAATTTTCCCCAGGACTCTTCCATTGACCGTATAGTCCGCTTTTGAATTGGATCTTCCAAAATGCATCACCTCACATTTGCCTGGATTGAACTCCATCACTACGGTGCTATAGTTATGATATTGATGCATTTTTAGTTCATTGACCTGCTATACTTTCTGGACCTCTGCCTCACAAAGCTTCTCGACGGTCCATGTAACATTTTTTTCATTTTCTGCTTCAAGATTGGTGTCACTGTTGCCCTTTGATTCTTGATGTTTCCAAAAATAAACGCATAACTACCAATTTGTTAAAACCAATTGTTCTCATACTGCTGTACCTGTTATTTGAAGACATGATTGTGACATGAACATTACTTGGAAAGGTGATCCAATTCATGTCAGGCCTTTCTACAACATCAAACCAACTTTCAATTAAATTATGGTAGGACAGACAAAGAGTAGTGTTGAACAATTTCTTTTCAGACTGGAGGGATGTAGACAGTAGTGTCGTCAGGGGCCTGAATTAACATCACTGCTCTTTTTGATCTGTATTAATGATCTGAACCTGGGTGTAAAAGACATGTTTTCAAGTTTGCAGATGACATGAAACTTGGAAAGGTAGTAAGTAATGAGGAGGACAGAAGCAGACATGAAGAGAATGTAATAAAAACAAAAGAAAATGCTGGAAATGGTCAACAAGTCGGGGAGCATCTTTGGAGAGAAAGAGAGTTGATGTTTCAGGTTATGGTGACCTGTCACCAGGAGAATGCAGGCAGAATGGTAGATGCATGACAGATGAACTTCTATGTAAAAAATTGTGAAATGGTATATTTGCGAGGAAAGTTGAGTAGTAATATTAACTCATCAAGGAGGCTATGTGGCCTTCTGTGCAAGTGCTCTGCTAAAACAATTCACCTAGCACCAGTCCCCTGCATTTTCCCTGTATACCTGTGTTTTTTTCCATTTCAGATAATGACCTAAGTGTTTTTTTTAATGGGGAATTGGCAGGGAAGTGGAGTTGAGGTCAAGATCAGATCAGCCATGATCTTATTTAATGGTGGGCCAGGTATATGGGCATTATGGCTTATGCCTACTCCAGTTTCTTATGTTCTTGTGGTAAGCCGAACTTCTACATATCTGAGGTTGTTTTTGCTTTCCTGTTGATTGGATGAGCATTGCAGATATAGGTCCTGAACATGATTCTGCCCCTTTTTTCATTATGTGGCAACGAAAAATAATTATTTCACTATTAAAGCTGTTACACAATTTTCAACTCCTACACAATTATTTAATATGAGTAGTAAAATCGCTAAAATGTTATGAACATCACTGCTTCTAAATCAGATGAAGTTTGATACAACTTAGTACTTTCCTTTATATAGATATACAAAAAAGTGTTCCTTTCTTTCAAGCAGCTTTGTGGAATGGATCAACTCTGGGGCATTGCACTCAGGGCTCAAACAGCTGATGTAAGCCGGGCAGCTATCCAATACATCAATTCCTATTATATTAACGGCAAGTAACTTGTTTTTAGTTTCCAGTCTTAATAATTTTAGTTCCGACATAATTTTCTGAACTGTGAAATGCAATTTCTTTCAATTAGTTAGGTGGTTACAACATTTGAAAACCACATGTTTGTTCTTCATTGGTGTGAGGTAGGGAAATGAACAGACTGCAATGAAAATGTCACCATGTTACTTGGTGCTATTATTTTTGCTTATGCTATTTAACTTGCTGTTAAATGTTTGGTACTAGTTTTGACCAATTTATCATAATTCCGATGTCCACATTATAATGAAACGTGCATAATTTAGTTACTGGATTGTAACAGTTTTCTCAGATGATTTCTGATTCATTTTTATCTGCCATTTCATTGTTCACATTGATGATATTTCATCATTTATCTTTAATGCTTCATTTAAGTTTTTAGTTTGTCTCAACCTTTGCCAAAAGCCTGGCTTGGAATTAACATTTTTGTATTCAGTTGCTCAGCAGTTCTTTGTCCCCTATTATATATCCCCGTTTCTGAATGTAAGGCATTTCTCTTCACCAATTTTTTTCTCTTCACATAACGACAGGGCTGTGAGCTGAATTTAGCTTGTGCAATTTAAATGTTTGGTGTGCACTGAATTTTGTAAGATGTATCAACACTGTGAAGTCAGCTTTGCAAAGGAATTTTTTCTTTAGTTTCTAAAAACCCTCAATTATTTAGAGGAAAACTAGGGAAGGGATTTCTAAAACTTAGCTTAAAACATAGATTGCATGTGTGAGGGAAAAGAAATTCCACACTTATTGTAACTTGTCTTTCATGTTGAGAAAAACGCACACTGAAATTGGAGAAAGAGAGGTGGGGTGCAAATGAACTGTAGTGTTTTTTGGTAATGATCAGTTTTTTAAAAACCCTGAATTTTGAAGACAGCACTTGATCTCGCCTTGTTTTTGCCATTAGAAAAAGGTCAGCATTAATTCTATATGGCTATGAAGAAAGAAAAAAGAACAAAGAAAAGTACAGCACAGGAACAGGGCCTTTGGCCTTCCAAGCCTGTGCCGATCATGATGCCCTAACTGAAAAAAACCTTGTGCCCTTACTCGGTCCGTATCCCTCTATTTCCTCCAAATTCATGTACAGAGCCCAATCCATCACACAAACCTGCCTCCCATCCATTGACTCTACACCTCCCGCTGCCTGGGGAAAGCGGGCAACATAATCAAAGACCCTTCCCAACCAGCTTACTCACTCGTCCAACTGCTTCCATCGGGCTGGAGGTACAAAGGCCTGAGAACACGCACAAACAGATTTAAAAAAAGCTTCTTCCCCTCTGTTACCAGACTCCTAAACGACCCCCTTATGGACTGACCTGATAAATACTACACACCTGTATGCTTCACCCGATGCCAGTGTCTATGTATTTATATTGTGTACCTTGTGTTGTCCTATTATGTATTTACGTTTTCTTTTCTTTTCATGTACTAAATGATCTGTTTGAGCTATTCGCAGAAAAATACTTTTCACTGTACCTCCGGTACACATGACAATAAACAAATCCAATCCAATCCATCCAGATGCCTCTTAAATGTTGCTAATGTGCCAGCTTCCACCACATCTTCTGGCAGCGCGTCCCAGGCACCCATCACTCTCTTCGTGAAAAACTTACTCCACACATCTACCTTAGGTTTTCCTCCTCTCACCATGAACCTGTGATGGATTATAATTTCCACTACCTGCAAGACAAGGGAAAGACAATCATCTGTTGTCTTTTTCTCATTTTAGTTTCATTATTTTCTTGATAAAGTCAAATTTTAAAAGTAAACAATTCCTCAGAAGGAAAGTGTTAAAATAATGTAGAATGGAACGGCATGAAAAAATCTGGGAGAAGGTATTTTGAAGGTTGTTCCCATCTGCCTCAGGGCAAGTTGTTGAGAATGGTTAGATTGAATGGAGAGCTAAGGGGATGCAAGTGTCAATGAAGATTAAAGATAAAAGTTTTAAGGAGATACTTCAAAGGAAAATAATGAAAAGTAGCTATAGAAGCGAGTGTGTGTTTATGGAAGGTGAATGGGTAGGGAACTGGGTGCAATTGAGAGATGGGGAAGCATGTACGTCTAAAGACCACGTTTCCTGGCAGCCCCACTGTGAAAGCAGCCCACATATTGCTGGTTCCTTTCCCATGCCAGATCATTCATCCACCACCTAACTGAAAGGATAGAGAGCATAGCAATATGTGGGTAGAGAGAAATATTTAAGGGAGATTAGGAAAGAAATGAGAGACTGAAGCAAGCTTGAGATTAAGTGGATGGGTTTCGTATGTGTTAAGATCTCCCCCAGTGACACAAAAATGAGAACAGGACATATTCTTCAACTTATTTTGTGAAAGGGTACAGGAGATAAACTGATAATATATCAATAGTCTTGCGATGGCCCTTTCTATCCCCAACATCTTCTTTTCAGTTGCCATGTTTTTGCCATCCATGTCAAACTTTCCATTAGAAATTCCAATGCCTACATTAGTAATGGAAACATAGTAATGGAAAATATCCCAATTAGTCATAGAAATGGAACCCATGTAAACTTGTCACACTAATTAAAACCCCATCGCCTATGGTGACATTACAACACATCGGTTTTGCATCTCCCAGCTCCTCCACCTACAGACCAGATAAAGTCCTTGCCCAAACCAGCTTTACTTCTCTGGTTCCTAAATTTCCAAAAGTTTTGCTATCATTTAAACAGAAGATTGTCGGAAAATAAGATCTGAATGTATGAGTTTGCATTGGGAGCTTAATTATCATTGGGAGACCGACTGGTTGAAAGGGCCGACACCATACTGGACGCAACAAGAAAGAAATGGGAGGAGGACCTGGGGATTGAGATAGGGTGGGGACTCTGGTGCGAGGCACTGCATAGGGTTAACTCCACCGCCACGTGCGCAAGGCTCAGCCTGACGCAACTAAAAGTGGTACATAGAGCCCACTTAACAAGAACCCGTATGAGTAGGTTCTTCCCGGAGGTGGAGGACAGATGTGAACGGTGCCAAAGAGACCCGGCCAACCACGCCCACATGTTCTGGTCTTGCCCCAGACTTGTGGAGTACTGGACAGCCTCCTTCGAGACCATGTCCAAAGTGGTGGGGGTGAGGGTGGAGCCATGCCCGATAGTGGTGGTCTTCGGGGTTTCAGACCAGCCAGATCTATTCCTGGGGAGGAGGGCGGACGCCCTTGCCTTTGCCTCCCTGATCGCCCGCCGTAGAATCCTGTTTGGCTGGTGGTCAGCAGCACCACCCAGAGCTACAGACTGGCTGTCCGACCTCTCGGAATCTCTCCAAATGGAGAAAATCAAATTCGCCATCCGAGGGTCAGACGACGGCTTCCACAGAACGTGGGAGCCATTCATGCAACTGTTCCGGGACCTGTTTGTGGCCAACGAACAAGAGGAAGAAGAATAGCCGGGTGGCCAAGAATCAGGGGAAAATGGTCGGGAGAAGGTAGCCGAGGCATGGAGGGGAGAGATAGACTGGGTGGGGGGGGGGGGGGAGACAGCTAAACCTGGGGAGAGGGAGGCAAACCCGGGGGGGGGGGGGGGGGGGGGGGGGGGGAGACAGCTAAACCTGGGGAGAGGGAGGCAAACCCGGGGGGGGGGGGCAGGGGCAGGGAAGCGGGAGCCGGAGGGAGGACACAGGATGCCAAAACGTGCATGACTTTTCCAGGAGCGGGGAACGAGGAAACTGGAGATGGAGGACGGGAGGAGCGGCAGAAGCGGGGGCGAGCGTGGGACGACCCCCCCCCCCCCCCCCCCCCCCCCCCCCCCCCCCCCCCAAGGCAGTCGCCTACTTATGTGGGGTGGGTAATTTTGCCAGATGTAGAGATGCCGCTGTCGAGCTGGTGCACAATACCCCACCAGTTATTCCATTTCAAATGTTATTGTATTTTTTTTTAATGTTGGGGTGTGCCATTCTCCTCTAAATGTGTGTGTGTGTATATATATATATGTGTTTCTTATTCTGTGTACATAACGATAATTATACCTTGTTCAAAAAAACCCAATAAAAAATATTTATATAAAAAAAAAATTATCATTGGAAGCTTAATTATGTCTGGTCTATCTGTTTTACTTTAAACCACTAATGTTACAGGTAAAACTGGCTTGGAGAAGGAGCAAGAATTTATCAGTAAATGTATGGAGAGCCTTATGATGGCATCAGAAAATCTTGATAAAGAACCTCAGTCCAGTCTTACCATCATTGAAAGGGGACTCTTGATGCTGAAAACACACTTGGAAGCATTTAGAAGGAGGTAAGTAATTGTTCTTTAAGAAGAATCTTTTGTTAAAAGCCTATATGATCACTATGCTATTTAACTTTAACTTAATTCAAACTATTTATAAATTGCTACAGATTAGAACCTAGAAAAAACATATTCAGCTCTTATACTTTGTCAGTACAAACTGATCAAGAGAGTGCCTTCTTTCAGATTGCTTTTTAAAAAATATATTTTAATTCAAGTTTTCAACATTTAACATTTTTACAACCAACCCCCTTGACAGCAACCAGGGGCGAAATTCTCCGACCCCCAGCAGGATCGGAGAATCCCCTGGGGCCGCCGGAAATCCTGCCCCCGCTGTGGCAGAGATTCTCCGCCACCCGGGAAGTGGCGGTGGCGGGAATCTTGCCACTCCGTTCGGAGAGGCCCCTGCGGTGATTCTCCGGCCCGAATGGGCCGAAGTCCTGCCGCTGGGAGGCCTCTCCCGCCGCCGAGGTTTGAACCACCTCTGGAACGGCGGGATCAGCGGCGCGAGCGGGCCCCGGGGTCCTGGGGAGGGCGGGGGGGCGATTGAACCCCGGGGGGGGGGGGGGTGCCCCCACGGTGGCCTGGCCCGCAATCGGGGCCCCCAGCTCAGACTCCGGGCCAGTGCCCTGGGTGCACTATTTCTCATCCGCGGCCGCCACGGCCTCCGCCATGGCGGAAGCGGAAGAGAACCCCATGTGGAGAATTCCCAACCTCTGGGGAGGGCCGACCCCTGAGTGGTTGGCGCCACTCCCGTACCCCGGGGACCCTCCGTCACGCCGGGTAGGGGAGAATCCCGCCCCAAGTCTCCAAAATGTAAAACAAACAAGCCCCATCCCTTGTGGAACCCCTCACTCGCCCCTCTCAGAGTAAATTTCACCTTCTCCAAATACAGGATTTCAGATTCCAGCATAAGCAATAATTTGCTTTGATCCAAATACAGGGGACTGCTTTCGCCATTATTGGGACTATGTCCCCACGCCGGCGTAAAAACAGTGAAGTTTTACTCCTGAAATTCCTGCAAAAAAAGTTAAACAAATTTAGGGGGGGGTTGCAGGGACCCAGAGTGAATCTCGCAGCTTTTACTGCAGATACGGGCCCCGCGCTTCCAGGTCAGAGGCTGCGCGTGCGCACGGCGGCGACCTCCAGAGGCCACGCTGTGCTCTATGGCAGACTTGGACCCCGGAGACAGTACGAGAAAGAGACCCCCCCGATTGGCTGCGCAACCCCCGCACATGAATGCCCCGGCCGCCTATAAGGCCCCCCGGTCTCCGATCTTCCTGCCCCCGACCAGGTCTGCCGTGTCCGCAGCCGCAATGCGAGCATCTCGACCGGCAATAGCAGGTTAGTTCCATGTCATTGGGAATAAGGCAGGTCGGGAGCGGAGGATTGCTGAGCGGGCCTCTGGCAATGGCCCCCCGGCAGCGCAGTGTACTCCGCGGTGATGCCGATTTTCGGTGCCCGGAGAATCACCGAACCGGCGCCAGACCCGATTATAGCGTCAACTGGATTCTCCGCCGCGGAGCAGGCCGCGATCTCAGTGTCGGGCTGCGGAGAATCCAGCCCATGAACTCCATTGGATCCCCCCAGCCACGCCAAGGTACTGGGAAGAGAAGCTGACCTCCACTCCAACAGAACCTGCCTGCGAGTAATCATAGAATCCCAACAGTGCAGAAGGAGGCCATTAGGCCCATCGAGTTTCCAACACCATCTCAAAGAGTACCCTATTCCCCTGCCCTATCCCTGTAACCCCACCTAACCTACACATCCCTGGACACTTAAAGGGCAACTTGGCTAGTCCACCTAACCTGCACGTCTTTGGACTATGGGACGCACCCAGAGGAAACCCACACAAACACTGACAGAAAGTGCAAACTCCAAACAGACAGTCACCCAAGGCCGTAATTCAACCCGGATCTCTGGTGCTGTGAGGCAGCAGTGCTAACCACTGTGCACTGTGCAATCAACGGGGAAAAGGCTAAAACATCTGCCCCCGCTCCCGTCTGCAGCTCCAGCAGGTCATCCCGAATATGGCCTCCAGGGTACCTGGCCCCAATTCCACATGCAGAACCTTGGACATGATGCGGAAAAACAACCCCCACTATTTCTCCAACTTTGGGCAGGCCCAGAACATATGGATATGATAGGCTGGCTCCTCCCACAATGCTCAAACTATCCTGCACCCCCTCAAACAGCCAACTCATCCTTGCCTTCGTTAATTGGGCCCTATACACCACTTTTAACTGAATTAACTCCAGCCTCGCACACGGGTCAAAGCATTGAGCCTTCGCACCATAACCCTTCATTCAGAGCCATCTCCAACTCTTCCTCCCACTTTAACTTGATCTCTTCCAGGGACTCCTTGTCCTCCTCCAGATCGCTGAAATGACCCCATTCTCCAACCGCCCCACTAACAGCACCTCCAACAATGAGGTGGACGGTGCCACCGGGAAGCTCGAGAAAACCTTTCTTGCAGAATCCCGCACCTGCATATACCTGAAGCCCTCCTCAGGCTGGAACTTGCGAATCGCCCCTCCAGAAACACAGCCTTCTTCTCTTTTTTACCACTTCTCCTCCCATCCCCGGAACTTTGGATACATTGTTCCTGGGCCAAACACATGATTCCCTCTTATTTCAATCGCCCTTTTTAAAAAAAAAAAAAATTTTTTTCTCTAAATTTAGAGTTCCCAATTATTTTTTCTCCAATTAAGAGGCAATTTAGCGTGGCCAATCTACCTAACCTGCATATCTTTGGGTTGTGGGGGTGAAACCCATGCAGACATGGGGAGAATGTGCAAACTCCACACGGACAGTGACCCAGGGCCGGATTTCGAACCCGGGTGCTCAGCGCCGCAGTCCCTGTGCTATCCACTGCGCCACATGCCGTCTCTTTCGGCATCACCCTTGACCCTGCCCTCAACTTAAAGTTCTGCCGAAATTGCCTCCAAATCTTCAGCGTGGCTACCACTACAGATTATCCGAATACTTCCCGGGCAAACGGTAGCGGTGCTGTTGCCAGCGCCCACTACCCTGATCCTTTACAAGAACCTGTCTCCATCCGCACCTACAGAGCCTCCGCCTCCTTACTCCAGTCCTGCACCTTCTTCGCATTCACCGCCCAGTAATATTGCAACAAGTTCGGAAGGGCCAAGCCTGCTGACTGCCACCCCCTTTAGAGCACCGGCGTCCTTGCCCTGGCTACCTTCCCCACCCACACAAACGACGAGACCAGCATGTCCACCCTTGGAAGAAAGACTTGGGCAAAAAGACTGGTAGACACTTAAACAAAAACAGAAAACGTGGCAAAATACTCACTTTGACATAAAAGCAAATTACTGCGGATGCTGGAATCTGAAACGAAGGGAAAATGCTGGAAAATCTCAGCAAGTCTGGCAGCATCTGTAGGGAGAGAAAAGAGCTAACGTTTCAAGTCCGATGACTCTTTGTCAAAGCTAACAGACAGAGAAAGTGGGAAATATTTATACTGTGGACTGCCTGCACTTGGCTCGCCAAAGATAAAGGGAGACTGGCCCACTTCTCCAAAGCCTCCTCCACACTTCCCACCAGGTGCGTGAAATTTAGCTTACAAAGTCGTGCCCAGTCCCGTGTCACCTGCAAAACAAATACATAAAGTTAGTTATCGCTACCCAAAATGGCAACCCTTCCACTCCCGCCCCTGGAGAAGACACCACAAAATACTCACTCCTGCCTAAATTCAATTTATACCCCGAAAACATCCCAAATATCCGTAGCAACCTCATTATGTCCCTCGCCAAGCCTGGATCGAAATGTACAGTACCAGATCATCTATGTACAGAGACACTCTGCTCCAACACTCTGCTCCACCACCACCTCCATAGGTCTGAACCGTTCAGCGGAATAGCCAAGGGCTCAATCGCAAACGTGAACAGGAGGAGGGACATGGGGCACCCCTGCTTCGTTCCCCAGAATAGTAGGAAGTACCCCAAATTTGTGCCATTCGTCCACACACTGTTGGACTTTTGTATAATAATTTCACCCATGCCACAAACCTAGGTCCAGTCCCAAACTTCTCCAGCACTGCAAACAAATAACTTCATTCCACTCTGTCAAAAGCCTTTTCTGCATCTAATGCCACCACCACTTCTAACTCCCCTCTGCCAGAGAAAGCTCCACATTCAGCAGCCACCACACGTTCGACAACAGCTGCCTGCCCTTGACAAATCCCATCTGCACTCCCCCCAAACACTTTCAGAAGACACTTCTCCAGCCTCACTGCTAACACCTTCACCAATATCTTAGCATCCACATTCAGGAGAGAAATGGGCCTAGACAACCCACATTCCACTGGATCCTTCTTTTTTTTAACAGACAATTTTATTGAGGTATTTTTTGGCATTGTGAACAGTAACAATATACATTAGTGTACAGATACCAATTACAAAAAAAATAGTGCAAATAACAGTACCACTCTCACAAATAGACCCGCCTATTCTTCCCCCCTACTCTACACTATTCTACCCCCCCTTGCTGACGATTAGTTCCCCACGAAGAAGTCGATGAATGGTTGCCACCTCCGGGCGAACCCCGATAGTGATCCTCATAAGGCGAACTTGATTTTTTCCAAGCCGAGAAAGCTTGCCATGTCCGACAGCCATACTTCGGTCTTTGAGGGCTTTGAGTCCCTCCAGGCCAACAGTATTCGTCGCCCGGCTATCAGGGAAGCAAAGGCCACAACGTCGGCCTCTATCCCCTCCTGTACTCCCGGGTCTTCCGACACCCCAAAAATCGCCACCTCTGGACTCATCGCCACCCTTGTTTTCAGTACCCGGGATATGATGTCCCCAAATCCCTGCCAGTATCCACTGAATTTTGGACATGCCCAGAACATGTGGAAATGGTTTGCTGGTCCTCCCCCACATCTAGCACACTTGTCCTCCAGCCCAAAAAATTTGCTCATCTGGGCCACCGTCATGTAGGCCCGGTGAACTACCTTGAACTGAATCAGGCCACGCCTGGAACATGTTGCGGTTGCATTTACCCTCCTCACAGCGTCTGCCCATACGTCTCCCTCCAACTCCCCACCAAGCTCCTCTTCCCACTTGAGTTTCAGTTCCTCGGTCCCTGTGTCCTCCGCTCCCATAAGCTCCTTATAAATATCCGAGACTCTCTCCTCTCCTACCTCACCCCTGGAAACTACCCTGTCCCGGATCCCCCTTGGTGGAAGGCGTGGAAAGGACGGGACCTGTCTACGTACGAAATCCCGCACCTGCAAGTACCGAAAGTCACTCCGCCTCGCCAGCCCGAACTTTTCCAGCGCCCTCATGTTCGCGAAGCTCCCTTCCAGGAACAAGTCGCCCATCCTTCCCACCTCCGCCACGCTTGAAACCCGCCATCCATCTTCCCTGGGACAAATTGGTGGTTGTCACATATTGGGGCCTAGACCGCGCTCCCACTTCCCCCGCATGCCTCCTCCATTGGCCCCAAATCCACAGAGCCGCCACCACTATAGGACTGGTGGAGTACCTGGCCGGCGGAAGCGGCAGGGGAGCCGTGACCAGGGCTGCCAAGCTGGTGCCCCTGCACGAAGCAGCCTCCACCTGCTCCCAAACCCGTACCCACCATCCATTTCCTTATCATGGCTATGTTAGCCGCCCAGTAGTAGTTGCTGATGTTCGGCAACGCCAGTCCCCCCTCGCTACGGTTCCGTTCCAGCATCCCCCTCTTTACCCGCGGGGACTTCCCCGCCCAAACAAATCCCAGGATGATTTTATTGATTCTTTTAAAGAAGGACCGCGAATGAAAATAGGGAGACACTGAAAAATAAACAGGAATCTCGGGAGGATTGTCATCTTCACCGTCTGTACTCTCCCCACTAGTGACAGCGGGAGTGCATCCCACCTCCGAAACTCGCTCCTCATTTGCTCCATCAGCCTAGACAAGTTCAACTTATGCATCTTACCCCAGTCACGCACCACTTGTATCCCTAAATACCTAAAACTTTCCCCAACCAGTCTAAATGGTAGCTCCCTCAGCCTATTCTTCTGATCCTTCGCCTGCACCACAAACATCTCGCTTTTTGCCATGTTCAACTTGTAGCCCGAAAACCGGCCAAATTCCCCTAGGATTTCCATAATCTTGCGAGACCTTGTGTTCTATTCCCCCCCCCCCGACCTTTCCCTTCCATCTCCTTGCCGCTCTCCGAGCAATTACCAGCGGTTCTATGGCCAACGAAAACAGCAGTGGAGAGAGGGGGCATCCTTGTCTTGTCCTGCGGTGTAGTCTAAAATACTCAGATGTCGTCCTGTCCGTCCTTACACTAGCCTCCGGGGCCTGATATAGCAGTTTAACCCAGTCCACAAAGCCCTCTCCAAACCCAAACCGTCCCAGCACCTCCCATAAATAGTCCCACTCCACCCAGTCAAAAGCCTTTTCAGCATCCATTGCTACCACTACCTCCACCTCTCTGCCCTCCGGGGCATCATAATCACATTGAGTAGCCTTCTTAGATTGGCTGCCAGTTGTCTGCCCTTAACAGACCCTGTTAGATCCTCCACAATCACGTCCGGTACGCAATCTTCGATTCTGGACACCAGGATCTTGGCCAGCAGTTTAGCATCCACATTAATCAGGGAGATTGGCCAATAGGACCCACAAGCTTCCGGATCCTTATACCGTTTTAATAGCAGCGAGATGGTGGCTTGCGACATCGTCGGGGGTAGCACCCCATTGTCCCTCGCCTCGTTAAACACTGAAGCAGTTCAGGCTCCTTCATTAAATGTTTTTAAGGTAAAGATAGATAGTTTTTTGAAGAATAAAGGGATTAAGAGTTATGGTGTTCGGGCCGGAAAGTGGAGCTGAGTCCACAAAAGATCAGCCATGATCTCACTGAATGGAGGAGCAGGCTCGAGGGGCCAGATGGCCTACTCCTGCTCCTAGTTCTTATGTTCTTATGTTCTAACCAGCACCGGCCCCACTATACCCGATGACTTTTTGCAGAACTCCACTGGATACCCGTCCGGCCCCAGGGCTTTACCCGACTGCATGACCTTCAGGCCCCCCATTACTACTTCAGCTCTAATCGGGGCCCCCAGCCCCTCTACCATCCCCCTGCCCACCTTTGGGAAGGTCAGCCCATCCAAGAAGCGCCTCATCTCCTCTGGCCCCGTGGGTTCCGAGGTATACAGCTTATTGTAAAAGTCCCTGAATACCCTGTTCAATCCTGCTCGGTCTCTAACCCGGTTCCCTGCCCCGTCCACTACCGTCCCTATTTCCCAGGCCGCCTCCCTCTTCCTAAGTTGCTGTGCAAGCATTCTGCTGGCTTTCTCCCATACTCATACAACGCACCCCTGGCCTTTCTGAGCTGCTCTACAGCCTTCCCAGTTGATAGCGCCCCCAGCTCCGTCTGCAGTCTCCGTCATTCCCTAAGTAGCTCTGCCCTCGGGGACTCCGCATATTCCCTATCCGTCCGTATCATCTCCTGCACCAGTCTGTCCATCTCTGCCCTATCCGTTCTGTCCCTATGGGCTCGGATTTAGATCAGTTCCCCTCTCACCACTGCCTTCAGCGCCTCCCAGAGCACCGCTGCTGAGACTTCCCCTGTATCGTTGACCTGCAGGTAGTCCTGCATGCATTTCCCCACCCTCTCACACACCCTCTCATCTGCCCCCCCCCAATTTGTTCCATAAACCCTCTCAGTTCCCTTGCCATTGCCGGGACTCTGCCTGTTCTGGAGCATGACTGGTCCAGGTCGGGATCGAGGACTGTATTAAAGTCCCCACCCATAATCAACTTGTGCGAATCCAAGTCGGGGATTTTCCCCAGCAGCCTCTTGATGAAATCTACATCATCCCAGTTTGGAGCGTAAACATTCAAGCTTGCCCCGGACCATGAGAAATCTACCACCCCCATCCGCAACTGTGCTGTCCGTCTCAAATTTAACCCGTTTGTTAATCATGATCGCGACCCCTCTGGTCTTAGTGTCCAGCCCCGAATGAAAGACCTGGCTAACCCAGCCCTTCCGTAATCTAATCTGGTCCGCCACTTTCAAATGTGTCTCCTGCAGCAACATTACATCCTCTTGACCGGCCCGTTTAATCCTCTAACATGTGCCCCCCCCCCCCCCCCCCGTACGCAGATCAGCCATCCCCCTGCTTGGGCCCACCCCCTGCCCATGTGCTGCGCCTCCCCTGGTTCGCCTCTAGGCAGCACCCACCCCCGACCCCTCCCCTGTTACCTGGTTCAGTTCCCTCCCTCGTCAGCAGATCATCTTCTCCCCCACCCCCCCCCCCAGCAACAACCCCTTGTAACCTAATCCCTGCCATATACTGACTGTATACACACCCCCCACCTCGCTCCCATTGACTAGCTCAAAGCAGCTAGCCTGGTGGCTCTCAATTCCGGCGCCACCATGTCTCACACCTATTGTCCCCCCACTCCCCTCCTCCCCCGCCCATCAACACCACCTCCCCAGAACAGCCCTGTTCGAGCAATCGCTCTGGGACCGAAACAGAGAGAAAACAAACAAAGAACAAAGCTCACCTCCACAATAGTGCAATTCAAACTCTGCAATGAGGTAGGCGCTACCACCCACCCCCCTCCCAACATTCCCAGAAAAAAAAGCAAACCGAACCTGAACAGCCCCCCAGCACCCAACAACTTAACCTTTAACTATAACTTTGGCTTTAACTTTAAAACTTTCAAACAGGCAAACACAAACACAAGGACACCCCCAATTTTAAGTAAAAGAGCATGCCGAACGACATCGCTAACACGAAGGGCAATCTGCGAACAAATGCAAACATCCCTTAATACACTCTAACTTGAGTCCATGGGTCCTCAGTTCGGCACCAGTCCATGCCCCTTAGCGAAGTCCATCGCTTCCTCCGGGTCGTCAAAATAATGTTGCTGTTCCCGGTATGTGACCCAAAGCTGCGCCAGGAAAAGTAGCCCGAACTTGACCTTTTTAAACAGGATCTCTTTAATTTATCTGCCTCGCCTGCACTCTGTGTGCCCTGTCCAGCTCCAATGGATGCAGGAAGAAATCATCCCCCACCAGCTTCTGCAGCATGTCTGCCACAAATGCCATGGCATCCACTCCCTCGGCCCCCTCCAGGAGCCCAATAATTTTCAGATTCTGCTGGCGAGACCTGTTTTCCAGGACCTCCAGCCTGTCCATCAGCCTTGCTTGCTGCTCCTACAACTTTCTAATTTCCACGTCCGCTACTATTTGGAAATCCGCCTGCTCTTCCACTGTCTTCTCCAGTGCCTGGACCCTCTTATCCTGAGCATCCAGCCTCTGGTCAAGTCGCTCCACCGCTTTCTGGAGCGGTTCCAAATTATCCCGCTTCAGTGTTGCGAAGCCCTCTTTCATGACCTGCAGCATGTTGCCAGTGCTGTCTGGACCGTTCGTTCCGTGGTCTGTTCATCGGCCATCTTCCCTCCCACTTGAGCTTCCACACCACCTTTGTTCAGCCCCTTCTTTGCCTGTTTTCGCTCTCTTCTGCTCCTTAAATCCATACAACTCTGTATGGATTCAGATCTAGAGTGCTATTGTTTTTCACTCCAGCGCTCAAAAGTTCAAAAAAGTCGGGGAAAAAGGTCTTAAAGTCTAACGGAGCGAGAGCTACCAAATGCGCGACTTACTCCCTCATAGCCGCCACCGGAAGTCTGGATCCTTTTTAAATTAAATGGATGCCTACCTCATTGTCTCCGTCAATCCCCCCCTTTACCATTGCATCCTCAAACATTTCCACCATCACGCGGCACCAACCTATCCTTGAACGTCTTATAAAACTCCACCGGGAACCCATTTGGCCCTAGTGGCATGCCTGACTGTATCTTCCCTATCGTTACCGGCACTATCTCCACCCACAATGGTTCCTCCAACACTGCCCTCTCCTCCTCTCCCACCTCCGGACACTCCAGTTGCTCCAGGAACTCCCTCATCTCCTACTCGTCCTCCGGCTCCGGTATATACACGCCCCTATAAAGGTCCTCAAACATATTATTCATCTTTCCTCCTAATGCACCCCTCACCACGCACAGTGGCGGCCTTTCGTTCGCTACCCTTTTCGCTGGATTCGTCTTTTGGTTTTTGACCTTCTATAAATGCCCAAACCTTCTCACGGCTTCTCACAAACAAATTTCCCCCCAAAACTGGGTGTAAAGGGCCTAAAAACGATTGCTCTGGCAGGAGCCACTGTACATGCGATCTCCACTTGCATGCCGCAACCCTTTGGTTGCTTTTTAAAAAGGAATATTCATTTACGGGATCTAGGCATCGCTGTGTAGGCCAGCTTTTATCACCCACCCTGATTGCCTTCAAGGAGGTGATGGTGAGCTGTCAACTTGAATCGCTTTAGTCCTGGTGGTATAAGTACACCCACAGTGAGGTTTATGTGCTGCAACATTGATTTGCACCCTTAATTCTATATTATCACCTCCTTGACTCTTTGGTTTAATCAGGTGTGGTTCCAGTTGGAGAATAAGTATTTAACATATTCAATATGACACTCTGTGGCAAATGCCAAATTAATCGCTCTTGAAAGCATTTGTAAAAATGTTTTAATTCTGCTTCATGTAAGATATTTGTTTGCTTGGAGTATGATTATTTATGTTTTGCATCTCATAATGGTGGGGCATAGTTCATAGTTCATAGAACATGGGACATGGTTCATTCTCCTTGATTCACCACACCGGTTGTATGACTCTGGGTGCTCCGGTGCAGAGGGATCTGGGTGTCTTCGTGCGTGAGACACAGAAAACTAGCATGCAGGCACAGCAGGTAACAAAGAAAGCGAATGGAATGTTGGCATTAAAAACTAAAGTAATAGCGTATAATGGTATGGACGTATCGCTGCAACCACACAAGGCATTGGTGAGACTGCACCAGGAGTATTGTGCAGTTTTGGTCCCCTTATTTGAGGAAGGATAATAATAATAATCACTTATTGGCGCAAGTAGGCTTCAATGAAGTTACTGGGGAAAGCCCCTAGTCGCCACATTCTGGTATCTGTTCGGAGAGGCTGGAACAGGAATTGAACCCGCGCTGCTGGTCATGTTCTGCATTACAAGCCAGCTGTCTTAGCCCACTGTGCTAAACCAGCCACCAGGATGTAGTGGCATTGGAGGTAGTTCAGAGGAGGTTCACTAGATTGATTCCAGAGATGAAGGGTTTGTCGTATGAAGATTGAGACGTTTAGGCCTATACTCTCTAGAATTTAGAAGAATGAGGGGAGATCAAATTGAGGTATATAAGATGATAAAAGGTATGGATAAAGTAGACGTGGAATGGATGCTTCCTCTTTGTGGGGCATTCTAGGACGAGAGGTCACAGTCTCAGGATAAGGGTTAGCAAATTTAAAACAGAAATGAAGAGAAACTGCTTCTCCCAAAGTGTCGTGAGCCTGTGGAATTCGCCACCACAGAATGCGGTGAATGCTGGGACAGTGGGTAAGTTTAAGGAGGAGTTAGATTTTTAATTAATAATGCGTTGAAGGGTTACAGAGAATGGGCAGGTCGGTGGAGTTGAGGCTATGATGAGATCAGCCATGATATTATTGAACGCTGGAGTAGGCTCGAGAGGCTAAATTGCCTTCTCCTGTTCCTAGTTCTTATGTTCTAAGGAATAACTATTCAGTCTAATTCCACCTACCAGCTCTTGTTCTGTAGCCCTGTACGTAGCATAACCGCAAGCACAAATCTGGTGTTTTGATTAATATGGGGATTTCTTGATTAATAAGGGGATCAGGGATTATGGGAAGAAGGCAGGAGAATGAGGAACATAGCCATGATTGAATAGCGGAGCAGACCCGATGGGCCAAATGACCTAATTATGGTCCTATATCTTGTAGTTATGACCATGGTTTTTGAAGGGGTGAAGGTTATTATTGTTCACCAAATCTTGTTTTCTGTAAACCATTGGACATCAAATCAGACTGATAATCTTGGCTGTTTTCTTTTCACCACTGTGACTTAAAGCATGAACATTAATTGCAGCACCTAAGGGCATCATTGCAATTTACTGCATTTAAGTGTTTATATGTGTTTTCCTGTGGCGTATACATGCGGAGACTTGGAGGCCCATCAGGTTATGAATTTTACTATATGTTGCATGGACTCAGTCAGAAGACATAAGTCATGTCAAGTAATTACAGTTCTGCAATAGACAGCTAAAAGATGTCTTTTTCAGAAAAGAGTAATTTACTGAAAATTTGGAACTGATAAATTTCATTGGCATCAAAAGCTTTATTTAACTAGTTGGTTGTCAACTTTATTAACACACTACTTTTATTACAATTATAGAATGTCGTTTTCAACTTGGTAATTACAATTTATATGAAGTGTATATGCCGTTTTATGTTCTGAATAAACAATCCGACTAAAGGAAAATTCTTATCCAAGATTTTTAACCTTTTTCTTCTGCGTTAAAGGCACAATATATGATGTTTGTTGATGGTAGTTTTGGTTTGCATTTGTTTCTTTAGGTTTGCATATCATTTGCGACAATGGCAGATCGAGGGTACAGGTATTAGCAGTCATTTAAAAGCACTTAGTGATAAGCAGTCTTTACCATTACGAATTGTTTGTCAACCAGCTGGGCTGCCTGATAAGGTAATTAAAATTATGTGAAATGCTGCTAAGAATATTTCATTCATTCTTTCTCTATCCCCATTTTTATAATATTCCAATAAATTTGCATTTTTGTGAATTTGTTACGTTTACTATGGAACATAAATAATGGAAATTGCAGAATTAATCAACACTACAAATTATGAAAATGGGAGCGAAGAACAGAATATTCTGGAAATGCAAATCAAATTTGCCAGCACCCATTAAAAGAAAACAGTAGTTTCTTTCCTAACTGTAGATACAAACCAAACTGGCAAAGTACCAAGTTGATGAAAAATTGTCAAATAAATCCAGCCTTGAACATATTGTGCTGTATATAGCAAACATTTGCTTTAGTAAAATATGACCTTAATCTTGACAGCGCAAAATAAAACACGAGTTCCAAGTTATTGCTTTGCATCTCCACTTTCTCAAGTAGTATGACAGAATTGGTTTGTATGGGGTGAATGAGAGGAAGAGTATTGAACATATGCACATACAAATTAGGAGGAGGGGCCAGCCACCCTGCCTGCTCTGCCGTTCAGTAAGATCATGGCTGATCTGATTGTAACCTCAACTCCACATTCCTATTCACCCCTGATAACCTTTCACCTCTTTGCTTGTCAAGAGTCTTCTCTACCTCTGCCATATAAATATTTAAGACTGCTTCCACTGCCATTTGAGGAAGAGAGTTCCAAAGACTCATGGCCCTTAAGAAAATGTTTTTATTCTCATCTGTGTTAAATGGGCGACCCTTTATTTTTAATAGCATCCTTTCCACATCACCCTGCAAGACCCCTCAGGATCCTCCTGTATGTTTCAGTGAAGCACAACCTCTCCGCTTTTGTATTCAATTCTCCTTGCAATAAAAATAACATTCTACTAACTTTCGTATTACGTGCTGTATCTGCATAGCAACCTTTTGCGTTTAAATGTACAAGGACACACACATCCCTCTGCATCATGGAGCTCTGTAATCTCTCACCATTTAGATAATGCCCTTTTTTATTCTTCCTGCCAAAATTGACAATTTCCCATTTACCCATACTATATTCCATTTACCAGATATTTGCCCACACACTTAACCTAACCATAATCCCTTTGTAGTGTCTCTTCCTCTCCCCATCACTATTTATTTTCCTACCTATCTGTCACTAACTGTATATGATTTTCTATTTGTATTTGATGTAAGCTTCCTTTTCTTTTGAATGTATCTTGACAAATAGAAGCTTTGCATGGAAATTTTCATTTTTCTCCACACATTTGGAGATTCCTACACTGCATTTGTTTCTTCATTTTGTTACAATAATTCAGTCTTTGCTGCTGTATTATCCATCAGGAAGCTGAAATATAATAGCAGACGGTCTTGTAAGGAGCAGGACATGGGTCACAATTGTTTAACCAGTTTCAATATTGAGACATACTCTTTCAAAAGATAGTGTGCCCCATGGTTACTTTCTGTTTCGGATATCTGATTCCCGTTGGAAAAAATTAGGAAGACTGTATAAAAGGCAGGTTGCTTTGCTTTGTATTTGGCTTGTTGCTCTCCATGCATAAAATTTTTCTTCTTTGCTATAGCCATTAGTTTTGCACAAACTGGCATGTTTGGATTTGCATAGTTAACAAATATTTGCATTAATAATAAATAATAATAAAAATAAATTGCTTATTGTCACAAATAGGTTTCAAATGAAGTTACTGTGAAAAGCACCTAGTCGCCACATTCCGGCGCCTGTTCAGGGAGGCTGTTACGGGCTGTTATTAGTTGGCTAATAAAAAAAAATTGTAAAATGTTTCGGGTTTGGCTGATAATCTTCTGCACAATGATGTTTGGTAATCTTTCAAAATGTTCTGAATAAAACCATCATGATTTCATAATGTGTTAACTTTAGTGCAGATTAGTTTACATCTAATAGAACAAGGAAGATATCACTTTTGAAATTTGGGTTGTTGATTATGATCTCAAATTCTTAAATCAAAACATAATTTTGTTTTCTTGATTGAACAGTGAATAGAAGTGCCACTGGTGTCTTAATAGATAGTGGACAGCATCTGATGGTAGCAACCATTGGGTAGATTCAGCATTGGCAATGGTCGGTTCCTCACAGGCAAATACCAACACTGGGTAATGGTAATCCTCAGCCATTTTTATTAACTCATCCTGTCCATCAGAGAAGCAAAGTTGCTGTTCCGGATCCAGTGTTGACTATTGTTTGGAATAATTAGTGACAGCATTGAAGGGCCTAAGTTATGGTTATGTTAGGGCAATCTCTTTCCTTAATTTACGTATTGCTTTTTTTTTTCATTCAATAGGTTCCTTGGTTATGACTGTTCAATTATTGTTTGGATCCAATTTTTAAATATATATATATATATATTTTTTTTTATTATTGGTCCCAGCATTAATTGCATATTCATACTTAATTCATTGCAAGCGCATTAAATCAAATTGGTCTGAACTAAAATTGCTGTGCAGATGCAGATTCATTTCTTCCTACCCCGACTTCACAGTATTCTGTTGTCAAATAGGTTGATGATGCAATTAATTCTATCTAGAATGGTTTTTGTCTGGAAATAAATGCATAATTAGATGTTTCGGAAATAAATATTCCAAAATGTAATTAAATTAATTTCATTTTCACTACTAGATGACAATTGAAATGTATCCCAGTGACCAAGTTGCAGACTTGCGCGCTGAAGTTACCCACTGGTACGAAAATCTACAAAAGGAACAAATGAGTCAGCAAGCTCAACTCCAAGAATTTGGCCAAAGCAGCCGACAGGGAGATTTTCCAGGTAAGCTAGTGGATGAAATGTATGTGTATATTTTTATATATAATATTATATTTATAATGTCAACCAGGTTTAAATGTACTAATGTCACTGCTTCCTCTGGGCTCCCAATTCTGATCTGGCAGTTCATTCTCTTCTGGCAGTTCATGCTCTTCATCCCTGGGAGGCCTGATTCCCTCTGCCTCCGAATTAGCTTTATCATCTCTCCTTGCCCAGTGACACCCCTCACCCCTCCCCAAGCCTTTATTCTGCACATGTTCTCTAGATCACTTTCTCAATCTCTAAATGCCCATTTTCATTCTTGTTTGCAAAAGTGCAGCTGCACCTTAAGCTCATGTCATTCTTTTCATTATTGTATTTTTCTACAATTCTTAGCTGTAGTTAATGCATTGATTCTGATTGTGTTGGGGGGGGGGGGGGACATAGGGCAAAAGCGATGAATGGAATATGACTTGTGGCAATCATTTATTTCACAAGTGACTTATTCAATCAATTCCAGTTATATGAGATACATTTAAACATTTTTCATGCAGTTTAATTGAGCTGTTGATTTGGATCAACTCAAATGCAAAGGAAGTTAATTTTGAATTTTCTGTGCTTTTTTTAGGAGGTCTTATGGGGCCTGTCAGAATGATTTCCTCAGGTCATGAGCTGACCACGGATTATGATGAGAAAACACTCCATGAACTTGGATTTAAAGATATGCAGGTACTTTGAATACTGATTTTTTTTTCCAATTGAAAAATAGGGCTGTGTTGTACAATTAGAAGCAATCAAGTCGAATGTATAGTTCCCGCAATGTTAATTCTGATAGGAGAAAGAAATCCTTTTTTTGCATGATTGTTCAATAGTACCTAACTTAATTGTGCTATTTTTCAGATGGTATTTGTATCACTGGGAGCCCCACGTAGGGAACGCAAGGGAGATGGCATTCAGTTGCCTGCATCTTGCCTTCCTCCGCCCCAAAAGGAAAATATTCCAATGCTTTTACTCCTTCAAGAACCACATCTCACAACCTTGTTTGACTTGCTTGAAATGCTGGCATCATTTAAACCACCTTCTGTAGATCAAGCTATGGAAGATAGTGAGGTAAAGCCTTTGAAAGCCATTAAATGTTTTTGGGTCATGATTGAAAGCCTCATGGTTATATCGTAGAGATACAAAAATGGCAAGGTGATTTGACTCAGAAAATTTCTTTAATAAACTGTTTAAAGTAATTTTTCCATTCTGTGTAGAGCTAGTGGTACCCTTATTTAATTCGGTCATCCACTGATGAGAAATGTTAGGTCCAGAGTTGGCAAATAAATACAAGTGGGTTAAAGTTGCCTTTTGCAATATTAACAGGAATGCATTAAATAGTTTGTGCTAAATAATGTTTTGAAGTGGCAAAACTCAGCAGCCCAGACTAATTAGTAGAATCATGTTCAAGGAGGCACTCTTTATTTTCCCCTTTCCCACTTCTCATCCAGCGAGCTCATGGAACCACATTTCATATCTCATCCCACAACCCCCTGCACCATCCTGCCCTCGACCCCCACCTGCCAAAACCTAATCTACCCAGTTCACTAAGGTGCTTTCTTCCCTAATTGAGATTTAAAAATGCAATTTGGGTAATCAATTCTATAACAACCCTTGAACTTGTTACTGTTTTGTATCATAGTCATATCTGACATTATACTAATTGGTGATAATGACAGAGAGTATTTACGATTTAGATCTGTCAGTTTGGGTGGGGCGTTGTTCATGAGCTATTAAATCTTGCAGCTAACAAGAGTTAAGGCAGAAAGGCATTGGGAATAGTTGCACACGCAGACGGCCACCAGCACATGTGCAGCTGTTCCTGACGCCATTATGATCGGAGTAGGAGTTTAGATTGGCATTTATTTCACTGTGGCTTATAGAACAACAATTCATTCTAGTTCCCAATCTGTGATGGGATCTCAATGCAATTTTATGTGTGTGCTTCCTAATTAAGCTAGATCCAGTGCATTAAGGATTGTGGAGGGATGCATTATCATGGGTTGCTCAGTATTTAATAATGGGATTCTCACATCCACAGAATAGTTACAGAGCAGAAGGTGGCCCTTCTTTCTTTTCAGGTAGCAATCCAATTCTATTTTGAATACCTCAATCAAATCTGCCTCCACTACCCTCTCAGGAAGTTTGTTGCACCCTCTAGGTGAAAATATTTTTCTTCCTATTACTTTTACTCCTTTTGCCAATTATTTTGAATCTGTACTCTCTAGTTTTTGATGCTCTTTTGAATGGGGACCGTTTCTCACTATTTACCCTGTCCATACCCCTCAGGATCTTGCCTAACCTCTCGAATTTGTTCTCTTAGCTGCAGTTACTTATTCCTGAAATTATTCTTGTGAAGCTCCCCTGTACTCTCTCTGATGCCGCCACAACCTTTCTCAAGTATGGCACCCAGAACTGGAAGCAGTACTCAGATGAGGCCTAACTAATGTCTTATACAAGTTCAATATGGCTTCCTTACTCTTGTGCACAATGCTCCATTAATAAAGCCTAAGATACTATATGCTTTATTAACTGCTCTCTCAACGTGCCCTGCCTCCTTCAATGATTTACACACGCCAAGATCCCTCTGTTCCTGTACCTCCTTTAGAGTTTTTCCCTTTTTTGTACTGCCTCTTTATATTCTTCTGCCAAAATGAATCACCTCACACTTCTCTACATTAAAGTTCATCTACCATTTGTTTGCCCAATCCTCTAACATGGCTATGTACTTTTGAAGTTCAAGACTATCCTCATCACAGTTCACGTGTCCAATCTTCATATCAACTGCAAATTTGAAGAATCATGCCCTGAGGTCCCAGGTTCGATCCCGGCTCTGCGTCACTGTCCGTTTGGAGTTTGCACATTCTCCCTGTGTTTGCATGGGTTTCGCCCCCACAACCCAAAGATGTACAAGTTAGGTGGATTGGCCACGCTAGAAAATTACCCCTTAATTGGGAAAAAATGATTTGGGTAGTCTAAATTTATATTTTTAAAAAAATCATGCCCTGAAAACCACAGTTTAGCTAATTAATATGCATTGGGAAGAGAAAGGGTCCCAACACTGACCCCTGGGTAATTCCACTACAAACCTCCCTCCAATCTGAAAAACAACTATTTATCACGTTTCTATCTCCTGCCACTCGACCTTTTTCTTATCCAAATTCCCACATCCCCTTTTATTCCATGAGCTAGAATTTTGCTCACTTGCTCACAAGTCTGCTGTGTGGCACTGTCAAATGCCTTTTGAAAATCCATATACTTCACATCAACAATTGCTAACAGCACGGTCTTCACATGCTTTGGAGTGCTCACTCTGCAACATGCCATTTTTGACTCTGTGGCTTCTGGCTGGGCAGGGGTCACTTCCAGAGGAGTTAGCAGGACCAGGTAGGTCTGATCCTTGACTTGGGGGGGGGGGGGGGGGGGGGGGGGGGGGGGGGGGGGGGAGGGGGGTTTGGTTGGTTCAGAAAGAGCAAGAGAGCACACAAAAATTGTAATGAAGGCACTTGCCTTTTGATTGGTAGCTCAGAATTAAATCCGCAAATAAGGTGAAGTACGCTAACATTTAAAATGCCAACATGCTTCCTGGGCAGGTTACTTGTCAGTCACTTGTTCTGTCTCAGTAAAACCCACAGGTCGGCAGGCTGGAATCAACCTCATGGCAGGCATCTAACGTCCCCTCATATGCCCCCTGCCACTTGCACCCCAATCCATCTGCTCATTCATGCTAAAATTCCCCCCATGTCTGAATGGAATTATTGAGACTGTATCATCAGGAGGTTAGTCCAGGTATGAAGGGTTTAATTTAGGAGTTACTACATGCTGAAGTTAAAGCAATCAGTTGGTTATTGGATCCAATTGTTTAAGCACTTCAGTGCAAACTGTTCACAGGAATACTGTTGTATCTAGCTGCAGGTGATTAACCAATTTGATTTCTGAGGTTTCTGAGCTGTTTACAGGCAGGTTTGTTAATCACTTCAATCTGATTCGAGATCCAAATTCTGTGAAATGAACAGAGATTAAATGATTAATATATATTACATTATGAAAATCTGATCAAAGTCTTTCATTTCAGAGTCTCGTCACTGTTTCAAAGAATTGTCTAGAACTTGGGTGTAAAGGTTGTATTTAGTGTTGTGATGTGATGTTTGGATTTTTTGCTGAATGATTTGACTTTGTTGATTAATTAACTTGAAGTTAATATGGCCAAATCTTGATCTGTTGGTTTGTTGTGGTAATTTGTATCAGTCAGGAGAGAGGCAGAAATCCCACGTGTCATAATTAGTGGGTAAGTGTTAATTTGAGGTACATTTTTATATATGACATATGTAAGGTTTTGTCTGCTTGAGGAAAATGCCTTTATTCTGCAAACTTACTAGCATTAGTAAACATCTACAATTTGTGGTAGATGATGTGAAAGAAAAATGAGAGTTGCATTGATATATCAATTTATCACATCACTCAAAAATTTCTTCAAGAATTTCATATACAATTAATTATTTTGTTTTGTAGACAAACATAGCTTCTTTTTTACACCAAAGAATACCTTGCTAACATCAGTGAGATAAATAAGCAGTTCTTGTGTTTCTGGTATCACAAATTAAGAAATGGTGTCATAGAACATAGAACATAGTACAGCACAGAACAGGCCCTTCGGCCCTCAATGTTGTGCCGAGCCATGATCACCCTACTCAAACCCACGTATCCACCCTATACCCGTAACCCAACAACCCCCCCACCTTAACCTTACTTTTATTAGGACACTACGGCAATTTAGCATGGCCAATCCACCTAACCCGCACATCTTTGGACTGTGGGAGGAAACCGGAGCACCCGGAGGAAACCCACGCACACAGGGGGAGGACGTGCAGACTCCACACAGACAGTGACCCAGCCGGGAATCGAACCTGGGACCCTGGAGCTGTGAAGCATTTATGCTAACCACCATGCTACCCTGCTGCCCCCGTCCAGAACACAAGTAGAAATCTCTCCTTTTAAATAGTGTTATGGAATCTTGGCATTCATCAGAACGGGCCTTGATTTAACATCCCTAAGTTTTGCAGCTTATTACCGTACTGAGGTGTCACCCAAATTTATTCTCAACATCTTTAATTGGCCATCTGTACACACAACTTGAACCCTGTAGTGTGCTTCAAATGCAGTGAGAGATTGATCTGATGTGATTTGTAAATTTAAAAGAATGCCGTAATGGACATTTTTGCATAGTGAGCACCAATATGTAATCCAGACTAATAAAAAAATTTTGTTTTAAATAATCTACAAAACAAAGATACATTGTACACGGCCATAAGCATTCATATCACTCCTCACACAAATGTGACACTATACACCCACAGAGTTCCATGACATGCTCCTCTTTATCCATGCAGGGTAGGCTAGGAGTGCTGTCCGATAACAACTTTCACCTTTGAGTTTCAGGGGTACAATTATCACCAGCAAGACACGCTTCTATGAAACCTCTCCCCCTCGGGTCACAATAGTCCTGAAGGTGTAGCCTTCCAGGGTTTATTTTCAACAAAGAAACCAATAACATCCCGGTTCACAGTTTGGCCGCTTCTGGTTTAAAAGAAGTACCTAGCTCGTCTCCAGGCTATTCACACAGCTTTCTAGGTTTCATAACTTTTTAGCCAGCTCACACGGTACCTCCAAGAGTTTCTGTCTCCTTTTCAGTCAAACAGGAAATTGACCTTTCTGAGAATAATTTGTTTTTCTCCCTGAAAGGATTCTCGGTTTATCTTTCTGTCTCCATCTGCTTTCCCTTTGTGTCCATATGTGTGCTGATCACCTTCACCCTCCAGCTGCTCTGCTTGTAGCTCTCCTTTGCATCTGCAGCATTCTTGTGTGTCTGGCTACATAGCACCTGTATCTTAAATTTCTTCATATTGATATTGCTTCCAGGTCAAGGATCACCTGGTCACATGACCAGTATTTCTTATTCTCACTGGAAAAGTACAATTGATCCCTTAACAATTAATGCAACTCATGTGCTTTAACCTTCTTAAAAAACAATTACAGATTCCACGGGCATTTTAAAGAAATTACAAGTTTTCCTTGCGGTACTGCTTCCAGATCAAACATTGTCATACTCAGCCCCTTGCAAAATAGAAAGTAGTAAAGGCTTCTTTCCATCAGTATTCTGATTACGGCAAGCGCTTAACATCATAAACACTTCAGCAAATAGTGTATTGCATTTTACTCAGGTAACAACAATGATACTTTGCATTTTACAAAGAATATTCATTACTAACATACAGTTTTACTCTGCAATTCCATAAACCTAATACGTTCACCAGGCTTTCAAACATTGTCACCATGCCTTTTTCTTTAAACTCTTGACAGGGCATCCACAATCACATTGTTTCTGCCTGCAATATGCACAATTTTTAGCGTAAATATCTGCAGCATCAAACTCCACCAAAACAACCTTTGGTTCTTGGCTCGGACCTTCAGGAATGTGGTCTGAAAAGATCAGTAACTTGTTTTTGCACTCTTTATGTTGCTTTCTTTTAAAACCTGTATTAGACTTTGTATAGTCAAGATCCTGAATTAGCATGTATGAGGGGTCCAAAAGGTTTTGAGTTTGTTTGGTCAGGTTAACGCTGTAAAGAATAAATTTGCTGATTGCTGGCAAGCCATCTGGGTTCTAGGTACTGGTGACTGTGAATTGAATGCCAATGAGAAATCATAATGCTACTATTGCATTTTTTACTGTCTAGATTCAGACATTTCCTCTGTTCTTAAAGTCAGACACTAAATCGTCATCAGGTTTTTCACTTTGTAAGATGCACTCTGAAGCACTCTATTTAATTTTTAGTCCCCGGCCTCCATTTGCTTCTGTGTCTGCATTTTAAAAAACATCTCCCAAGTTTTTGAAAAATATTTCAACTAGCCGGACCTCTGAATCATCCTCCATAACAATTGAATTTGACTCATCATATTTAAATTAAAACATTTTTGACATCTTCACCATGATATAACCCTTCTTATTGAATGGCAGAACAGACTTGAGTTCAAAATGGTCTACACCTACATCTAATTCGTATAATTTCTGGAAGTATGTTAGCTGTTACTTTTTTAAAAATTCAGTCATGGGATATGGGCATCACTGATGATTATGAAAAATAGTCTGTATATTTGCAATTATTTTTATACCGTTGTTCCCTCCCCAATATTTTAACATTCCAATAGTACTCCCGTAAAGATTGAATATAACATTAAGAGTGAAAGAATGTGTATATGGGGTGCTTTACAATTGAATAACAATGACTGCACTTCAAAAAAAATGTGCACGACAAATGTGCATAAATAGCAAATGACCAGTTAAATTACTTCACCATGAGGAAGATAATGTTATGTGGGTCAGGACATTCTTTAACTTTGCATTTGGTATCAATATCTTTGCCTCAATTTATACTCGGACTTAAAAAGTCATAGTGCACTGAAACTGCTCTGCATTGAACAAAAGTTTGTCGTGTGGTCACAGCTTAAAGTAGCGCAAGAGCAAATTAGCACTTTACAGATGATGGTACGGCCCAGTTGGTTGGCTATCTCCAAAGAAGGGGCAAAGAGAATTACCTAGAATATGTCAAGCCACTTTCTGTACACCAAATTTCTATTAGTAGTTGTGCAAGGAACCTCTCTTGGTTGGAACTTCTGCTTTATGGTTGATCATTGTACTGCTGTTATGGAACCTGTACTGGGCAAATGGTGCTTGATTCATTTAATAACAAAATCTGGATCTTCGATGCCTGCCTATGACATGAGTTGAGTACATCGCGGAGATGTGAAGAGAATAATGTCAGTTAAATGGCATATGCATAGAAATTAGTTTTCAGGACAAGAAAATAAAGACAAGGATATTTATATCTGTGTTATTGACTGCTAAAGTATTTTGACAGCATTATAGAACATTTAGTTACATTGCGCTTAGAAAAGTAAACATGATGTCGTATTTGATTAGATATGAATATTATCTTTTCCTTCATAGCAATTAGTTGAACGTTTATTGTATTTACATTTTGATTTGTTAGTACGACTCTGACCATAGCCCATGGTTACCCTAATCTATAGGATGCGTCGGGCTTAAAAATAAATAAGCTAATTTATTGATGCTTCGGCATTGAAGCAAAAGGTTTGTGCATATATTCTACCCACCCCATGCCTGCAATAATTAGAGTTTTTGAGAAATATTGTAGAATTTAAGATAATTTTGGGGTCTGCACAGGTTTAATAAAGAGATACATGTAAGATTTAGTATTTCATAGATTTGTTTTTATCTCAACTGTTCTTGGATCCATAATTTGATTAAACAAAATACTTCTGTTTCCTGGTTGTTGCATGCAGACTGCACACTGTGAAGAATTGCACCTCCACGCAGAAACCTGTCTAGACGTGTTTGGGAACTGTTAATGCTGCTCCCTACATGTCCAAACATGCTGCAGGCTTTTCAGAACATCTCTGATGAACCGGTGAGGCAACTATTATACATTTCTTATCTTTAAATTTTACAGTGAATTATTCAAGGTCAATGCAGGAAGTCAAGGTTATATTAGAAAGGAATTTTAATTCTTTCATTATCTTAGAGTTGATGGCCAGAAATTATTATAATTTAAAGCACTTTGTGATGCATGTGCTTAATACTTTCACATTTAATTAATTGCTAGGAATAGTAGTGTAGAATTTGTTGAATGTACAGCACATAAGCAGGCAATTTGGCCCAACTAGAGGATGCTAGTGTTCATGCGTCACATGAGCAAGAGTAATTTTTTCTTTATGCATTCATGGGATGTGGGCGTCGCTGGCTGAGTCAGCATTTATTGCCCATTCCTGCCCCGGTGGGATTTAAACCTGGGTCCCCAGAGCATTAACCTGGGTCTCTGGATTATTAGTCCAGTGACAATGCCACTGCCACTAATAACCCAGGTGCCTGGAGTAATCAGTTTGACGCGAGTTTACACCCAGCCATGGTAGTTTAAGAGTTCTAAAATATATAATCGGTAATAAAAACCGTTGCTTTGTCATAAAATCCAACATGCTCACTAATCTTCACGTAGTGAAGGAAAATTGTCTTCCAGACATAGTCCGGTCTTTAAGTGACTCTAGTCCCACACTATTGTGGTTTACTATTAACTGCTTATAATGGCATTGAAGTTGCCTAGCAAACCACTCATCCACCTCAAGGAAAGAAAACCTAAAGTTAAATCATGGACTGCTTTACTGCAACCTAGACATTGAATTAGGTCACATAAAATTTGTTTCACTTATCCAGCCCACAAAAAGTAAAATACCCCAAGGTTGTCCCCAAGAATGGTTTACTTCTGGGCTTGAGAGTGGGGTTCGAGGTGTTGTAGATTTTCTAACCGTGCTTTTTTAAAAATGTAAGCTTTAAATTTTATAGGGAAATGTATAAACAAAAGTATTTGAGTTGTTCTATTTCATACCTCTCTCTAAAAACAGTTCAGTACAGCAAAGCAATAGTCAGGGGCACAGATAGGTGCTTTGGTGGCCGCGAGAGGGACTCGCAGATGGTAGTTTGCCTCCCTGGTGCCAGACTTCTGGATGTCTCTGAGCGGGTACAAAGCATTCTAAAACAGGAGGGAAATCAGACAGAAGTCATTGTCCACATTGGCACGAATTACATAGGTAAAAAGAGTAGCGAAGTCCTGCATCGGCAATTTAGGGAGTTAGGTAGAAGATTAAAAAGCAGGACCTCAAGGGTCTGAGGATTATTCCCCGTGCCACATGCTAGCAAGGTTAGGAACAGGGAGATAGTGTAGCTGAACACATGGCTAAAGAACCGGTGCACGGGGGAGGGCTTCAGTTTTTTGTATCATTGGGATGTCTTACAGGGAAGTTAAGGCAAGTTGAACAAGAAGAATGGGTTACACCTGAATTGGAGGTGCACCAATATCCTAGCTGTGAGGATTGCTAGTATGATTCGGGTGGGTTTAATAATGTGGTGGGGGTGGGAATCAGAACAGTATGCCAGCAATGTAGAGACTGGGGATGGAAATGGTACCAGGGCCAGGCTGGCTAAGAGGAAGAGCAGGCTGGGGGAGGTTGAACCTGGTGGGCCTGGGGTTCTGGAGTGCATCTGCTTCAATGCACAGATTATAACAGGTAAACAGATCAACTTAGAGCCTTGATTCATTGCGGAACTTGGATGTGGTTGCGGTAATGGAGACTTGGTTAAAAAAAGGGACAGGAATAGCAACTAAATATTCCAGGATATAGATGTTTTAGGCAAGATAGGGGAAGGTGAAAGAGGTGGGCCAGTTGCAATACTGGTTAGAGTATTGGAAGAATCAAGTAACGAGACACTGTGTGGGTAGAACTCAGAAACAGGAAGGGGGCAATCACTATGATGGGGGTGTAATACAGGCCTCCCAACAGCCCACGGGAATTTGAAGAACAGATATGTAAGCAGATTCTGGATAGGTGTAGAAATAATAGGGTTGTTGTAATGGGAGACTTTAATTTCCCTTGTATTGACTGGAAATCCCTTGGGGCTCGGAGTCTGGATGGTGAGGAATTTGTTACATGTGTCTAGGAAGGCTTTTTAGAACAATATGTGGATAGTTCGACTAGGGAGGGGGCTATCCTGACCTAGTACTAGGGAACGAACTTGGCCGGTTCACAAAGGTGCAGTGAGGGAATATGTGGCGAACAGCGAACACAATTCCGTAAGCTTTCAGATACTCATGGAAAAGGACAAGTGTTGGTCCTAGGATTAAAGTGCTAAATTGGGGGAAGATTAACTACAACCAGATTAGGCAGGAGTTAGAGGCTGTTGTTTGGGAGAGGCTGTTTGAGGTTAAATCCACATTTGGCATGTAGGAGTCTTTTAAAGAGCAGTTTATGAGAATGCAGGACAGGCTGTGCCATTGAAAAGGAAAGGTAGGATTCAGGAACCGTGGATCACCAGGCAAATTGCGAGTCTATTCAAAAAGAAAATGGATGCATACATGAGGTCTAGACGACTAAAAACAGATGAAGCACTTGAAGAATACAGGGAAAGTAGAACAGAGCCCAAGGGAGTTAGGAGGTCAAAAAGGGATCACGAAATGTCCATAGCAGATAGGATTAAAGAGAATTCTAAGGCACTTTATACGTATATTAGGAACAAGAGGGTAGCTAGAGAAAGAGTTGGGGTCCACTCAGTACAAAGGAGGGAAATTATGCATAGAACCAAAGGAAGTAGGTGAGATCCTTAATGAGTGCTTGCTTCGGTATTCACAAAGGAAAGGGACATGTTGATTGGTGGTAGCTCAGAGGAATATATAAATACTTTAGAACAAGTCATTACGAGGGAGGAAGTGTTAGGTGTGTTAAGAAGCATTAATGTAGACAAATCCCCAGGCCAGGTGGCACCTACCCAGATTACTGAGGGAGTCAAGAGATGAAATCACTGGGCCTCTAACAGAAATCTTTGTTTCCCTCGTCGCCACGGGTGAGGTCCCAGAGGATTGGAGGATAGCCAATGTTGTACTGTTATTTAAGGAGGGTAGCAAGGACAACCCGGGTAATTATAGGCCAGTGCTTGACGTCCGTGATAGTGAAATTGTTGGAAAAGATTCTCATAGATATGATCTATGCACATTTGAGAAAACATATGGCATGCTTGCCTTCATCAGACAGGGCATCGAGTATAAAAGCTCGCAGATTATGTTACAGTTATATAGAACGTTGATTCGGCCACATTTGGAATACTGTGTCCAATTCTGGTCATCATTACCAGAGGTAGCGGTGGCTTTGGAGACTGTACAGAAAAGGTTTATCAGGGTGTTGCCTGGTATGGAGGGTATTGGCTATGAAGAGAGATCGAATAAACTGGGATTGTTCTCCCTAGAACGACGGAGGCTGAGGGGCGACCTGATAGAATTTTATAAAATTATGAGGGGTATAGATGGGTGAAAAATTGGAGGGCGGAAATTACAATTACAAGGAGCTAAACTTTACGGTGAGGGGGGGATAGATTCAGTGGAGATGTGCGGGGGGGATGTTATTTTACACAGAGGGTGGTGGTGGCCTGGAATGCGCTGGCAAGTGAGGTGGTTGAAGCAGATACGTTAGCAAACTTTAAGACTTATCTAGGTAGATACATGAACAGATGGGGTATAGAAGGATACAGGTGGTTGGTCCAGATAGGACATTTGATCGCCGAAGGGCATGTTCCTGTGTGTGCTATACTGTTTTTCTTTGTACAGCTAATTGAATGTATGAATTATTTGTGCATGCTTGTATGTTTTTTTATACTTTAACATTGTTGTAAACATTGTTCAAATGTGTTTCTATCGAAGGGAAATGATGGATTTTGTTGGAAGGACTTGCTTCGAATAAAAAGTCCTCATAAACTCCTATATGCTCTGGAAATTATTGAGGCGTTGGGGAAACCTAACAGAAGAATAAGAAGAGCATCTACGGTAATTGATATGTTTATTTGCTTGATGTAAAATATTTTCTTTTGAAAAGTTATGACAATTATTCCACATGAAATAACAATTTACTTTTTGTATATCCACGATAGAGAGACCAAGTGCAGATTGGATGATTGCTTTGAGCTCTTGCATCCAATCTACAAGCATAGTTGAGGGTATAGATTTAGGTTAGTGGTAGGAGCTTTAGATAAGATTCGAGGGGAAATCTTTTCACACCAGACAGTGATGGGGATCTGCAAATCACTGCCTGAAAGGATGCTAGAGACAGAAATCTTCTTAACATTTAAAAAAAGGCACTTGGGATTTCAAGTGCCGTAATCTACAAATCTGCGGACCAAGAGCTGGAAAGTGGAATTAGGCTGGAAGACTAATCAACCAGTTTGAGCCAAATGGTCTCATTTCATGCTGTGGATTTCTATGATTCTAATCTTCTAGATTCAACATCAAATTCAGTAATTTCATAAGGCACTGATCATAATCACTACTCTTTTTTTTGGAAAGCAGGTGCTTGTAATATTCTATTAATTTTAATCATTCTGCTTTCAACCTTATTTACAGTCCTTTCCTTTTGTTCTTTACACCCTTCGCCCATACTGCTCCTTCCTCTCAACGCTGGCTTTAAACCTTTTCTACTATTTTCCAGTTCTGACTAAATGGCACCATCCTGAAAAATTAACTATGTTTCTCTCTACACAGATATTGTTTAGCTGCTGACTGTAGTATTTTCTGTTTGTTTCTAACCACTATTCTATCTAATCTCCTCAATTATTGTTAAACACTAGTGCAGTTCATTGACCCCTATCACCATTCTAAAAAAATATATATATGATGAAGATACAGAAAAGAATATAGCCTTTTTCAACCATAAGAAAATGAATGTATTGAATGTATTTTGTTAAAATTCTGGGCTCCTTTTACTAGTTCGATGTAACTAACAAAATTCAATCAGGGTAAATTGTCTACAAAATATAGATTAAATCTTAGCTATGTTTGTAGTGAAACAAAATTAATAAAGTATTTAGATTGCTATCTTGTGATTTATTGAATTATTGCAATAAATTTTGAATCTCACTTCTATTTCAGGGTAGCTACAGTGACCTATATCCTGACTCAGATGATTCAAGTGAAGATCAGATTGAGAATAGTAAAAATTCCTGGAGTTGCAAGGTTTGCTTCATATTTTCTTAAAGTGAAATGAGTATTGACATCACTGTCAGCCCAATGGGAGTTGGGGCAAGACTTGTGATCGTAACTACACAGGCTCCTGCTAAAAGCAATATTATTTCTTCAGGAAAATGCAATGAGGAGTAGTTGCATATTACAAATTATCTGTGAAATCAGCCCTAGTCACTTGCAGCACATAGATGCAGTAGCCAGCAATTTTCTGTAGATCATTTCAGACCATTTTATCTTCATGTGGTAGAGGGTCTTTCCGGCTGAAATCTTTCAACAAAACTTCATAATTCGCCTGTAGGATGCTTACCAGAAATATTACTGTCATCTTCAGGTGATGCTATTGGCCGCCTGCACATTTCCAGCATTTTCTATTTTTTAAAGTTGGGTGGGATAATATTATAGTGCCTATCCGTTTATTTGATAACACAGTGTTGTTCCCTCAGTGTTTGAAATGTATGTCCCCTTTTCATCAAGTACTAAATTATTGTACATGGTACAAAAATCTGATTTCTTGAGCAAGTTGTTTATATTCCTAATAATTTGACTGTTTTACCATCAGAATTTCACTTATACAATAGCAACTCATTGTCAATATTTTTAAAGTTTCTTTTTGAAAGAAATATTTAGTTTCAATATTTATTTTTTTAATATCCTTTAACCTAATCCCTAAATCTTTCTACCCTTCCGCACGGCTCATGTTCCTGCCGTTTGAAGTTGAATTAACCGTTAACCAGTTGCACTACCCAGAGTGCACGGCTGTTACATTTTTGCCCATTTCACTGTTTCAGCATTACCAACCTGCAGCTTTCTTTTGTCTCCAAGTATTTATTTCTCCTATTTTAGTGGCATCTGCCAATTTGGGCAATACTCCCTCTAGCCCTGTAATCTCATCACTGAAATACGCATTGACGAAAACCATCTCCGAACAGAAGCTTGTGGGGGCCAACTTTTCCAACTACTCTAGGGAAAGTATCCTTAACTTCCCGTCCTCTCCCTATCCTTCTTTCTAAGCCGTACTGACACAAGTTAGTAAATTGTATTCTTGTGTAGAAAAGCTATAATTGGAGGCTCAGGTGGTTCCTTCCTAGTTCTAGATAACCTTTGAAACCTGTACAATAACGGTTTAATTGATCCTGACTCTGCAAGAATAATTTGTTTGATTAAAATTAAGAACTAATAAAGGTACCATCGCACTACTGGGCAATGGCCTCCTTCTGCACCATAACAATTCTGTGATTCTAATGGGCACCTTCCAGTGGCAAAGATTTGGAGAAACACATTTGCAGGGAGGCTACAGAGTTGCACAAAATCGATAGTGTCACGATTGTGAGGGCTTTAAGTATCCTATTTGAAATAGTATGAAGGAGAGTGCTCAGGAAAATTTTCTAGATCAGTATGTTTTTGGCCCAATGGAGAACGCCACATTGCTGGATCTGGTTCAGAGCCATGAGGTGAGTCATGTATTGTTAGGAGCACATTTCGGTGACACTGATTATCATATAAGGTTTTGCTGACTATGAAAAAGGACTGGGAGAAATCTAGAGTAAAAATATTATTGGGGATGGGGCGGCGTCAATTTCAGTGGAGTGAAATGTCTCAATGTTGATTTTAGTGTAAATGACTTGGGCCAGAAATGGGGTACTTACCTGGATACTTAGACCAGATATTAACCAGTGTAACATTTCCTCGATACTTATCCAGGAAATGTTACACTGTCAATATCTGGTCTAACTCTGTAATTAGCCAGTGTAACTGAACTGAGCACTGCAACTGACCCCATCCCCTTTGAGAGTTAAGAATTATTTCCTTAAATTTCTCCCACTGCTTATCTACCATCTTACTTTTAACCTATTTTCTAATCCAATTTAGCTAACTCTATCTTCATACCTTTGTAATTGCCTTTATTTATGTTTTCAAGATACTTTTTCATACCCAAATTTCTTACCTCAAACTGAATATGAAATTCCTCATATTTTGATCACTCTTCTCCTGCTGATCCTTTACTATGGGATCACTAGTTAATCCTGTCTCATTACACATTACCAAATCTAAAATAGTCTGTTCCCTGCTTGGTTTACAACGCATTCTAACAAACTATCCTGAATATATTATAAACTCAAATGTGTTTGCTTGCGGTATGCTTATTTTTCTAAACATGTAGTGCTGAACTTCAGTGTCTGTGCTGCTGCTCCTGTTTTTCTTGGAAAACTGGTAATTGGAATAAAGCAAGCTTTGTAATCCTTCAAATTTGGTAATGGACTGTAATGATCCAAAAATGAAAGTGTTCAAACGTTCTCTTCTCTTAAAAGAAAGAGTATTATTAGAGCTCATTGTTAGCCTGAGGTGAAGTCCATGCCTTGATGTGCTTCTTCTTTGCACTTAGTACAAGTACCAAGGAGCCGGTTATTTAACTGTATTTAAATTTGAGGTCCTCCTCTGGATTGAGTTGGCTTTCCTTGTAGAATTGGGCCCCATGGTTTGTTCGTACTACAAATCTATCAATTTCAGTTTTTAAATTTAAAGTCTAAGGGGCTATTTGCTACCTCTCACACTGAATGGCATTTTAAGTGCATTTCATGCCTTTCAAAATCCTGTTCCAACCATAGTAAACATTCCATCAAATACATCCATCAAAACAGTGGCACAAATAAGCAGTGACATTTTAAGTCAGTTATGCTCTTAACTTTCAAAGGACAGTTCAGAAATCCTGCCACCAGTCAGAGAAGAGTGGTGCCCTGTATGAACATTAATTGGGAGCTGGAAATTTTCGCAGAATAAAGGTTTTCAGTACAAGTTTCTGTTTACCCCCGCCCGACTAAAACAATTGATGTTGCTAAAATGGAGCTGTGGGGCTATGTGGTTGGACAGTTGAACCACAAAAGGAAAATTATGGACACCAGGAAAAATTAAGATTTTTCTGAAGAAAAACAATTGGCCATTTGGGTCATTTAAGAACTCCATAAAAGTGTTTCTGACCGAGCTCTAACTCATTATCTGAATGGGTGATTGTTGCTAATTACATCTACCTCCCTTATTTGAAATGTTCTGCATGTTTCAGTTTGTTGCTGCTGGGGGACTACAGCAATTATTGGAAATTTTTCTGTCTGGGATTCTGGAGCCCAAAGAGCAGGAATCATGGACCGTGGTAAGAGTTAATTCTAATATCATTGATTTTTTGATTTTTTTCTTAAATTTAGAGTACCCAATTATTTTTTCCAATTAAGGGGCAATTTAGCATGGCCAATCCACCTACCCTGCACATCTTTGGGTTGTGGGGGTGAAACCCACGCAGACACGGGGAGAATGTGCAAACTCCACACGGACAGTGACCCAGGGCCGGAATTCGAACCCAGGTCCTCAGCGCCGTAGGCAGCAATGCTAACCACTGTGCCACCGTGCTGCCCTCTAATATCATTGATAACAGAAAATCATGCTTAGTCAAAATGCTGATTTTGTTTTGACTAGTAAAGGTTTAGTGCCTCGCCTTTTATTTTAAGCCTTATATATTGCCTTGTGTGCCATATATTTGGTACTCAAATTCTGATGCTGTTCTTTTAAAACAAATGTGTTAAAATTGAATTTTACTTGTTTACTATCTTGCATTTTCACAGTGGCAGCTGGACTGTCTTGCTTGCCTGCTGAAGTTAATGTGCCAGTTTGCAGTTGATCCAGCTGACTTGGACCTGGCTTATCATGATATCTATGCCTGGTCTGGTATGTTGGATAACCATAGGAAAAGAACTTGGCCTGGTAAATCAAGAAAAGGAGCTGGAGATCATGGGAAAGGATTGCACATACCTCGTTTGACTGAGGCTAGTACTTTTTAATTTCTTCTGCTGCACTTTTATTGGGGTTCACCTGTTCATTTAGATGCCTGTCTGTATTGTACACTGTATACAACAAAATATAAATCTGTTTTTTTTATAGGTATTTCTCAGTCTGGTGCACGGTTCTAGTTTGATATATCGTTTAATGTCTGTTGCGTACACCTATAACAACTTGGCTCATAGGTAAAATTATTTTTAATTATTTAAATATTTCTTGTTTGCTTCATGCACTGGTTCAAAAGTGAGTGCAAAATATTGGGCCAAAACTTCCTGGAAAAACAACGGCTTGTTAATGACACGCACAATTAATAACTTTCAAATCAATGAGCATGTTCATGAGATAAAGCGATATACAGCAAGTTACGAATCGCCAGAACTCGCTGATTGATTACAACATCTCACCTTAACCTCCCACTATTTTTAAGAACTTCCTGGACTTTACTTAATTGCTCATTAAATTTCCCCATAAAGTTAAACCTCATGCTTAAACATGCAACTTCTAACGGTGTGATCATTGTTATTTAAATGCCACTCTAGCCCAGATCCTCAAAGGGTTCAGTTAACGAAAGAGAAAATGCTGGAAAATCTCAGCAAATTTGGCAGCATCTGTAGGGAGAGAAAAGAGCAAACGTTTTGAGTCCGATGACTCTTTGTCAAAGCTCATATCCCTTTGTCAAATCCCTTATAAGGGATCAGTTAAAACTGTTGTCTCCTTCATGTAGGGGTGGCATGGTAACACAATGATTAGCACTGTTGGTTCACAGTGCCAAGGTCCTGAGTTCAATTTCCGCTTGGGTCACTGTCTGTGCAGAGTTTGCACATTCTCCCTGTGTCTGGGTTTCCTCCGGGCACTCTGGTTTCCTCTTACAAGTCCCAAAAGACGTGCTTGTTAGGTGAATTGGACTTTCTGAATTCTCCCTCTGTGTACCCGAACAGGCACCGGAGTGTGGTGACTAGGGGATTTTCAGTAACTTCATTTCAGTGTTAATGTAAGCCTACTTGTGACAATAATAAAGATTATTAGATTATTGTTAGTAAATTATTAGAAATATAAAAATAATTTCAATTTTTAAAAATGTTGTTTCTCCTTTCTCAATTCAACCTTTATTTTTCTCTCCATTTCAATTTGACTCTAATTTACCCTCCTCTGTCATTTCTCTGCTTCTTTCAAAATATTTAAACCTCATTGGTAAAGTCAAAACATTGTTGGGCTTGTTCACTAATATACTAGATGCCCTGTTGACAGCATTGTGCTGTTAATCAGCCCATACTTCAACAAGTCATGCTGCAAAGAAAAATGTGACGCTGGAAGGTGCAGGAAAAGGCCTAAATAACAGTGGACACTGTGAGTTGCCCCACTGCAGCAAGCTTCGGCCCAATGTATTGGTAGCAGATTATATTTTTACAAATAATTTAAACAGTTTATTTTTCAAAATTATACCATAGAGTACTTAAAGCTCAATCAGATCACCGATCCAGGCACGAAGGTAAGTTATACATCAGTTTATATAATGCATTGTTCATAAACTATAAATAATAAATGATATTTGTCAAATTGTATAATTTATTAATAGCAGTGTTTGGTCTTACAGAAGCAATTTGTTCAAAACTATTTTATCCATTAAGAAATTTCTTGTTTTGAGAAAACCTATTCCGAATAGAGAATTATTTTGTGGCTTACTGTGTTTAAGTGCATAGATATTTAAAAGAAAACTTTTAAACTGCTGTCAATTACGTAGAAAACATTCAAATATTATTGGGTTTTGTAATTACGACAAATGAGTCATTCACCAGGTATTTGGGAGAGGAAAATTTATAGAGAGTTTGGTTACCATCTTGATGTAAATGGCTCAAATCCTTTTGCATATTTTTAGCATGCTTGCTTCTCTTTCTTATTAAACAAGTTCTTGTTTTACCTTCCAGTTACTCATTATGCTATGTGGCTATTAGTGAGTTGGGCTCACTGTTGTTCACTGGTAAAATCCAGCCTGGCAGATAGTGAACATTTGCATGATTGGTTGAAAAAGTTAACCCTGCTTGTACCCGAGGTAAGGTTCAAATTTTGATTTGCATGAATATGGCTAGTTATAATTGATTTCCTTTTTCTAGTTGACTGTAGAAACTGATTGGTTCTTCATATTAGCTTGTCAGTAATTGATGACTTTTGTTCTAGACTTCAGTTCGACATGAAGCTTGCAATGGTCTATACAAGTTATGCCTATCGGGTTTGGATGGTGGAGAATCAATAAATCGATCTTTCCTTTTATTAGCTGCATCAACATTACTTAAGTTTCTTCCTGACGCCCAAGCTTTGAAGCCAGTCAGGGTAAGATTTGTTTTGATCACTTGAAGGATATGGCAATACAACTACAAAATGCTTAAATATACTCAACTCATTGTTGCTGGGTGTCTTTATCAAAATAACTGGCTGATCTAAAGGTAACCACAGTGGGTGCAGCATTGTAACATGCTGAAGTGCTGCAGAGTGGAGTGATCCAGTTGCAAAGTGAGTTCAAAGAGGGGGGGATTTAAACCCCCCCCCCCCAAAAAGGGTGGGTTTGGGTTAGGCAGGATGGCAAAGCTTTAAAAATCTTAAAACACAAATCCAACCGCTGTTGAAATTTTCCTCTATTTTAAATTTCAAGTTAGCTGGCCAGCTCTCCCTGGACCTTGGGAAATGTGGCAGTTAAGGAATGTTGAAGATCCAGCAGACAGGCCATCACAAAAGGTAGCAGCTCGTCCCTGGGTGCAGCCTGAGACAGTGTGAGCTTGGGAATGTTGTGAGGGAATTAAAAAAAAAAAAAAATTTAGTGTCCAATCCACTGTCCGTGTGGAGCTTGCACATTCTCCCCGTGTTTGTGTGGGTTTCACCCCCACAACCCAAAGATGTGCAGGGTAGGTGGACTGGCCACGGTAAATTACCCCTTAATTGGGAAAAAATGAATTGGATACTCTTTAAAAAAAAATTTAAATTCTAAAATTTTTTTTAGAGTCCTATCCAATTAATTTTTTCCAATTAAGGGGTAATTTAGCGCGGCCAACCCACCTACCCTGCACATCTTTGGGTTGTGGGGGTGAAACCCACGCAAACACTGGGAGAATGTGCAAACTCCACACTGCCAGTGACCCAGAGCCGGGATCGAACCTGGGACCTCGGCGTCGTGAGGCAGCAATGCTAACCACTGTGCCACCATGCTGCCCTTTGTGAGGGAATTTAAAGGTCAATCTCTTTCTAAAATCTAGTCGAGTGAATTTAGCATTTAACTATAACTTGTTAAAGTTATGTTTCTTTCGGGATAAACAAGCTTTCTACAGGAGAGCAGCCACAGCTGGTTAGTTAAATAGCTCGTCAGAGCTTGTTTCTCCAGCCAGCAGTGCTGATTCATCTCTGTAGAATTTCAGCTAGTAAACATAAAGGTGACCTTGCTAAGCTCACAAGTAAAGAAACGCAAAGATAGCAGGTCGTCCATGAGTGCAGCTTCAAGACAGTGTGAGCTTGAGAATTTGGTGAGTGAGTAAAGGAATTTGATGCATTGAGGGAGGAGGTGCTGTTCTGACCTTTTGCATAAAAGGAATGGGCCAAAACAGGGAAACTGAGACCAGCAGAGGGACATGAAAACTGAAGCCCAAAAGGAATTATTATGACGAGCAGATAGGTGAATAGTTGGTGAGTTTTAAGTTTTTATTCCTCCCCAAACGGGGCAGAATTTAAACAGATGCTGGGGAGATACAAGTCAAACATTTAATTCAGTAAAACTTAAAGATGACAGGTCGGGTGATGTGTTGCATGTGTAGCATCTGAGAGCTGGTGGACACCTGTGTAATCTACGGCAACCATATCTGCAATAAAGTGTCCGTAGCTTGAAGAACACAGGTCAAAGTTGATGAGCTGGAATCTGAGCACAGGACATTGTAATGCATTAAGGAAGGGGAAAGTTACCTCGGCACATTGTGCCAAGAGGCAGTCACGCCTCTAGAACTAGGTACTTGATGGTCATGGACAGGAGGGTGTGACAGCGAGTGAGACAGGGGTGGAGATCCAGAATGTAGCATTACAGCAGCCTCAGATCGTGCAATTCTCGAGCAGTATTGAGATTTTAAAAATTCATTTTTACGGGATGTAGGCTTTGCTGGCTAGGCCTCTCTTTCCCACCCTCTCTCTTCCCCCCTCTCTTCCCCCTCTTTCTCATTCCGCCCCTCTCTTTCCGCTCTCTTTCCCCCCCTCTTTCCCACCTATTTCCTCCACCCCTCTCTCCCTCCACCCCTCTCTCCCTCCACCCCTCTCTCCCTCCACCCTCCTCTCTCCCTCCACCCTCCTCTCTCTCTCCACCCTCCTCTCCCCCCCACCCCTCTCTCCCTCCACCCCTCTCTCCCTCCCCTCTCTCCCTTCTCCCCTCTCTCCCTTCTCCCCTCTCTCCCTTCTCCCGTCTCTCCCTCCACCCCTCTCTCCCTCCACCCCTCTCCCTCCATCCCTCTCTCCCTCCACCCCTCTCTCCCTCCACCCCTCTCCCTCCACCCCTCTCTCCCTCCACCCCTCTCTCCCTCCACCCCTCTCTCCCTCCACCCCTCTCTCCCTCCACCCCGCTCTCCCTCCACCCCGCTCTCCCTCCACCCCGCTCTCCCTCCACCCCGCTCTCCCTCCACCCCGCTCTCCCTCCACCCCGCTCTCCCTCCACCCCGCTCTCCCTCCACCCCGCTCTCCCTCCACCCCGCTCTCCCTCCACCCCGCTCTCCCTCCACCCCGCTCTCCCTCCACCCCGCTCTCCCTCCACCCCGCTCTCCCTCCCCTCCACCCCGCTCTCCCTCCACCCCGCTCTCCCTCCACCCCGCTCTCCCTCCACCCCGCTCTCCCTCCACCCCGCTCTCCCTCCACCCCGCTCTCCCTCCACCCCGCTCTCCCTCCACCCCGCTCTCCCTCCACCCCGCTCTCCCTCCACCCCGCTCTCCCTCCACCCCGCTCTCCCTCCACCCCGCTCTCCCTCCACCCCGCTCTCCCTCCACCCCGCTCTCCCTCCACCCCGCTCTCCCTCCACCCCGCTCTCCCTCCACCCCGCTCTCCCTCCACCCCGCTCTCCCTCCACCCCGCTCTCCCTCCACCCCGCTCTCCCTCCACCCCGCTCTCCCTCCACCCCGCTCTCCCTCCACCCCGCTCTCCCTCCACCCCGCTCTCCCTCCACCCCGCTCTCCCTCCACCCCGCTCTCCCTCCACCCCGCTCTCCCTCCACCCCGCTCTCCCTCCACCCCGCTCTCCCTCCCCCCCGCTCTCCCTCCACCCCGCTCTCCCTCCACCCCGCTCTCCCTCCACCCCGCTCTCCCTCCACCCCGCTCTCCCTCCACCCCGCTCTCCTCCCCCCCCCGCTCTCCCTCCCACCCCGCTCTCTCTCCCACCCCGCTCTCCCTCCTCCCCTCTCACCCCTCTCTCCCCTCTCACCCCTCTCTCCCCTCTCACCCCTCTCTCCCCTCTCTCCCCTCTCTCCCCTCTCACCCCTCTCTCCTCTCTCACCCCTCTCTCCCCTCTCACCCCTCTCTCCTCTCTCACCCCTCACTCCTTCCCTTCCTTTAATTTCCCCCCCTCCTTCCCTGCCCCCTCTCCTTCCCTGCCCCCTCTCCTTCCCTGCCCCCTCTCCTTCCCTGCCCCCTCTCCTTCCCTGCCCCCTCTCCTTCCCTTCCCTCCTGCCAACGTTATTCACTTTGGTGGGCCCTCAAGTGAGCCCCTCTGACTCCTTTCTCTCCATTTTTCTGTGTTTTACTCTTTCTCTCGCGGTCACGCAGTCTGTTTTCCCTCTCAAACTCTTTCACCCTCTTTTTCTCTCAACTCTTAAGTCTGTTGTAACGTCAATAATGTTTAGCGTAATGGGTAGAAAGCTGTTGTAGGTATCGTTTAAGCCTGTGGGCAGTCCGTTGGACAAGCCTGATGTAGACTAACAATTTGGCAAGGGAGCTACAGAATAGTTATAATGGGAAGCTTTATAATATTACAAACCCAGTCTATATTGGATAATTAACAGGCAGGGAGACACAAAGTTTCCTCGAGTATGTTCAGAAGGATTTTCTTCAGAGTATTTGCATTCCAATGACAAATGAGGCATTGCTGGTCCTGGTTCATGGGAATGAGGTGGATTAAGTATCAGTCGGGCAACAGTTATGGAACAGTGATCATTGCATCATAAAGTTTATGTAGGCTACAGAGAAGAACGAGGCGCAATCTAGAGTAGGAATGATTAACTGGGAGAGGGAAAACTTGAATGGTGTGAGAGTGGATCTCGCGCAGATAAATTGGAATTGGATTGGATTTGTTTATTGTCACGTGTACAGTGAAAAGTATTGTTCTCCGTACAGTTCTGACAGATCGTTCCATACATGAAAAAACCATAGGGCAAACATAAATACAGTGTAAATGCATAGGCGCATCGGGTGAAGCATACTGGAGTGAGGTGCTACTCAGTAGAGAAGATGTGTGAAGAGATCAGATCAGTAAAAAAGACAAAGGTTGGAGATCGTGTTAGTGTTAGAATTAAGTTTTAAGAAGTTTGCACGGTTATAGCAAATGTAGAAAGAGGATCTGTGTGACAGAGTTCGCAGAGAGTCATCATGCTCCGGCGCCATCTGGCTGTCAAAACTGTAATGAAGCAATGGGTTGCCTGCACAGAAGGGAAGGGGTCAGGTCCAGTCGAGGTGCATTCTTATGAGGGAAAGTACGACAAACAGATCCAGAACTCCCTGGATGACAAAAGAGAGAGAGGTTAAGGTGAAGCAGAAAAAGGATGCATATGACAGATGTTGGGCAGATGATACAATTGAGATTCAAGCTCAATACAGAAGGTTCAGAGGGGAATGAAAAAGTAAATAAGAGAAGCAAAAGGAGAGTATGAGAGTGGGATCAACTTGGGACCTCAAAGGGGATTTTCGCATGAAGGCATGGGATCTGGCTGAGGTTGTAAATGAGTAGAAGAAGATGCTGTCTAAGTCATTGTGCAAAAGAAGATTGTTAAGACTCTTAACAGTGCAACATTACTATTAAAATCATTGTTCCATTTTTTCAGGAGGTAGATTACGAAGAGGAACCATTATTACGAGCAGGTTGCAAGGAATACTTCTGGTTACTTTGTAAGCTGATTGACAACATACATGTAAAAGATGCAAGTCAGGTATGCAGTTGTGACTATGGTTGTTCCCTAATGTTGAAAAATAATGACCTAACAATAGCCTGTTGTCTCAACGAGAGACAGACTCTAGTTTTTGTAATCTGAATAGTGATTTTCTTATATATTTCTTAATGTTTTCTCTAAGCTATGTATCTGTTCATCACTCTTCAATCCATCTAGTGCTGCATACTTAATCATTAAAGCTATACACGTCCTGACGGTTAAATTAGATTTACTGTTACTCAACACCACAAGCAAAAACTGGTAGACTCCCCATGACAGGAATAAATCGACAAAAGCCAAGCCTGATACAACTAATAGGGTGAAATTAACAGCCGAAATACATATGTCCATTCCTGAAGTCCAAAATTGTCAGCACTTGTTTTTTCCGCAGCCCGCTCCCTACCAACTCCCCTCGCCCATCTGCCCGCTGCTTCCCTCTGCCCACCCCCGAGCCTTTGCTTCTGTAGAGGCACCAAGGTAAGCTATTAAGACCTACTACCAACAAGAAGCTGAACTGGACTAGCCATGTAAATGCTGTGGCTAAAAGAGCAGGTCAGAGGCTGGGAATTCTGCAACAAGTAACTAACCATTTGACTGTTCAGTCATAACAAGGCACAAGTTAGTAGTGTGATGGAACACTGTCCAGTTGCCTGGATAAATTCAACTCCAACAACACTCCAGAAGCTTGACACCATCCAGGACAACGCATTCCCATTCACAAACATTCACTCCCTCCACCACCAACGCACAGTGGCAGCAGTATGTACCTTGCATAAACCCTTGCACAAGCGTTTATGGGCAGCAGGGTGGCACAGTGGCTAGCACTGCTGCCTCGTAGTACCGGGTACCTGGGTTTGCTTCCAACCTTGGGTGACTATTTGTGTGAAGTTTTCACATTCTCTCGGTGTCTGCGTGGGTTTCCTCCAGGTGCTCCGGTTTCCTCCAAAAGTCCAAAGATGTGCAGATTAGGTGGATTGGCCATGCTAAATTTTCCCTTAGTATCTTGGTTGGATGGACTTGCGGGCAGGGGTGTAGGATGCTCTTTTGGAGTGTCAGTGCAGACTCGATAGGCCAAATGGCCTCATTCTGTGCTATAGGGATTCTATGGAATCTACTACGTCAAAATAAAAATTTTAAACGCGAGAATCATTGTAATAGAGCACTTGCACAAGCCAAAGAGGTGCTGCTCCAGTCAGATTTGATCCAAATTTACTCTTGCAACTGGCATAACTTTATGGGGTTGGGGTGTGGTTTTCCATTTAATGTTCACAGATGAAGAGAAGCTGAAAGCCTTTGTGTCAGGGACCTTGAGTAAAGCCAAAAGCAATTATGCGCAGATAGATAAAGAAGCCCTAGCAATCAGTTTTGGTGTAAAACAGTTCTATCAATTCCTGTATGGGAGGAAATTTGCTATATTGGTGAACCATCGTCCACTAACAATTTTTGGGCTTCATACTGGGGTTCCATCACTGGCAGCAAGCAGAATGCAGTTTTGGGCATTGCTCTTGTCAGCACACGCATACACGATTAAGTATATTGTCAGTCAAACTTTCATGGGAATGCAGATGGACTCTCCCGACTACTCTTGCCAAATAGTTTGCCAATAAGCAGTTTGTGTAGAAACATTTCCTACTTCGAGCAAGTAGATAACATTCTTCTAACGTCAGGACAGGTGAACAAGCATACCAGAAGTGGTCCAGCACTGTCAGATATTATGGACATGGTGCTTTGAGGCAAGGCTTTAGAGCAAACCTTGTGTTAAAGCCATGTTCCACCCGAAGGCTTGAATTATCCATACAGACGTCTTGTCACCTCTGGGGAATGAGCGATCATTCCACCATTATTCAGAAAATGTGTATTAAATCACTTGCACAAAGGCACTATGGGTATTGTAAGAATGAAGGTGATAGCCAGCAGATATTTTTAATGGCTGGGGTTAGATGCCGAAATCGAAGAGAAGGTGGGAATGTGTTTGTCTTGTACAACAATGCAGAACTGGCCACACTAGCCCCATGGCACTCGTGAGAATGGCCAGAAGAGGCCTAACAACGGGTACATGTTAATCACACTAGATCATTTGAAGGGCACATGTTTCTCAGTCTAGTAAATGCTCACTCGAAATGGCCTGAAGTTGTCATTATGAAGTCAACATCATCTGAGAAAACAATTTAGAGATTCGATGAAATCTTCGGTTAGCCGAACAACTAATGAGCGATAATGGACTGCAGTTGATATCTCGAGAGGTCATAAACTGCTTGAAGGAAAAGCAAATTCAACACATCTGGTCTGTTCCTTGGGGTTCCTTTTGTATAAACGATTAAATATTTGTTACATGTGACCAGAGAATAAAGTTCATTCTCTAAGCATTTGAGTCGATTCCTGCTCACCTACAGGAATACTGCACACTCAACAACCTAAGTTTCTCCGATGTTGCTAATAATTCAAGGTAAACGACGTACAACATTCAATTTACGAAAACCACCCAAGACAAAATAAATTGTCGACAAAAAGCAGACGAATCAAGTCGTATGGCGGAAGAACAAGGCAAAATTTTGTGTTTTGTGCCAGGGTCAAGAAGTTGCAGTAAGAACTTCTACCACAGGTGAAAAGTGGATTCCTGCCTGCATCTTGGCACAGATAGGATTGGTCTACACTGCACAAACCAGAGACAATGTAATTTGGAGAAGGCATGCGGATCAACATTTGACGACAAGACCAAGAGGCAGAAGCGACATTGTCAAGAGATAACCTGGACATCCTTGAGAACCAGCACTAACTAAACCTGTTGGGGGAAACCTTTTGACTCGGTGCCGGGGTCCTTTTGACTCGGTGCCGGGGTCCTTTTGACTCGGTGCCGGGGTCCTATTGACTCGGTGTCGGGGTCCTTTTGACTCTGTGTCGGGGTCCCCAGGGTCCTTTTGACTCGGTGCCGGGGCCCCTTTGACTCGGTGCCGGGGCCCCTTTGACTCGGTGCCGGGGCCCCTTTGACTCGGTGCCGGGGCCCCTTTGACTCGGTGCCGGGGCCCCTTTGACTCGGTGCCGGGGCCCCTTTGACTCGGTGCCGGGGCCCCTTTGACTCGGTGCCGGGGCCCCTTTGACTCGGTGCCGGGGCCCCTTTGACCCGGTGCCGGGGCCCCTTTGACCCGGTGCCGGGGCCCCTTTGACCCGGTGCCGGGGCCCCTTTGACCCGGTGCCGGGGCCCCTTTGACCCGGTGCCGGGGCCCCTTTGACCCGGTGCCGGGGCCCCTTTGACCCGGTGCCGGGGCCCCTTTGACCCGGTGCCGGGGCCCCTTTGACCCGGTACCGGGGCCCCTTTGACCCGGTACCGGGGCTCTTTTGATTTAATGGGGAAGGAAATGTATTCAGTAATTTTAGTGTTTCCTCATAAGCAGCCTTGTAACTCAACATGGGCACTCTAAAGAACGATTGCATGATGTCATCATAGATTACATAATCAGCTATTTGCAAAGGGTCCTGCCTTTCATGCCCTTGGGGCTCTAACCGACTCCTTTGGGACATGGAACCTTTGGCTCTGATTGCACCCTGGACTGTTGCCGGGAGGCTGCTTCAAGTAAGCTGGCGGCCTTTGTAAATAACAGAGAGTTGCTCTGCCATTGGCAAAAATGCTAGTGAGCCTATTAACCATCGCCAACTGCAGAGTTACATATACCAAACGGCTGCCTGCCTCCTTGGTGCAGGGACCCAATCCATATCCCAGGTTGCCCACCTTTTTCTTGGATCCCACGTCTCCACGCCTGTTACTCGGGGCCAGGAAAATTCACCCCGAGGACTTTTAGCTAGAAAGTTGGGGCAGGGATACTCTAATGGGAAAAGTAATATAAATAACAGTTAAAAGTAAACAAAAGGGAAGAAAATAAAGTTACAGTCAGAAATTGTGCCGTAGACACTACAGGTAAAAGGAAAACTAAAAGATGTAAAGTAATTAAAGGAGAGTGTATTAAGAAATATGAAAGTAAAATATTAGAATTGAAGGACATCTTGCATACATGGCCCAAGTAAGTTTTTAATGCAAACACATTATAAGGAACAACTGGAATAAATTGCAGGCGCAAATTCAACTTGTCCTTGTGTGTAGTGGGAGTGTGAGATGGTAGCTATGATTGAGATGACTACAGGCTGGTTAGGACTAGGAGCGAAATATACCAGGTTGTAAGATCAATTGGAAAAATAGAGGATGTCTATGAAGAAAACAGGTTTTGAGAAGCCTGCTGTTCGGTCTACCTCAGAAGCAACTCCGAAGATATGTAACTGGTGTGGTGATTTACTGGATCTTTATATAGTTTCTTAAATCTATACGGTGTTGTGGAATGTTTGGGGAGAGTTAACTCTGAAGGTAGAGAAGGAAAGAAGCTTTGGAATAGTGTAAAATTAGTAATACTTTGTATAGCCATTGCCTTATTTCAGTGTACTGAGAGTTTATTTTACTGTTGTTCATTTTATTGCTTAATAAACATTTACTTTATTCAAAGTCACCACAAAATTTCTACCACATCATTGTCTAGATTTCAAACCTTTCCTCACATTATACCAAATCGCAAAAGTACAGTTAAGGGCAGTTGTTTCACTTCTGGGATTTGGAATAACTTGGCGTTTGCTTTCAGTCGTGTTCGTAACACAACAATCTTCAGTCAAGTGATGAGTCGATGATCCATATCAGTCTCCTCCAGAGGTCCCCAGATCATAGATGCCAGTCTTCAGCCAATTTATAATGTCAAGAAACGGCTGAAGGCACTTGAATACATGCTGATGGCCCTGACAATATTCTAACAATAGCACTGAAAAACACTGATCTAGAAGGATAAGGGCAGGAGACACATGGTCATTCCCTTCCAAGTCCAGGCTTGGAAATATGTTGCAGTTCCTTCACTGTTGCTGTGTCAAAAGCCTGGAATTCCCTCCTAACAGCACTGTAGATGTAGCTGAACCGCATGGTCTGCAGTGGTTCAAGGAGGCAGCTCACCACCACCTTCGAAAGGATGGGCAATAAATGCTGCCCTAGCCAGCAATGCCCACATCCCATAAATGAATAAAAAGTACAGTTAAAGCACTGACATTCATCTGATAATGCGGAACACTGCCCAGTACATCCTGGCCACAAAAAGAAAGATGCAATCTGGTCAATTATCGCCCCTTCAGTCTACTCTTGATCTACAGCAAAATAACAGAAGGCATCAACGACACTGCTATCAAATGGCACTTGTTCAGATTACCGATGCTCAGTTTGGGTTCAGCAAGGGTCACTCATCTCCAGACCTCGTTAAAGCCTTGGTCCAAACATGAACTAATTGAATTCTAGAGGTGAAGTGAGAGGACAGCTTTTAGACATTGAGGTAGCATTGACTAAGAATAGCATGAAAGAGCCTAATGTCAATAGAAGTAAGGGGTGGGGGGGGGGGGCAGTTCTGCATTGGCTGGTGTCTGCCTAGCACAAAGATAGATGATTGTGGTTATTGCAGACCAATCATTGCACTGTCGGGACATTGTTGCAGGAGTTCCTCAAAATATTGCTCTAGACCCAACCATTTTCCTCTGCTTCATCAATGACATTCAGAATTGGGCTGATAAGAGCCAAGTAACATTTGCACCACAAATATGTCAGGCAATGACCATCACAAATAATAGAGATTTTTTTTTTCATGGACTGAACTGTAAGCAGAACAGTACTTTTCATTGTACCTCCGGACACGTGACAATAAAAGAAATCAGTCCAATCTTGCTGTTGACTGAGGTCTAACGAACATTTCCCTACAAAGGTTAAATCATCTCCTTATATACAGGTTTCCTCTTTGACCATCCCTTATCTGGCTTAATCTCTTCAAAAGTTAGGTTTAATTACCTTTATTTTTGAATTCTAGCTGTTAAAGTATAACTACAAAATACACTTACTTTACAGCCTTCTCTTCAAACCTGGACTCTTCCTTTTGACCTTTAGCACCTTATTGAAATCCCTTCATGTTCTGTTCCCCATTGTTATTCACGTGCCTTAAGTAAGGATCTCTTTGCATCGTTGTGATGTACATCAGCATATCAATGGCACTAGTTCCCAATCTGTCCCTGCCTTAAGGAATTTACATTCTCCCACATTTAAAAAAAATCTATAACCAGGAAAAAATATTGCACTTTGTTTGATTTCTCTGATATTTTCATGCCATCACAATTTCCCTGACAGTTGCAAATGTTTCAGCTTCATCTTTTGCACTGATGTCCTGGGCTCCCCCATCAAAGAACAAAGAACAAAATGGGGATATTTACAGAGCCTCCTCAGCCAGTTAGTTGTTTAATTGTTCTCCACCATTCACAACTGGATGTGGCAGGACTGCAGAGCTTAGATCTGACTGGTAGGTTGGGGAACTGTTTAACTCTATTACTTGCTGTTTATGCTGATTGGCACGTACGTAGTCCTGTGTTGTAGCTTCACTAGGTTGACACCTAATTTTTAGGTTAAAGTAAAGTCGTCATTGTCCCAGATGACCATAGGCTGCTTTCCCCTTTTTAAAAATAGATTACCCAATTTTTTTCCAATTAAGGGGCAATTTAGTGTGGCCAATCCACGTACTCTGCACATTTTTGGGTTGTGGGGGAAAAGCCCACGCAGATACGGGGAGGGGGCTGAATGGTGGTGATTTACCCCGAGGATCACCATACCTCAGGCTAGGGTCAAGGTTAAGAAGGCAGGCCTTTATGAATAACCTTAGCTGGCACTATATCTGGTGGTGGCCCTGGTATGCTCTCATGCACTCTACATTGAACCAGGGTTGATCCCCTAGCTTGGTGGTAATGGTAGAGTGGGGGATATGTCAGGCCATGAAATTACAGATAGTGCTTGAGTTATATTTCTGCTACTGATGGCCCACAGTGTCTCATGGAAGCCCAGTTTTGAGTTGCTAGATCTGTTCACAGTCTACATCGTTTAGTGCGGTAGTAGTGCCACACAGCACGATGGAGTGTATCCGCAATGCAAAGACGGGACTTGGTCTCCACAAGGACTGTGCAGTGGTCACTCCTACCAATACTGCATGAACAGATACATCTGCAGCAGATAGTTTGGTGAGCATGAGTGCAAGTATGTTTTTTTCCTTTTGTTGGTTCCCTTGCCACCTGCCACAAACCCAGTTCAACAGCGATTAGGACTCAGCCAGCTTGGTCTGCAGTGGTGTTACCGAGCCACTCCTGGAGATGGATATTGAAGTCTTCCACCCAGAATACATTCTGTCCTGTGCCACCCTCAAGTGCTTCCTCCAAGTGATGTTCAACATACAGGGGTATTGATTCATCAGCTGAGGGGGGGGGATGCAGTATTGTGATATTCAGTATGAGGTTACCGTACCCATGTTTGACCTAATGCCATGAGACTTCATGAAGCCCAGAGTCAGTGATGTGTACTCAAACAGTTTAGCTCAGGGTCTTCAGCACTGCAGATGGGTGATGTTAGGGCACACGGCCTTGGCTGTATCGGGTGTATCGAGCAGTTTCTTGATATCAGGTGGAATGAATTGAATTGGCTAAAGACTGGCTGAAGTCATGAAGTTGAGGATGAGGCCACAATGGATCATTCACTTGACACTTCTTGCTGAAGATGCTTGCAAACACTTCAGCTTTGTCTTTTACGCTGGCGTGCTCGGCTATACCATCATTGAGAATGGAAATGTTCATGGAGCCACCACCACCTCTGGTTGGTAGGTTCTTGATTTGACCACCACCATTCACAACTGGATGTGGCAGAACTGCAAAAGATTTTACCTGATCTGTTCGTTGTGGGATCATATAGCTCTGTATTTGGTGCTTCTGTTTAGCATGTATGTAGTCTGAGTTGTAACGTCACCAAATTGGCACCAAAGGGGTTGTCCTGAGATGCGACCCTTTAAAATCGGATAGCTAGGATAACATTAGAATAGTTCAACATTTATTGAGGATTGAGACTAATCATAGAAAGTATACCCTGTAATCATTATTAACCATTAAACAGGTATTCTTAGAACATAGCAGTAACAAGCATTTAAACTCTTGCTAACAGCAGTGGCCGTAATGCATAATGGGATTTAAGCTAGCTAACTTGCCCATGTTCTTAAGACAAACAGAATCGTGCAGAAATAATGTGGTCAGCAATAATATAGCCAGCTCAATAAACCGTTCTTATCAGTAGCCCCAACATTCTGTGCTCAGACAAACCATGGCACAAGGAGGAACCAAATTCAGCATCTTGCGCCCAGACAAACAGTGTTGCAGGCAGGAACCACTGAGATAAGGGAAAATGGGAGTAAGAGAGAACAAGAGGTAGCGGATACAAGAATCCTGGAAAACAACAGATGGCCAGGGAACAAGATGGGGTTAAATCATGAGCTGATTACGCAGTCACCATGCTGCCTAAAGTAAAATTCATTGATCAAGGTAAAATTGTCAGTTACAAGGATTGGATCGAGTCCAATTGAGGCGGGCGACTGATTTTTGGAAATTGTATAACTGTTGTACCTCAAACAATGTAAAGTAGAGTGGTTTGGGCATTTATCCAAATCACTCTCCCTTGTACGTTGACCAAGCTTGTAAAATAAAGCTGCCTTATCCAGAGTTGATGTATCCACGCGCCAGTCTCTGTTTAGCTGAGCCTTAACGAAGACGGAGATTCCCACGTAAAAGCCAGCTCAATACTCAGTCCCTGAAAATGCTCCTACAGGCACCTCATTTTAGACATACGTGACACTCCTCAATGAGCTTTGCTTGATGTCAATGTTAGACTGAGAGATATATTGTGCCATGAGGTTACAGCTTGTAGTAAAATAAGTGTTGCTGCTGCGCCTCATGAATTTTGAGTTGCAAGATCTGTCCTGAATGTGTCTCGTATAACATGATAATGCTACATACACAACTGTCCTCAGTGTGAAGATAGGATTGTGTGGGAATCGCTCCTGCCTATACTGTGATGGACAGATGCATTTGCAACAGGTAGATTGGCTAGGATGTCGTCTGGTTGATTTCTCCCTCGTGTTTGTGTACTCATCACCTGCCGCAGGCCCAGTTTGGAAAATTTTGATAGTATTTACACCATTGTTAAATTGGAGTAGTCTTTCAATTATCGAGTGATACAAAAATTATTGACCGCTCTTTTGTAGCATCTCCAATTTTGGCATTTTGTATATGACCAATATTAATTGCTCCACTGTTAGCAGCGTGCTTTTAATCTCCTGAGACTGCACTGGATTCCTTCTCTGAACTTTTCCCACACTCAAATTTTTTTCCGTACTCCTGGAAACCTGCTTCCGTGGTCATCTCTACTGTTTCCTCATGTTACGTGATGTGCAATTCTTTTTGGTAATGCTCCTGTGAAGTGCCTTTGGACACTATGCTAGATTAGAGGCACTAGAAATGTGTGTTGTTCCTGTGCATGTGTAAGTGTTGAATTCTTTTTGCAGACGACACTGCTAGATCTGGATGCCTTGGCAAGACATCTCGCTGACTGCATTCGCAGGTTGGTCAACATAGACTTTGAACTTTTTTTCAGGACTGTGTTACGTTATTACATTGTTGCATATTAATTTTCCTTCCCCTTTTGTAGCAGGGAAATTCTTGATCAACAGGACAGTAATATTGAAGATGATGGACTTACAGGACTTCTGCGACTCTGCACTGTGGTCATAAAGCACAAGCCTCCGTTTAAGTTCTCCCGAGAGGGACAGGTAGCCAACTTGTTTTTTTTTTTGACAAATGATTATTCTAGAAATCACAAAAATGTACAGCACAGCAGGAGTCCACAGCCAGTCATTCCTGTCCAGGCTATTTGATAGAACAGTTTTGCTTGGTTCCTATTCCTGCCTTCTGCCCATAATCGTCCCAAGTTCTTCATGTTTAAATCCTGCACATTTCTCTTTAAATTATTCATGGAATCAGTTTCACCTTTATCACCTAGAGGTTTCCAAATCGCAACAACTCTGAATTTTAAATATTCCTCTTCATCTCCCATTATGTTCTATTTCTAATAATTTTGAATCCACAATCACTCATTGATCAACTTGCCAGAGGAAATATATTTTTCCAACTTACTCATCAAAACTCATCATCTTGAAAATCTTGATTGGGTCACTCTTCACCTTCTTTGTTCCAAGTAAAGCAGTCCTAACTTTTCCAGCTGCTTATCGTAACCAAAGTCCTCCATCCCCTGTAACATCTGCATAAGCTGTCTCTGTACCCACTTCTAGTCCTTCCTGAAATGTGGTGTCCAGAATACTATATCTGAGGCCTAACCAGTAATTTATAAAGTTCCAGTTTGAGGTCTTTCTTTTATATTTTATGCTGCTATTTATAAACCCAAATGACAAAGTGGTGAACTTTGTGAGATGTTTTGTCTACACTGTGTCTACTGCCAAGGAAATATGGGTGCTGATACTCGACTGCGCATGCGCCCTGCACATGCAGAAATTCAGCAACATCACACGTGTTGGGCTGATGGGACAACGTAAGGGATTTGGACCCGACATCAATTTCAGAAAATGTAATCCCCCACATGGGCACAAAACCCTCTCCCCATGCCTGAGGAACCCCCCCCTCTCCAACCCACCCAGGGGTCTGGGCTGTGTGTTGAGTGGGAAGGCCCCAGGAAAGGTTGCGGCCGAGTAGCAGTGATGCTTATGTTTTGACTTGGCGGGAAGATCAAGGTCAGGTCAGCGATGGGGAGTTCACAGGGGAGGGGGTTCACAAGTCTGCTTTACAGCCATCGGGGTCAATCTTTTTCACAATTTTCTGAGCTGCTTTATGAAACATGATTCTAAAAATCTACAGCAATGCACTGTGTTAGTCACATGCAGTTACATTATTATTGCTTAACATGCCCATAGTAGTTAATACATTAAATGTCCAAGTTACTATTTTCTTTTACTAATTTTATACAAGAAGGTTCACACTGGCAGGAATTAAAACCATCAAAGAGATCCATGCTTCCCAGTTTCCAAGTCATAACTCTGCCCTGTGCTCCTAAACCCCATCCAAAGTAAAATACTAAAACTGCGCATACATAGCAATGGTAG